>NC_047034.1:149394887-150041107 GCF_011762595.2 Tursiops truncatus
ATACATTCTTTGTGTAAAAAATTTAAACAACATATAGGTATATAGAGCAACAAGTGATCTTTTCCTTCACATAACTCTACCCCACAATCCCGTTTCCCTTTCCAGAAGTAATAATGTTTGGGATATACCTTTCCTGAACTTTATCTCACATGTATGTGTATGTTTGTGTATATATAAAACATAAACATATGTTTAACATACATTAAACGTATTTTACCAGTATCATATATACAAATTTACAGAGATTTAGACAATTTGAACAGTGTTTATTCATTCCTTCTTACGATTGCATTTAAAAAATTAGGCTAAAATACACATAACACAAAATTTACCACTTTAACCATTTTTAAAAATTTTTATTTATTTATTTATTTATTTTTGGCTGTGTTGGGTCTTCATTGCTGGGCGCAGGCTTTCTCTAGTTGCCGTGAACGACGGGGGGGGCTACTCTTTGCTGTGGTGCGCGGGTTTCTCATTGCGGTGGCTTCTCTTATTGCGGAGCATGGGTTCTAGGTGGGTGGGCTTTAGTAGTTGTGGCACGTGGGCTCAGTAGTTGTGGCTTGTGGGCTCTAGAGCGCAGGCTCAGTAGTTGTGGCGTACAGGCTTAGTTGCTCCGTGGCATGTGGGATCTTCCGGACCAGGGCTCGAACCTATGTCCCCCTGCACTGGCAGGCAGATTCTTAACCACTGAGCCACCAGGGAAGCCCCTCAACCATTTTTAAGCATACAGTTGAGTAGCACTAAACGCGTTCCCATTACTGTGCAACCATCACCACCATCCGTCTCCATAATTCTTTTCATCTTGCAAAACTGAAACCCTACACCCATTAAACAATAACTCCTCATTATGCCCTCCCCCACAGCCCCTAGAAACCACCATTCTACTTTCTGGCTCTATGATTTCTGACTACTCTAGGTACCTCATATAAGTGGAATTATACACTATTTGTCTTTCTGTGACTCGTTTATTTCAATTAGCATAATGTCTTCAAGTTTCACCCATGTTGTAGCATATTTCTTTTTAAAGTGGAATAATATTCCATTGTATGTGTACACCATATTTTGTTTATCCATTCATCTGTCAATGGATGCTTGGGTTGCTTCAACCTTTTGGCTATGAACATGAGTGAACAAATATATGTTCAAGTCCCTGCTTTCAATTCTTTTGGGTGTATACCCAGAAGCAGAATTGCTAGATCATCTGGTAACTCTATGTTTACTTTTTATTTATTTTATTAATTTTTTTAACTTTTGCGGTATGTGGGCCTCTCACTGTTGTGGCCTCTCCCGTTGCGGAGCACAGGCTCCGGACGCGCAGGCTTAGCGGCCATGGCTCACGGGCCTAGCCGCTCCGCGGCATGTGGGATCTTCCCGGACCAGGGCACGAACCCGTGTCCCCTGCATCTGCAGGTGGACTCTCAACCACTGCGCCACCAGGGAAACCCCTATGTTTACTTTTTAAAGGAAGTCCCATACTGTTTTCTACAGTGGCTGTACCATTTTACATTCTTAACAACAATGCACAAAGGGTTCCAATTTCTCCACTTCCTCAACAACATTTGTTATTTTTTATTGTTTTGATAATAGCCATTCTAATGAATATTTATTCATTCTTGCAACAAAATTTCTTGAGCACTTATTATATGCCAGGCATTGTATTAGACACTAGAGATATGATTGTGAAATGAATATAATTAAAATTAAAGTGACACATAGTATATTTAGACCTTGGAAGTACATATTAAAAATCAATAAATTCCTAAGAAGAAATGATTCAAAAACATAACACAACTACGGGTTTAGTATTAATAATCTCAAACTTTGGTAAATGTGATTGCTATAAACTATTATCTAAATCCTTATTAAAAAGAAAAGATCCTAAACTGACACTATAGCAGTAACATTACTGTTCAGTATATGTAGTTAAAATGTATAAAATAGAAATACTGATAGAAAGCATCTAGGTCAAAGTACAGCTCTACCTGGGATGCTACAGCCACCAGAATCAGTCTTCACTAATGACCAATAAATGATGTATTGATACATCTAGCTTGCTTAGCTGCTGACTGTTACTATTCTATACACAGTTAAATTAACTCTAAGAAAAAATTAAATAACTTACCTCTTCTCCAAGTACCTTTCTTTCTGAGTCAAGTGATCGAACTCGATTTCTTAAAGCCAGAATTTCCTCATCCAGTCTCTGATTATGTTCCTTTGCTTTCCGTAGGTCAACTGAGTCTAAAACAGGGAAAATGTAATTGACTCAACTGGATCGAAGTTTTAATTTGGGGGCGTTAACTCTAAAAACTGAGGAAGTGCTGTTTCCTGCCATTCTTGTCAGTCCTACCGTGTCTCTGCATATGTGATTCTCCACAAAGAAGAGCTGCTAGACTCTCAAGTCCAGCCCTAGAATGTTCCACCAACTAATGAAACAGAACAGAATGTTTTTTATTTCTCATACCAGTCTAATGAGCTGGACTTTTTGAGTATAGGGTTTCCAGCAATAGAGATTCTTCCAGGACCTGGAATTTTAAAACAATTGAGCCTGCCTTCTAAAAGTGAAACCACTAAAAAAATCATCTTCCTGGTGGTCCTGTGGTCCTGTCTCTCTTACACACCTCATATATTCCTCACATATTCCTAGATACTTCTCTTGCACTCATTAACTGCAGGACCTCCATAGACAGCTGATGTAGGGAGCTAGGGGTAGTGAACGGACAGACTGTAAAGTGAAATCAAGTTGATTCATCAAAACCATCTTTCTCCTGTAGCACCTCTGCCTGTAGGCTACTCTCAGCTCAGCACCTCATGTTAAGACCTGCTCTTTCCAGCACTCATCAAAGTTTCAATAGTACAAACTTGTTGCCTGTAACTTTCCTGGATTTACAGCTGTTTCTTTTTTCACTTATGTTTCTCCTATTTTTCTTTTGCTGCTTTAGTCTCCTTTGTTTTCCTTCTTCATTGCCTGTTCTGTTTTTGCTTGTATTTTTCTTTCTTCATTTTTTCTTTTGTTTCCCTTACTACCCTCTTTTTTTCCTTAGTGTGTAAATTTTTTTAACTTGAAAAATGCTGAAAACACACCAAAAAGAAAAAAAAAAAGCATTCACAATCCATATACATATACGGAGGACAAGATTTGTTCTACCTTTTGCATATGCAATTTAAAAAAATTTAAACAATGCTATGCAACACTGTCTGCAACTTTACCACCAGTGAATACATCATGAATATCTTTACAGGACAACTCTTATAAAGTCACTTTCCATTTCTTATTTGGAACTATTTTTTAATTGAGGTATAATTTACATACAATATAATGTACATATCTTAAGTGTTCAATGAATTTTGACAATTTTATATACCCGTGAACTTCCCCTGAAAAAGATACAGAACATCTCCATCACCCCATAATGTTCCCTCAAATACTTTCCAGTCAGTTCTCCACTCCCACCCACCCCTACCACCACTTTCTGACTTCTGTCACATAGACTAGTTTTGCTCGTTCTTGGTTTTCATAGAAATAAAATCTTACAATACACATATGTTTGTGTCAGGCTTCTTTCACTCAATATATACAGTATTTTTGGGATTCATTGGTGTTTTATCAATAATTTGTTCCTCTTGACTCTTTAGTCCATCTTTCTTTTCTTTTTTTTTTTTTGCGGTACGCGGGCCTCTCACTGTTGTGGCCTCTCCCGTTGCGGAGCACAGCCTCTGGGCACGCAGGCTCAGCGGCCATGGCTCACGGGCCCAGCCGCTCCGCGGCATGTGGGATCTTCCCGGACCGGGGTACGAACCCGTGTCCCCTGCATCGGCAGGCGGACTCTCAACCACTGCGCCACCAGGGAAGCCCAGTCCATCTTATTAATATACCACAGTATGTTTATGCATTATCTCATTTTGTTCTGCATAGTATGCCACCGTCCAAATTGCCATTTTTTGTGTCACTTTTCCCCTGATGAAGATTTAGGTTTGTTGCCAATGCTTATTCTTGTAAACAATTCTAAAATTATTTTCCTTGTTCATCAATCTCTAGGTACTTATGACATTATTTCCAAAAAAGTAAATCTCCAGAAAGAACAGGGATAGCTGGATCAGGAGACATGTGCATTAAAAAAATTTGACAGAGCCTGCCAAATTATTCTTCAAAAAGATTGTACAAAGCTACGTTCTCATAATGCGATTGTCCATTTCTCTATACTATATATTACCAGTATTTTTAATTTTCACAGATCTTAAAAATACAGTTGAATAATGGTCTATTTTAAATAGGTCACTAAAATCAGTACTGTTTTGCTTATTACAAATGGAATATAGGCTTTTTGTTTTAAAAAGAAAAAATCAAGCTATACGGTTATGTTCAGAGCAGATATTCTCATCCAACCCTTATCTACCCTGACCCGAAATAATGTTGTTAATACTTGGTAAATACTCTTTAAAATTTTTTATATGCATATTCTAATGTATAGACGAGGGTTGTACTGAAAATATTTAACAACTGGTTGTACTGAAAATATTTAACAACTGGTAAAGCGTGGACCCTCATCTACGAGAACGTAGCTCTGGAGCGGAGTTCTACAGAACATCCTGCTGTGCCAAGTATTATCCCTCTGGTGGCTGGAAAGACAAGGGGCTGGAAGGAGCTGGGACAGTTGGGGTAGGTGGGAGACACTTGGCAGACGCAGGGCAGTAGCTACTTAGAACTTATACAAAACTATCCCAGTGTATTCACAACTTTACTGCCATACTAATGTGTATCACCTCATACAGTCCTGTGAGCGCACATACACATGCACACACACATCCCCCCCCACACACCCTATAAAAATAAAAACCAAAATGACATTACACTACATGTATTACTCTACAGCTTGCTTTTTTCACTTGATAACATGTCATAGACATCTATTCATGTCAGTGCACAAAAATCTATGTCATTCTTATGAAAGTATCCATTGTGTGGTCACTTTCTTAGCCAACCCACTGCAGATAAACACAATTTGATTTTACTACCCCAAAATTACTCCTTACTCTTTGTACTTTTACAAGGTCTTCTTCTGCGGTCATTGGGAATAAGGTAATGTCGTTGGTTTTGTCATCAAGGTAATGCTGACCATTTAACAGTTGGGAAGTAAGTATTCTCTCTTCTATTTTCTGGAAGAGTTTATGTAAAATCAGTATTATTTATTGCTTAAAAGTTTGTTAAGTGAAGCCATCTGAACCTGGAGTTTTCTTTGTGGGAAGATGTTTAACTATAAATTCAATTTCTTTGGTAGATTTAGGGCTATCTGTTTCTCCTTGAGTGAGGTTCGGTAATTTGTGCCTTTCAAGGAATGTGTCCATCTTA
The DNA here is from genome assembly GCF_011762595.2 of Tursiops truncatus. Classification (NCBI taxonomy): domain Eukaryota; kingdom Metazoa; phylum Chordata; class Mammalia; order Artiodactyla; family Delphinidae; genus Tursiops; species Tursiops truncatus. The sequence goes on from NC_047034.1 coordinate 149,400,235, forward strand.
TCCAGGTCATCAAATTTGTTGTCATAAAGTTGCTCAATATATTCCCTTATTATCTTTTTGATCTGTAGAAATGTTCTCTCTGTCATTGCTTATATTGGTAATGTGTGTCTTCTCTCATTTTTTCATGAACAATCTAGTTAGACATTTACCAATGTTATTGATACTTCCAAAGAACCGGCCTTTCATTCCACTAATTTATTCTATTTTGTTCTGTTTTTACTTTTATTGACCTCAACCTTATTTTAAACATCTCCTTCGTTTTGCTTGCTTTGGATTTAACTTGTTCTTATCGTGGGTTTTTAAAGTAGAAGCTTAGATTATTTTGAGTCCTTTCTTGATTTCTGGTATAAGCATTAAATGGGATGTTTCCCTCGTAAGCACTGGCTTAGATGCATCCCACAAATACTGATATGTTCAGTGTTTTCATTGTTATTCAAGTTAATTCATATAAAATATTCTGTAATATCCCTTGTAATTTTTTTCTTGGAAGGCATGGCAATTTAGAAGTATCTTATTTAACTTCCAAATATTTGGCGATTTTCTAAACATACTACTGTTGCTGCTTTTTGGTTTCATTCTATTATGGTCAGAGAACATAACTTGTATGATTTCAGTTCTTCTGCAGAAATTTGTTTTATGGTGACAGCATATTTTTGTGAATGCGCCATGTGTACTTGAAAAGAATATAATACTTCTGGTGGAGTTTTCTATAATTATCGATTATGTCATGTTGCTTAGTAGTGTTATTAGGTCTTCTATATGCTTACTGATTTTGTTTTCTTGCTCTATCAGTTACTAAGAAAGCAGTGTTCATTTTATAATTGTATTCATATATTTTTTAAACAATCCTGATCATCAATTGTAATGCATGGGGTTTTTCCCCTACACACCCACGTAATTCTCCAATGCCAGCTTGGTGTTCTACAATTCAACTCAGTTCTGAGGCTATCTACCTGGAGATAGCATCAGATTCCACGGGTTAAGGGCTCAGCCCCACAAGACTGCCCTCTGCTTCAGATGCCAATTGCAAGGGCAGATTGTTATCTGTGCTTCTGACCGATTGGTTATAAATCAGAGGTTCCCATGACCTCCTCCTTGGGTTTGATTAATTTGTTAAAGCAGCTCACAGAACTCAGGGAAACGTTTTATTTACTAGATTACCCTGTTTATTATAAAGGAATGTGACTCAGGAATAGCTAGATGGAAGAGATGCCTAAGGGCAAGGTCTGGGGAAAGGGGTGCAGACCTTTCATGCCCTCCCTGAGTGCGCCACGCTCCCTATATCTCCATGTGTTCACCAACCCGGAAGCTCTCTGAACCCCCTCCTTCGGGTTTCTATGAAAGCTTCATTACACAGGCACGACTGATTAAATCACTGGCCACTTGCGATTGAACTTAATCTCCAGCCCCTCCCCCCTCCTAGGAGCTGGGGGTGGGGACAGGAGGAGTTGGCGTTTATAGAGGGGGCGGAGGGTGGGACTGAAAGTTCCAACCCCGTAATCACGTGGTTGGCTCCCTTGGCAACTAACTCCCATCCTTTGGTTACTGAGGGGCTTTCCAAAAGTCCTCATTACCATGACAAAAGACACCCCTACTGTTCTTAATCACTTAGGAAATTCCAAGGGTTTGGGGGTAGCAGAAACAAGGATGAACACCAAATACATGTTTCTTATTGTAAATCACAATAGCATTGGGTAAATAAACCTAGTTTTATAACTATTAAAACCGGTAAACATATTTTAAATTATTTTTGTAGTTACTACCATTATGACACTCAAATGTCATTACATTATTTATAGCTGATATCATTTTTACACAGCCAAGATAGGGTCAGATTAACTAATTCACCACTTATTCCAAGCCTATTGGCTTCCTAGCAAACAAATATGTGTGAAGTGTTGTTAAACGTATTATAAGTTGTCTTGATCTCAGTGGTCCCAGTAAATATGTACTGTTTGTGTTGACCAAAGGTTTTGGAGTCAGACATGTATGGATTCAAATACCAGCTCTAATACTTAATGTAGCTATTTTATTTTTTATTTTTTTGGCTGCACGCGGGCATTTCTCAGTTGCGATTAGCAGGGGCTCCTCTTTGTGCAGTGCACGGGCTTCTCATTGTGGTGGCTTCTCTTGTTGCAGAGCACGGGCTCTAGGCACACAGGTTTCAGTAGTTTCAGCACACGGGCCCTAGAGCACAGGCTCAGTAGTAGGGGTGCGTGGGCTTAGCTGCTCCACAGCATGTGGGATCTTCTCCAACCAGGGTTTGATCCGGAGTCCTCTGCATTGGCAGGCAGATTCTTAACCACTGTGCCACCAGGGAAGTCTCTAATGTAGCTATTGGACAATTCATTTAACCTTGCCATGACTCAGTTTTTTAATCAATGAAATGGGAATAATATTACAACTTGGCACTGTTGTTAACATTAGAGATAATCCATTTAAAATGCCCGACAGGAGAGGAGCTTCAAGATGGCGGAAGAGTGAAGATGGCGGAAGAGTGAGATGCGGCGATCACCTTCCTCCCCACAAATACATCAGAAATATATCTACACGTGGAACAACTCCTACAGAACAACAACTGAACGCTGGCAGAAGACCTCAGACCTCCCAAAAGGCAAGAAACTCCCCACGTAACTGGGTAGGGCAAAAGAAAAAACAGAGACAAAGAATAGGGATGGGACCTGCACCAGTGGGAGGGAGCTGTGAAGGAGGAAAGGTTTCCACACACTAGGAAGCCCCTTCGCAGGTGGAGACGGCGGCTGGTGGAGGGGAAGCTTCGGGGCCAGGGAGGAGAGCGCAGCAACAGGGTGCGGAGGGCAAGCAGAGAGGTTCCCGCACAGAGGATTGGTGCTGACCAGCACTCATCATCCCGAGAGACTTGTCTGCTCACCCGCCAGGGTGGGTGGGGGCTGGGAGCTGAGGCTCAGGCTTCGGAGGTCGGATCCCAGGGAGAGGACTGGGATTGGCTTTGTGAACACAGCCTGAAGGGGCTAGTGCGCCACGGCTAGCAGGGAGGGAGTCTGGGGAAAAGTCTGGAGCTGCCCAAGATGCAAGAGACTTTTTCTTGCCTCTGTTTCCTGGCGCGCAAGGGCCACTTAAGGAGCTCCAGAGACGGGTGGGAGCCGCGGCTATCAGCGCAGACCCCAGAGACGGGCATGGGATGCTAAGGCTGCTGCAGCCACCAAGAAGCCTGTGTGCAAGCACAGGTCAGTGTCCACACCGCCCCTCCCGGGAGCCTGTGCTGCCCGCCACTGCCAGGGTCCCGTGATCCAGGGACAACTTCCCCGGGAGAACTCATGGCGTGCCTCAGGCTGATGCAACGTCACACCGGCCTCTGCCGCCACAGGCTCATTCTGCACTCCGTACCCCTCCCTTCCCCCGGCCTGAGTGAGCCAGAGCCCCCTAATCAGCTGCTTCTTTAACCCTGTCCTGTCTGAGCGAAAAACAGATGCCCTCAGGCAACCTACACGCAGAGGCAGGACCAAATCCAAAGCTGAACCCCGGGAGCTGTGTGAACAAAGAGAAAAGGAAATCTCTCCCATCAGCCTCAGGAGCAGCCGATTAAGTCTCCACAGTCAACTTGATGTACCCTGCATCTGTGGAATACATGACTAGACAACGAATCATCCCAAATTGAGGAGGTGGACTTTGGGAGCAACGATATATTTTTTTTTCCCCTTTTTCTCCTTTTGTGAGTGTGCATGTGTGTGATTTTGTCTGTATAGCTTTGCTTTTACCATTTATCCTAGGGTTCTGTCTGTACGTTTTTGTTTCTAAAAAATTTTTTTTTACTTAAAAAATTTTTTTCTACAAAAACAAAATATTTTTTCTTAATATAATTATTTTTTATTTTAATAATTTTATTTTACTTTATTTTATTTTATCTTCCTCTTTCTTTCTTTCCTTTTTTTTTCTCCCTTTTATTCTGAGCTGTGTGGATGACAGGCCCTTGGTGCTCCAGCCAGGCATCAGAGCTGTGCCTCTGAGGTGGGAGAGCCAAGTTCAGGACACTGGTCCACAAGAGACTTCCCAGCTCCACGTAATATCAAACAGTGAAAATCTCCCAGAGATCTCCATCTCAACACCAAGACCCAGCTCCACTCAACGAACAGCAAGTTCCAGTGCTGGACACCCCATGCCAAACAACTAGCAAGACAGGAACACTGCCCCACCCTTTAGTAGAGAGGCTGACTAAAATCATAATAAGGCCACAGACACCCCAAGACACACCACCAGACATCGACCTGCCCACCAGAAAGACAAGATCCAGCCCCACCCACCAGAACACAGGCACTAGTCCCCTCCACCAGGAAACCTACACAACCCACTGAACCAACCTTAGCCACTGCGGACAGACACCAAAAACAACAGGAACTACGAACCTGCAGCCTGCGAAAAGGAGACCCCAAACATGGTAAGATAAGCAAAATGAGAACACAGAGAAACACACAGCAGATGAAGGAGCAAGGCAAACCCCACCAGACGTAACAAATGAAGAGGAAATAGGCAGTCTACCTGAAAAAGAATTCAGAATAATGATAGTAAAGATGATCCAAAATCTTGGAAATAGAATGGAGAAAATATAAGAAACGTTTAACAAGGACCTACAAGAATTAAAGAGCAAACAGAGATGAACAACACAATAAATGAGATTAAAAATTCTCTAGAAGGGATCAATAGCACAATGACTGAGGCAGAAGAAAGGATAAGTGACCTGGAAGATAAAATAGTGGAAATAACTACTGCAGAGAAGAATAAAGAAAAAAGAATGAAAAGAATGGAGGACAGTCTCAGAGACCTCTGGGACAACATTAAACGCACCAACATTCGAATTATAGGGGTCCTGGAAGAAGAAGAGAAAAAGAAAGGCACTGAGAAAATATTTCAAGAGATTATAGTTGAAAACTTCCCTAATATGGGAAAGGAAACAGTTAATAGAGTCCAGGAAGCACAGAGAGTACCATGTCGGACCAATCCAAGGAGAAACACGCCAAGACACATATTAATCAAACTATCAAAAATTAAATAGAAAGAAAAAATATTAAAAGCAGCAAGGGAAAAACAATAACGCACAAGGGAATCCCCATAAGGTTAACAACAACAGCAACAAAAGATCTGCTGATCTTTCAGCAGAAACTCTGCAAGCCAGAAGGGAGTGGCAGGACACATTTAAAGTGATGAAGAAGAAAAACCTACAACCAAGATTACTCTACCCAGCAAGGATCTCATTCAGATTTGACGGGGAAATTAAAATGTTCACAGACAAGCAAAAGCTAAGAGAATTCAGCACCACCAAACCAGCTTTACAACAAATGCTAAAGGAACTTCTCTAGGCAGGAAACACAAGAGAAGGAAAAGACCTACAAAAACAAACCCAAAACAATTAAGAAAATGGTAACTAGGAACATACATATTGATAATTACCTTAAATGTAAATGGATTAAATGCTCCAACCAAAAGACATCGATTGGCTGAATGGATACAAAAACAAGACCTGTATGTATGCTGTCCACAAGAGACCCAATTCAGACCGAGGGACACATACAGACTGAAAGTGAGAGGATGGAAAAAGATACTCCATGAAAATGGGAATCAAAAGAGAGCTGGAGTAGCAAATCTCATATCAGACAAAACAGACTTTAAAACAAAGACTATTATAAGAGACAAAGAAGGACACTACATAATGATCAAGGGCTTAATCCAAGAAGAAGATATAACAATTGTAAATATTTATGCACCCAACATAAGAGCACCTCAACATGTAAGGCAAATACTAACAGCCATAAAAGGGGAAATCGACAGTAACACAATCATAGTAGGGGACTTTAACAGCTCATATTCACCAATGGACAGATCATCCAAAATGAAAAAAAATAAGGAAACACAAGCTTTAAATGATACACTAAACAAGATGGACTTAATTGATATTTATAGGAAATTCCATCCAAAAACAACAGAATACACATTCTTCTCAAGTGCTCATGGAACATTCTCCAGGATAGATCACATCTTGGGTCACAAATCAAGCCTTGGTAAATTTAAGAAAATTGAAATCATATCAAGTATCTTTTCTGAGCACAACACTAGACTAGATATCAATTACAGGAAAAAAATCTGTAAAAAATACAAACACATGGAGGCTAAACAACACACTACTTAATAAATAAGAGATCACTGAAGAAATCAAAAAATACCTAGAAACAAATGACAATGAAAACACGACAACCCAAAACCTATGGGATGCAGCAAAAGCAGTTCTAAGAGGGAAGTTTATAGCAATACAATCCTACCTTAAGAAACAAGAAACATCTCAAATAAATAACCTAACCTTACACCTAAAGCAATTAGAGAAAGAAGAACAAAAAAACCCCAAAGTTTGCAGAAGGAAAGAAATCATATAGATCAGATCAGAAATAAATGAAAAAGAAATGAAGGAAACAATAGCAAAGATCAATAAAACTAAAAGCTGGTTCTTTGAGAAGATAAACAAAATTGATAAACCATTAGCCAGACTCATCAAGATAAAAAGGGAAAAGACTCAAATCAATACAATTAGAAATGAAAAAGGAGAAGTAACAACTGACACTGCAGAAATACAAAGGAACATGAGAGATTACTACAAGCAACTATATGCCAATACAATGGACAACCTGGAAGAAATGGACAAATTTTTAGAAATGCAAAACCTTCCGAGACTAAACCAGGGAGAAATAGAAAATATAAACAGACCAATCACAAGCACAGAAATTGAAACTGTGATTAAAAATCTTGCAACAAACAAAAGCCCAGGACCAGATAGACGGCTTCACAAGTGAATTCTATCAGACATTTAGAGAAGAGCTAACACCTATCCTCCTCAAACTCTTCCAAAATATAGCAGAGGGAGGAACACTCACAAACTCATTCTACAAGGCTACCATCACCCTGATACCTAAACCAGACAAAGATGTCACAAAGAAAGAAAACTATAGGCCAATATCACTGATGAATATAGATGCAAAAATCCTGAACAAAATACTAGCAAACAGAATCCAACAGCACATTAAAAGGATCATACACCATGATCAAGTGGGGTTTATCCCAGGAATGCAAGGATTCTTCCATATATGCAAATCAATCAATGTGATACACCATATTTACAAATTGAAGGAGAAAAACCATATGATCATCTCAATCGATGTGGAGACAGCTTTCCACAAAATTCAACACCCATTTATGATAAAAACTCTCCAGAAAGTAGGCATAGAGGGAACTTTCCTCAACATAATAAAGGCCATATATTACAAACCCACAGCCAACATCGTCCTCAGTGGTGAAAAACTGAAACCATTTCCACTAAGATCAGGAACAAGACAAGGTTGCACACTCTCACCACTCTTATTCAACATAGTTTTGGAAGTTTTAGCCACAGCAATCAGAGAAGAAAAAGAAATAAAAGGAATCCAAATCGGAAAAGAAGAAGTAAAGCTGTCACTGTTTGCAGATGACATCATATTATACATAGAGAATCCTAAAGATGCTACCAGAAAACTACTAGAGCTAATCAATGAATTTGGTAAAGTAGCAGGATACAAAATTCATGCACAGAAATTTCTTGCATTCGTATACACTAATGATGAAAAATCTGAAAGTGACATTAAGAAAACACTCCCATTTACCATTGCAACAAAAAGAATAAAATATCTAGGAATAAACCTACTTAAGAAGACAAAAGATCTGTATGCAGAAAATTATAAGACACTGATGAAAGAAATTAAAGATGATACAAATAGATGGAGAGATATACCATGTTCTTGGATTGGAAGAATCAACATTGTGAAAATGACTCTACTACCCAAAGCAATCTACAGATTCAATGCAATCCCTAACAAACTACCACTGGCATTTTTCACAGAAGTAGAACAAAAAATTTCACAATTTGTATGGAAACACAAAAGACCCCGAAGAGCCAAAGCAATCTTGAGAAAGAAAAACGGAGCTGGAGGAATCCGGCTCCCTGACTTCAGACTATACTACAAAGTTACAGTAATCAAGACAGTATGGTACTGGCACAAAAGCAGAAATGTAGATCAATGGAACAGCATAGAAAGCCCAGAGATAAACCCACGCACATATCTTATCTTACCTTATCTTGATAAAGTGGGCAAGAATACACAGTGGAAAAAAGACAGCCTCTTCAATAAGTGGTGCTGGGAAAACTGGACAGCTACATGTAAAGGAATGAAATTAGAACACTCCCTAACACCATACACAAAAATAAGCTCAAAATGGATTAAAGACCTAAATGTAAGGCCAGAAACTATCAAACTCTTAGAGGAAAACATAGGCAGAACACTCTATGACATAAATCACAGCAAGATGCTTTTTGACCCACCTCCTAGAGCAATGGAAATAAAAACAGAAATAAACAAATGGGACCTAATGAAACTTCAAAGCTTTTGCACGGCAAAGGAAACCATAAACAAGACCAAAACACAACCCTCAGAATGGGAGAAAACATTTGCAAATGAAGCAACTGACAAAGGATTAATGTCCAAAATTTCAAAGCAGCTCATGCAGCTCAATATCAAAGAAACAAACAACCCAATCCAACAATGGGCAGAAGACCTAAATAGACATTTCTCCAAAGAAGATATACAGACTGCCAACAAACACATGAAAGAATGCTCAACATCACTAATCATTAGAGAAATGCAAATCAAAACTACAATGAGATATCATCTCACACTGGTCTGAATGGCCATCATCAAAAAATCTAGAAACAATAAATGCTGGAGAGGGTGTGGAGAAAAGGGAACCCTCTTGAACTGTTGGTGGGAATGTAAATTCATACAGCCACTATGGAGAACAGTATGGAGGTTCCTTAAAAAACTAAAAATAGAAGTACCATACGACCCAGCAATCCCACTACTGGGCATATACCCTGAGAAAACCATACTTCAAAAAGAGTCATGTACCAAAATGTTCATTGCACCTCTATTTACAATAGCCAGGACATGGAAGCAACCTAAATGTCCATCGACAGATGAATGGATAAAGAAGATGTGGCACATATATACAATGGAATATTACTCAGCCATAAAAGGAAATGAAATTGAGTTATTTGTAGTGAGGTGGATGGACCTAGAGACCGTCATACAGAGTGAAGTTAGTCAGAAAGAGAAAAACAAATACCATATGCTAACACATATATATGGAATCTGAAAAAAAAAAAAGGTCATGAAGAACCTAGGGGCAAGATGGGAGTAAAGACGCAGTCCTACTAGCGAATAGACTTGAGGATATAAGGAGGGGGAAGGGTAAGCTGGGACAAAATGAGAGAGTGACATGGACATACATACACTACCAAACGTTAAATAGATAGCTAGTGGGAAGCAGCCCCATAGCACAGTGAGATCAACTGGGTGCTTTGCGACCAGCTAGAGGGGTGGGATAGGGAGGGTGGGAGGGAGGGAGACGCAAGAGGGAAGAGATATGGGGACATATGTATATGTATAACTGATTCACTTTGTTATAAAGCAGAAACTAACACACCATTGTAAAGCAATTATACTCAATAAAGATGTTAAAATTTTTTTTTAATAAATAAATAAAATGTCTGACAGCGTACCTGTTTGGAAGCAACAAGTGGTAGTAATAGTAATAGCAGTAGATATAATAATAGTGATCTACGGTGGCCTCGGTCTGCAGCGGCTTGAAGCAGGATTTTGGTTCCCAGCCAGAGATTAAAGTCAGGCCGCGACAGTGAGAGTGCTGAATCCTAGGCACTAGACCAGTGGGCAGTGACAAAGCCCTGACCCGTATAGCTCTGCAGAAATGAATTCCCACAAAGACAGAAAGTAGTGAAACAAGTAAAGTGTTTATTAGGAGGAAAAAGGGTACCTATGGATAGACACACCGGGGGGCTCAGAGAGAGAGTCGCACCCTCGTGGTAGTTCGATTCACTTTTATGGAGCATTTCTTCCAGGTTTCCTTGGCCAATCATCTTGCTTTGCCTGGCCTGAGCTTGTATTTGATATTTCTCAGGGTCCTCCCACGTGTGCGCGCACATCTCTTGGCCAAGATGGATTCTAGCGAAGAGGCCTATGGGTAGCCTGACATCACCTACTATGGGGTGGCGCCCCCTCCCTTTTCGACCTTCAAGGATCCTTTCTGCATGTGTGTAGTCAGGAAGGTCTCCTCCTTCGAGAATGAGGAATATGTGGTCTTTTATCTTTTGTCTGGGCAGGGCTTAGCTTCTCCTCCCTCCTGCTATTTTGGAGTATCTGTCCACAGGGGACGAACTCCAACTGTTCAGCCTGGGACCCATCTATCTCCTGCCTCAATAGCAGTAGTAGTAATATTATTATATTTATTAAGTAATATTATTTTAAAATATTACTTAACAAATATTATTGTTTAATATTTTATTAAATGTTATATCTGCTAAAATGACTCACCATTTTCTTTCAGCTTTATCAAATTTTCTTTCAATTTCTCAATTTCTAGTCGAGACTTCTCAAGTGCAGAATCTAAAAGAAAAAAAGAACAAAATATTTGTGTATGGAGCAACTGATTAGTATAATAATCAAATTTCAAACGACTATTTCTCTTTGGAACACTTTCTGATGGCTGTCCCCTGACTTTCTGCATAAATGTCACCTCCTCCCGGAATGTTTTCCAGATTCCCCTCTTAATATTCCTACTACACCTTATATTTATCCCTGTCCTTGATATCATCTGATCTTGTAATCTTTCCCTGTTTCCCTAACCAGATTCTATGCTGAAGAGTTTGGACTACTGTAAACAACAGGAACAGCTGAAAGTTTTTAAGCATGGTACTACCAGTTTAGTAAAAAGAAATTACACACAGAAATACTTAAAATTAATTCCTGCAATTAATAATATTTAGAATTTTGCCAGTAGTTTCTAGAAATAGCAAAATAGCAAAATTTCAGGAAATAGCTTTTGGTACTATTCAAGAATTTTATGAGGAGAGCAGAAGGGCGTAAGGAAAGTACATGGGGCATTGGAGTCTTTTGGATTTGGGTGCTCTAACCCAGGTTTAATCACTTTGCCTCCTGTGGTTTACTCATCACCAATGGTATGGCTGATAGGCTTTCTATAACGGCAAGTTGAGGAATCTCCCAGAAGTAAGACACTAACATGAATCTTGTAAGAGATCATTCCCAATCACACAGAAAAGGTGCACGAGGAAATCAGGCACAAGCTTCCAAGAGTCTTCTCCCAGCGGAGTCACACAGGATGTGCTTAATTTCTCCAGCAACGAATTGACAATTCGTGTGAAATGTTGTCTACCAGGAAAATTCATTACAGACTTGGTGACCAACATATTTATTGGGGGCTGGTGACATAGACACCACCTTCTGCCTAGGACACATCAAAATCCCAGACTCTCAGAAGGAAAGCAGGTTTTCAGCATAAATCATATTGTTTGTACAAAGAGGTCAAGCACAGTGAACCACTATTACAAATTGGGGAATGCTGGGAACGTTCCCCAAATGCAAGTTTCCAGATGCTAGCCAAGGGCTAACCTGACAAGCAGACTTTCTAAGGACAGCAGTGTCAAGTTTTCTTCTTCTTCTTTTTTTCTACATCTTTATTGGAGTATAATTGCATTACAATGTTGTGTTAGTTTCTGCTGTACAATAAATTGAATCAGCTATATGGATACATGTATCCCCATATCCCCTCCCTCTTGAGCCTCCCTCCTACCCTCCCTATTCCTCCACCCCTCTAGGTCATCACAAAGCATCGAGCTTATCTCCCTGTGCTATGCAGCAGCTTCCCACTAGCAGGTTTTCTATATTAACTATTTTCTGCACAGGATGGATATACCACGTTTTGTTTATCTACTCACCAAATGATGGACGTTTGAGTTGTTTCTATGTTTTGGCTACTGTAAATAATAGTGCTCTGAACATTCACATACAAGGTTTATTTTTAAATTTATTTTATTGAAGTGTAGTTGACTTACAATGTTCTGTTAATTTCTCATACAAGTTTTTGAGTGGACATACGTCTTAATTTCTCCTGGGTCACGCAGGAGTGGAATTGCTGGGTCACATGATAATTTTACATTTAACACCTCGAGAAACTGCCAAATTGTTTTCCAAAGTGTCTGCATCATTTTACAATCCCATCAGCAATGTTCCAATTTCTACACTCCTTGCCAACACTTGTCATTGTCTTTTTTATTATAGCCATTCTAGAGGGTGTGAAGAGGGATCTCATTGTTTTAATTTGCACTTCCCTAATGACCAGTGATGTTGAGCATCTTTTCATGTGCCTATTGGCCATTCATATACCTTCTCTAAAGAAATGTCTACTCAAATTTTATTTTGTTTATTTTAAAATTGGGCTGTCTTTTGATAATATAAAAGAATATGTGAGAATTCTTCATATATTCTGGATATGAGTCCCACATCAAACACATAATTTGCAAATATTTCTCTCAGTCTATGGTTTGTCTTTCCACTTTCTTGTTAGTATATTTTGAAATACAGAAATTTTAAACTTTGAGTAAGTACAATTTATTAGGTTTTCTCTTATCACTCTTGCTTTTGGTGTTATATCTAACATATGATTGCCTAACTCCAGATCATAAGGATTTACTCCTGTGTTTTCTTCTAAGCATTTTATAATTTTAACTCTTACATTTAGTTCTGTGGTCCACTTTGAGTTAATTTTTGTGTGGGTGTGAGGTAGGGGCCTGTATTATTTTGAAGCATCTCCCAGGCATCATATCATTCATCTATAAATATTTCACTATGTATGTCTAAAAGATAAGGACTCTTTTAAAATATAAACTCAATACCATTATGTGTGATTAAGGAAATTTAACAAGAATTCCTTAATACAAATAGCCAATTAACATTCAAACTTCCAACTGTTTCATAAATGTTAAAAAACCTGTTTGAATCAGAATCCAGTAAAGGCCACACATTATATTTGGTTAATAATTCCTTCAAACCTTTAAAAATTCATCTTTTTCTTTTAGTTTATTTATTGGAGAATAAATAAATATTTGGCATGTATTCTTTTTTATTATTGAAAACTACTTTTATTATTGGCCAAAATTTTTCATTCCCATCCAAATTTTTGGGTGTGATATACAGAGAGCTAGAAAATAAACTAAAAGTCCTTCATTTAAAAGAGTCAGTTTGTTGAAATAAATAGGCTAATACTTGGGAAACACTATCATGTAACACATATACCTAGGGATAAATTCTGGCTATAAATTGATGGATGATCCAAGAAGTAACACGTAAGACCCACACTGACACTACATGTGATATTTTAAAAGGACTTGCTAACTCAGCTTCCCAGCGGTCCCCTGGGGATACTCACTGTGCAGACAGTTTTCAATTAATAGTTTAGGATCCACCAGAGCAACCAAGTGCTGATGGAACAGGATGCTATGTGATTGTGTTCTGCTGCATCCAAATGTAACTAAACATAACAGGGCTCCTGCTCTTTCCTTTCTCCTTCTGTACTACAAGTAGCAGACTGCTTCTCATCAGACTCACGTGGCCAAATTTCTTTTTTTTTTCTAATTGGGTTTATTGAGATATACTTTGCATACAGTAAAATTCATCCTTTTAAGTAATTTGATGAATTTTGACAAATATATGCAATTGTGTACCCATTAGCCCAATTTTCCATCATTCTGAAAAGGTCATTTGTGTTCACTGTTTAAAATGCATTCTTAACAAAATCTCAACCCTCCTGATATTCTTTGTTTTTAATTCCACAATCAATTTGGCAGGATCATTATTGTTTTATACATTTAACATTTTTAAGAAATGATCCTACAGTAACATATATACTGCATGAAAAAGAATCAGTCTAATTTCTTTAATTATTGCAAATTATAGAGACGAAATCATTTAAAAAATTTAAACTTCATACTAAAATAAATTACAGATAAAGCAAAGATTGAAACATAAATAATAAATCCATAAATGCACTAAAAGAAAAAAAAACACCAGAGGAGAACATTTTCAATAACCTTGTAGTGATACAGAAAAGGCTTTACACATGAAAACCCAGAAGCCATAAAGAATAACTTGGTTAAATCTGATTTGATAAATATTAGCATTTCTATATGGCAAAAAAACTTAACATGACATTTATATCCAACAAAAGGCTCATATCCAGAATATACAGAAAACTCCTACAAATTAATAAACTCCTACAAAACATAAAGATACAACCCAATAGAAAAATATGTGCAAGACTTGAGCAGGAACTTCACAAAATAGTATATCTAAATGAGCAATAACAACAACAACAAACATATTAAAGGATTTTCACATCATTAGCTGTCAGGGGAACGCAAAGTAAAGCCAAAATTAAATACTAGTACATACTCATCAGAAAAGGTAAAATTAATAAGACTGACAATACTGAGTATTGATAAAGAATGTGAAGCAACCAAAATCTCATATACAACTGAGAAGACCTTAAGTTAATACAACTATTTGGAAGACAGTATGGCAGTATCTACCAAAGTAGAACAAACCCGTAACCCTTTGATCTACTAATTCTACTCTTAGAATGTCATGATCAGAGGTGTACAGATAAGCACAAGAATATTCATAGCAGCACAATTCATAATAGAGCACAACTGGAAACAACATAATTGTCCATCATCAGTAGAATGGATAAACAGAATACATTGAATAGGCTTATTCAATGGAATACTAGAGTACAAACAACAAAAGTGAACAAACTACTGCTACATGCAACAACATAAATGAATCTCACAAACATAAGATTGAACGAAAGAAACAAACTAAAGGATGCATACTCCCTGTAGTCAAAACTCAGAAATAACCTTAAAAGTTAGGAGAGTCATAATTTTGGGGGAGGAGAGAATATGTAGACATAGGAAGAAGAAACAGGGCTTCCAGACTGCTGGAGATTTCTTGCACTGGGTAGTGTAAATATTGGAGTTGTACACTTTTTGGTAGGTATGTTATGCTATGCTTCAATAAAAATTTCTGGACACTGTAGAAAATGAGGCTGTATATCAGACTTTTATGTGTTTATCTTAAAAGATTTTTTTTCTCAGTGCTCTCATGTTCCAACCTGAGTAGGATCACTACACTTAAAACATTGTTAGACATGTTCATCTGTAACCACAGCTTACCTAATTTACTCTGTTCTTTCTCCTTCCCTTGCAGTTCATCAGTGAGCCTTCGGATCTCTTCATGGGCCATCCCTAACCTCCTTGTTACTTGTTCCATATCTTTCTCTCTGCAGTTTTGTGATATTTTACCTTTTTCTGGGTCTTCATCATGGGACTGAAATAAAACCACTGTTAGTAGTACACCAAAAAGTAAATATACCCTTATGACATCATGCTATTACCTATAAATGTTTGAAAGCCAATAAAGAAGAGTAGCAAACAGAATATTTACGTGCATTTATTTTATTAGGTTGAACCATAGAAAAATGGTGATATTTGATTGTTTTTAACCTATAAACATGCAATTTCACAAGGTTCAAACCTAACATATCTAAGAGATTATGGTTATATAATAGAAATTTAATGATAAAAATTATCATCTGGCCAAAGAGAGTGAAAATACTCCTCATTTATATGGTAATTAAATACAGTTTATAAAATGGTTTTACATAAGGTATTTCATTTAATTTCAAGGTATGTACACAATTAAGGCTCAAATCATGTTTAGAGCTCCTTTCCTACAATTACTTTCAAAGCATTTTAAAAACTAAGTAAGAAATTCAACCTCAATGATATTTTGCTTTTGATCCCCAAGATATGTATTTATTTTACATGAATATAATCATTACACAAATTTTTCTAAAAAATAAGAAAATAACCAATACCATCTACATAACAAAACTATTTTTAGCTTACTGGTATATTTCCTTGCAGTATTTTTTATTTATGTACACTTTTTACATAGTCATAATCCTAATCTATATACATGTTTCTGTCTGGCTTTTTCATTTAACATTATATGAGGAACATTTTTCTATATTGCTGTACAGATTTTGTAATGATTATTTTTAAAGGCTATATAATATTCCAGTGGGTGCAGATAATTTATATAATCATTTCAACATTTTGGTAGCTTCCTATTTTTGCTATTGAAAATAATACTATGATGGATATACAGTTTCATCCATATATATTTATCTTGGGTTACTTCCCATTGTTAAACTCTCTGTATATGTTTTATTCACTGGATGGAGCTCTTAATAACATTTCCCCAGATCAAAAAATAATTTCTACAAACAGAATTAATTATATGTAAAATAATGTGCTATACAGTCTAAAGGACTCCCCCGCCAAAAGAAGCTCCAAACGTATTTGGGAAGAAGTGTGTACTGTCCCAAGGTGATTTTTCAAAGGACATAACACACATCGATTGTTTAAGTTTTGATACATTCAATAAAAATCAGCTATTGTGTTAAATGGGTGATTGACTTTTTTCTTCTTCCCAAATTTTTGTGATGTGTTTATAATACTCTTATGCACAACTGATATCTTTTAGCATGGATTTGTACATTTTAATATATTCAAACAAAATACTTCCAAGGTAAAAGCTAACCTGTAACTAGCTACTATTATTAAGAAAAGATTGTAATTTTTTCTTACCTCACTCAGACTGTGTTTAGACTGATGCACAAGTTCTTGATGTTTCTGATGTTCCCTTTGCAGAGGCTGGTGAGTTTGTTCAGATTTCTCCTAAGTAAATATTAAGAGGTGAATGAAAATTACATCAATCAGCTTCATGAATAAAAATGTCATTTAAATTTTAAAAAATAACCACGTAAAAGAAGAGGGAGCACAGTCCAATCCATTTTATGAAGCGAGACCATGCATTCTCAATGAGACAATATTGCCCCCAAGGGAGTGCAAACTGATTTCTATGGGGGGAAAAATCTTACCCTTTCAAGTACAAAGTGCAGATGCCTACAGTACAAAAATAGAATTACTTTATATCAGTGCCATTAAAATTTCATGGGAGAGAGACAGAAAAAATTATCTAAGAAGTGTCATTATTGGGTTTCCCTGGTGGCATAGTGGTTAAGAATCCGCCTGCCAATGCAGGGGACACAGGTTCGAGCCCTGGTCTGGGAAGATCCCACAGGCCGTGGAGCAGCTAAGCCCATGCACCACAACTACTGAGCCTGCTCTCTACAGCCCACAAGCCACAACTACTGAGCCTGTGCGCCTAGAGCCCGTGCTTCGCAACAAGAGAAGCCACTGCAATGAGAAGCCTGTGCACTGCAATGAAGAGTAGCCCCCACTCGCCGCAACTATAGAAAAGCCCAAGCACAGCAAGGAAGACCCAACGCAGCCAAAAATAAAATAAATTAAACAAACAAACAAAATAAAAGAAACTTTAAAAAGTGTCATTATGGAGGCAATAATGAAAAAAAGGTTGGCTAACACTGGCTAGCCAGACCTTGATATTAAAGCCTGACAACGATAATACAAAAAGAAAACTCACAGGGCAACCTCACTCATAAACATAGATAGAAAAACGTAAACAAAATTTTATCAAACTGAATCTATAATATTTAGAAAGGATAACAAATCATGAACAAGTTGGATTTATCCCAGGAACGCAAGACATTAGAAAAATTAATCAATGAAATTCTCACATTAACAGATGAAAGTTCTAAATTACTTCATTATCTCAATGGCTATAGAAAAAACATTTTATAAAGTCAACATTAATTCCTAATAAAAGCTCTTAACAAACTAGGAATAAAAGAGAACTTTCTTAACCTGGCAAAGGGTATCATTAAAAAAAACCCAACCCTTAATCAAACATCATACCACTGAATACTTTTTCTCTAATATCATTAACCAGACAAGTATGTCTCCTATTCAAGATAATACTGGAGATCCTAGCCAGTATAGTAAGGTAAATAAAAGAATTAAAAGGAATCAAATTGGAAAGGAAGAAACAAAAGTATCATTATTCCCAGATAGGACTGTACAGGCAGAAAAAATTTTAAATCTTCAAATAAATTATTAAGATGAGAAATTTTAGCAACATTGGTAGGTATAGTCAATATATAAAAATAATTATACTTTTAATACTAGCAATCATTAGAAGATTAAATTCTTAATAAATATAGCATTAATAGTACCCCAAAATATGAAGTACCTAGCAATAAATATTAAAAAAATGTGCAAGATTTTGTAGGGAAAATTATAAAACTTTGTTTATATACATTAAAAAATAAATGGAAAGACTGTCCATGATCACAAATGATATCAATAATTTAAGATAATCAATTCCTCTTAAATTGATTTATAGATTCAATAAAAGCAAAAATCAAAATCCCAGAAAGCAAGGATTACAAGACAGAAAAACACTAACCATAAGACAAATGATTGATAAATTGAACTACATTAAAGTTAAGAACTTCCATTCATTAAAAGACACTATTAAGAATATTAAAAAGACAAACCACAAAGTGGAAAAAGAAGTATTTATGATACACATAATCAATAAAAGACTTGAAACCAGAACATAGAGAATTCCTGTAAATCAGTAAGAAAAAGACAACTCTGTTTTTAAATGGACAAAAGACCTGAATAAACACTAATAAAATGGGAAATCCAAATGACAATCATACTAAGTTCACTACTAATCAGGGAAATGCTAATTAAAACCAATATGAGGTATCATTATGCACCCAGTAGTTTAGCAAAAATTTAAAAGTCTGACAACATCAAGTGTTGATGAGGAACAAAGGCACTCTCATACACTATTTATTGGTGCCAGTATAAATTGGTACCACTACTTAAGGAGACAGTTTGACATTATCTGGTAAAGCTGAAGATCTACATACTCTATAACTCCCTAAATCTACTCCTGGGTATATACCTTACACAAGTGCATGCACATATATAAGAATATTCATAGCAGCATAACTGACAGATTATATTACATTCATAATAGATATAAATTGGAAACAACCCAAAACAACTTAGTATGGATAGTCTCATGCCATATATTCACATGATGGAATGATACATAGTAATGACAAGCTAATTAAAAATAAATAATACAAACATAATGTTTTACAAAAAAGCAATTCCCAAAGTTGATTCCTTGTATGTAATGTTCAAAAACAGACAAAACTAAACTACTATATATATTATTTAGGGAGGCACACCTTTGTGGGGAGGAAGGGAGTTGTGATAAGAAAAGGAAGCTTCTAGGAATTTGGCAATGTTGTATTCCTCACAGGACCAATGGGTACATGGGTGTTTGTTCCATAACTATTTGTCAAACTGTATTTTTTAAGTTTTATCATTTTTCTGCATATATGCTGTTATATTCCACAATAAAATGTGTTTTTCTAAATCTTTGATTATTCTTGGCATTAAATGTCATCCCTTTGTCCTCTGCCCCATGCAACAATAAAGTGATTAAATAAATTTTGATACATCCATTCAAAAGAATATATGTTGTCAAACAGACTAAGGCAAATCTATATACACTAATACAGAAAGTGAAAACAATATGCACAATGGAACATAATTTGTATTTTAAGAGAATGAAAATTTTCTGGAAAGATAAATAAAAAATTGTCAGCAGTGGTAGTTTAGGAATATGGAACTGAGGATTTGGGGTGAGAAAATTCATTTTTCATTCAATTTTATACTGCTTGAATCTGTTTCTACTATGTGCCTGTATTAAGTCAGAAAACCAACAAAAAACAAATGTTAGGTAAAATGTAATTAGTGTATAGATCAGGCCTTGCAAAATTCTTCAACTTCCGTGTCACTTTATGTGGCCTCACTTTGGTTGGAATGACTCTCTCATCTACTTTATGCACAGGTTGATTCAGTATTGGCCTATTAAAATATACCTAGGGGGACTTCAGTGGCTAAGAATATGCCTGCCAATGCAGGGGACACAGGTTTGAGGCCTGGTCCAGGGAGATCCCACATGCCGCGGAGCAATGAAGCCCATGTGCCACAACTACTGAAGCCCACGCCCCTAGAGCCTGTGCTCCTTAACAAGAGAAGCCACCGCAATGAGAAGCCCACACAACACAACGAAGAGTAGCCCCCGCTCGCCACAACTAGAGAAAGCCCACGTGCAGCGATGAAGACCCAACTCAGCCAAAAATAATAAATAAATAAATTAATTAAAAATATATATATATATACACACACAAACCTAGGGAGGCAATGAAATTTTTACAAGTTACATTTCATAATAAGATCTTTGAAAAATCTTTTTTTTTGGCAACACATGGGCCTCTCACTGTTGTGGCCTCTCCTGTTGCGGAGCACAGGCTCCGGTTGCGCAGGCTCAGCGGCCATGGCTCACGGGCCCAGCCGCTCCGCGGCATGTGGGATCCTCCTGGACCGAGACATGAACCCGTGTCCCCTGCATCGGCAGGCGGACTCTCAACCACTGTGCCATCACGGAAGCCCTGAAAAATCTTTTAAAAAAATCTTTTTAAAGGTATAACTGATATACAATAACTGCACATATTTACAGTGTACATATTTTTTTACATGTATCCATCCATGAAACCAATACCACAATAAAGATAATGAAAATATTCATCACCCTTAAAAGTTTCCTACACTTCCTTATAATTCATTCCTCCCCTAACATTGTCCCCAGGCAACCACTGATCTGTTTCTGTTACTATATATTAGTTTGCATTTTCTACTATTTTATACAAATGGAATCATAGACTATGTACTCTTTTTGGTCTGGCTTATTTCACTTAGACTATTATTTTGAAATTTATCTGTTTTGTTGTATATTTATCCTTTTTTATTACCAAGTAATATTCCATTCTATGGATCTATACATTTACCTTTTGATGAACATTTGAGTTGATTCTAGTTTAGGGCCACTACAATTAAAGTTGCTGTAACATGTATGTCTTTATGTGGGCACATTTTTTCATTTCTCTTGGGTATATTCCTAGGAGTGGAATGGCAGGGTTATGTGATAAGTATGTGTTTGACTTTTTAAGGCAATGCTAAACTAGTTTCCACAAGTGGTTGTATCATTTTATATTCCCATCAGTAGGATAAGGGAATTCCAGTTGCTCCACATTGTCACCAACACTCGATATGGTTAGTCTTAAATTTTGCCATTCATTGATACATTAATAGTTACCTCATAATAAATTACTTCATTGTAATTTCTGTGTTTTCCTAATAATAAATGAAGTTAAGCATCTTTTCATGTGTTATTTACCATTTGTATATGTCCTTCAGTGCAGTCACTTTTTAAGTCTTTTGACCAGTTTTTAGTTGGGTTGTATGTGTTATTATTGTTGAGTTATAAGATTTATTTATATATTTAGATACAAAGCTTTTGTTGGATATATTTTTTAAAAAATTATCTCCCTTCTGTGGCTTGCTCTTTTATTTTTGTCTTTTGAAGAGCAAATGTTCTGAACTTTTATGAAGTCCAATGTTTTTTCTTTTCCTGTCTTATAAAAATCTTGCCAAACCCAAGGTAACTAAGATTTTCTTCTGTAAATTTTATCTCCTACATGATCTATGAACCATTTTGAGTTAATTTTTGTATATGATATAGGACAAATGTGTTGTAAGGTCTAAACTTTCATGTGTTACCTTGACACCCTTGTAACTCACAGTGCACCAAAAGCCTAAGCATGAATTCCCTTGCTTTTGCCAGATATGCCCCCATCCAACGGGAAAGATTCTCCACCCAGCTAGTGCCCTTATCAGCCAGAACAGCTATATTTTATCCAGTCCTCAGCCTAATGGCTGCCATTTCACTGCCAACCCATGGAATTTTTTAAACAAGCCAGTCATATCCTCCCATGAGAACTAGGGGGCACCTCATCCTATTGGTACTATAAAGTCTGTCTCCCATGGCCCCTATGGGTTCACTCCATTCCTGAGTACAACCCCTGTGGCCCTGCATGACAGGCAGTGTCCTCCCTGGGCTATGAGTCTATCTGACTAATAAACTATCAATCATCTCTGTTCAAGGTTGGGTGTCATGTATTTGGCTATCTCATAGTGTTTAGAGTAGGGACTCCCTCCTTTACCAGTGGGGAAGGGAACCTCAATAGAGTTGAGGGTTTTGTTTTTGTTTTTTTGCATATGTCTATCCAATTGTGCCAGCATTGTTTGTTGAAAAGTGTATCTTTTCCCCATTAAATTACCTTGGCACCTGTGTTGAAAATCAATTTACCATGTAGGTGTGGGTCTATTTCTAGACTCCTTATTCTGTTCCATTGATCTATATATCTGCCTTTATACCAATACTGCACTTTCTTGATTACTGCAGTTTTGTGGTAAGTCTTGAAAGCAGGAAGTGTGTATCTTCCAACTAGTTCTTCTTTTTCAAAGTTGTTTTGGCTATTCTAGTTCCTTTGCATTTCCTTATCAATTTTTGAATCGGCTTGTCAATTTCTACAAAAAAGTGACTCTACTGATTACTTTATGCTCAGGTAAATTACAACATTAGCTTAAACAAAATATAACTGGGAATGTGACACATTTTATGAATTACATTGTATAATAACAAAAACCCTTTGTAGTATATCTATTTTAATTCTTTCTGTCCATTAGTGGTAAAACTATGACTTAGTAGTGACTGGGTAGATAGCCTTAGGGGCATCCCAGACTTCACCTCCACAGTGTCCAATTTGTTTTATAGATTCCATCTCCTTCATAACTCCTTCTTCCCTTCTGTATTACACTCTGAGCCTTGTTTTTGGTTCTCATTCTTTAATTAATTATTTGTTAACATCCCCTGAAATCCCGGCTTCCAATCTGGTCCCTATCCAATCCACCCCTCTACTGTGACCACAGTGATTTTTCTAAAACACAAATCAGATCATGTTACTCTCCTCTTAAAATCATTTAGTGACTCTCCAGACCAACTATAACAGTTAGTCATTTGTACATTCAAAATATTTTTATGCCTCCAGTATGCTCCAGGAACACTGTTGGGTACTGATTCCAAACTCTCTAGCTTAGTATATGAGTCTCACCATGAAGTGGTTTCTGAAAATATCTCCAGGCACATTTCTCAGCATTGACTCACATGAACCAGTATGTATTATACATTGTTTCCTCTGCCAGAAATGTCTTTCCCATCTTCTTCATCCAGCTAACACTCAGCTTTCAAAATGGTCCTCAACATTACCTCTGCTGGAAGCCTTTTCTACCCATACTGACTCAGCGCCCCCCCCGAGTTTTCACTTTATCACAGAGCTTTCCACACTGAATTATAACCACTGGTTTCTTTCTTTCCTTCATTAGCTTGTAAGTTCCTTGCAAGTCCAAATTATTTCTAATTTGACTTTGTTCCTACATCCACTAGCACAAAGCCTGGCACATGGTAAGTTCTCAATAAATAATAACAATAAAGCTAATTGACATGTGAGGTACAATTCTAGAGCTTTATGTATATTATTTCATTTTCATGATCACCTTGTGGAGTAGTTCAGTTGCTCCCAGATTTTATAGAAATTGAGGCTCACAAAAGTTAAGCAACTTGTTCAAGGACATACTGCTAACAAGTGGTAGAGGAGGTCCATTTAAACCCAAAGCCTATACTCTTTTTTTTTTTTTTTTTTTTTTTGCGGTACGCGGGCCTCTCACTGTTGTGGCCTCTCCCGTTGTGGAGCACAGGCTCCGGACGCGCAGGCTCAGCGGCCATGGCTCACGGGCCCAGCCGCTCCGCGGCATGTGGGATCTTCCCAGACCGGGGCACAAACCCATGTTCCCTGCATTGGCAGGCGGACTCTCAACCACTGCGCCACCAGGGAAGCCCAAAGCCTATATTCTTAAGCGCTATCAAAACTGGCTTCCTGATAGTTTAATGTATGAATGGTTAAATGAACAAATGCAGTTTTCAACTAGCCTGTCTCTTACTCAATTACCCAGTTAATTTTGAATACCTGGGGAAATTCTTTCTGTAGGTTACTGCTCAGACATCTTTGTGATTCTGGTTTGGGATCCCCTCGTTCCAGTTTCCTCAAGAGTGTACTTCTTTCCATGAGTAAGTGTGCAATCTGTTCACTAGGGCTGCTCAGAGCTATTTCAGACAAGCCTTCTTGATACAATATTTCGACCTCCTTTATTTGCACTTCTGTTAGGAAGAAACACCAGAAACACAATTGTTAAAAGAAATGCAGGCAAATAACTAAAAAGTAGTGGGAAAAGGTTCTCAAAAGCCGTAGATATTCTTACTACCTGCAGAAGTTTAAAATTTGTTCTTGCATAACTTTAAAGTGTATTGTTTTAGTGAGTGCTTACTATGTGGCAGGTATTGTACTAAGCATTTGAGATAAATCTATCTTATTTAATCTTTACAACAACCCAGTGAGGTAGGAACCATGATTTTCCCTTTTAAGAAATGAGGGCTCAGGCACCAAGAAACCAAGAAACTTGTCCACAGTCACTCAACTAATCCTGCCAACATTCTCGATGATTTCAATATTCAGGTAGATGATTATTCCAGTCCCCTGGCTTTTCAGTTCCTTTACCAGCTAACTTCCAAAGATCTAGTCCTCTACCCCACTCAGCCACCTACTCCACAGTAATTCCCTAGACCTGGTCATTAGCCTCTATGGTTTCTGTAACTTCTCCCTAGCTTCAATTTCTAATATCTTATCCTCCATTCATCCCTTCTTATGTACTAGCAGCTCAATTTCAGTAATTTTTGACCATACTGGAAACTATCATCCATTGACTTTAAACACTTTTCAGTGTTCCTTATCCCATTCCTCTTCTCACTTACCCAGCTTAGATTCTATAGTCCATCATTACAATCACTACCTTGAAAACATTCACAACTCTCTTGCCCCTCTTTCCTTCCATTATACTTGGTGACAAAACTCCAACCTGTTTAAATCCAGCTCTTCACCAGCACACTCCAGAAGCTGGATGGGGCTACAGAAAACTGCACAGGTAGTGCTGAGAGGTTTCATTTCAAACTCACGACTACTAACCTCAAGTGAGCCCTTACTGCTGCCCAGCAATCCTCCTACATTCCCCTGCTTATTTCATCCCTCTCCCTCATCATATCTCTAATACCTCCTTCCCCATCCTCACTCTCACCTGAATACCCTACTTTTTTTTTTTTTTTTTTTTTTGGTACGCGGGCCTCTCACTGTTGTGGCCTCTCCCGTTGCGGAGCACAGGCTCCGGATGTGCAGGCTCAGCGGCCATGGCTCACGGGTCCAGCTGCTCCGCGGCATATGGGATCTTCCCAGACCGGGGCACGAACCCGTGTCCCCTGCATCAGCAGGCGGACTCTCGACCACTGCACCACCGGGGAAGCCCGAATACCCTACTTCTTATTTCACCGAGAAAAGAGAAGCACTCTGAAGAGAGCTTCCACAAGCTCCCCTACCAAATCTGCCACCTCCCCCGCACTCTTCCCTCTTGTGAGATGTAACAAACTACCCTTGGCTCCTAAGGCCAGCACCACCCCCGCCCCCTCCCCCCCTTGTACACTGGATCCCATTCCCTCTCCTCTCAAAGATAAAACTCCTGCAGTTGACTCTGATCTCTATTGCCTCATGCAGCTTTCTTCCCAACTAATCATCTTAGAGACATGGTATAACATCTCCCATTAAAAACAACAGTGATGAAAACAACAAAAGTTTTTCTTCAAACTCATAACGCCCTCCAGTTCCTCCACCATTTCTTCATTTCTCTTTGCAGCACAACTTCAAGAAAGTATCAAAAAAAAAAAAAGAAAGGATCAACCACAGCCACGTCCCCTCCCCTTCTCCTACCATTCTTTCCTGAATTCACTCCAGTGGCTTTCATATCCACCCCTCCACAGAAACAGCTCTCCTCAAAGTCACAATGACCCCCATGTGACCAAACCCAATGGTCAATCACCTGTCCTCACTCCACATAGCCTATCAATGGTATTTGACCCAATTGTTCCCTTCCTTTTCTTAAAACACTTCCATCATTTCTTTTATGGGACACCACACTCTGCTAGGTTTCCTCCTACCTTTCATGCCACTCCTTCTCAGACTCCTTTGCTGATTTCTTACCTTTCCAACCTCTAAACACTGGAATGACCTAGGGCCCAGCTCTGAATCTTCTTCTTTTTACTCCCTAGGTTATCTCCTACAGTCCTAAGGCTTTAAATATTTGCTATATGCTGATGACCCCCAAATTTACATCTCTAGTTCACGTTGCGTTCCAAACATATACAAAATTGCCTACTTGACCTTTCCACTTGGATGCCTAATATTCACATCCAATGTAGATGTCCAAAAGCAAACTCTTTACGGTGTTCCCCAAATAGGACCTCCCATGGTATCCCCCATCTGAGTAGTTAGGAACTCCAATATTTCAACTGCTCAGGCCAAAAAGCTTTGGGTCACCAGTGATTTCTCTCCTTTTCTCCCACCAACATGAAATCCATTACCAAATCATGTTAGCTCCACCTTCAAAAGACATCTTTTAATTACAGAAGCATTTCTGATGTGATTGAGGTATGTGTTCCTAAAACAAACAAGTAAACTTGTATTTCGCAAAACTGCTCTCTAAAAATAATGAGGTTTATGGAAAAAAGGTTGGCATAGAGCACTCAAAACCTTTGTCATTGTGTAGCTAGAGTGCTATAAAAAACACCGACAATCCTAATATTATACTGGTAGATTTAAACAGATGTGTCAAATTCCTAAAAAATAGAGGAATACTATAGCAAATATAGGACTCTGTATTCTTTTAAAAAATCAGGTTTACTGTAAAGGTGAGCTAATGAAGGAGCTGAGTCTGCAGAGTTGGAAACAAAGGCAAAACGCAAAAGATTAGCAATATCTTTGCAATAAGCACTTCCAAGGCAAAACATGTGGCCAAACAGCCCAGAAGAGGAACATGGGATGAACGGGCTTTATGTATAAACTCCAAGGCTTGCTGGCAGCCCAAATCACTAACATGCCGGGGAAAATTACATGTGAACTTCCACATTATAGTGGCATCACTCCCCTACTTCCCAATCCTTCGTGAGCTAATTTACGTTAGGAGCAGGGCATAGAGTAGCTTCTGCTTCTTACAGTATGGCAGATTAGAGCCCTGAACAGCCCGGCTGCCGAGAACAACTAAAAATGTCAGAAGAAATTTTTAAAACTCTTAAAATGCAACCACCATATGAACAAAACTAGAATGCAAGCTTTTGAGCCAGAAGAAGAAAACTCAATTATCCAATGGATAACAAGAAAGGGGAAAAAAATGAAACCCGAGTGTAGTACATATGAATTATGTCCTGTGATTAGCTCAATTTTCTCTGCACCTGAGATTCAAAATATAGAAAAACCTTCCATCAACAGACCATTATGAAAGGAAGTTCTAAAATGAAAAAAGGACAATGATCCCAAATGGGATATCTGAGATGCAAGGAAAAATGCTGAGCGAAGAAAATCATAAATGTGTGGCAAATGTAAATAATCACTGACCATATATCATAATAATATCTAATTTATGGAGTTAAACAAATACAGTATTCTAAAGGGGTCCTATCTGTATCTTCCCTTGTAGCTTTGGAGCACTTAACAAACATTTCCTGAGCCCTTAACATGCTAGGTACTTTACGAGGCCGGTGCTGTCAAAAACACGGAAACCAGGAAGACTAGAATGAGATCTCTGCCCCAGAAGCGCTGACACAGGTAGTTAGGACATAGTGTGGTAAGTGCTGTAATCGACATTAAAGAAAATCACCACTCTGTAATCTCTCACACACATTTGAGAATATTTCAGAATGCATACCTTAAAAAGACAGGCAGAAAATACACCTAAAACATTACAAATAGTTTTCTTTCTTTTTTATAAATTTATTTATTTATTTATTTTTGGCTGTGTTGGGTCTTCGTTGTTGCGCGCAGGCTTTCTCTAGTTGCCAAGAGCGGGGGGCTATTCTTCCTTGTGGTGCACGGGGGGCTATTCTTCCTTGTGGTGCACGGGCTTCTCATTGTGGGGGCTTCTCTGGTTGCAAAGCACGGACTATAAGCACGTGAGCTTCAGAAATTGTGGCTCGCGTGCTCTAGAGCGCAGGCTCAGCAGTTGTGGCACACGGGCTTAGTTGCTCCGCGGCATGTGGGATCTTCCTGGACCAGGGCTCGAACCCGTGTCCCCTGCATTGGCAGGCGGATTCTTAAACACTGCCCCACCAGAGAAGCCCTACAAGTACTTTTCTTGAGGTGGAGGATATGTCGTAATTTTTTTTCCTTCCTTCTACTTTTACACATTTCCCAAATTTTCTGTAATTGTCTCATGCTAATTATTAGAATTAGGGAAAAAATTAAAATTTACATGTTTACAAAAGGAAAAATTACCCGGTTTGAGTTGGAGCCCTTTAAACTCATGTCTAGGCTGCTTGCTTTCCTTTTCGTAACCATGAGAAAATGCTTCCTGCTCCTCTGGTAAGTTACAGACACGGTTTGCATAATTTTCTACCTAAGAAGAAAAGAATACATTTTCTTACAAGTCTATGAAGTGAAAGAGCCATTAAGAGATCACCATACTATCAATGTTTATAATCTAAGAAATAAACAGAAAATTCAACTTGGCTTAAGTGTGGGTCTCTCTCCCTAAACTTCCTTCCAGCTGTCATATGTTATCAGACACTGTTTCCCATAGATAGGATGACACATCACCACAAATTTCTGGGACAGTCACAATCGCTGATATTTTTTTCCATTAACAAATCAGGTTTCAAATCAAGTCTCCTTATCTATGGTTTAGGAAATATGGTCATGATACTCAGGAACAGAGAAGTATCGACACAGTATTTTATATCTTAAGCAAAACTCATGATTAAGATGTCTTAAATGCTAATAGGAGCTTGTATTAAAATAAACTATTGGGTATTCTTTAAAAATAGTTTCTGATTAATATGACAGCTTCACAAAAGGCACTTTTATGTGGCTAATAATAATAGATTGAAAGCTAACTATATGCTCCCGGTACTATGTTAAGGACATCAAATATTGAGTTTTCACCACAACCCTGTGACACTGTTATCTCCCACTTCATAGGTGAGGGCGGTTGAGAGAGGCTGACGGACTTGTGTTGTCAAGCAAAGCGGAAAGCGGGGAGCCGGACTTCACACTGAGGTGGGCCAGAGCCAGAGCCTGAGCTCTTACTGTGCCAAATTGCTTAGAAGGAGACTACCAAAATAACTGCATTTTGCTGAACTGTGTTGAAGCCTTTTTCCGGACAACTGCTCAGAATATGAACAAAAAGCTGAATGATATAGTAGAAGGAACACAGAACTGCAGTCCAACTTTATCACTCCCTGGTATGCTTCAGTTTCCTCCTCTTTAAAATGGCAGGAACAATACTACCTATTTCTAATAATAACAGTTATAATTTATTGAATACTTGCTGGGTGCCAAGTACGTATGTGAAATGTTTTCTACACGTTAATATGTGTAAACCTCACAAATCCTTTTGAAGGAGCTGTTATCATCTCCAACTTTCGGAAGAGAAATTTCAAGCTCAAAGAAGTTGAGTAACTTGCCCAAGGTTACACAGAGAGTCAGTGCCAAAGGCAATTTTTCACCCCCAACTGCCTAATGTTAAAGTTCATGGTCTACTATGCTATCCTGCTTTTGTTCTAAAGGAGCTGTACTCTTCTTTAAGAGTTTGGAAATCAAACTGCCCTCTAAGAGTTAAATTTAAAAATCAACAAGTTAGCTGAGCTGAGCTGTCAAAACACAACACAGTGATCTGCAAGCAACCTGAGAAAATTTTATTAACTCATTTAAAGAAAGTAGCTTATATTATAAGAAAGTAGGTTGATCAATACTGGACACATCAAAAAGAGTGATTAAAGAGTCAAAACGTGCCATTATCTGCTCATCTAAGGGCTAGGTACCCTGGTTCTAGGATGTAACAGGTCCAGAAATAAGGGCAGGTACGAATAGCTTTATGGTGTAAATCTGGCTATCTTAGCTACTAGTGCTCTAAAAAATTAGAATCATTCGTTCAGCAAGTAGACATTTGATTAAAATTTGGCTTCCTATGTAGTGTGCCTGTAGGGAAAAAAGGCATCAGTCACGGATACATGTGTCTGGTTCCTTTGGCAGTTATATTTCTCACTGTCAACTAAAAAGCTAGTATCTATTTTTCTACAAACTTCTCTGTGAGTTTGGTCAACACAAGGTCACCTTTGAGAAGCAGATCCACTCACAGTACACTGACTAATCAGGTTTCTAAGCCTACTAGGAGGAGAGTCAGCTAGAGGGTTGGTTATTGATACAAGGATGAATTTACCAAGATAATGAAAGCACGTTGAGCAGACCTATTTGGATAGTCAACTAGTCATCTCTGGGCAATGTCCTGTACATGTACTCTATTGGAAACCAATACAGCTTGTTGACATATTTCATTAAAAGAAAAGTGTACATGTGGGTGCTTTGCAAATTATACACTGATATTCAAATGCTGGTTTTTAATACGTTAATATAATGAAGGACAATGAACAAAACCAGAGCCATCTTTTTTCTTTTCTTTTTGGCTGCACTGCGCAGCATGCGGAACTTCCCTGACCAGGGATGGAACCCGTACGCCCTGCACTGGAAACATGGGGTCTTAACCATTGGACCACCAGGGAAGTCCCAAAACCACAGCTATCTTAAAACTTTATGATATTAGTTCTTACTTCTTTAATTTCTTCCATGTGCTTCCCTGACAGCTCTTCTAGATTTCTGGTAGCAGTCCTCAGCCTGTCTTTGCTGTAACAAGCACCAGACAAAGTAGAGTTGTTCTTCTGTAAAGGCAAGGAGTTCAATCCCTTCTTTCTCAAGATGGTGAAGTAAGTCTTCTAATTGAACTTTTCCCTTGATAAAAGACATAAGCATATGTGTAAGTATACACACGTGTAAGTATACAACTGAGCATGCAAGAAATCTCATATGTACAGTTAGACTCTCTACAAAGTATAGTTTAGTTTTCCTATTAATTAATGGTTATGTTATCCATTTATAATGATCACTTACATGAAATAGCTAGCAATACAAAAAATATTAAAGCTTTGAAGAGTTGTATTATATCTTCTAAAATAAGAAATGACATGAAATATATGCGTTAAAAAAAATCAGCTTTCTGTCTGCCCAGTTCTGAAGTTTGCAATTTAATAATATGAAAATCTCCCACAGGCCCCTTGCGATGTTATAAATTCCAAAGAAGTTTCTGTCTATTCTTTTGAATATTTAGAAATAAAAGGACTCCTCTGGAAGCTAGAGAGCCCATTAATTCTGTACTATCAAGGAACTATTTTGCTCACAGAATATGTCTTATAATTTTTGTTGACTTCTAAGTCATTCAACTCTCTTCTAAAACTTCTTGATCTAAGCCTGCCATAGATATTATCTTTAATTTTTTTTAACTTGGAAGTAGTCATGCTACATAACAGCTTGCACTACATGGTGGGGGAGATATAAATGTCTGCTGATTGATGAAGTGGTATCTGTATTACTAGAATCACTAACTGTGAATAAGACTTGCTGGTACAATCAAACATAACTTTTAACCAAGTTAATCTGACTCAGATTGTAGGGATAAGCACAACTGTTATTGTACTGCAGCTAGTCTACATAATTATATTCAGTTTTGCTTTTTAAGAGCAAAACTATATTTTGATTATTTTTATCTTTTCTTGCTAAGTTTTCCAGAGTCGCATCCTTTTCACATCAACAGTTTTTGTGGACGATAAACAGAATGTTAATTATCATCTGATAATTAAAAAACAAAAAAGGGGACCCAGATCTGAATCTTTGTGCCCCCATGTGTCCTCCCCATGACTTACAGCTAAAAGTCTTCTCGTGCTCCTCCCCACTCTACCCCCATCGTCTGGTCCGCACCGTTACCCTCCTCCCTACAAGGTTTTTTTAGCACTATTCAGTTCCTTGTGGTTTTAGTCCTGGGTATCAGGGCACACTAGGAATACATTACATTCTATGAGGCCTATTTGACAATACAGAAAAATGTTTATGTTATAATAAAGAGAAAAAGTAGACATAAAGGTATTATTACAACTATGGTGAAAACCAGACACAGAAGGAAAAGAATGGAAGCAAACACATCAAAATGTTAAAACACAGTTGTGATAAACTGATGAGATTGTGAATAATTAGAAAACAAATGTTTGAATTATTACATGTCCTATACTGGGAGTTGTTTGCCCCCGGAGAGTAGCATAGCCCCCACCCGCCATGTTGTGGGGTGGAGTGGGAG
Source organism: Tursiops truncatus (assembly GCF_011762595.2). Taxonomy (NCBI): domain Eukaryota; kingdom Metazoa; phylum Chordata; class Mammalia; order Artiodactyla; family Delphinidae; genus Tursiops; species Tursiops truncatus. Next base: position 149,432,462 of record NC_047034.1, read on the forward strand.
AGTCTTAGGCTGGAGGAAGTGGAAAGGAGAAGGGGATGGGGGATACTGAGAATACCTTTGGATCCTTGGCTTCTGGGAGACTTGGGGTATCGGAAGGTAAGCAGGGATATAGGAAGAAGGGGCTTGGCCGGTCAGGAGGGCGGTAGAGGCTGCAAGTCAATACCCAACTCATCCAAGCTCCTAGACTGAACACCCTTCCAAAGCCAGAGATCTTTAACCTCCATTCCACTTAGTCATCCATGCCCATGGCTACAACCAAGCTCTTGCCATAGCCTAAACTACTGTTGAAATCCTGCAGTCCTCAGCTCCAAATGTCCCACTCTGATCACCACCTTCTGCTCTTTTCTGTGTGTGTGGTAAATTCATGAAACTGAAAATTTACCATTTTAACCATACTTAAGTGTGGAATTCAGTGGCATTAAGCACGTTCACACTGTTGTGCAATCATCACCACTATCCATTTTCAGAACTTTTCATTATCCCAAACATAAACTCTGTACCCATTAAGCAATGAGTCCCCATTTCCCACTGTATTCTTCTTTCTGTAGCTATAAATCTGCCTATTCTAGGTACCTCATATAGGTGGAATCCCACATTTGTCCTTTTATTTCTGGCTTATTTCCCTTAGCATAATGTCTTTAGGTTTCATCCACTTTATAGCATGGATCAGAATTTCCTTCCTTTTTAAGGTGTAATAACATGGAATTGTATGTATTTTGTTTATCCATTCATCTGTTGATGGACATTTGGGTTGTTTCCACCTTTTGACCATTGTGAATAATGCTGCTATGAACACTGGTGTAACAAGCATCTGTTTCAGTCCCTGCTCGTTGTTTTGGAATTGCTGGATATATAAATCTATGTTTAACTTTTTGAGGAACTGCCATAAAAATATAAATAATAACCATAGTAATGGGTATGAAGTTGTTGCTTTCTTAAACTATACTTATTCTATAATAATAATTGAACCCTCCAGTCCCTGGACCATTACATCCTCTCTCAAACTACCAGAAACTCTTTGGTTTCACTTATTTCCCCCTCAAGCCTGGACCCAACTGTTGTTCATTTCAATCAATCTCTCACCAATGTCCCCAGTTATCTAGCTCCTTGTCTCACCTCCCCTGCAAACCCAAACCCAGGGGAAAGTTTGACCATTTGACTTTCCTCTGCCTAATTTTAGTTTGCTGAGTTGCTGGTAGAGAAAAACGCAACAAGTATGCAGACCGGAGCCACTACAAATCCATGGTCTGCAGCCTGGGCCAAGCTCCTTTACTTGCATAGGTCATTCTATGCGCTTCGCCAGTTTCTGCTACCATTTCACTCTGTAAATATTCAGGATTTCCATCTCTCCCATCAAACTCCAAATCTCACGTCTCCCCTCCACCTCTCCCACCAAACTCCAAATCTCACCTCTCCCCTCTGCTGGTCGACGACCTTGTCTCCCATAGCACTAGTAAAACTAAGGCCATCATAAAACTCTGGATATCACCACCGGCGTTCGTTAGCGGCTGCATAAACCTGGGAAGTTTTCTTTGTCTTTAAGATCCGTGATTCTCCTGCGACTTGTTAAACTAAAAGTTACAATGGTTAGCACAACAAACTCCACCATTAGGAAACTCTTCTGTTTAGAAATAAAGACTATCGGAAGATGGTGGAAGAGTAAGACACGGAGATCACCTTCCTCCCCACACATACACCAAAAATGCATCTACACGTGTAACAACTCCTACAGAACACCTACTGAACGCTGGCAGAAGACCTCAGACCTCCCAAAAGGCAAGAAACTCCCCCACGTACCTGGGTAGGGCAAAAGAAAAACGAATAGGCCCGTGAGCCATGACCGCTGAGCCTGCGCGTCCGCAGCGCAGCGGGAGAGGCCACAACAGTGAGAGGCCCGCGTACCAGGAAAAAAAAAAAAAAAGAATAAACAGAGACAAAAGGATAGGGACGGGACCTGCGCCAGTGGGAGGGAGCTGTGAAGGAGGAAAGGTTTCCACAGACTAGGAAGCCACTTCGCGGGTGGAGACTGTGGGTGGCGGAGGGGGAAAGCTTCGGTGCCGTGGGGAAGAGCGCAGCAACAGGGTGCGGAGGGCAAAGCGCAGAGATTCCCGCACAGAGGATGGGTGCCGACCGGCACTCACCAGCCCGAGAGGCTTGCCTGCTCACCCGCAGGGGAGGGCGGGTATGGGAGTTGAGGCTCGGGCTTTGGTCGGAGCTCCGGGAGAGGACTGGGGTTGGCGGCGTGAACACAGCTTGCAGGGGGCTAGTGCACCACAGCTAGCCGAGAGGGAGTCCGGGAAAAAGTCTGGAGCTGTCTAAGCGGCAAGAGACTTTTTTCTTCCCTCTATGTTTCCTGGTGCGTGAGGAGAGGGGATTAAGAGCGCTGCTTAACGGAGCTCCAGAGACGGGCGCGAGCCGCGGCTAAAAGCACAGACCCCAGAGACGGGCATGAGATGCTAAGGTTGCTGCTGCCGCCACCAAAAAGCCTGTGTGAGAGCACAGGTTACTATCCACACCCCCCTTCCGGGGAGCCTGTGCAGCCCGCCACTGCCAGGGTCCCGGGATCCAGGGACAACTTCCCCGGGAGAACTCACGGCGCGCCTCAGGCTGGTGCAACGTCACGCCGGCCTCTGCCGCCGCAGGCTCGCCCCGCACTCCGTACTCCTCCCTCCCCCCGGCCTGAGTGAGCCCGAGTCCCCGAAGAAGCTGCTTCTTTAACCCCGTCCTGTCTGAGCGAAGAACAGATGCCCTCAGGCGACCTACACGCAGAGGCGGGGCCAAATCCAAAGTTGAGCCCCGGGAGCTATGCGAACCGAGAAGAGAAAGGGAAATCTCTCCCAGCAGTCTCAGGAGCAGTGGATTAAATCTCCACAACCAACTTGATGTACCTGCATCTGTGGAATACCTGAAGAGACAACGAACCATCCCAAATTGAGGAGGTGGACTTTGAAAGGTTTATGATTTTTTCCCCTTTTCCTCTTTTTGTGAGTATGTATATGTATGCTTCTGTGTGAAATTCTCTCTGTATAGCTTTGCTTCCACCATTTGTCCTAGGGTTCTATCCGTCCGTTTTTTTGTTTAGTTTTTTTTCTTAATAATTATTTTTTTATTTTAATAACTTCATTATATTTTATCTTATTTTATTTTACTTTATCTTCTTTCTTTTTTCCTTCCTTCCCTTCATCCTTCCTTGCTCCCTCCCTCCCTCCTTTCTTTCTTTCTTTTTCTTTCTTTCATTCTTTCTACTTCTACTAATTCTTTCTTTCTACTTGTTCTCCCTTTTATTCTGAGCCGTGTGGATGAAAGGCTCTTGGTGCTACAGCCAGGAGTCAGTGCTGTGCCTCTGAGGTGGGAGAGCCAACTTCAGAACACTGGTCCACAAGAGACCTCCCAGCTCCACATAATATCAAACAGCGAAAATCTCCCAGAGATCTCCATCTCAGCACCAGCACCCAGCTTCACTCAACGACCAGCAAGTTCCAGTGCTGGAGACCCTATGCCAAACAACTAGCAAGACAGGAACACAACCACACCCATTAGCAGAGAGGCTGCCTAAAATCATAATAAGTCCACAGACACCCCAAAACACACCACCAGACGTGGACCGGCCCACCAGAAAGAAAAGATCAAGCCTCATCCACCAGAACACAGGCACTAGTCCCCTCCACCAGGAAGCCTACACAACCCACTGAACCAACCTTAGCCACTGGGGACAGACACCAAAAACAACGGGAACTACCAGCCTGCAGCCTGCAAAACGGAGACCCCAAACACAGTAAGATAAGCAAAATGAGAAGACAGAGAAACACACAGCAGATGAAGGAGCAAGATAAAAACCCACCAGACCTAACAAATGAAGAGGAAATAGGCAGTCTACCTGAAAAAGAATTCAGAATAATGATAGTAAAGATGATCCAAAATCTTGGAAATAGAATAGACAAAATGCAAGAAACATTTAACAAGGGCCTAGAAGAACTAAAGATGAAACAAACAACGATGAACAACACAATGAATGAAATTAAAAATACTCTAGAAGGGATCAATAGCAGAATAACTGAGGCAGAAGAACGGATAAGTGACCTGGAAGATAAAATAGTGGAAATAACTACTGCAGAGCAGAATAAAGAAAAAAGAATGAAAAGAATGGAGGACAGTCTCAGAGACCTCTGGGACAACATTAAACGCACCAACATTCGAATTATAGGGGTTCCAGAAGAAGAAGAGAAAAAGAAAGGGACTGAGAAAATATTTGAAGAGATTATAGTTGAAAACTTCCCTAATATGGGAAAGGAAATAGTTAATCAAGTCCAGAAAGCACAGAGAGTCCCATACAGGACAAATCCAAGGAGAAACACGCCAAGACACATGTTAATCAAACTGTCAAAAATTAAATACAAAGAAAACATATTAAAACCAGCAAGGGAAAAACAACAAATAACACACAAGGGAATCCCCATAAGGTTAACAGCTGATCTTTCAGCAGAAACTCTGCAAGCCAGAAGGGAGTGGCAGGACATACTGAAAGTGATGAAGGAGAAAAACCTACAACCAAGATTACTCTACCCAGCAAGGATCTCATTCAGATTTGATGGAGAAATTAAAACCTTTACAGACAAGCAAAAGCTGAGAGAGTTCAGCACCACCAAACCAGCTCTACAACAACTGCTAAAGGAACTTCTCTAGGCAAGAAACACAAGAGAAGGAAAAGACTTACACTAACAAACCCACAACAATTAAGAAAATGGGAATAGGAACATACATATCGATAATTACCTTAAATGTAAATGGATTAAATGCTCCCACCAGAAGACACATATTGGCTGAATGGATACAAAAACAAGACCCATATATCTGCTGTCTACAAGAGACCCACTTCAGACCTAGAGACACATACAGACTGAAAGTAAGGGGATGGAAAAAGATATTCCATGCAAATGGAAACCAAAAGAAAGCTGGAGTAGCAATTCTCGCATCAGACAAAATAGACTTTAAAATAAAGACTATTAGAAGAGACAAAGAAGGACACTACATAATGATCAAGGGATCGATCCAAGAAGAAGATATAACAATTGTAAATATTTATGCACCCAACAAAGGAGTACCTCAATACATAAGGCAAATACTAACAGCCATAAAAGGGGAAATTGACAGTAACACATTCATAGTAGGGGACTTTAACACCCCACTGTCACCAATGGACAGATCATCCAAAATGAAAATAAATAAGGAAACACAAGCTTTAAATGATACATTAAACAAGATGGACTTAATTGACACTTATAGGAAATTCCATCCAAAAACAACAGAATACACATTTTTCTCAAGTGCTCATGGAACATTCCCCAGGATAGATCATATCTTGCATCACAAATCAAGCCTTGGTAAATTTAAGAAATTGAAATTGTATCAAGTATCTTTTCCGACCACAGGATTTGAGACTAGATATCAATTACAGGAAAAGATCTGTAAACAATACAAACATATGGAGGCTAAACAATACACTACTTAATAACAAAGTGATCACTGAAGAAATCAAAGAGGAAATAAAAAAATACCTAGAAACAAATGACAATGGAGACACGACAACCCAAAACCTATGGGATGCAGCAAAAGCAGTTCTAAGAGGGAAGTTTATAGCAATACAATTCTAACTTAAGAAACAGGAAACATCTCGAATAAACAACCTAACCTTGCACCTAAAGCAATTAGAGAAAGAAGAACCAAAAAAACCCGAAAGTAGCAAAAGGAAAGAAATCATAAAAATCAGATCAGAAATAAATGAAAAATAAATGAAGGAAACAATAGCAAAGATCAATAAAACTAAAACCTGGTTCTTTGAGAATATAAACAAAATTGATAAACCATTAGCCAGACTCATCAAGAAAAAAAGGGAGAAGACTCAAATCAATAGAATTAGAAATGAAAAAGGAGAAGTAACAACTGACATTGCAGAAATACTAAAGATCATGTGAGATTACTACAAGCAACTCTATGACAATAAAATGGACAACCTGGAAGAAATAGACAAATTCTTAGAAATGCACAACCTTCCAAGACTGAATCAGGAAGAAATAGAAAATATGAACAGACCAATCACAAGCACTGAAATTGAAACTGTGATTAAAAATCTTGCAACAAACAAAAGCCCAGGACCAGATGGCTTCACAGGCGAATTCTATCAAACATTTATAGAAGAGCTAACACCTATCCTTCTCAAATTCTTCCAAAATATAGCAGAGGGAGGAACACTCCCAAACTCATTCTACGAGGCCACCATCACCTTGACACCAAAACCAGACAAGGATGTCACAAAGAAAACTACAGGCCAATATCACTGATGAACATAGATGCAAAAATCCTCAACAAAATACTAGCAAACAGAATCCAACAGCACATTAAAAGGATCATACACCATGATCAAGTGGGGTTTATTCCAGGAATGCAAGGATTCTTCAATATAGGCAAATCAATCAATGTGATAAACTATGTTAACAAATTGGAGGAGAAAAACCATATGATTATCTCAATAGATTCAGAGAAAGCTTCTGACAAAATTCAACACCCATTTATGATAAAACCCCTGCAGAAAGTAGGCATAGAGGGAACTTTCCTCAACATAATAAAAGCCATATATGACAAACCCACAGCCAACATCATACTCAATGGTGAAAATCTGAAAGCATGTCCACTAAGATCAGGAACAAGACAAGGTTGCCCACTCTCACCCCTCTTATTCAACAGAGTTTTGGAAGTTTTAGCCACAGCAATCAGAGAAGAAAAGGAAATAAAAGGAATCCAAATCAGAAAAGAAGAAGTAAAGCTGTCACTGTTTGCAGATGACATGATACTATACATAGAGAATGCTAAAGATGCTACCAGAAAACTACTACAGCTAATCAATGAATTTGGTAAAGTAGCAGGATACAAAATTAATGTACAGAAATCTCTGGCATTCCTATACACTAATGATGAAAAATCTGAAAGTGAAATCAAGAAAACACTCCCATTTACAAGTGCAACAAAAAGAATAAAATACCTAGGAATAAACCGACTTAAGGAGACAAAAGACCTGTATGCAGAAAATTATAAGACACTGATGAAAGAAATTAAAGATGATACAAATAGATGGAGAGATATACCATGTTCTTGGATTGGAAGAATCAACATTGTGAAAATGACTCTACTACCCAAAGCAATCTACAGATTCAATGCAATCCCTATCAAACTACCACTGGCATTTTTCCCAGAACTAGAACAAAAAATTTCACAATTTGTATGGAAACACAAAAGACCCCAACGAGCCAAAGCAATCTTGAGAACGAAAAATGGAGCTGGCGCAATCCGGCTCCCTGACTTCAGACTATACTACAAAGCTACAGTAATCAAGACAGCATGGTACTGGCACAAAAAACGAAAGATAGATCAATGGAACAGGATAGAAAGCCCAGAGATAAAGCCATGCACATATGGTCACCTTATCTTTGATAAAGGAGGCAGGAATATACAGTGGAGAAAGGACAGCCTCTTCAATAAGTGGTGCTGGGAAAACTGAATAGGTACATGTAAAAGCATGAGATTAGATCAGTCCCTAACACCACACACAAAAATAAGCTCAAAATGGATTAAAGACCTAAATATAAGGCCAGAAACTATCAAACTCTTAGAGGAAAACATAGGCAGAACACTCTATGACATAAATCACAGCAAGATCCTTTTTGACCCACCTCCTAGAGAAATGGAAATAAAAACAAAAATAAACAAATGGGACCTAATGAAACTTAAAAGCTTTTGCACGGCAAAGGAAACCATAAACAAGACCAAAAGACAACCCTCAGAATGGGAGAAAATATTTGCAAATGAAGCAACTGACAAAGGATTAATTTCCAAAATTTATAAGCAGCTCATGCAGCTCAATAACAAAAAAACAAACAACCCAATCCAAAAATGGGCAGAAGACCTAAATAGACATTTCTCCAAAGAAGATATGCAGACTGCCAACAAACACATGCAAGAATGCTCAACTTCGTTAATCATTAGAGAAATGCAAATGAAAATTACAATGACATATCACCTCACACCACTCAGAATGGCCATCATCAAAAAAATCTAGAAACAATAAATGCTGGAGAGGGTGTGGAGAAAAGGGAACCCTCTTGCACTGCTGGTGGGAATGTTAATTGGTATAGCCACTATGGAGAACAGTATGGAGGTCCCTTAAAAAACTAAAAATAGAACTACCATATGACCCAGCAATCCCACTACTGGGCATATACCCTGAGAAAACCATAATTCAAAAAGAGTCATGTACCAAAATGTTCATTGCAGATCTATTTACAATAGCCCGGAGATGGAAACAACCTAAGTGTCCATCATCGGATGAATGGATAAAGAAGATGTGGCACATATATACAATGGAATATTACTCAGCCATAAAAAGAAACGAAATTGAGGTATTTGTAGTGAGGTGGAGGCACCTGGAGTCTGTCATACAGAGTGAAGGAAGTCAGAAAGAGAAAGACAAATACCGTATGCTAACACATATATATGGAATTTAAGAGAAAAAAAATGTCATGAAGAACCTAGGGATAAGACAGGAATAAAGACACAGACCTACTAGAGAATGGACTTGAGGATATGGGGAGGGGGAAGGGTAAGCTGTGACAAAGCAAGAGAGAGGCATGGACATATATACACTACCAAACGTAAGGTAGATAGCTAGTGGGAAGCAGCCGCATAGCACAGGGAGATCAGCTCGGTGCTTTGTGACCGCCTGGATGGGTGGGATAGGGAGGGAGGGAGACGCAAGAGGGAAGAGATATGGGAAAGTATGTGTATGTATAAGTGGTTCACTTTGTTATAAAGCAGAAACTAAACCCCATTGTAAAGCAATTATACTCTAATAAAGATGTAAAAAAAAAAAAAGATGGACTGCAAATCATGAAGGACATATTTCTAAACTAAGTGGCAAATTAAGCTATTAGGAAATGATAAATATATTTGATTATATAAAAATTTAAAGCATCTATACAATTAACATTAAAGTTAAAAGAAAAAAAAAGAAATAAAGACTATCCAATCCCCTCCCCCCCCAAAAAAACACAAAAAAACTCTGGCAGCTTCTTCTGCTACCACCAATACACTAACCTTCCTCTTTCCCTCCAGGAGGAGCTTTCCATCCTCCTAACCAAAGCTAATTCCTTTACCTGTGTTCTAGATCCCATCTTCTATTGCTTCCTCAAGGAAGCTTCTTCTTTTCTGTTTGCTCATTATCTCCCTCTCTATTGACGTTGTGCCCTTAGGTCAAGAGGTCTCTGATCTTGAAAATAAAGATACAAAAATATCTCTTCTTTGATCCCACCACATCCCCCCCAAGTTACTTTCCTCTTTCTCATGTCTTCCACACTCCTCAAATCACTGCATTTGGCTTCTGCTCTTACAACGATGCTCAAAATGCCAAATCCAGGGAATTCCCTGGTGGTCCAGTGGTTAGGACTCTCCGCTGTCACTGCCGAGGGCCCAGGTTAAATCCCTGGTCGAGGAACCACAAGCCGTGTGGCCAAAATTTAAATAATTAATTTAAAAAAATGCCAAATCCAACTGGACGTGTTTCTGCTCTTTTTATATACGACCTCTGTGCAGTATCTGCCCACTCATTTCTCTGTTCTATGATGTCACGTCACTTTCTTCTGTTTTCACTCTTACCTCCCCGGCCTTTCCTCCCCTGTGTTCTTCCTGGGCTCCTCTTCCACAGACCTGTCAAACGTCCTCATTCTTAAGGACCCTGCCTTTGGCTCTCTGCCCTTCTCACTCTCACGGGGATGAATAGCTTGGGCAAAGGAGTCTGACATACCTTCGTTCAATCCCTGGCTCCAATCACTGTATAGCTGTGTGACTAACACAAGTCATATAACTTTTTAAAACTTTGCTTTCCCCCAGATAGAATGGATATAATAGTAATGCCTACCTCATTGGGTTGTTAGGAGGATTAAATAACAATGCATCTCTGCTAAGCTCCAGCTCGATCTAGAAAAAGTGGAAAGAAACAGAAATACACTGAAGTTAGAACAAATACAAGTGCAGGTGGCAGAAACTGCCAGTTGTCCTTCAATATGTATTCTTCCCTTTTTCTGCAGAAATAAGACATTTAATTTTTTTGACTGATCACAGGGATGCCTGCTTTCAGCTTGATACAGCTGTGTGACTAAGGTCTGACCAATGGGATGTAAATGGAATTGTGTGCCACCTAGCCTAGGAAATGTCCTCGAAGGAACAGGATGTCCTCTTCCTCTTCCTCTTCCTTTCTACTGGCTGGAATGCAGACAAGATAGCTTGAACCTCGAGCAGCCATCCCAGACACCGTGAGGCGGAAGCCACAGGCCATGGAGAACATAGTAACGCAAGAGAAGAAATCTGAGTCTCTGGCAATTTCAAAATGCTGCCCTATCAGTTCTGGGCTGCTTTATTCTTGACTTTTATGTGAGAGAAATACATTTCTTTCTCAAGCCATTACTATTTTGAGTTTTCTCACCTTTACAGCTGACCAATCCCAACTACTCAGGAGGGTTACTGGAAGAATATGATACAAGAGCATATGCTGCAAACTAAACCTAGCTACATGGGAAATGGATATGGAACTGCACAGCCATTACTAGTCTATCCTGACCCATGAGGTCTTTGTCTATGGGTTTCCTTGTGAATCTGCTCCCATTTACTTGTTTCTCTACATGGATGGACTTTCTCTGCTTGCTTACTCATCAGCTAAAAACAGCCATCCAAGTCCTAAGCCTATGTAATTTTTCAGATTAAGTCATTCCTGTTATCTACCTCTTAGTTCAAATTTATGAAAGACAGACAATTATTTGTTGCTCACCCAACGAATTACATCCCTCTTTCTGAAGTTAGTTGTCCAGTATTCCTCATTCAGTCAGTTGTGGCTGGGATAGGTTGGAAGTAGGGGTACAAATACGGCCACCAAAGCCTACTCTTTTTAAGCAAGCATTGGTGGAGAGGTACAAGTTCCAGGGGAGAGTATGTAGGCTAGGAAGGCAGTACAAAATGAGTCTACTATTTAAGACCAATGCATATCCAACTCTCTAGTGAACAACTCAGTTTGAACAATCCACTCATCTTTCTCTTACACCTGCTCCTCCTTCTGTATTCCACAGTTAATAAAATCACCATCAATATATAGCCTCCCAAGCCAGAAACCTAGGGGTTATCCTTAGCCCCTCCTTATTCATCCCACTCTCATGGACAACCAGTCCTGAATTTGTAGGTTCTACATCTTTTATGATTTTCCAGTTCATCCTCTCTTAGTTTAGCCTCTCCTCATCATTTGCCCAACTTAGGGTAATAGCATCCTTAACTGACTCCCCTGCTCCCAGGCTGGCCCCCATTCAGTCTGTACTCCACAAAGCTCTCAGACTGACCCTTGTGAATGCAAGTCACTTGCCACTTAACATTCGCATTGCTTTCAGGAAGAGTTCCAACCCTTAGCTTGGCACCAGAGAGTCTCCACAAGCTGGTTCTCGCCTGTCTCTCTCGTCTTATCTCCTGCCACACCTTGACAGCCCTTCATGCCAGTGTACGGATTGATCCCCATCATGCTGCTTATTCCATGACTTTGAATATTTGGGTCCCTCTGCCTGGAATCCTGGGTCCTTCTGCCTGTTCTGCTCTGACATCCCAGAACTAACATTTTTCCAGTGGATTTATTGAGACCCGATAGTTGAGCAATTCAAAAATTCTAAAAATGCAGATCTTGAGGTAATACAAATTCATTCTTTAAATACTAAATGCTTTGACATCTAAAGTGGGCCTAAAATTGCCCACATAACAAAGTATATGAGAATACTGTTCTTTAAAAGGAGATACTGAATAAATGCTCATTAAGTATCTTAAAAAGCCACTGTCTAGAAAGAAGCACATCCTGTAGCGATTTGGGGCTTCCAAAAATGTCTAGATGTAAAGAATGAGGCGGTATATCTGTCAAAGAAAACCGAGACAGACACAAAGAATTTTAAACGGGAGGAGAGCAAAAAGAATGAGTGCAGTCATTTCGACTTGTTCTTATTTCTCCTAGTAGGTGCCCTCCAACTACAGTGCAGGGGCCAGGACCATACCTCATGCTACAGCACATCTCCTGGCTCTGAGAAAAGGATGAACTTTGGATCCCATGGTCTTCGAGTGACATAAGGGAACACAGTAAAGAGTATGGCCATGAAAACTGAGATATCCACTTGGGTTATTCATCCTAGTCCTTCTTTCTTCCTCCTACCCAAATATAATTTAAAACTTACAGATGTCTTAAATACAGTATATATTATACCTTTTATTCCTTTTCAATCCCTGAATAAAATGAGAAAAATACTTTTTTTAGAAGTTCAGAACAATGTAGCGATGTTTAAACTTAAAATAGAAAATTAAGTGAAAAAGAAAGGCAAAATGTACACTGTAATTATAACTATGTAAAAAACGTATGCACATAAGCAAGGACTGACACAGAACAGAAAAATGAACTGTTGATACGTCAAACTCAGCACTACTGACATTTGGGGCTGGCTAATTCTTTCTTGTGGGGGCTTGCTCTGTGCACAGTAGAACGTAGAGCAGCATCCCTGGCTTCTACTAACTAGCTGCCAGTTATACATCCCCAGTAGTGACAACTACAAATGTCTCCATCCATTGCCACATGTTCCTTACGGAGCAAAATACCCCCACCCCCGTCCCAGGTTTAGAACCACTGGGCTAGGGGTGAGAGGAAAATTTTTTTAGTTTTATGTTAATATTGCCATAATGATGTTTGTTCAATAAATGCATATTGGAAGGGGAAAGGAAAACTCCTTACCATGTAGCATCTAACAGCCCCTTTTTCTCAAGAGTTAGAATTTATTCAGTTCCCATTTAATGTGAAAAATTGAAAACGTTGCAGAACTTGTTTTTCTTTTCCAATCTACTATAAAAAAGAAAGCTGAATTTCTCAGTATTTGGAAACCTGCCTTGGCTTTAAGCATGAACATCACAAATAACTGCTGTAATTGGCCTGAGAATTAAAAATATCTAAATCATTCTATCCCCACAAATACCTGTTAAAAAGGTACACTTTGCATATCTTCAAAATAACTTTACATTTAAGAATAGTAAGACTCAATGAGAAACACATACTTTAAGACAAATTAAATAAAGTTTTCCATGCTAAAATACAATTGCACTGGATCTAAATAAATCATATTCTATTTTTAAGGCCTCTCTGTTCCAGTCTTTTTAGGACTATTAAGCCTGCCCCCTTGCCAAAAATATTTATTTTCAATCATTCCTCCTTTTTTTTGTTGCTGTTGTTTCTTGACTCCCATCTCAAGGGATGTTTCTGATTAACAAACTGACATGAAGAGGAGGCACAAGAACTGTTTCAAGCATCTCCTCTCCCGAAAATTCTATCGTATCACGGTTTTGGGTTCATATGGACTTAAAGTTGAAATCTTGTTACATGATCATTCTGAATGATCTTTTCACAGGCATGAATGCATCACTAAAATGTATGCCTAACACAGTATTCACTTAAGCAAGGAACAATCTTCCTTTTTTATATAAGACTGCGATAAGCCCAAAAAATGCATTTTGATTTTTTTCCCCCTCCACTTTCAAAACACACTAGTAGAAATTTACTGTTTGTATTTACCAAAGTGTGCTTCTCCATTCTCGTCTCTAGTTTACCCGAGACAGAAAGCTTGCCGTAGCACAGAGAAACAAAGAAAATCTTCCAAATGATTCCAGGATTGGAGAATGTGAAATACTTAGATACCCAAAGCATTGTAGCAGGAAAGAAGGAGGTCGTGTAGAGATGACAGAGGTGGTGGAGACGAATGGACATTCAGGAGTGTGCAGTGTGGACAAGAAAGGGTGAGAATGGCTGCGGAATGAGCAGGATGGGAAAACTGGCGCTCAGGATTAATGAGAGAAGTGGATGAGGTTGTAGCTTGAAAGGCAGAAGGTAACTGACTTGATGACGCCTGATGTTGAGGATACAAAATGCCTCCGGAGCTTCATCGGGAATTAAAGTTCTGCATGGCGAACATAGGGCACAACGGAGAAAACGGCAGTTCTTTGTTCACAGGCCGACAACCAGGGGAATCCGTGGCTCGGTGGACTTTGTCATGGCCTGGACCTTCAGATGCATTCTCTGTACAGGGGAGAGTCTTCGCCTGGAAAGTGAGAAAAAGAACGTCTACTTAACAGACTGAGGGTTCTAAGCCCTCTTTAAATAAAAGCAGCAGCCTAATTCTAAAGGCCTGCGGCGGGTGGGTCCCGGGAAACCGGCGAATCCATCCTTAGGCAGAGAAAGGCCAAGCCAGGTGAGTCTCTTCCGTCGTTCCAGGCCCTGCTGGGCAGAAAAGCGGGAAAGACCTGAAATGCTAAAAAAAAAGAGCGGAGAATAGCTGCTTTTCTCCTTGCGGCTGCGGCGGGAACCTCAGGAACCAGGCCGGAAATTGTCCTTTAGAGAGAGCGGTGAGTGTCCGGCGGCAGCTACGCTCCACCGCTGCTCAGCGGAGAGCTGCAGGTGCCGGTCCGGTCACGGGCGTCATAGCAACCGCGCTCTCTGCGGAGACGCCGCGTCCTTCCGGCGGGAACCATAGAAACGACACGCACCATTGGCTCAGGGGCTGTGCTTCCTGCCAGAGACCATTGCTACGGCGCAGAACATTGGCCTCTGGCTTAGCTCCGGGAACGAAGGTACGGTTCATCCCATTGGCTCTGTAGTAACCATGGTAACGTAACGGCGTGTATTTGCAACTTTTAAGTGTAAGTTTTGCCACAGGGTGTTTATAGTTCTCTAGCAGCTTCCCGCCAGACCTTATCGAGAGCCCAAGCCTAATAAACTTGGATTTATTTTTCTAGAAGTAACTTCATTCTTAAAGGGGGAGGTTGCTAGGTCAGGAGTTCTGAATTTTAGGTCAGAATCTGTCACTCATTACCTGGGTGGGGCACCTAAGACAAATCACAACACTTTTGGAATCGGCTTATTATTGTAAAAATGAAGAAACAGGACTTGACTAGAACTATCCCTGAAGCTGAAGTCCTTCAGAAGCCCTAAGCACTGAAAATTCGGTTTATGTGAACAGTATCCTCCACCTATGTAATGCAAAATAAAAATATCTAAAAGACACAAAATTTAACATAGCCTCGGTTTTTATCATCTTCATTTAAATGCTCTTACCGCAAGATTCTAGTTAGTTCATCAAAGCTCGATTTTATTCATGTTTTGGGGCCCTTGCTTTGCTGGTATCCCAAACACATACTTGACATTTCTTAGTCTTATTCTAGTTTCTCACAGGATCCTTTCCAAAGCTTTGCCGCTTCTACATGCATTATCTGGACGGATCTTATCCCTTACTTTCTAGAAGTGCTTCAATCTCTCCCTCTGGCACCAGAGCCCTTGCAAATGTTTTTCTCTCTGATCTGAAATGCTCACCACCATCACCTCCAGCCCACTTAACTTCTACGTAGCAGTTCAAGTGTCATTTCCTCAAGGATACTTTCCTTAGTCCTCTGATCTAGATCAAGTTCCTTATTTGCTCTCATTGACTTATGTTCCTTTTCATTCTTAGGTTGTTTTTTTTTTTTTGTCCGAGCCGTGGCTTGGTATTGAACCCGGCCACGGCAGTGAAAGCGCCGCATCCTAACCATTAGACCACCCTCATTCTTAGTTTTCTTTCATTCTTTACACACTTCCATTTGCTGATTCAACAAACAAACAAAACAACTTCTTGGAATTTTTACATGTGTAAATACTGTTTAAATGCTCTGAATGGAAACTAAACTGAATTGGAAAACACTCTAAATAATTCCATTTAGGGTAGTGGTGGTTGTTTTTAAGCATTAGCAAAACACAACAGAAAATGGTTCCCAAGGGAAGTAATAATTATGATAAAAACAAACATTAGAATCACTTCTAGTTCTAACTCCATTTATCCTCACTGTACAGTCAAAGATAATGACAGCCATCATCCACATAAGCTATAGATGTAGGGAAGAAAATCAATCTTTTATTTCATGCCCCTTTAGTACTGCAGCCACTGCCTAGCCTGTTGCTTTTTAGGTTTTGCCAATTGAACCAGAAGTTAATTTAAAACTTTTGTTCAATAGGATTTCTGCTTCCAGAGAAGTCCTGATTGCTGCAGGTATTTTTCCTCTGCTTCCTGATTTAATGAAGTCACATTTCCTAAACACTTCACCTGAAGTATTTAGATGTGTCTTAGCACTTCTGTTCATATCTTTTCAATTAAAGTTTATTGTACTTCTGTTACCAGACACACTTCGGGCTACCCTTCCCAACTCACTCCATGAGCTGCATTTTAACTCATTTATGTGAGGTAGAGTACTTGCTTCTACCTAGTTCTTAATGGTAGTTTTTCACATTGCACTCCGGACCATCCTATGGGTCATTTAGGGTATTTCTCAGGACTGCACTTCTTTTGCACTCCCAACTCAAAGCCCAGGACAGTGGGAGCTTTGGAAACACTGCTTTGCTAAGTGAGAAAAACAGCAATTGCAAACATTTATTTAATGTGAATTACGTGCCAAGTGCCAGACTCCTGCTTTACCTTCACCATTTTATTTATTTAATCCTAACAAATGATGGTATTTTGCAGAGAAATTATCACCATTTTATAGATGAGGAAACTAAGTCAGGTATCTAAGCTTACAATGCTAATTGGTGGCACAGCTGGAAGGGTCTAACCTGGCTAAGATGACTCCAAAACCCATACTCTTTACCACCCTGTAATGCCTCCTTCAGGGCAGTGGCCACCAGCTGGGCCCTGCATGGCCCCAGGTAGAAGCCTGGGTTAACTTTCCCTCAAGAGCAGTTCTAAAATATTTGAAAGGTAAGTTCTTAACTCAAATATGGAGTGAGTCTAGGACAAGAAGCAAGGAGTAAATGTAGTGGGACAATCATCATTCTATAGATAATCTATCTTTGGGGAGGTGTCCTTCTCTCCTGCTCCCATCTTTAGTAAATTTCAAAAAAAAAAAAAAACCACAAAAACATCATCCTTTCCATTGTGTTGGCTTTGGGGCACACACTTTATTGTACTTAATTTTTTATATATCCATTTCCCAAACTAGACATGTTTATTCATCTTTTGAATCCTCAAAATCCTCAGGGCCTATCACATAGTAGGCATGAACAAATATTTGCTCTTCAAAGCATGGCCATTCATGCATCCATAATCCCTTTTACAGTATGAAGAAGATTGATATTCAGGCCCCACATGTATATTTTGAGGAATATAATTCCCAATACGTTTTTTTTTTCTTAAGGTGAGAAACAACTTGAATCATTTTCAAAATCAAGATATCATTCAAGTGAGTGTGTCAGGTGGTTTGGTCATAACTGCTTTACCTTTGTTCTCATGTTTTCTGAGTATTAAAAGACCTTTAAAAGACAAACACCAAGCACTATTCGTCTGCACACCACTCACTGCTTTTCCCCTTCATTTTCTGTCTTTATGAAAGCAAAGGATTTATTCTAGTTCTCACCATCTGTAAGAGCCCTGGTCCACTGAACAATCTTTGATCTTATAAATAAAGGCTTTTTACTTCAGTTTTTGTCATGTATAAAAGCGGTATGTCGAGACTGAAGATCATCCACTATCTTCTCTTCTATCTCTATACCTTTTCCTACTTCTTCCTCTGATAACAATAACTTGGTTTCTGACTCTTTGGTTATAATAACCACAAAGGACCGTCGTGAATCAAGGATGTTAGCCACCACCACTTGATGTCGATAAATTTCCAAAGCATTCCGTGCACGATCAATTACAATGAAGGGGTCAGTCTCCAACTTAAAGGAAATTATAAATGCTTTGGGAGCCCAGTCTTTAACCAAAGGAGAAAGCATTTTGGGCACCATCTTCATTGTTATCTGTATTGGAAAAAGAGAAACTTAATAAGCAAACAAGGTTACCACCTACCAACCAGGTCAATCTCAAGGGAAACTAAAGAAGCAGAGACTCAGATGCTTGGCTATGTCAGTTTAAGTGGGACTTCTCACTTCAAACTTTTTAAAGCATATTAAATGCTTACTTAAAAGCCTTGACTCTGTAGTGTTCATAAGGATGCCTGATTTCAAAGCTTCATACATATTCTGGGGCAAACCATGTCTTATGAATTAGCCCTGCTCTGCAACCCTCATCGCCATTAATAGAACTCTAAAGAACAGCATTACATCTTCTCAAACATTCCCTTTTATTTTTGAAACCAAACCCTCAAATAAACAAATGCAAATAATCTGTTTATGCAGATGTTACTTTGGCGGAAGTTCAAATAAGGTTGAGTTTTAAACCTCTCAGCCTAAAATATTTCTTGCATTGCTAGACTGGCTATTTGACTCCATTTAAAAATTGTAACTTGTAAAAAAAATAAAATAAAATTGTCACGTACCATCTTAGCATTGAGGAAACAGAAGTGACTGTATTTTCATTCATTAAATACTACTATATTATTCTCAATCCCTTCTAAGGGGAATGTTGAGTCGTTTTGTGTACTTTCAAGATAGAACTAGGAATGACAGGAATTATAGGATAAACTAAAGCTCCCAGAATTTAAAAAGTATGAAATCACTAAGCTCACCATCAGGACGTCCCCTCAAAGAGTTAGCAAGTATGATAGGAATCACATACCCATTCCCCGCTTTATTTTTCTCCTTAGCATTTATCACTACCTAACATAGTATGCATTTGACTTACTTATTGTCTCCTCTGCAGAATATAATCAAAACAAGGGCACAGTACGTTTCTTTTCACTGCTTTATCTCCAGGTCCTATAATAGGGCCTGGCATATAGTAGGTACTCAATAAATATTTGTTGAAGAAATGAACAAATGAACTATTCTACAAAGTCAGAAAGTGCCCCACAGGTAGTTTCTCCTATTTAAATTCTACTATTTAAATTTCTCCTATTTAAACTCTACTATTTAAATTTCTCCTATTTAAATTCTACTTGTATCACCCAATAAATGACTAAGAATTCCCTCAGGTTCCAAGTAGCCAGATCATCTCAGCATCTCAACCACACCACTACCTTCCCCACACCTCTTCCTTAAACTGCAACAATAACCACCATCTAATCACCCCCCCCAACCACTCTCTCTAATTCACCTTTCATACTGATGCCAGAATGTTCTTCTCAAACAAAAACTTTATCTCATTCTCCTACTTTGGTTGTCCTTGGCTCCACAGGATAAAGTTCAAGCTCCTTAGGAAGGAATACAAAATCTTCTACGTAGGAAGCTGTCTCTTCGGTCTGCCCTCCATCCCCACCACTCTCCAGGCTCTCCAGCCTTACCAAACAACTTCAGTTCACAACACACTGCCCATTTCCAAACTCCAATCGTTTACTCTGTCTGGAGTGACCTTCCCTACTTTGTCTGGTACACCCTCTGCTCATCTTTTAAAACCCAGTTCAAGCCATCTCCTCCAGAAAGCCTTGACTTTCCCCGAGATTCACTCACCCCATGCTCTGACTTCACTTTGTACGTACCTCTACTAGAGTATTTATCACTCTGTACTGTAATTATGTCTGTGTCCAGCAACCTCACTAGATTGTGAGGTCCTTGAGGGAGAGCGGTGTCTTAGTCATCTCTGATCCCTAGTGCCTAGCACATACGGAATGCAGAAAGGCCATCTCCAGATCAAAAGGAAATTAACCCAAGATTGGTTATAGGGAATCAGATCTCTGGAAGAGAAGCGCCCATCACCTGCAGTGGGCCCCCAGATGACTGGATCTTGTGTTCAGGCATTTCGGACACAGGAACATAGAAATCTGACACGGCCGCAGCCAGGTAAAACATCGCAGAAGAGCCTGCAAAAAGAAGCACAGGGTGTAATAAATCGGAGAAGGGTATGGAGTCAGCTCCTTTTCAACTCAGGTTCCCCCGCTGTGAGAGCCATGGGTAAAGAGGGGGTAAGGGGATGCGCGTCTTGGGGGAAAGGCTCTGCCTCCCGGCATCCGATGGACTCCTAAAGGCACGCACCTAGCGGATTGAGCGCCTGGGCTGCAGCCTGCAGCAGATGCAAATAGTCTGCCAAAGTGGTGAACTCTATGGCCAGGAAGGTGCCGGCAGCCTCAGCCTCCTGGTAGCTCCGCAGAGCCGCGGCGAAGCCCGGGAGTGCCTTCTCCTCCGCCTCCAAGCTCAGCAAGCCCGAAGCCGCTCGGCCGGAGGGCCGCAGAGCCGACAGCCAGGTCTGGGGCGGGAAGCGGTGGGCAAAGGGGAAGGCAGAGCGAGCACGGTACAGAAACAGGACCCCGTAGCCCGCGGCCAGGAAGGCTTCGGCCGAGGTAGCACCGCGCCGCCCGCTGCTGAAGTTGTCCAGGAAGCGCACAGGCCGGGCTTCCAGGGGGACCTTGGTGCCGCCGGACGTGACCAACACTACCCGTCGGCCCTGCGCGCCCAGGCCGGCAGCGAACCGAGCCATCACCTCGGCCCAGCGCGCGGCACCGGCGGGCTGGGGGAACTCGGCGACCAGGTCGACTGCCGCCATCGGTCCCGGAACCCGCCGCGCCAGCGCAAGCTACGGGGTCTTCGGCGCCACGCCCCCTGCCCCGGTACCTGGCCCACGCGCAGCCGCAATAGTGAGGGGGCGGTTCGCTACCATGCGCTGCAAGCCAGCGCCGGGTTTCTGCAGGTCTGGAAATGCGTGCTGGTTCCGCCCCACAGCGTGCGAAATTGACACTGAGCTGGCGGGAGTTCTCGGCTGGGCAGGCACCTGGAGGAGTCACACCCCCTCGTTTAGTTTCCTAGTCTGGGTGAAGATCTGGACGTGTTTGACCCTTACCGGCTACCATACAGACCCTGCTAGGCTTGGACCTCGCTAAAATTTGAATGCCCGGCCATTTAACCTTTGGATTTGTAGTGAAGGGCTTGTTTTGTTTTTTTGGTTTTTTTTAAACCCTACAAACACACTCCCAAGTGTCAGTCGAGCCACGACCCACCCGCCCTCGAAAAGCTTGGAATGAGGCTGCGCCTTGTTGGTCACGTGACACCGCCGCCCAGTGTGTCCTCGCCAGGCAACGGTCCTAGAGACCGACAACACCGTCTGCCGCAGCATGAACGTGATCTACCCTCTTGCGGTGCCCAAGGGGCGCCGGCTCTGCTGTGAGGTGTGCGAAGCTCCGGCCGAGCGGGTCTGCAGGGCCTGCACAGTCACTTATTACTGGTAGGCCCTGAAACGTGGCACCTGGGCGCCTCAACCCCCTCTCTCTCAGTCAGGGAACCCTCAAAGCGGCTTCAAGAGAGGTCCCTAAGAGTTCTATGTCTGTGTCCGCTTCCTCTCCCACTCAATCATTCCTCCCCAGATGTTTTGTTGCGCGCCTACTGTTCGCTATGCACTGTTCCAGGTGCTGAACTTCCTGGGGGAAACTCGGGACACCACGTCCCTCAAAAATCTAATGTTCTAGGACTTCCCTGGCTGCCCAGTGGTTGAGACTCCGCGCTTCCACTGTAGGGGGCATAGGGTTCGATACCTGGTCAGGGAATTAAGATCCCACATGCCATGCGGCTCTGGCCAAAAAAAAAAAAAAAATCTAATGTTCTAACGAGAAAGATAAGTAAACAAACAGACAAAACAAGATAATTTCAGAGAGTGATAAATGCCATAAAGACAAAGGAAATGTGATGGGAGGTTGGGCAGACAGCCTCTCTGAGGGTAGACTATCGATCTGAAGTTAGAGTAGGAACAGCCCTCCAGGGAAATGCTGGGGGAAGAGGGGCACAGTGAGGCTCCGAGGGAGGGAAGACTTTGGTGTGTTTGAGGAATAGATAGAAAGTTAGTTTGTCAGAGCATAGCCAGATGGTGACAGTGTGGGGAGGGTAGTACAAGATGAGGTCAGCTTTCATTTATTCAACATAACATCCACTGATCTTTGCTTCAGATTGGACCCTATTTGGGACCTGAGATAAAACAGCTAGGTTCCTGACGTCCAGAAACCTAGTCCAGAGCCGACTAACTTGTTTAAAAAAGAAAGTCATTATAATACAACCCTACATGACAAGTGCTGTCACTCAGGGAGTACTGTTCCCTGGGACCTCTAAGGATGGAAGCATGGTGATAGGGCAGTATCTGGAAAGGTTCCTCTGAAGAAGTAACATTTGCACTGGGTCTTGAGAGGTCAGAAGGAAATTGCTAGGTGAATGAACAATGAAGAAGGAAAGGTAGAGCACTCCTGGCATCCAGGACTGCTTGGGTAAAGGGTGAGAGAACAGACTTTGTTCAGAGGTGGGTAGAGAAGGTAGCCGTGGAGGGAGCAGTCACTGATTTTCAGACTGCAGTCCAGGGCCCATTAGCGGGTCATGAATAAATCACAAAAAGCATTTTAAGAAAAAAAAAAAAAAGAATAGAAAGTATCAGAGTAATCCTACTTGAATTGTTTCTTGAAACTTTTGTTTTAGTGATTTATGTGGTTATGTGTCTGTACTAGTGAAATGTATTTCCTACTGTATGCTGAGTTTAAAAAAAAAGTTTAAAAATCATTGTGATAGGTAGTAGTAGGAGTTTAAACCAAGAAGATAAAGGTTAGGGCCGAACAGTGACATGAGATCAAGGAGTTTGGAATTTATCCTCTGGGGGGTCATGGATGGTTTTAGATTGGAAGGTAGACGCTGAAGGCTGCGTAACTTCTCAGTTGCAGTGGTCCCAGTGGAGACTGAATTAGGTGTCCCTCCTCGGTGCTTTCACAGCACTCTTTAGGTCCCTTAGCCTCACATTTATGACATGGATTGAAATCACTTGTTCAGTGGTCTGTATTCCTCACTAGGCTGTATGCCCCATGAGGGCAAGGACAGCATCTGTGTTTTCATTGCTGTTTCTTCAATGCATATAGAATACAATTCAGAATTTGTAACAGAAACTGCAAAGCCCTGGTTGCTTCTCTATCTTCAATTCCCACCAGTCATCCCCTCTTTTCATTGATGCAGTTACAGAGGCTTTCTTTCAATTCTAATTTGCCAACTCTTTTCCTCCCTCAGTTTCTTTGCCCAGGCCGTTGCCTTTGCTGGGAACTTTCCCTACAGTCACGAATCTTCCTAGCTCTCTTTCATCTTTCTGTTCTCAGAATGTTATTTCTTCAAAGAGGTCTTTCTGGAAAACCCAACCTAAATGCCCCTATCTGATTTTCTCTCTCACATTTTTTCTTCACTTTTTCTGTACTTTTATGTTTTTGTTTTACTTGTTTAATATCTATCTTTTTCTTTTTTTTCTTCTGGCTGGACCACACAGCTTGTGGGATTTTAGTTCCCCAACCAGAGATTGAACCCAGGTCCCCTGCATTGGAACCACTGGACCGCTAGGGAAGTCCTGAGTAAACAATTTTAAGTACAGGGCTGGCACTCTGGGGAGAGGTGAGACTCCTTTGCCTGATATGAGCACCTACGTCCCCTTCATCCCTCCAGCCAGAAGCAATTCCTCCTTCCTCTCAACTCACTTTGTACTTACTCTGTACCTCTCACATGACTCTTATTTCCCTGCCTCATTATAGTTGTTGGCAAACATGTTAGCTCAATTTTATTATGCTCTGTTGATGCAGGATATTATGTTGAATATGTAGAAGGACTGTCATATGTATGTTATCTTTTGATCTGTTTCATACCCATCTGCGTATAACCTATGGTCTCCAGCAAAGTATCTTGAAATGATTGAAACTAAATATTTGATGAATGCATGAATAAATTATTATTTCCTATGCCCTTATCTTCCATTATTTTCTTTCTCTTCTTTCACTGCCTTTAATTATTTTTAAGGTCTTCTACTCTCCCCCTACCTTTTCTCCAGATTTCTATATCCTTGTGTCCTAGAGATTTCATGATTTTTCCAGAAAATAAAGCTGTGGTAATTGTTCTATATCTCACAAATGAGGGCCTTTAATATCCCCTTCCAGGGTTTTCACGGTTGAATGTAAAGCATCTAGCCCCATGCCTGAGACCATGCTGGCACTCAATAAATATTGTTTTTCCTCATCCCAAATTTAAAGAGCAGGAAGGACAGTCAACTTGGATTTGTGAAAGTTTATTTTTTTGCAAAATAATTTTTCCCAATTATAAATGTAATTCATGCGCACTACAGAAAACTTGAAAATACAAAATATAAAGATGAAATATAATCCATAATCTCACAACCCAGATAATTAATAGCCTGACATTTTGGTGAATTTCTTCATGTTCTTTTCCTATAAATACATTTATTTTATACACTCTGTGTAATCTTGTGCATATCATTCTGTGTTGGATTGTGAGAATGTTCCCAGGACATAGAACATTTTTAAGAGAAGGCACTTTTATTAAAGTACACAGTGAAACATTATAGGTGAAAGAGGCTTCAATACTATAGGTTATTAAGTCGTAGCATATAGATAAGAGTAATTTGCAATATTTTTTCCTTTCATTTAACATATGGGGCACAAATTAAAATGCTTTCACTGTCCAGGAAGAGAAAACAGTGAAGTGGTATTCAATAGTAAGATCTATGGTGAACTGGAGAATGAATGCCCCGCCTAACAACATTCACATTAGTTTAAAAAACATGGTAATGGCCAAACAAAACATGCCTGGCCCACAAGCTATTTGACTGTGAGCCCTAATTTGAAAGCATACTTTTCAACTCCTTGTTTATGCATGACCCTGTGATGGTTGTGAGGGGTGATACAGATGAATAAGGAGAGAGCTCAGGAACATATAAATATGCACCCTTTCTTTAGAAGGGAAAGATATGCAGATGCTGTCAGTAGAAGAACAGTTCAGGCACTTAAGTAAGTTAATATTTCCATTGCTCACACAATTACTCAGTAAGCCCGTATTAAATAAATACCCTGTGGAAGTCACCTATTTCTTTATTCTGGCTGTTAAGTGCTTTTATTGATTTGTTTTCAATAATTCTCTATCAAAAAACCCTTAAAAATGCTTTTTGTCATGTCTATGAGAGCTGTCACAGTTTATAAAGAACATACTTTATCGCATTTCTGTTGTCCCAGGAGAAAGGAAGGAGAGAATTTGAACACAGCTATGTATTGTCTATGACTGCTTTTATGCTACAACAACAGAGTTGAGTAGTTGCAACAGAGACCAAGTAGCTCGTAAAGCCCAAAATTTACTATCTGGCTGCAAGGAAAACCTTGCTAATCCCTGCCCTAGGTTATTGTTACCTGTTTTGGACTATGTATAAATGGAATCAAATAGCTAACTTTCTCACATTTAAATAAAAATATATAATAGGCAATAGAAATGCAGAAACCTGTGATTGTATGCATCCAACCACAGTCTCAAAATACATGAAGCAATAACTGGCAGAACTGAAGGGAGAAATAATTCTATAGTAATAGTTGGACACTTCAATATCCGCCTTTCAACAATGAATAGAACAACTGAACAAGAGATCAGCAGGGAAATATAAGACCTGAACAACACTATAAACGAACTAGACCTAACAGACATTTATAGAATACAGAATATACATTCTTCTCAAGTGCATATGGAACATTCTCCAGGGTCAACCAGCTATTAGATCATTAAAAAATCTCAGTAAATTTATAAGGATTGAAAATATACAAGGTATGTTCTTCAACCACAATGGGATGAAATTAGTAGTCAGTAACAGAAGGAAGTTTCGGAAATTTATGAATGTGTAGAAATAACACACACAAACAACCAGTGGGTCAAAGAAGAAATCACAAGAGACATTAGAAAATGCTTTGAGGTAAAATGAAAACAAAAGCACAACATACTAAAACTGATATGACACAGTGAAAGCAGTACCTAGAAGGAAATTTATAGCTGTAAACACATATGCTAAAAAAGAAGGAAGATCTCAAACCAATAACCTAGTCTTATACTTTAAAGAGTAGAGAAAGAAGAGCAAACTCAACCCAAAGCTAGCAGGAGGGAAATAGTGAAGATTACAGCAGAAATAAATGAAATAAAGAATAGGAAAACAATACAGAGAATCAACAAAACCAAAAGTTGTTTCTTTAAGAAGATCGAAATTGACAAACTGACCCAGAAAAGAAGACTCAAGTTACTAAAATCAGAAAATGGAAGTGGAGGGACTTCCCTTCTGGTCCAGTTGCTAAGGCTCTGCGCTCCCAATGCAGCAGGCCCTGGTTCGATCCCTGGTCAGGGAACTAGATCCCACATGCCGCAACTAAGAGTTCACATGCTGCAACTAAAGATCCTGTGTGCTGCGACGAAAGATCCCGCATGCCTCAACGAAGATCCTGCATGCCGCAACTACGACCCGGCTCAGCCAAATAAATAAATAAGTAAATATTTAAAAAAAAGAAAATGAAAGTGGAGACATTGCTACCAACTTTACAGAAATAAAAGGGATTATGAGAATACTATGTACAATTGTATGCCAACAAATTTGAAGTCCTAGATGAAATATATTCCTAATAAGACACAAACTACCAAAACTACTCAAGAAGAAATAGAATATCTGAGTAGGTCTATAAATAAAGAGATTTAGCTAAGTAATCAAAAAACTTTTCACAAAGAAAAGCCCAGGAGGATTTCACTGGTGAATTCTGTCAAATATTTAAAGAAGACTTAACAATTCTTCACAAACTCTTCCAGAAAATAGAAGAAGAGGGAAGAGTTCCCAACTTTTTATGAGGCTGATATTATCCTAACACCAAAACCAGAGAAAAACATCAAAAGGAAACTACAGACCAATATCCCTTATGAATATAGATGCAGAAATCCTTAACAAAATACTAGCAGACCAAATCCAGCAGAATATAAAAAGAATTATATATCATGACCTAATGGAATTTCTCCCAGGAATTCAAGGTTGGTTCAACATATGAATATCAATCAATATAAAACATCATCTTAATAGAATAAAGAAAAAAATCATATAATCATCTCAATAGATACAGAAAAAACATTTGGCAACATCCAACACCCTTCATGATAAAAATACTTAACAAAGTAGGAATAGAAAGGAATTTCTGTAACTTGGTAAAGAGTATCTATGAAAGAACCATAGAGAAACACAACATTAGCATCATACTTAATAGTCAAAGTCTATAAAATCTTTCCCTTGTAAAATCAGAAATGAGGCAAGAATGTCACTTTCACCACTTCTATTCAACGTTGTACTAGAGGTTCTAGTTGGGGCAATTAGGGAAGACAATGAAATAAAAAGCATCCAGCTTGGAAAAGAAGGAGTAAAAGTACCTCTATTCACAGATGACATGATCTTATATAGAGAACCCCCTGAAGAACCCACAAAAAAACTATTAGAGCTAATAAGTGAATTCAGAAAGGTTACAGGATATACAAGACAAATATGCAAAAATCACTTATATTTCTGTATACTAGCAATCTAAAAATGAAATTAAGACAGCTATTCCATTTACAATAGCACTTTAAATAAAGGAATAACCATAGAAGTACAAGACTTATACACTGGAAAGATACAAAATATTGTGGAACAAAATTAAAGAAAACCTAAATAAGTGGAAGGATATTTCATATTCACAGACTGGGAGACTTAATATGAAACAGTTTGATCTGCAGATTCAATGCAATCCCTGTAAAAATTCCAATTGTCATTTTTGCATGAATGGACACTCTGATCCTAAAATTCATATGAAAATGAAAGGGACCCAGAATAGCTAAAAGAATCTCAAAAAAGAGCAAAGTTGGAGAACTCACATTTCTCAATTTCAAAAGTTACTACAAAGCTACAGTAATAAAGATAGTGTGGTACTAGAATAAGGATAGACCTATAGATTGATGGAATAGAATTGAGAGTCCAAAAATAAGCACATACATCTATGGCCAATTGATTTTCTTTTTCTTTTTTTTGCAGTTTTTAAAAATTGAAATATAGGCAATATTCCATTTATAGTTATTATAAAATATGGCTACATTCCCCATGTTGTACAATATATCCTTGTAACTTATTTTATACATAGTAGTTTGTACCTCTTAACCCTATACCCCTATATTGCCCCTCTCGCTACTGGTAACCACTAGTTTGTTCCCTATATCAATGAGTCTGCTTCTTTTTTGTTATAGTCACTAATTTGTTGTATTTTTTAGATTCCACATATAAGTGATATCATTACGGTATTTGCCTTTCTCTGTCTGACTTGTTTCACTTAGCATGATACCCTCCAAGTCCATCCATGTTGCTGCAAATGGCAAAATTTCATTCATTTTATCTTAGCAGTATTCCAGTGTGTGTGTGTGTGTATGTGTGTGTGTGTGTGTGTATATATATATATATATATATATATATATATATATATATATCTCACATCTTCTTTATTCATTCATGTGGTGATGGACACTTAGGTTGCTTCCATATCTTGGCAGTTGTAAATAGTGCTATGAATATTGGGGTGCATGTATCTTTTCAAATGAATTTTTTTTTGTTTTGGCTATATACCCAGGAGTGGAATTGCTGGGTCATATGGTAATTCTATTTTTAGTTTTTTGAGACTACTCCATACTGTCTTCCACAGTGGCTGCACCAATTTACATTTCCCCCAACAGTGTATGAGGGTTCCCTTTTCTCTGCATCCTTGCCAACATTTACTTGTGTTCTTTTTTGTTGATAGCCATTGTGGTTTTGATTTGCATTTCACTGATGATTAGTGATGTTGAGCATCTTTTCATGTGCCTATTGGCCATCTACATGCCTTTTATGGAAAAACATCTACTCAGTTCTTCTTCCTATTTTTTAATTGGGTTGTTGTTTTTTTTGATGTTGAGTTGTATGAGCTATTTATATATGATGGATTATATATGATGGTCATATCATTTGCAAATATTTTCTCCCATTCAGTAGGTTGTCTTTTCATTTTGTCAGTGGTTTCCTTTGCTGTGCAAAAGCTTTTAAGTTTAATTAGGTCCCATTTGTTTATTTTTGCTTTTATTTCCTTTGCTTTAGGTGACAGATCCAAAAAAATATTGCTGTGATTTATGTCAGAGAGAGTTCCTGCCTATGTTTTCCTATAGGAGTTTTATGGTTTCTGGTCTTACATACATTTTGAGTTTATTTTTGTATATGGTGTTTGTTAGAGAATGTTCTTTTACATGTAGCTGTCCAATTTTCCCGGCACCACTTTTTGAAGAGACTGTCTTTTCTCCATTGTATATTTTTGTCTCCTTAGTTGTAGATTAATTGTATGGTCAATTGATTTTCAACAAGGGTGCCAAGACCATTTAATTAAGAAAAGAATGGTCCCTTCCAAATGGTGCAGGGATAACTGGATATCCATATGCAAAAGAAGAATTTGGACCCCTACTTTACACCATGTTCAAAAAGACTTAAATATAAGAGTTAAAACATAAAACTTTTAAAAGGAAACATAGTTGTAAATCTGTGTGATTTTGGATTAGGGAACAGTTCTTAGATATGACACTAAAAGCACAAGGAACCAAAGGAAAAATAGATAAGTTGGGCACCATCAAAATGAAAAACTTTTGTGCATCAGAGCACACTATCAAGAAAGTGAAAAGACAACCCACAGAATTGGAGAAAATATTTGCGGATCATATATGTTAAGGATCTATTATCCAGAATATGCAAAGAACACTTAAAACTCAAAAATAAAAAGATAAAGGACCTGGTTTAAAAAAATGGGCAAAGGATTTGAATCAACATTTCTTCAAAGAAGATATACAAATGGCCAATAAGCACATAAAATGATGCTCAACATTATTAGTTATTAAGGGAATGCAGAATAAAACCACAATGATATACTACCTCACACACACTATAATGGCTATAATAAAAAAGGACAGAAAATAGCAAGCATTGACGAGGATGTAGAAAAAATGGAACCCTCATACATCACTGGTGGGAGTGTAAAGTGGTACAACCTATGTTAAAACAGTTTGGCAGTCCTCAAAAGTTTAATCATAAAGTTACTGTATAACCCAGCAATTCCATTCTTAGGTGTACCCAAGAGAATTGAAAATATATGTTCGCACAAAAACTTGTTCACAACTGTTCAGTAATAATAATAGCCAAAAACTGGAAACAACCCAAATATCTACCACCTGATGAATGGATAGACAAAAAATGATATAGCCATTCAGTGGAATAGTATTCAGTAGTAAAGAATACAGACATAAAAGCCATATTGTCTGTTTCCATTTATATGCAAAGTCCAGAACAGGCAAATGCATAGAGAAAATAGATTAGTGGCTTCTGGGCAACAGTGGTTGGAGGGAAGAATGAGAGTACCTGCTAGAATAAATGGAGTTTCTTTTTTGAGTGATGAAAATGCCCTGAAATTAGATAGGGTGATGGCTATATGACCTCAAGAATATAATAAAAACATTGAACTGTGCACTTTAAGAGGATGACTTTTATTGTATGTGAATTATATATCAATATCAATTATGTATCAATTATATAAACATATTTGGAGGAAGGGTCAGATTAGGTAATGGATTTGGGAGTCATTCATAGAGGCAATTATGTAAGGAATAGGAGGCAATTCCCTGGTGGCCCAGTGGTTGGGACTCCACGCTTTCACTACTGAGGATGTGGGTTCAGTTCCTGATCGGGGGAATTAAGATCCTGCAAGCCACGTGGCACGGCCATTAAAAAAAAAAAAAAAAAAAAGAATGGGAGTAGATTCTCTGTAGGAGTGCTGTCCAATAGAATTTTTCTGCAATGATGCAAATGTTCTATATTTGTGCTGTCCAATTAAGTGTTTAAAAAATACTAAATATGCATATAAAACAGTCAGAAAAGCTGTATACCAAACTGCCACAATGCTTCCCTCTGGGGAACTAAAAAATGACTGGCTTTGGAGTACAGGCCTAGAGTAACTACTTACTCTTGACACCTGTGCTTCCTTACCTTAAAAAAATAATGATTTTGTCTTGTTTTCAAAAAGTTAAACAGTTACTTTCATGACCACCTGCTGCACCACTAGGACTGGAGGGCATTCACAGTGTATTCTATGTGAATGGCCCTCCTAGAGCACAGAAGACAATGCAAATGGTGCTCTCCCAAGCCATGCAACATATATATATATATATATATATATATACACACACCTATAATTGGTATATATACTTATAATTGGTATATATATATATATATACCTATAATTGGTATATATATATACCTATAACTGGCATATATATATACCTATAATTGGTATATATACTAATTACAGGGAAAGTGTCTCCTAGAGCCTCATCAAATGTAAATTTCTTTCCTTTCCCTAAGAAAAAGACACTTAAATTCATCAGCTTCAGTGTTCAGATATTTTGAAAATGATCTTAGACCCATGCAGAGTTAAAGTTGTCTTTGTTGTCATTAATGAAGAAGAAAAGCAGAATAACCATAGCATATAACTGCCTGCAGAAACAACATCCTCCCGCACCCCTGGTTTTTACACCGCCACCCAATAACCACGTGAAGGAAAAGCAATTTGTGTCGGAAATGGCTTTGGGCTCCCTGCCTGGTTTGTGTTGGGCTTACTTTTCTAGTTTCTAGGGCTGGGCCAGCAGTAGGGCCAGGAGAACCAGTGGGCAAGCCAAAGGTAAAGATAATGAAGTCCACGTTTTCGTTGTCAGTGGTGTGGTTCATCAAAGAGCTGATTGGGGCAGCATCCATGAGAAGATATGTCAGCTGCTGATTCCCCTGCGCACTTCCATGCCCTTCTACAACTCAGAGGAAGAACGGCAGCATGGCCTGCAGCAGCTGCAGCAGCGGCAGGTAGGGCTTATAGGACGGTTGCAGGGTTAACTCACGGGTGCAGAGAACCTGCCCAGGGAAAAGGTTGTACTGTGCGAGGTCACTAAACTATAACCTCTGAGGGCAGAGACTTGGTTTTATGTCTTTATGTCCTCAATACCATTGTTGTTCTCCACATATCTACTGAAAACCTGCAGCATTAGTGAATATTAGTTATATTAGTGAATATTAGTTAATATATTAGTTAATATTAGTTAATATTATATTAGTTAATATTAGTGATATTAGTGAAGCAGGATAATTCCAGAAGGAAAAATATGTTTCTTTCAAAATTAACTCAAATAGAAAGACAGAACATTTTAGATTGTCCTGAGACATTACAGCTTTGCTAAACTAAAATTTTATTAAAAATGTAAGAATAATAATCACTTAATAATTTTATATTGAGCACTCATTTATGCCAAGCACCAACCTAAGATGAGAAGATACTTGTTCCTGGACCTTGAGGAACTCACAGTCCAGAGTTTGCCTTTTTAATCACCTATTTTGGGTCTCATGTCCGTCTCAATGCAGGCAGGCTCACTGTGTGCTCTCGAGCAGGTCATCAGGTGTTGGCCCTATCTCCAGGTGTACCTATATCCACCATTGCCTTTTACCCTTAGACTGTCTCAGAGAGTCTAGTTTTTTTTTTCCACAGAAGCATTTGATCGAATTTTGCTACACCGTAGCCCAGAAATATATCTTTGAAGGAAAACATGAAGATGCTGTCCCAGCAGCTTTGCACTCTCTTCGCTTCCGCATGAGTGTTCATGGCATGAGTTCAGTAGAGCTGGTACCTGCCTACCTGCTGTTGGCCGAGGCCAGCCTTGGTAAGTGAAACTGACTTGAGACACCCTGGAGCCTGTAAGAAGTGCTATACTGGGTCATATCAGTGGCCAAAACACCCAGCTTTGGCAGCGGCACCAAGATACCTTTTGTGGAAGAGCAGGATTGCTGTAAAGTTTGGCACAAGGTGGGGAAGGAGATGTCATGGACTTTTTGGTAAAACTGAACGAAATCCACTCTAGCTGGCCTTAGCAAAAGGAGGAAATTTATTAGGACGCTGAGGTGTCCTAAGGGAAGTGAGACTTCATGAGATACTAAACTCAGAATGCTATAACAAACCAAGGCTGGTGGTCTCTGTTTCTGTCTCTTGGGTCTTGGGGTCTTGTTTCTTGTCTCTGTTTCTAGGTTTCTCTCTCTGCATCTGCTTTATTTTCCACCTCTGCAGACCAGATTTTTCTACCCTATTCTTACTGCAGAAGACAGCTACCCCAAAATGTCAGATGTAGCTGAATTTACATTGAATTTACATATCCTCCAGGTTCAAGGTGGGTTATAGAAACTAATTAGCATCTGATTTCCAATGTTAAATTCCTGGAAGAAAGAATTGTGTTGACTCAGCTTGACGGCGGCATCTATCTGTATCTACCTTTGTGACAGGGTCACATAGTTCAAACACGGAAATAGGAACCTGCTCCTATGGACGGCAGAGGCAGTTCTGAGAGCGGGGCACAGACATCACACATGGTGGTTGCTACAACAGGAGAATTAGCATTTTTGAGGGGAATTAACATTTTTGAGCATCGATAGCCTTTTAGGTACTGTACTACTACTTTATATCTTAACAGCCACTATTAAAAAAAAACTTTTTGAAAAGTAAAACTGTAGGAAATACAGTACAAAGAACTTTTTCCCTAAGCTATCTGAGAGTAAGTTGCTTACTTGATGCCCTATGCCTTGACTACTTCAGTATGTATTTCCTACAGAGACGTCTCCTTCTTGACCACAGTATAACTATCATCCATGATTATGTACTGAGCAGACCCCATTCAGCTTTTCCAGTTGTCCCAATCACATCTTTACAGCAAACGGGTAGAGTCCAGAATCACACCTTTCATTTTGTTGCCATGTGTCTTTAGTCTCCTTCATTCTGGAGTAGTTTCTCAATCTTTCCTTGACTTTTATGACTTGGACGCCTTCAAAGATTAAAGGCCAATTATTTTACAAAATGTCCTTCAATCTGAGTTTCTCTGATGTTTCCTCATGACTGGACTGAGGTGATGTGTCTTTGGCAGGAATATCACTGAAGTGATGCTGTGTTCTTCTCATCCCATCCTATAAGTTGGCACATGTTTTTATTTTGTCCCATGATTGATGATGTTCATTTAAGTTACTTTATTAAGGTGGTGTCTGCCAGGCTTCTTCTCTGTAAAGTTACTCTTTCTTCTCTTTGCAATGAATAAGTATTTTATAGAGAGGTATTTGGAACTATATAAATATTCCATTCCTCAACAAACTTTCAATGAATTCATTTATTTATTTATATCAACATAGACTGTTGTTTTCCTGTTTTATTTAGTGGGTTACAGTCCATTACTATCATTAATTTGATGTTCAAACTGTCCTTGATTTGGCAGGTGGCAGCCCATCACACTGGCTTCTGTGTCTCCTTAACACATCCCCATTGTTCTTTTTTTTGGCTACATGGCTTGTGGGATCTTAGTTCCTCGACCAAGGATTGAACCTGAGCCGTAGGCAGAGAAAGTGTGGAGTCCTAACCACTGTACTGCCAGGGAATTCTTCCCCATTGTTCTTTGATCACTTTCCTGCTTTCTGGAACATACCTCCAAGGAGCCCTGATTTGTTTTAGCAGAAAATGGAATTTAGAAGCCAGGAGTTGTGCACTGGACATACTCGTTGCTATTGAGGTATGGCTGCTCCCAGGCTCTCAATGGACAGAATTAGGGAACATGTGTAAATATAATAATGTGTATATGTGCATTATTTCTAAATCTCCGTCTCTACATCTGTATCTGTATATGATCGTGGGTCCACAGGAGTACATTTAAATCCACAGGGTTCAATCTCATTTTCTCCCATTTCATGTTTATAGCTCCCTTCTCTGACAGTGAGAATGCTGGCTTCCATTTTCATTGATGTATTTATATATTTAGTTGGTTACCCTGTATGAGCCAACCTCCCATCTCCAATCCTATCCTTTCCCCTTGCAGATGCCCTCCTCTCCTTTTGGGGGCTCTGACTCCTATTCTGGGATGCCTCTTCTGTATGGACCCCCTCCTCACTGGTTTGGGCTCCGACTTCATACCAGGCCACTTAGCTGCAAGAATGCCCTCTTTACCCTACTCAGATCTGACTCGCCATTCTGGACTGTCCCTCCTCCCAAGCTAGAGGAAGAGCACCAAACAAGGAAATACAGCCCAGGCTCTCTTTATCTCTGACACTGACTAGCTATAGGATTTTGGAAAAGTCACCCTAGCCTAAATCCCATCATCTTTTATTTGGATTACTACCTGCCAACTGGTCTCTGCACATCTTCCCTGGCCTCCTTCCAACGTGGTCTCCAAACAAAATGTGACCAAGTCACTCCAATAAATAAAGACCAAGTTCCCAAAGCAAGCTATGAGTCCCTGTTTGGTCCAGCCTTTATGAATTCTCTCACCTCACCTCTCATTCTTTTCTCTCTCCCTTTCAGTTGTGTTGGCCTTCTCTCGGTTCCTCAGAAGCACTGTGATGCTTCCTTGTTCTGGAAGGTTCTTCTCTAGCCACTCCCCTCACTTCTCTTCCCCTCCCCTTCACCTAACTAACTCCTATTCATCCTTCAGGTCTCAGCTTGAGTCACCACCCCCTGATTAGAACCCTTTCCCAAGCCCCCAGATTGGGTCAGGTCTCTTTTTATGTATCCACTTAGAAACCTCTTTCTTTTTTCTGGGCACTTACTTTGATAATAATTATACATTTTTTGATGAGATTATTTAATTAAAGTTCCTCTCCTGCACTAGACCATAAGTTCAGGGAGAACTGGGACTCTGTCTATTCTTTCTCCTCGGAGTGTCTTTACATCCAGCACAGTACTTAGTGCAGGGAAGGTACTCAAGAACTCCTTAGAACCTGACACCTAAATGGGAACTATGTAAGCATTTGTTGAATCTGAGTCCACTTCACAGGATTGTTTTGAGGTTTAAATGAATTTATGTATAACGGACAGGAAAGTGCTTTGCAAGCAGAAAAGTGCTGTCTAAATGGAAGGTTTCATTCTAACTCCCACAGTTACTGATTTAAAACCTTGCCAACCTTTTTGAAAGTCTAAATAAATCACATCCCCTGTGGACATGCCTCTCCCACCTTAGAGATTCCTCCAGACTGGAGTGGAAAAATAAGAGGCATTCATACTTTTTTTCAAAGTAAAACTTTGGAATTTTAACGCACTAGAAATGACATTTTCAGTAACTCTTCAAGGAGGAGCCACCTTACTCATCTTCCCCCACTGTTTTTAGTGTTTTGGAACCGGGAGAATCTAGGTAATAAATTCCAACTCTTTTTTTTTTTTTTTTTTGCGGTACGCGGGCCTCTCACTGTTGTGGCCTCTCCCATTGCGGAGCACAGGCTCCAGACGTGCAGGCCCAGCGGCCATGGCTCACGGGCCCAGCCGCTCCGCGGCATGATGGGATCTTCCCGGACCGGGGCATGAACCCGTGTCCCCTGTATCGGCAGGCGGACTTTCAACCACTGCGCCACTAGGGAAGCCCAAGTTCCAACTCTTTACTAGCCGTGTATCCTAGTCATCAAGCTTTTTCTTACCTTAGGGCTCTCACACATACCACCTGGAATGCTGTTTTCTCCCTCTTATATGGCTGATTTCTTTTCAACCTTCAGGTACCTGCTTAAACGCCACCTTCTCAGAGAGGTGTTCCCTAATCATCCAAAGTAGGTTTCTCCGTGCCTTTTTTGATCACTGTGTTCTGTCCATTTCCTTCCTATCACTTCATTTTTTGTTTCCTTATTGTGTAACGAATTCACTCAACTGTGAACTTTTTAAGGTCAGGGATCCAGCATGCACTGAGCATCCGGCAGAGTGGTAGAGACTCAACAGATTAGATGAATATAGGGTTGAATGAATGTGCGGTTTCCTCCTCTGATATTTCTTTTGCAGGATTGTTGGCAGACTTAAATCCCAGATGCAGATGGCCTAGCCTAGTGTAAGGCATGTGTAAGGCATAGGGTAAGGCAGGTCCTCAGTAAATGATTCCTTTTGCTTCCCCTGAGTGCCTCACAGCCACACCTTTGAATCGTCTGTGACTGTTTTATTCTGTGCTCCTTTACTTTCATCCGCAAGTCCTGCAACATCTTCCCCCATAATGTCTCTCAGATCTGCCACTAACCCAGTGTAAGCCTGCTGTGTCTCACCCTTAAGACAAGTACCACTGCTCCATGAATTGGCCATCCCTTCTCTCTCTACCGCATATACCCTGAAAGTCACCCTTCAGGATAGTCTCACTTCCTTTGGCAACTTTAGGTCTCTGTTACCTCTACTCCATCCCTACACCTCTCCAGGTAAACACTGTATGTAGGAGGGCATGCCTGAACTTACCCACTCACTGGTCACAATCTTAGTTCTGACCCGCTTGTCACAGCTTGTTCTTCTCACCTCATTATACCCTGCTCTCTGAATATGCAGCCTTGTAGTTTTTTGCTCTCAAGTAGGCTTTTTCCTTTGGGACTGATGCTTGTTTAGATGTGGTTCAGCTTGACCTGGGGGCCTTCCTTTTTTCAGCAATACCTCTGTAAATGAGAACTGGACAACGAAACATGTGAATTTCCAATATATATCAGTGCCCCCTACCAATTGTTTCCCAAGATAAATGTCTTAGCTAAGAGTCATTTGCTTCCTTAAATTTGACAGGGCCTCAGTCTAAAGCTCTTATTTTTTTAAGCAAAACCCGGATGGAAAATGTGGCTCGCCTATTTAAGTAACATGAGCCAGGATCATGGGCCATGGCCCCTTGATTCTGATCTAATATTTTCCCATTTTAGTGTGAGCATCGGTCAGGCAGTTACTTGCTACCTCTTGTTGACTGCTTCTTCCTCACCTCTCCTGTAATTCAGAGAGGTATGATTACAACCAGAATAAAGCAATGCTTACATGTGAAGTAGGCCTGGGAGGAAGCACAAGAAGAACAGAAGGTTGACTTGTGAGGGATCCGTGTCTTCATCTCCTGACACTTTACTGATGCCATTTCTGCTGCAGCACCCATCACACAGAACCCTTCACACGCAGGGCATGTCTCCTGCTCTGCAGAACGTTCTCAAAGTAGTTTTCTGCTCACTTCTGACAACCTTCCTAGGAGGCAAGTGTAGGCAAGAAACTATTACGTATCTTCTTTTTTTTTTTTCTTGTCTTTTTTAATTAACATCTTTATTGGAGTATAATTGCTTTACAATGGTGTGTTAGTTTCTGCTTTATAACAAAGTGAATCAGTTATACATATACATATGTTCCCATATCTCTTCCCTCTTGCATCTCCCTCCCTCCCGCCCTCTCTATCCCACCCCTCCAGGTGGTCACAAAGCACTGAGCTCATCTCCCTGTGCTATGTGGCTGCTTCCCACTAGCTATCTATTTTACGTTTGGTAGTGTATATATGTCCATGCCACTCTCTCACTTTGTCACAGCTTACCCTTCCCACGCTAGGTTCTTCATGACCTTTTCTTTTTTCTTTCACAACTAAACAAAAAGAGTTAAGGGTCAAGAGTATTTGAATATTAGAAATAAAGGTGACTTTCACTTAACCACATGAAATGGTTAACCACATAACCATTCTAGCTCCTGAATGTCTCTTTTATATACTCCATCTTCATTCGCTGCCTTAGTTCAGGGTCTAGTACATGCCTGAACTATTTCAAAAGTCTTCTAGTGAGTGTTTTCCTTTTCCTCCTCCCTTCTGGTCTCTCCTTGGCATAGTGCCAGAGGACTCTTCTAAATCTGAATGCGGTTATCACTCCTTTTCTGAAAATCCTCTAGTTTTTATCCACATGCATCAAGCTCCTTGGCACGACTTCCTAAGCCCTCCATGATCTGTGCCCTGCCTACCTCTTTCGCCTCATTTCCTGCCACTTGATCCCTTATACTTTGTGCCCCAGCATCACAGGCCAATATATAGTTCTCTAAGCACAGCACACCATTTCATATCTCTAAGACTTTGCATATGTGTTAATTCTCCCTGAGATGCCCTCCCTCCCTTAACTGTCTAGAAAACTTATATTCATCCTCAAAACTTAGCTCAGACTTTTCTGACTATCTTAGCTTGGCTGCTATAACAAATACCATAGACTGGGTGGCTTAAACAACGAACATTTATTTCTCACAGTTCTGGTGGCTACAAGTCCATGATCAAGGTGCCAACAGAGCTGGTGTCTGGTGAGAACACACTTCCTAACTTGTAGACAGCCACCTTTTCTTGCTATACCCTCACATGGCCAAAAGAGAGATCATCTCTCTCTTGTCTCTTCTTATAAGGGCACTAATCCCATTCATGAGAGCTCCACCCTCATGACCTAATTACCTCCCAAGGGCCCCACTTCAAAATACTGTCTCATTAGGGATTAGGGCTTCAACATATGAATTTGGGGGGAACACAAACATTCAGTCCATAACACTGACCATGCCTCTCCCCACTCCATTGTCCTTCTCTACCCCATCCAAAGAATTAAACACTTCCTACTCTCTTCCACTTCCAAACCTTATAATGTTACTATCATTGCATTTACACTATATTACAAATATACTTGTTTTCATGTCTGCATTCCACCAACCAAGCTGTACATTTTTCAGGAGTAATGGCTTTGATTCATCTTTGAATTCCTATCCCTTAACACAAGGTCTGGCACATAAAAAGTATCAAATATACATATACATATATTTTTAAATTGAGATATAATTCATGTACCATAAAATTCTCCCCTTTAAAGTACAATTCAGTGGTTTTAGTATATTCACAAGATTGTGCAACCATCATCACATCTAATTCGGGAACATTTTTGTCACCCCAAAATGAAACCCAATACCAATAGCAGTCATACCTCGGTTCCCATGCCTACAGTCCTGGGCCACTTACTAATCAATCCACTTTCTGATTTGCCTATTCTGGAAAATTTATATTAATGAAATCATACAATGTGTGGCCTTTCGTGTCTGGCTTCTTTCACTCAGTATAATGTTTTCAAGGTTCATCCATGTTGTAGTATGTATCAGTACTTTATTCCTTTAGTGCCTGAATAATATGCCACTCATGAATAGGGAAAGGCTATACTTTGTATATTTACTCATCAGTTGACCAACATTTAAGCTGTTTCAATATTTTGGCTAATATGAATAGGCTGCTATGAATATTCACGTACAAGTTTTTGTGTGTCAGTAAGTATTCAAGTCAATGAATAGATGAGTGAATAGGTGATGACTCGTATTTCATCATGTATTCTCTGGCTAGGATATGGATTATAATCTTTATTTCTTTTGGGTAGGTCTGGGCCGGATCGTCCAGGCTGAGGAGTATCTATCCCAAGCACAGTGGACAGTCCTCAAATCAGCTGAATGTTCTTACGCCACCCACTCCTTACTGCATCGGAACCTGGGGCTTCTCTACATGGCTAAGGAAAACTATGAGGAAGCCCGTTATCATCTGGCCAATGATGTAAACAAATTAATAACACCCGATTGTTTCTGAGAACAGCTCTGTTTGTTTGTTGTTGTTTCTTTTTTACTGAGTATTTCTCTGAAACTTTCTGTGTACAACTGTCTGTTTGGTGGAGTATTAGCAAGAACACAATTCTGACGACCTGAATTCAAGACTTTCCACTTTCTGCCTGTGCATCCTTGTCCAGGTCACATCACTTCCCAAGCCTCAATTGCTTGGGGGATGATAAAGGGAGGCAGAAGAGCATCCTGGTTAAGAGCAGGGCTTTACTCCTGGTCCCAGCTCTGCCATTTCACCAGCCACACAGACTTGGATAAATTATTTAACGTCTTTCATCACCTGTAAGACAGTAATCATAAAATAGTCTCTGCCTCATTGGGTCATTGCAGAGATGAATAAGAGGGCCCGACATGGGCAGTACTTTGGCTGTGATTTTGATAAATAACATCAACATCTCTACTACAGAGTGTGGTTATTACATTTAAATGAGCTGGAGGTATATGAAAGTGCTTTATAAACTCTAAAACTCTGTACCGATGTTAGATAGGTTGATGAGGGTGATGACTGAGCTGTTCTTCCCACATTCATGAGGTTTCTGTTAGGATTTCAGTATTGGACAATATTACCAGAGGGAAGAGTTCCTGAGCCTGAAACTTGGATGAGGTTAGAATCAGACTGCAGTCTCTGTGCAGATTGGGTCTCTCTTCAGCCTCTCCACTGGGCAACCCTCCCTCTGGTTGCCTGCCACTGCACGATGCCCCTAAATTTGCTGGAAACATTGTTGTGCTGGTTATTCTCCATATCCCCTTACACCAAATGCATTCTCTGCCCTACTCTTCCCTGGGAGGCTGACCTCGGTGGACTCCATTGCTCTTTGGCCTCACTGGGTTTGGAGAGTGAAAGGCATGGCAGAGGAGTGGAAGTTGGGAGCAGAGAGAGGTTGAGGTATTTACTCTGCTGCCTTTCTGCACCAGCCCAGTCCCTGCAGGGCCAGTGTTCCTCATGGCCATGGCTCCTGTCAGGTAGCCTTCCTCCACAGCTCTAGCTCTTGCTGGGCCCTGGTAACCCTGCTTTCTCCCCTGGTTTTCTCAGGAATTTGGACTGTAAACGGTCTCTTGCTACTGATAGTCCCCAGTGCTTCACTAACTCTTGTTGGTTCCGTACACCTTCCACGTCTCTGTAAATAATCCTTTCATTATACTAGCCTCAGGGAATATTGATACTTGTGAGGGTGCCATCTACTTCCGCCTAGGAGCCTGACCAATGCACTTCTTCATTTGTGCTTCCTCTCTGTACTTCACAGCCTTCAACAAATCAAGCAGAAGCACACTCTCTCTTGAGCTGGGTCACATAGTTAAGAATTACATCAAGCTCAGCCTCACTTAAAAACAAACCAAACCAAACCACAGCATTATTGATACATACCATAGAAGTCAATGGTATGTACAATTAAGTGTACAATTCAATGATTTTTAGTAAACTTAGAGCTGTGCAACCATCAACATAATCCAGTTTTCACCCTAAAGAGAGCCCACATATCCATCTGCAGTCATTTCTCATTCCCACTTTCTGTCTTTCTAGATTTACCTTTTTAGGACATTTAATATAAATGAATGATTTATATTAAATCATTATTAAATAAATGATGCCTCTTGCATCTGAATTCTTTCACTTAGCATAATTATTTTGAAAGTCACCCGTGTCGTTGTTTATATAGCAATATTTCATTCCTTTTATCGCTATCATCTGGATATACCACAATTTCTTTACCATTCACCAGTTGATGGACATTTGGGTTGTTTCCATTTTTTGTCTATTATGAATAACACTGCTGTGAACATTTGTGTACAAGTCTTTGTGTGAAGACATGTCTTCATTCCTCTTGGGTATATACCTAAGAATAGAATTGCTCGGTCATGTGGTAAAACTGTTTAATTTTTTGAGGACTACCAAACTGTTTTCCGCAGAGGCTGCATCATTTTATATTCCCACCAGCATGTACAAGAGTTCCACTTTTGCCACAACTTTGCCAATAAGTGTTATTTTCTGTCTTTTTGATTAGAGCAGTTCTAGTGTGTGTGAAGATGTATCTCATTGTGGGTTTTATTTTGCATTTCCTTAGTGACTAATAATGTTGAGTATCATTTCATGTGCTTTAGCCATTGGTGTATCTTTTTGGTGACATGTTATCTGTTCAGATCCTTTGCCCATGTTTTAACCGAGCTGTTGTAAAAGTTCTTTATAGATTCTGGATACAAGTCCTTTATAAGATATATGATTTACAAAGAAAACTCAAGCACTCTCTTTCTTCCTTTCTTCTGCTATAGATTTATTTCGCCAGTTGTGCATTTGGAACAGAGCACATCAGGACCTCAGGAGGCTACTTCTACCTGGCTAATATCTTCTATGGCCTTAAAAAGTTGGACCTGGCAGACACATTGTACACCAAGGTGAGCTGGGGAATATGGGAGCTGAGCCTTGATACTTAGGCCTTGTATCTTACAACTGGTGTCAGACCATTCATGAGATATTCGAGGCACAGACAGATGAAGTGACTTGCCCAAAATCACATAGCTTGATTCATGATATACTCCACTTTTCTTTCTTCCGGTTTCTCCACTACCAAAATAGTTTAGTCCTTAGTATCAATAGAGCAATTAACAAATAATAGCTTATGGGTCAATAAGAACCAAACCCCTCCAAATAGGCTGCCAGATACCCTGTCATATCCCTAGGAGCAAGCTAATGTGGGCATATTGAGGTGTGGGATAAAGGAGGAGATGAAGTTTTTAAGTGAAACTAATTGTTGAAAGGTCCTGTGAAGGGATCAAAGAACATGAAAGTACTTTAAAATGTCCATCTTTACCTGTGAAAGATTTTAAACTGTATATATATATATATATATATATATTTACTGTCAGATGATTTGGGGCTGAGTTGCAAGAGAAGGTGACCTTGACAGAGTCTAAAGTGCTAGGCTTCTTTTTTTCTTAAATTTTAAATAGTTTTAATTTAATTCCTTTAGAATAGTATGTATCTATTCCAATTGTAGATTGTCAAGTCTATACAATATTTTCCTCTTTTTAAAAAAACATTTTTATTGGAGTATAGTTGCTTTACAGTGTTGTGTTAGTTTCTACTGTACAGCAAAGTATGTATACATATATCCCCTCTTTTTTGGATTTCCTTCCCATTTAGGTCACCGCAGAGCATTGAGCAGAGTTCCCTGTGCTCTATAGTAGATTCTCATTAGTTACCTATTTATACATAGTATCAATAGTGTATATATGTCAATCCACATCTCCCAATTCATCCCACCCCAGCTTCCCCCTTGGTATTCCTACGTTTATTCTCTACATCTGTGTCTCTATTTCTGCTTTGCAAATAAGACCATCTATACCAGTTTTTTAGATTCCACATATATGTGTTAATATACGATATTTGTTTTTCTCTTTCTGACTTACTTCACTCTGTATGACAGTCTCTAGGTGCATGCATCTCCTACAGATGATCCAATTTCGTTCCTTTTTATGGCTGAGTAATATTCCATTGTATATATCTACCACATCTTCTTTATCCATTCCGCTGTTGATGGGCATTTAGGTTGCTTCCATGTCCTAGCTATTGTAAGTAGTGCTGCAGTGAACATTGGTGTGCATGTGTCTTTTTGAATTATGGTTTTCTCAGGATATATGCCCAGGAGTGGGATTGCTGGGTCATAGACAACCCTCAGAAAGGGAGAAAATATTTGCAAATGAAGCAACTGACAAAGGATTAATCTCCAAAATATACAAACAGCTCATGCAGCTCAATATCAAAAAAACAAACAACTTAATGAAAAAATGGGTGGGGCTTCCCTGGTGGTGCAGTGGTTGAGAGTCCGCCTGCTGATGCAGGGGACATGGGTTTGTGACCCGGTCCTGGAAGATCCCACATGCCGAGGAGCAGCTAGGCCCGTGAGCCATGACCGCTGAGCCTGCGTGTCCGGAGCCTGTGCTCCACAATTCGAGAGGCCACAACAGTGAGAGGCCCAAGTACCGAAAAAAAAAAAAAAAAAAAAAAAGGGTGGAAGGCCTGAATAGACATTTCTCCAGAGAAGACATACAGATGGCCAACAAACACATGAAAATGTGCTCAACATCACTAACTATTAGAG
The DNA here is from genome assembly GCF_011762595.2 of Tursiops truncatus. Lineage (NCBI taxonomy): Eukaryota > Metazoa > Chordata > Mammalia > Artiodactyla > Delphinidae > Tursiops > Tursiops truncatus. Next base: position 149,476,870 of record NC_047034.1, read on the forward strand.
AAATGCAAATTGAAACTACAATGAGGTATCTCTTCACACTGGTCAGAATGGCCATCATCAAAAAAATCTACAAACAATAAATGCTGGAGAGGGTGTGGAGAAAAGCGAACCCTCTTGCAATGTTGGTGGGAATGTAAATGGATACAACCACTATGGAGAACACTATGGACCTTCCTTAAAAAACTGTTTCCAATATATTAAAATGTTGGTTATCTTCATATAGTAACACCTTACTTAGCAAACAACAATTTCTGTGTGTGATATAGGTTGTCAAGTGGTGACTGTTTATTCATATTTTAGACCCACTTCTGAAGAAGAGGCATTGTTGTGCAGCTGAGAAAAAAATGAACTTTGGAATCAGGCAGACTTGAATTTAAATCCTGGCTGTGCCACATAGTAGCTTTTACCAAAAGTCAAGAGTGATCTTAACTTTTCTGAACCTCAGTTTATTGATCTATGAAACGGGAGTAATAAGAATACGACCGTAATTGGGATGTTGGGAGGATGTAAAGGTAGGTGTGCTCAACACATGGTAGCCATTGTAATTAGACCCCACCAGGGCTGTCCCCAGGTCAGCCCTCCATGTGCCCTTTGCAGCCCAACACTTGTCACACTTACCTTGGCCAAGCACCTTTGGGCTCCTAAGGCTCCCACTGCCTTCAGGCACAACGAGAGAGGGAGTCTGCAGACCGGCAGGAAGCCTGGGCAGAGGTGCTGCCCTCTCAGCTGGCTGGTCCAGTGGCTAAGGTCCAGCTTGCTTGTCTGATTACCATCTCCTTTCCCAACAGGTCTCTGAGATCTGGAATGAATATTTGAACAATCACTATCAAGTCCTCTCACAGGCTCGCACCCAACAAGTAGATCTACTAGGCAAACAATTTGAGACCGACACTGGCTTGGGTAAGTGGCAGTTCTCCCCAGGAAGCAGAGCAGTGACTTCATCTTTTCTGATCCACAGACTTTTCCCCTCAGAGGGAGAGCAGCTGTGCCTGTCGTGGGGCACATCAGAGCCACCTTCCCATTTTGCCAACGGGCAAACTGAGACAGGGGGATCAAAGAGATTTGACGAGCAGTGGGAAGAATTCAGGTCCCTAGCGTCACACACAGCCTTGCAGGGGAGTTACTAAGGGACAGATCTGGAGGAAAAAAAGACCCTGCCGGAGCCCCCTGAGATTCCTGCAGGGCATCCATTTTTTATGTGTTATCTCTCCAGACTCCACACGGAAGGCCCATTGCTCATTTGTTCTGGTGCCTTATCCTCTTCCTTTACTGGACAGTGAACTTCTCAGTGGCAGGGCTGAGTCTGAGTCATCTCTCTACCCACCTCAGCAAAGGGCTGAAGGCTGAGTACAGCATCATTCCCTCTGAGATCATAAAAAGATATGGAAGATCTAGTTTCTTCTCAAAAGAGACATATAGTGTAGTGGGTGAGACAGCAACTATGTGAAAGAAAAGAAAACTTCTACAAGTACAAATTATATTACGAGCTGAGTCCCAGAATGAAGAGGTGAGGACAGTTGGATGGTGTTGAAGAGGGAAGACTTCTTGGAGGAGAAGTTTGGAGCTAAGATTCAAAAAATTAGTAATTTTATTGAATTTTCTCTTATTATAAAAGCAGTTTTATAATAAGTAGAAAACTCAGAAATCATAGCTATCCAAAGACAGCCAACCTTAACATTACAGTGTATGTCTTTTCTGTCTTTTTCTCTAAGCTTAGCCTCACATGGGGAAAAGCAGAAAGGCTACTGCTTAAGCATCTTTGGATTTGGGGAAGAGGAATTAAGGTGCTATGGCTGCCAGAAGCCCCGGCTCCCTCCTCTTGCTATAGAATGGAAGTTGAGTTGGACCCAAGAAATCCCACCATGACAAATTCCCTGTATTGGGGGCCTAAGAGATCTAGTTTAGGACTCTGAAAGAAAGAAAGCTAAGCAACTCTGGGACCTGTAGGAATGAGTTTTGTTTTTTGTTTTGTTTTGCTTTTTTTAGGTTACTCTGGTAATGACACGCTGGGCAGAGCTGGTGAACTGCCTGAAGGACAGGTGCCCTAACAGGTTGCTTATCCCTGAGGGTAGATGCAGCTGCCCTAGGGCCTGTTTCTTCTTTCCTCCCTTTCTTTCCATCACAGATGAAGCCCAGGAAGCAGAAGCCATTCAGATCCTGACTTCAATCTTGAAGATTCGAGAATCTACATCTGACAAAGCTCCCCAAAAAACAATCTTTGTTCTAAAAATCCTGTTCATGCTTTACTACCTGATGGTGAATTCTTCAAAGGCAAGTTCCCCTAGAAAAGAAGCATGTCTAAAATGGAGGGAGAAGTTCCTCTAGTTGATTTCAGCTGTGTTTTGCCCAACTGCACTAGCTTTTACCCTCAGAGTAAGCCTTCACTCCAAAAAAGTTCAGATGCTCATGACATTTCTTATGTGTTGAGTCCAACCTGCACAGTGGAAATGAGGTTGTCTTCTTCCCTCAAGGGGGCCACCCTAGGGTTGCACAGGTTAACTGAGGCTGGGGCAGTGCTAGGAAGCCTGCAGGGAAGAAGGGCTCTGGGGAGTCCTTGGGGGGTTGGAGTAGTTGCTCTAACCATACTCAGGTAGTGAGTTCCCTGTTGCTGGAGGGATCCAGGCAGAAATAATAATTCAAAAGGTAATTGTTCTTGAGTGCTTTTTGTGTGGCAGTCACTAGCCTAAGTACTTTACATGAATTATCACATTTAATTCTCATACTAACTTTACAAAGAAGGTATTTTATTATTCCCACTTTACAGATAAGGAAACTAAGGCACAGAGAGGGTCCATTGCTTGCCCAATTTCTTATAGACAGCAGGTGGCATATCTCAGGGTTCTTGATTTATTGATTGACTGATCCACTCATTCATTCAGGTATTTATTGAGGTTCTACCATTTGCAAGGCACAGTCTTAGGGACTGGGGGTGCAGTGGTGAACCACCAGCCAAGTTCCCTATTTCCAAGTGACTTACATTTTTCTGGAGGAGGGGAAGTTACAATAAACAAGTAAACATATAAATATGTAATATAATTTCAGAGAGTGAAAAGCACTACAAAGAAAAGTAAAGCAGACAAGGGGAGAGAGGAGGGAGGATGGTTGGAGGAGGTCTTTCTGTGTGGGTGACATGGGAAAATTTAAGATGTCCTTACCCCGCTCCCTTCCTCCCTTCCTTTCTTCCTTCTTTCCTTTCATCAGCAAACTTTTACTAAGCACCTACTGTATACCAGGGCCTGGAAGAGCTCCCAGTCTGTGGGTTAAAATAGAGTGTGATAGTAAAGCCCAGGGCCCTGTGGGAGCACAAAAGAGGGACAGTGGCCCTATGTGGGATGGGCGTGAGAGGGGTTAGGGAACAGGGAACATTTCCATTGTATGTCCAAGTTTACAGTGGACAAAGCCTCTTTTCTACATTTCAGGGTCTCATTTTCCATTCAAGGAAGTCATTCCCCCAAGGTGTGTTAAGGGTGTTAGGTCTGCAAGAGGTCCTTAGAGAAAAGGGACACCTCTATCTACTAAGGATTGGCACCTCGCTTCCTTCAGCTCTGGACTCAGCTGTCTGCTTTTCAGTAAGGCTTTCCCTGCCCTCTGTCTGAAACGGCAAACCCCCACTGCCACCGTTAATGCTTCCTGTTCCCCTTCCTGCTTTATTTTTTTCCTTAGCGTGAATCACTATTTAAGATACCATTGCATTTTAATTATTTGTCTTGTTGATTGCCTCGTTCCCCCACTATATTGTCAATTTCACAAGGGTAGGAATTTCTGCCTATAGTCACAGTACCTGGAACATAGTAGCCTTTCAATAAATATTTATTGAAAGACAGTAAGGAGAGAAAGAGGAAAGGAAGGAAGGAAGGAAGGAAGGGAGGAAGGAAATAAGGGAGAAAAGAAGAGATGGAGGGGGGTGAAAGCACCTGCTCGGCTTGCTGAGGCACCCCTTTCCCCTTTGCGAGTAGAGCCATGTGGCTGACAGGGTCTTGGTGCTCCAGCCAGGTGTCAGGCCTGAGCCTTTCAGGTGGGAGAGCCGAGTTCAGGACATTGGTCCACCAGAGACCTCCTGGCCCCTTGTAATATCAATCGGCGAGAGCTCTCCCAGAGACCTCAGTCTCAATGCTAAGACCCAGCTCCACTCAATGACCATCAAGCTCCAATGTTGGACACCCCATGTCAAACAACTAGCAAGACAGGAACACAACCCCACCCAATATCAAAGAGGCTGCCTAAAAACATAATAAGTTGACACCCCAAAACACACCACGAGACGCTGTCCTGCAGACCTGAAAGACAAGATCCAGCCTCATCCTCCAGAACACAGGCACCAGTCCCCTGCACCAGGAAGCCTACACAACCTACTGAACCAACCTTACCCACTGGGGGCAGACACCAAAAACAACGGGAACTTCGAACCTGCAGGCTGTGAAAAGTAGACCCCAAACCCAGCAAAATGAGAAGACAGAGAAATACACAGCAGATGAAAGAGCAAGGTAAAAACCCACCAGACCAAACAAATGAAGAGGAAATAGGCAGTTTACCTGAAAAAGAATTCAGAGTAATAATAGTAAAGATGATCCCAAATCTTGGAAATAGAATGGAGAAAATGCAAGAAACATGTAACAAGGACCTAGAAGAACTAAAGAGCAAACAAACAATGATGTACAACACAATAAATGAAATTAAAAATTCTCTAGAGGGAATCAATAGCAGAATAACTGAGGCAGAAGAAAGAATAAGTGACCTGGAAGATAAAATAGTGGAAATAACTACCACAGAGCAGAAAAAAAAAAAAAAAAAAAGAATGAAAAGAATTGAGGACAGTCTCAGAGACCTCTGGGACAACATGAAATGCACCAACATTCAAATTATAGGAGTCCCAGAGGAAGAGAAAAAGAAAAGGACTGAGAAAATATTTGAAGAGATTATAGTTGAAAACTTCCCTAGTATGGGAAAGGAAATAGTCAATCAAGTCCAGGGAGCACAGAGAGTCCCACACAGGAAAAATCCAAGGAGAAACATGCCAAGACACATATTAATCAAACCATCAAAAATTAAATACAAAGCAAAAATATTAAAAGCAGCAAGGGAAAAGCAACAAATAACATACAAGGGGATCCCCATAAGGTTAACAGCTGATCTTTCAGCAGAAACTCTGCAAGCCAGAAGGCAGTGGCAGGACATATTTAAAGTGATGAAAGGGAAAATCCTACAACCAAGATTACTCTATCTAGCAAGGATCCCATTGAGATTCGACAGAGAAATTAAAAACTTTACAGACAAGCAAAAGCTAAGAGAATTCAGCACCACCAAAGCAGCTTTACGACAAATGCTAAAGGAACTTCTCTAGGCAGGAAATACAAGAGAAGGAAAAGAACTACAATAACAAACCCAAAACAGTTAAGAAAATGGTAATAAGAACATACATATCGATAATTACCTTAAATGTAAATGGATTAAATGCTCCAACCAAAAGATATAGACTGGATGAATGGATACAAAAACAAGACCTGTATATATGCTGCTTACAAGAGATCCACTTCAGACCTAGGAACATGTACAGACTGAAAGTGAGGGGATGGAGAAAGATATTCCATGCAAATAGAAATCAAAAGAAAGCTGGAGTAGCAATTCTCATATAAGACAAAATGGACTTTAAAATAAAGACTATTACAAGAGACAAAGAAGGACACTACATAATGATCAAGGAATCAATCCAAGAAGATATAACAATTTTAAATATTTATGCACCCAATATAGGAGCACCTCAATACATAAGGCAAATGCTAACAGCCATAAAAGGGGAAATTGACAGTAACACAATCATAGTAGGGGACTTTAACACCCCACTTTCACCAATGGAAAGATCATCCAGAATGAAAATAAATAAGGAAACCCAAGCTTTAAATGATACATTAAACAAGATGGACTTAATTGATATTTATAGGACATTCCATCCAAAAACAACAGAATACATCTTCTTCTCAAGTGCTCATGGAACATTCTCCAGGATGGATCATATCGTGGGTCACAAATCAAGCCTTGATAAATTTAAGAAAATTGAAATTGTATCAAGTACCTTTTCTGACCACAATGCTGTAAGACTAGACATCAATACAGGAAAAAAACTGTAAAAAATACAAATACATGGAGGCTAAACAGTACATTACTAAATAACCAAGAGATCACTGAAGAAATCAAAGAGGAAATTAAAAAATACCTAGAGGGCTTCCCTGGTGGTGCAGTGGTTGAGAGTCTGTCTGCTGATGCAGGGGACACGGGTTCGTGCCCTGGTCCGGGAGGATCACACATGCTGCAGAGTGGCTGGGCCCGTGAGCCATGGCCACTGAGCCTGCGCGTCCGGAGCCAGTGCTCCACAACGGAGAGGGCACGGCAGTGAGAGGCCTGCGTACCGCAAAAAAAAACCCCAAAACCTAGAAACAAATGACAATGAAAACACGACAACCCAAAACCTATGGGATGCAGGAAAAGCAGTTCTAAGAGGGAAGTTTATAGCAATACAATCCTACCTCAAGAAACAAGAAAAATCTCAAGCAACCTAACCTTACACCATAAGCAATTAGAGAAAGAAGAATAAAAAACCCCCAAAGTTAGCAGAAGGAAAGAAATCATAAGGATCAGGTCAGAAATAAATGAAAAAGAAATGAAGGAAACAATAGCAAAGATCAATAAAACTAAAAGCCGGTTCTTTGAGAAGATAAACAAAATTGATAAACCATTAGCCAGACCCATCAAGATAAAAAGGGAAAAGACTCAAATCAATACAATTAGAAATGAAAAAGGAGAAGTAACAACTGACACTGCAGAAATACAAAGGATCATGAGAGATTACTACAAGCAACTATATGCTAATAAAATGGACAACCTGGAAGAAATGGACAAATTCTTACAAAAGCACAACCTTCCGAGACTGAACCAGGAAGAAATAGAAAACAGACCAATCACAAGCACTGAAATTCAGACTGTAATTAAAAGTCTTCCACAAAACAAAAGCCCAGGACCAGATGGCTTCACAGGCAAATCCTATCAAACATTTAGAAAGGAGCTAACACCTATCCTTCTCAAACTCTTCCAAAATATAGCAGAGGGAGGAACACTCCCAAACTCATTCTACGAGGCCACCGTCACCCTGATACCAAAACCAGACAAAGATGCCACGAAGAAAGAAAACTACAGGCCAATATCAGTAATGAACCTAGATGCAAAAATCCTCAACAAAATACTAGCAAACAGGGATTCCCTGGTGGTGCAGTGGTTGAGAGTCTGCCTGCGGATGCAGGGGACACGGGTTCGTGCCCCGGTCCGGGAGGATCCCACGTGCTGCAGAGCGGCTGGGCCCATGAGCCATGGCCGCTGAGCCTGCGCATCCGGAGCCTGTGCTCCGCAACAGGAGAGGCCACAAGAGTGAGATGCCCACGTACTGCAAAAAAAAAAAAACAAACAAAAAAAAAACTAGCAAGCAGAATCCAACAATGCATTAAAAGTATCATACACCATGATCAAGTGGGGATTATCCCAGGAATGCAAGGATTCTTCAATATATGCAGATCAATCAATGTGAAAAACCATATTAACAAACTGAAGGAGAAAAACCGTATGATCATCTCAATAGATGCAGAAAAAGCTTTCAACAAAATTCAACACCCATTTATGATAAAAACCCTCCAGAAAGTAGGCATAGAGGGAAATTACCTCAGCATAATAAAGGCCATATATGACAAACCCAGAGCCAAGATCATTCTCAATGGTGAAAAACTGAAACCATTTCCACTAAGATCAGGAACAAGACAAGGTTGCCCACTCTCACCACTATTATTCAACATAGTTTTGGAAGTTTTAGCCACAGCAATCAGAGAGGAAAAAGAAATAAAAAGAATCCACATCGGAAAAGAAGAAATAAAACCGTTACTGTTTGCAGATGACATGATACTATACATAGAGAATCCTAAGGATGCTACCAGAAAACTACTAGAGCTAATCAATGAATTTGGTAAAGTAGCAGGATACAAAATTAATGCACAGAAGTCTCTTGCATTCCTTTATGATAATGATGAAATATCTAAAAGAGAAATTAAGGAAACACTCCCATTTACCATTGCAACAAAAAGAATAAAATACCTAAGAATAAATCTACCTAAGGAGACAAAAGACCTGTATGCAGAAAACTATAAGACACTGATGAAAGAAATTAAAGATGATACAAATAGATGGAGAGATATATCATGTTCTTGGATTGGAAGAATCAACATTTTGAAAATGACTCTATTACCCAAAGCAATCTACAGATTCAGTGCAATCCCTATCAAACTAGCAATGGCAATTTTCACAGAACTAGAACAAAAAATTTCACAATTTGTATGGAAACACAAAAGATCCCAAATAGCCAAAGCAATCTTGAGAAAGAGAAACGGAGCTGGAGGAATCAGGCTCCTTGATTTCAGACTGTACTACAAAGATACAGTAATCAAGACAGTATGGTACTGGCACAAAAACAGAAATATAGATCAGTGGAACAGGATAGAAAGCCCAGAGATAAACCCACGCACATATGGTCACCTTATCTTTGATAAAGGAGGCAAGAATATACAATGGAGAAAAGACAGCCTCTTCAATAAGTGGTGCTGGGAAAACTGGACAGCTAAGTGTAAAAGAATGAAATTAGAACACTCCCTAACACCATACACAAAAATAAACTCAAAGTGGATTAAAGACCTAAATATAAGGCCAGACACTATAAAACTCTTAGAGGAAAACATAGACAGAACACTCTCTGACATAAATCACAGCAAGATCCTTTTTGACCCACCTCCTAGAGAAATGGAAATAAAAACAAAAGTAAAGAAATGGGACCTAATGAAACTTAAAAGCTTTTGCACAGCAAAGGAAACCATAAACAAGACGAAAAGACAACTCTCACAATGGGAGAAAATATTTGCAAACAAAGCAACTGGCAAAGGATTAATCTCCAAAACATACAAGCAGCTCAACAACTAAAAAACAAACAACCCAATGCAAAAATGGGCAGAAGACCTAAATAAACATTTCTCCAAAGAAGGTATACAGATTGCCAACAAACACATGAAAGGATGCTTAACATCACTAATCATTAGAGAAATGCAAATCAAAACTACAATGAGGTATCACCTCACACCAGTCAGAATGGCCATCATCAAAAAATCTACAAACAATAAATGCTGGAGAGAGTGTGGAGAAAAGGAACCCTCTTGCACTGTTGGTAGGAATGTAAATTGATACAGCCACTATGGAGAACAGTATGCAGGTTCCTTAAAAATCTAAACATAGAACTACCATATGACCCAGCAATCCCACTACTGGGCATATACCCTGAGAAAACCGTAATTCAAAAGGAGTCATGTACCACAAAATTCATTGCAGCTCTATTTACAATGGCCAGGACATGGAAGCAACCTGTTTTCATCGACAGATGAATGGGTAAAGATGTGGTACATATATAAAATGGAATATTACTCAGCCATAAAAAGGAACGAAATTGCATCATTTGCAAAGACATGGATGGACTTAGAGACTGTCATACAGAGGGAAGTAAGTCAGAAAGAGAAAAACAAATACCATATGCAAACACATATATATGAAATCTAAAGAAAAAAATGGTTCTGAAGAACCTAGGGGCAGGACAGGAATAAAGATGCAGACATAGAGAATGGACTTGAGGACATGGAGAGTGGGAAGGGTAAACAGGGATGAAGTGAGACAGTGGCATGGACATATATACACTACCAAATGTAAAATAGCTGGTGGGAAGCAGCCACAGAGCACAGGGAGATCAGCTCGTTGCTTTTTGTCCACCTAGAGGGGTGGGATAGGGAGGGTGGGAGGGAGACGCAAGAGGGAGGAGATATGGGGATATATGTATATGTATAGCTGATTCACTTTGTTATACAGCAGAAACTAACACAGCATTGTAAAGCAATTATACTCCAATAAAGATGTTAAAAAAAAAAAAAAAGAAGAAGAGGAAGAGATGGAGGGGGGAAGGGCCAGCTAGAGCCTGTCCCAAGTTGTCCTGTGAAGCATCTGTCAAAACTCTGGGCTGCTTGGCCCCCCAGATGGCAACTTACTTGTGGCACCTTCCTTTTCTATGCCTCCCAATGTTGGTTCAAAGGGCCCTGAAATGTAGAAAAGAGGCTTTGTCCACTGTAAGCTCAGCGACCATGTTTTCCTGTTCCTTAACCCCTCTCACCCTCATCCCACATATGTGGTTAGCTGTGAAGACCCAGTATATGTTCACAAGTTTCCACAAAGAACTCAGTGGCTGGTGTGAGAATCTGAAGGGTCCTTTCCCATGTTTTTGTGGTCGAGCAGAGATGGGCTTTCCAATATAATGCTTTTCTGTGACAACTTCCTTTTGTCACTGCAATTCTATTTCAGGCAGAGGAATACGCCATGAGAGCCCTGGATCTAGCCAAAGAACAGCAGCTCAGTGTCCATGAACAAAACACCATTCAAGACTTACTAAATCTCATCTCAGCTGAGGAAGCTCATTCCATTACTTGGTGACCCAAGAGCTCTGCATCATGGACTATTGAGCATCTAATGTATTCCAGCATTGCACAGCTGCTTTGAGGTGCTATGAATTGCTGAAGTGCCCACCCTCTTCCCCTGGGATTGCGCTCATAGCTGTGTTTTTATCGTTTCACAGCATATGTTGGGGAATATAGAGCTTTTGGCACAGAAATCAGTAAAACTCTTGTTTATCATGACTTTGCACGACTTTGAATAACGTGTTATCAGTTCACTAACAAGGTATTTATAATTAAACTGCAAATAGTTTATCCTATTTCTCAGAGGTCTCCCGGTGATGCATTCTTCATAGATCTTTGCCAAAGAAAGGGGTAGGGAATAGAGCTATACTGGAGTAAAGTTTCTCTATTCTACTGTGATTAAGTTAGCATTAATCTGAGGTAGATTGTGATTAAAATGCCCATTATAATTCCTAGAGCAATCACTAAGAAAAGTAATCGAAAAAACAGTTAAAATCAACAAGGAAATTAAAATGGTACACTAGAAAAGATCCACTTAATGCAAAAGAAGGCAGTAAAGGAGGAATGGAGGAACAAAAAGATGTGAGACGTACAGAAAACAAATAGCAAAATGCAGACATAAATTGTAGGTCTTTGCCAGAAAAGGCCCCTGGGCCTTTCAAGGAGCTCCAGTATGGATTGGCCGAGTTACCATTCCACATCGGTGTCTCTTTTCTCAGACAGTTATTTGAAGGGGATGTGAGCCATCTATGCTGTCTAGGGGGGAAGTACTCTGGAAGGTCCCCTGTGATGTAGGGGACAGTGTAGGCATTGGAGCAGACATGCCTGGGTTCAAATTCCAGCTTTCTCACGTAACAGCTCTGTGACCTTGATTCACCGCCTCCCACCCCTCCACACACACCCAACCTCCTCATTATGTTCTAAAATGGCTCAGGTGTGGCCATGGCTGTGTCAGCTAGTACCATCGAGGACTCTGGTCATTTAGTGCCTCCTTTTTTTCTCCAGACTCGCTAAGCAGCCTGCCCATGACCACTTTGCTTCCTGGGTAGATTTGTACCAGGGAGAGGTTATGCAAATCAAGGACCTGTCGGAGAGTTTTATGTTCCTGACGTATTATTTCCCTCAGGCCCATATAATAAAAATATGTCAGATGGCCACCCTGCACCTTCAGGTCTAGGTAAAATCCGCTTGGGGCACTCTTATGCTTCTGCAAGATGGCTATGAAGTCCCAGGGCCTTACTTTTCTGTCTCTCACTTCAGTTTTTAGCTTCAATTGTCAATACTCTGTCACTCTCCACATCTTGTCTTGTAGCTGTTTTTTGGTCTCTTTAGGGACACATCCCTTCTTGATTCTCACCTGCTAACCCCAGATATGAGCCAGCTCTTTCAAATAGATGTTGAATGAAGATTGGAGGAGTGAGGAGAAGGATCAATGGCAGATAATTTAAAAGAAAATATTAGAACTTCCTTATTCAAAAAGTCCTTCAAAGTCCATTTCATTAAACTCTAGTTCTCTTCTCTACCACAGTCATTGGCCCCTTTCTCTTTTTCCCCCCTCCCTTATCTGTTTTCTGTTCTCTCCACCCCTGAATTCTTGCTCATGACTCCTTCCCCATTGAGTATATTTATAAAATTACTGTTTCACTTTATTGTTCCTATTGACTGATTTTCCTCTTGGTTATGGCTCATAATTTTCTGCTTTTTCACATCATGTCTAGAAATTTAATTTTCAGTCTTTCTGCTTTTCTAACACTTGCATTAAGGCTATAAATTTTCCTCTAAATGCTGCTTTCATTGATACCACATACTACGAAATGCATTTTTATTATCTTTTGCTCTAAATATTTCTTAATTTTTTATGACTCATGAGTCATTTAGAAGTATGATTCTTAATTTCTTTCTTTTTTTTTTTTTTTTGTGGTACGCGGGTCTCTCACTGCTGCGGCCTCTCCTGTTGCGGAGCACAGGCTCCGGATGCTCAGGCTCAGCGGCCATGGCTCACGGGCCCAGCCGCTCCGCGGCATGTGGGATCTTCCCGGACCGGGGCATGAACCCGTGTCCCCTGCATCGGCAGGCGGACTCTCAACCACTGCGCCACCAGGGAAGCCCTTAAATCTATAATTTTGTGCCTTCTATTTGTACTGCACTTTCTTTTTTCCCTCTTCTTTCTTCTAGATTGATTATGTATTTTTTCTCATTCCATTTTCTACCCCCTGTCTGCTAGTTTGTAGGTTACACACTGTGTTTCTATTCTTTAAGTGATTACTCCGGAAATTCAAATATTCATTCCTAACATCAATGTCTAAAGTTATTCAGGATGTTTACCCTCATCCTGGACTGTACAAGGGCTTTAAAATTTTTAAATTCCATTTGCTTCCCCCTAACTTATATATTGTTACTGTTATTTATTTCAAGTATATCTTAAACCCACAAATCACAATTATTATTATTTTATAAAGTCATTATTATTTTATAAAGTCATCATATTCCTTCTTGCTTTTCACACCCTCTATCTGGGTTCACATTACCGATAAATCCTTTAGTATTTCCTATGGTGAGGGTTTGCTGATGGCAAATACTCAGATTTTCTTTCTTTCACTAATTTGATAATGTTTTATTTTGCCCTCTTTTTTTGACTCATCAATGAAAATGTATCTCACTTTCATACATGATACAGTGATGCAGGACATAATCTCAGTTCTGAAGATCTCTGTGAAATGTGATTTACTCGACCTAAAAAGGTATATGCAGGTTCAAGAAAACCAGGAATTGTTGGGAGATAAGAACATCTCGTATCATTCTACCAGGTAACCTTTCCTAAGCATCTTCAGCAGAATTTGCAGGTGTGGAGCTGAGGGATCATCTCTGAAAGTCCTGGCTAAATTTTTTCTACTAGCAAGCACATAGCAGTGTTACAAATTATATCATGTTGTCTATGAACATTTATTTAACAAAAGTTCACATTGAGTACTTGCTCTGAGTACCAACTCTCCAATGTTTTATCATTGCACAACTTTGGACCTGTGCTGTGCCATAGGTCCTCAGATGACCAAGATTAGAACCAAGGTGCTCTACCACCGCTAGGTCCTACTATAGATATATATCATGAAAGTGAGGTTTCTGTATTCACGATGGCTCTATGAAGCATAATATCTCTCAAGAACAAGAGGTCAAACAAAACACACATCTGGCAAAGTAGATGCTTCAGAAAAGATGATGAAGCATTACTTGAATGACAAACCATGTCATCATTTTGTTTGCTAGAAGAAGTATGTTTTTCCTGATATTCATCAAGATTGATGGTGATGAGTTGGAGATAAATATTTTATTTAACCTATATGCTCACACAGACACAGTTTCAATAGTTAATAAATACTTAAATAAACAGCAGCAGGTTTGAAAGGCATATAAGCAAGGTTACTATTGAGATCAGGATATAAAACCAAGATGATATATTATAAATGTTGTCCCTTGCTTGCGAACCTTTCTAAGGAGTGCAGAAACAATCCTAGTGATCAAGGGAGAAAAGCTTTCAATGAAAAAAGACCATTCAGAGTTTGAAAGTCATGTTTCACCACAAGAAACAATACTGGATGTGAGGGATAAGGAAGATAGCAGCCAAAGAATGACTCCTGAAGTGTGTTTTCTTTCCTTCTGGTTTGAGCAAGTGGTTGACGTTGTGCCCTCAGGTGAGGAGGTCCTGGAAGAGGAGGGAGTCTGCGGGAGAGAGAGGAATGTGAATTCAGATTGGGGCGTGGTGAGTTTAAGATACTTATGAGACATTTGAGGGGAGATGAAAAGGCAGGCAACTGCACAGGCAATCTGACATTAAGAAAAGAACCCTGAGTTCGAGAGATAAATTTGAGAGCATCGTGTAGGTTGTAATTAATACTGTGGAAACAAAGGAGATCATCTAGGGAATAGAAGAGAGATAAGGAAGGGAAGAGAGCCCCAGGAAATGCCCTGAAACAGAACGTTTAATAGAGAAGAGGGGAACCCAGCAGACGAGGGTGACATAATTTCAGATTTATTCAGAGTATTCATACAAAGGATTCCCATATATCTTTCAACCAGATTCCCCAGATGTTAACATTTTACCATATTTGCCTCATCATTTTCTCTATATAGATACCCATTATTTTCTGAACCATTTGAAAGAAAGTTGCAAACACTATGCCCCTTTATCCCTCAATATTTAATGTGGTTCTTCTAAAAACAAGGAAATTCTTACATATTCTCATCAGTACAATCATCGAAATCAGAAAACTAGGGACTTCCCTGGTGGAGCAGTGGTTAAGAATCCTCCTGCCAATTCAGGGACACGGGTTCGAGCCATGGTCTGGGAAGATCCCACATGCCGCGGAACAACTAAGCCCATGCACCACAAGTACTGAGCCTGCGCTCTGGAGTCCGCGAGCCACAGCTACTGAGCCCGCGAGCCACAACTACTGAAGCCGCCGTGTCTAGAGCCCGTGCTCCGCAACAAGAGAAGCCACCGCAATGAGAAGCCCCCGCACTGCGACAAAGAGTAGCCCCTGCTCACCGCAACTAGAGGAAGCCCGCGTGCAGCAACAAAGACCCAACACAGCCAAAAATAAATAAATAAATAAATATTTTTTTTAAAAAAAGGAAATTAATCATTGATAGGATGCGATCAAACAATGAAATACAGACTTTAGTTCAGATATCACCAATTGTCATAATGATGTTCTTTAGAGCAAAAGAACATCCCTGAGCAAGCAGTGCATTCAGTTGCTGTCTCTTTAGGCCTTAAACGTGACACAGTGTCCTGCTACTCAAATCTTCTCTGACTTATGAGAAATTCAGCCAAACTTTTCCAACAAATGAAGAAGCCAAGGCCTTTGGGAGCTCTGAAGAGCTGTGACTCACTGAGGTACAGTAGATCCGAGGCCGTTGGAAGAGCCATAATCCTTGGGGGAAGGCTCTTCCCTGATTGAGGGAATTCCTGCAGTGAAAAACGCAGCTGCAGGAAAAGCAGTGAAATGGGAACCAGCATGACAGCCAGGTGGGTGTCAGCATCATGAAGCTGGGATCGTTTCGGGGGATGACCGTGGAACCCTGGAAAACAGAAGAGGAAGTCTCATAGGCTTATTCCTTGGGGAGAGGAAATCCCAAGATCTAGCAACTGGGGATGGTGTCTGTATCCAGCCTAAAGACCTTTCTACTGGTGCCCTGTCAGCATGGTTGCTGACAGTCAGGATGGTGGGGAAGCAGTCACCACCCTTCTCAAAGGACCTCGGGCCCCACCAAACACACTGGTCTACGATGCAGTAAATGCAGTTCTTTTGGGACAACTGGGGGAAGTGTATATGAACTGGGAATTAGATGCTGTCAAGGAATTACTGTTAATTTTGTTATATGTGGTAAGGCATAAGGAAATCTCTTTTTAAAATAAGACGCCTGCTGAAGTATGCAGGGGAGAAAAGATATGGTGTGCGGAAATTGTTTTTAAATGCTTAAGAAGAAGAAGTAGGTAGATGCAGTAAAAATAGAAAATTTTGATAATTTAAAATTTGAGGACTTTACTAAACCATCCTCTCGACTTTTGTGTAGTTTGCAGAATTTCATAGATCAATAGAATAAAAAACAAATACAGGTCACACCCCCCAGTGTTTGGGTTGAAGGACAGTATGAGCGGTACAACAGAGTAGCATCCCTGGTTGCAACAAAGCAGAGTTATCCCTGTGACTCTCTGACCTCAGGGTGGGCTCCCTGACCCTCACAAGTTGAGGAACAGCCTTTGTTCAAGGGTCTCAGGCCTGGTGCTGATCGGAGTTAGTTCCTAAAGGCCTTAGCACTGCTTCTCCCAGGAAGCCTTTTGAAACGTCATGCAGACAAAGTCGAATGGCTCTTCCGGTGCGGACCCAAATCTTTCCAGTCCCCTGGGATCCTTCCTGCACCACACAGCCATTCTTACACGCAGCAAGCTCTCACTTGCTATTTGAATCTTCATTGTAAAGTCAGTCCGGGAGAGCATGTTGAGCAGGCCCACGACAAGCTCATACCATCTGCATTAGTATTTTCCTCCATCATCTTGACAGTTGAGAGTTGGCAATATTACAATTCAGACAGCACTCTGCATTTGAAAGGAAAATTATGGTTTTTCAGAATGCAGCTGGTGTGCCAGTGAATAGGATGAAGTTTCTATGAAGTCTTTTCCTCATTTTATGATATGAAAATAATAAAATGTAGATTCAGCGTGATACTTACTGAAAAAGAACCACCAAAAGGGACAGAGTTTGGGGGACAAAGGCAAACAAAGCATTCTGTTCCATGGTAATAATTTTAATAAAAAGCAAAACCAGCAAAACAATCATTTAGAAATGATTTCTTCTCTGTGGGAGAAGTTAACATTCTTATTGCTGTTCAAACCACTTGGAAATGAGCTCTTTGGGTGCCTAGTTAAGATATATTCTTCACAGCACATTTTCAGTTCGCCAATTAGGCAGGAAAAACTACAATTCACTTTCCTGGGGGGAACTTAGCTGAAGTACAGCCCACAGGTGAGACACAGCCTCAAAGATCACTAAGTTTAGGAGCAAACCAAAAAGACTTCTCTTGTGTGAAAACAGAGGAAGACAGAACAGGCAGAGAAGCAGTGTTTTCAAGCGTTTTTCTTCAAGGCAGTTCTGCACATTATAATAGGACACTGGCTTCTGAGAAATCCATCACACATGCTACCTCCCTGGAATTGAGATGTTTTAATGCATTGGTGTATCAGTTTCTTTCTTGGTTACCCAGTGGCACTGGTGTGCTGGTAAATGTTTAACAGGTAGCTCTCCAGGGGAGATACTTGGTATATAGTGTTTGCCCATCTCTGTGGGGTAAATATTCCCTCCATGGCTGACTTCAAACTACCAATGTGATGTCACTGAACAATGCAGTTGGGAACAGATGCTCAGTTGCACACAATTATATGGCATTTCCACTGTACAAATACAACAGATGTCAATAACCTCAGGAGCACAGACAATAGTAAAAGGTAATAAAAGTAATTAGGAAGTGATAAGTTTTGAATATTTATTACCTATATTTTTAATATACTTTAATTTTAGGTTTATATAATTTAATTAATTAATTTATTTATTTTTTATTTTTTTGCGGTACGCGGGGCTCTCACTATTGTGGCCTCTCCCGTTGCGGAGCACAGGCTCCAGACGCGCAGACTCAGCGGCCATGGCTCACGGGCCCAGCCGCTCCGCGGCATGTGGGATCTTCCCGGACCGGGACACGAACCCGTGTCCCCTGTATCGGCAGGCGGACTCTCAACCACTGCGCTACCAGGGAAGCCCTATAATTTAATTTTTAATTGTGGCTGCATCTAAGAACCAGCCCACAACATTCCTGAAACTGTAACAATCCGCTCTCGTGGGCTGGTCCAAGCCGGCTCCACCACAACACTGGTACTCTGGGGACCTCCAGGTGGGACTAAACAAACCAGCCACCTGCCTGGTCTTGCCTTCACGAAGACCTTTATTAGTTCTAGACTAAGAACCCCAGCTCTCCACTTATAGTAGAGCAGTGTTCCTTCTAAATAGAAGATTCTGGGGGTCCGACTCGGGACAGGCCCAGGACAGCAGAATTTCAGCTGTTTTATTGGCTAGTTCCATCTGCTCTCAGGGCTGTCATCCCTGCCAAGTCCAGATGGTGCTGTTGGGCTATCAGAGTTCCCTGCCCAGCTCCGCGCCCCCACCCCCCAGCCTTCTGCACTCCCCTCACCCTCCGTTTGACAGATTTAATTCAAATCCCTGGCACCTCCTCCTTCCATTTGATGCAAAGCCAGCAAACCTCATACAGGAAGAGCCAGAGAAACCAGGTGCTAAATCATACAAGGTCACGCTGCTCCTCCACTCTCCAGCCTCCCAGGTGTCTGAGGCAGCCTTTCCTCCAGGACTTTTCTAAGCCAGATACACCCCCTATATCTTACACTAGAGCATCACAGAATCTCAGGGATGGATGGGACCTTTCAGTCCTTAAGCCTAAACCGCAGCATGCTTAAGCAGCCACCAGTCCTATCCCCTCCCTCCCCCGCATCTCTTTTTCCAGCTGTAAAGCTGCTGTCTGCCAGCTTTTACCCCTTGGCACTGAGCCATGATCACTGGCGGGAGCTGTTGGGGATTGCTGACAGTGGAGAAAGCAAGAGGAAAGGAACCTGCTGAAAGCCAGACTTGTGGTTAAGAGCTTCACATTCAAGATTGTGTTTATTTATCACATTTATAGGTGATGATGCAAAGGTTAAGCAAGATTAAGTGACTTTCCTGAGGTCACATAAGCCATAAGTTATCAAGTCAGGATTTGAACCGGGGCTAACCCAAACTAGCACCATTTACATCAATCCGTGTTGCCTTCCGTAAAGCATGATGACCCCAACAGCTAGTGGTGATGATGGTGGTTGCCATGCCCGGCTAGGGTAGCGGGAATGAAAAATATATCACCCTAAGGGATGGCACTTGAGTGCTTCTTGGGGAGGGAGTGGTCTTTGCTTAGGAAAATGCCTTTAATAAGCCATCCGTGATAGAAGGTGAAATCTTGAAGGTAGAGGTGTTGGCAGGAATCATATTAGGAAAAGGAATGGCTATGCTGCTGTCCATGAGAACATATGTGGATTTAGTTTGTCCTGAGAAGGGAGTCAGGTACCACATGGAATGGAAGGTGAGTGGATTCCTCTGTAGAGTACAGAAGAACATTTTATGAATGGGGGTACCACGTCTGCATTGCTGCAATGCCTGCATCGCTGCCACGTCTGCGTTGCTGCCACGTCTCCCGTTTCCTCCCACATCACTGGAACACACACAGGCACACGCTCCCACACTGACTCATTTGAATTTTGGTGTGTGTGGAAGTGGGGACAGGAACCGAGCCTGTCTCAGCTGATGCGGTGAAGGGATGAGACATGATTGTTGCTTAAAATGAGGTAGCAGAAGTCTGGAGTCAGCAGTGACTGCCGAGATATAAGCCCCTTAGAAATCACAGAGATCCAAAGGCCCAGTTATCAGACTTCTCTGGATCTCAAGGGGCAGGGGGTCCTCAGCTGACCCATGGGCTACAACAGGGAAGAGTGCCCCTAGTGGCCGGCTGCAAGGGGGATGCACTGTGGAACTGCGAGAGGGAGGGAGCCTTTGACTTTGTGGCTGATTGTAGCTAACATGTGTATCAATCAGGATTCCCCCTCAGGTGTGCCTGATGGGAGACACTTGGGACCTTCAAGCCCTTGGCCTCCATGGAGGCCCACGAAGGCCTCCGCAAATCCAAGACATTCTGCAGTGAGGGAACATGAACCAAACTGGGGCCAAGGAAGCCTTCAGTCAGCTTGGCAGGGGCCTTCTCTCACATCCCATCACTGATGGTGTAATGTGAGGCTATGCGGTCTTGGCTGGTCTACAGGAGGCACAGGCCATGAGCCAGCACACACCAGAAAATCTTATCTACGCCTTTGGGGCTCTTACCTAGAAGCCATCCAAGAGCTGAATCCTTCACAGCAGGCACCATCTTGATCCAGAGCAGAGGCTCAGCAGAAGGGGGATGGGCACAGGGTGGGTCCAGGATGGCAGCAGTGCTGGACGCCATGGAAGAACAGAGCCGCCTCTGGCAGTACGCCACACCGGTTGTGAACCAGACTGCCTGGGTCCCAACCTTGCTGCTGACTAGCTAAGTGACCTTGGCCTCTGGGATTCAGAGTCCCATCTATAAAACAGGGCCTGAACTGATTCCAAAGTGCTGTTATTCCTGTGCCCTCAAATCTGGCTTGACGGGTGACCTTCTTAGGGTTGCCTCAGAGCCCTAGTGAATATGCAATGCCAGAGCAAGACTACCCAACAGTGTTGCGTTGCCAGCATGGGGCCCAGAGCAGTGCCACTGGTCAGCAGGGGAAACGCGCCTGGAGAAGGAAATGGAAAGGCTAGAAGGGACGAGGTTTTCATACTCAGCTGTGTGAGTTTTAGAAGGGAAGGCTGCAGTCTAACCACAGATTTGGAATGGAAGCATAATACGGTTTTAAGAAAGGATTAAGACAACATACGCCTGAGATGGTGGCCTTCCAGGTGACAACAGTTTAAGCTACGATCTGATCTGAGGAGTCTCAGAAGCAGTCATAAACAGCAGCAGGTTTTCTATTAGGCTACAGCGGCAGATCTAGGAACGCTAACTCCAGGGACAGGGACAAGAAGGCTGCTGTCAGGGCTCTTCCCAAAAAATCAGCATAGACTGACAGCAGATAGAAGCCTCACCTCCAGGTGCACAGGAAATTATTAGGCTGTTTCACCGACTTTGGTCTCACCCTCCGACATGGCTCTGTGACCGCCTGCACATGGTATTCTGGTCATTAACTTCCGGGAGGGTCAGCTGTTACTTGAGTGATCGTGGAACCACCCCCGCCTCCCCCCCAGCTAGCTGCTTCAACCTTCCTCTAATTTACATTCAGAGCTGGTTCTCAAGATCAGCCTTCATCAGGACTCAAAGAAGTGATGAGGTATGTCTTCTTTGGAGAAATGTCTGTTTAGGTCTTCTGCCCATTTTTTGATTGGGTTGTTTGTTTTTCTGATATTGAGCTGCATGAGCTGTTTGTATAGTTTGTCATACAGATGGCCAACAAACACATGAAAAGATGCTCAACATCACTAATTATTAGAGAAATGCAAATGAAAACTACAATGAGGTATCACCTCACACTGGTCAGAATGGCCATCATCAAAAAATGTACAACAACAAATGCTGGAGAGGGTGCAGAGAAAAGGGAACCCTCTTACACTGTTGGTGGGAATGTAAGTTGATACAGCCACTATGGAGAACAGTATGGAGGTTCCTTAAAAAACTAAAAATAGAACTACTATACGACCCAGCAATCCCACTATTGGGCATATATCCTGAGAAAACCATAATTCAAAAAGACACATGCACCCCATTGTTCACTGCAGCACTATTTACAATAGCTAGGACATAGAAGCAACCTAAATGTCCATCAACAGAGGAATGGATAAAGATGTGGTACATATATACAATGGAATATTACTCAGCCATAAAAAGAAATGAAATTGCATCATTTGCAAAGACATGGATGGACCTAGAGACTGTCATACAGAGGGAAGTAAGTCAGAAAGAGAAAAACAAATATATGAACGCATATATGCGGAATCTAGAAAAATGGTACAGATAATCTTATTTGCAAAGCAGAAATAGAGACACAGAGGTAGAGAACAAAGTGGGAAGGGGAGGGTGAGATGAATTGGGAGATTGGGAGATTGGGATCGACATATACACACTACTATGTATAAAACAGATAACTAATGAGAACCTATTGCATAGCACCGGGAACTTTACTCAGTGCTCTGTGGTGACCTAAATGGGAAGGAAATCCAAAAAAGAGGGGATACATGTATACATACGGCTGATTCACTTTGCTGTACATCAGAAACTGACATAGCAGTGTAAAGCAACTATACTCCAATTAAAAAAAAAAAACTTCATGAAAAAAGATGAAAAAAGCGGGGGGGCTTCCCTGGTGGCACAGTGGTTGAGAATCTGCCTGCTAATGCAGGGGACACGGGTTCGAGCCCTGGTCTGGGAAGATCCCACATGCCGCGGAGCAACTAGGCCCGTGAGCCACAACTGCTGAGCCTGCGCATCTGAAGCCTGTGCTCCGCAACAAGAGAGGCCGCGATCGTGAGAGGCCCGCACACTGCGATGAAGAGTGGCCCCCGCTTGCCACAACTAGAGAAAGCCCTCGCACAGAAACGAAGACCCAACACAGCCAAAAATAAATAAATTGTCTTTGAGGTTTAAAAAAAAAAAAAAATTAATTAATTATTTTAAAAAAGGGGGATGAGGTATGTCTCTCTTACTTCCGCTGAGGTGGATGAGAACCCATGCAACTCATTTTCTCTATACAGAATAGTTTTAAAGACCCCTATCTCTATAAGCAATACATATTCACAATTCTTTCATTCAAACCACCCACGGAAGAGCCATTTCTTCCTCCTTCCCACTAGAATTCCAGATGATCCCAACTTATTTCTTCCACTGAAATGTCACAAAACTACCCCAGACCTTCCTCTCCTCTCCTTCCTCCTCGTCCATCCCCAACATTCATGGAATCCCCTCTGAGCTGGGAGAATTGAGTCTGCAATTGTGACACTAATGGCTTAAGATCCACGTATATTGTTGATCAGATCCTCGAGACCTAAAGCCCCAAATCCACCTTCCGGGGGAACCCCATACCCCTCAGCAATCAGACAAACAGCATGAAGACATTTTTCCCAAGTGCAAAGTTATATATATTCTGAGTGACGGAGCTGTTGGCATTCAAGTTCTGACCAGTTTCAAGATGCTACTACCAGACAATGGGAAGACTGTATACAGACACTGCAATTTATGTTACATGAGGAAGACTGTCAGCTGATACACGAGAGTCAAGAGTTTCAGGTTAGATACGATCCATCCAGAAGGCTGAATACACTAAGAGCCTTACGTCTTTCAGGTCATAACCCTCTGAGAAGCTGCATCCTTTTTCAGGCCCTCTACCACTGTTTAGTGTGCTAATGCCAAGAATTTCTGGCCTCTTTAACTCCCCCAGAGGAGGGGTGATAGGAAACTGCTAAAAACCAGATGTGGGAGGCGTCCTTCTACCACCTTCCACGCAATGTACAGTTTCATTAATTAACTCCAACCTCAAAACACCCGCCCCAAGAGCTAAATAGAATAGGCATCTCCCCGAGCAGGAGAATGGAAAAATCGAGGCACAGAGTCAACTTGATTGTATAAGGTTAATCAGCTATTTTAGGGGAGAACCAGAACCGGCATCTGGCTCTGTGCCCCATGTTCCTTCCAGCAGGCCCTGTGGGCAGCTGTGACGAGTGTGGCCCAGCCACCTGGCTGAGGCTCCCAGGGCCCACAGCCAGTATGGGAAATCCTGGAGGGAGGCTATGATCCAGCTGTGCCCCAGCTCTCTAGACAGGGTTCCAAGCAATGATGCCAATGACGACAGATGTCACTGGCGGCTGGAAAACGGGCCCCCTTTGACAAGTCTGGAAGCACCCTCTAGCTGCTGTGCTCAGGATGGGGCACACTAGCATCTATTTAGGTAAAGTGGAGAGACTGGGCTTACACTAAACTGTGGGAAGGAGTGAATGCAGCTTCCAGAAAGTCATCACTTGGTTCAGAGGTTTACGTAGAAAGCATCTGGCGAAATCCAATGAGAACAGACCTAGGACCATCCTTCTAAACCCACCCTGAGTGGTAAAGATAAGGTACGTGTCTTAACCTATATAAAGGTGAAGGATTATCGTTTTTCAACTGTACAGACACATGACTGGAACTACAGTTCAGTGGCATGCACCCTACGTTGACTGTATTTAAACTACTACTGTGTAGTGCAACATCTCCATTGCATGGTGCCAAGCATTTTTCAGTTTCAGTTACTTGGTGAGATCTGATTTTAGCCGCAGTATTTTCAAAGCCAATTTCTATTTAAATGTGTTGTGGAAAAAATGTAATAGTTTGACTTTATACACATTTTACATTTACAGCAGAATAAGTACAGGAATTCGTACACCCAAATGGGTGGTGTTGCCTTCAAACTGGTCACGTTGGGAAGATGTATTTTAGTCCAGGGAAGCTGACCTTACGCATAACATTTCTAGACCCTTCCTTGGAAACTGTCCACTTGTAAGCATCCTTAACATTGATAAGTCTTTGTCTTTTAAGGGTAGATTTATTCTTTTGAGGAATGATATTTTTTAACAGCCAAGGAGCATTAGAAGATAAGTCTGATCAATAAAATGGGTGATGGAGCTCGGGATGAACTCTGGGGAAGGGTGGTGTAAAAAAACGAGGTCTGACTATAAGGTTATGAGGCCTCTTTTCTTGCATGGCTTCAAAGGTAACTCCAAAGAGGAAGTTTAGTGCTCTTGGTACATGCAACATCACAGCTCAAGAGTAAGGTCTCCCAGGGAAATAAGTACAATCATGGTGACTCTTTTTTTTTTTTTTTTTTTTTTTTGCGGTACGCGGGCCTCTCACCGCTGTAGCCTCTTCCGTTGCGGAGCACAGGCTCCGGACACGCAGGCTCAGCGGCCATGGCTCACGGGCCCAGCCGCTCCGTGGCATGTGGGATCTTCCCAGACCGGGGCACGAACCCGTGTCCCCCGCATCGGCAGGCGGACTCTCAACCACCGCGCCACCAGGGAAGCCCCATGTTGACTCTTGAGTGCATATGTTCTAGTGTATTTGGTTAAAAAGGTAGCCTTGCTCATTTTTGTCATACTTCACAGAAGCAGAAATGAAACACTCCATGTCCGTGACTTCTCCCAAGGGCAGTGTCATCATCTACTGCTGGAAGAGTTAAAATGAAAAGCACTTGGTGTCATGTCTACATTATCCACTCCCCCCACCCCCCATCCCCCCCACCAAATGTGCAATGAGTTATTCCTGATACCTGAGTCTCCCCAGTGTGGAAAAGTGGGTAAGGACAGGTCTCTGGAACCTGGGTAAGACTAGTATGTCAAGGGGATTGGAGTGTTTCCAATGGCTCTAGCTACCCAACAGGCTCACAACACCGACTCATACAAGAAAATCTCCTATAGCTAATTACGTAAAGTTTCAGTAGAAGAGAGGGGGAAATGATTATCTTCCAGTAGCTTTCTAGGATTAAAAACCCACTCGCTTCTAATGTCAAGTGAATAGTCAATTGAAAAGAAGTCCATGGTGTTCTAGTGCATGCTTAAGGAAGAAAGTGTGTGGCCACTAGGTCATTGAAGTGCATTTCCAGCTGAGGCCAAAGGCAGCAAAGGTGCAAGAGGCTGCTGGGGCTGGCGCTAGTTGAAGCAGGATCTATATATTTGGAGTGGCAAAGCAATCTGTAGAAAGCCCCAGTTACAGAGCAGGATGTTTGCCAATGAGTGAAGTCAAAGGACGCTCAATTTCACTTTCTACAGAGTGCTGCATTGAAGATGCTAAGGAGGAAGCTCCCTTTAAAACACCATATCCTGAGTGTCAGAGAAATATGGTCAAGATGGTGATTGATGGGGAGCAGAGATTGATTCTCTAATAGCACTGGGACTGTGTATACTCCGAGCATCTCTCTCTCTCTCTCTCTCTCTCTCTCTCTCTCACACACACACACACACACACACACACTTAATGAAGAGCACACAACTGCAGTCACGTTCCACCTCTTCTGCACGTGCCTCTGTCCGGTGGTTGCTCTTTTGTACAGTATTTCCAGGAGCCGTTGAGTTAATGGGCTCCACTGCTAAAAGCCAGAAGCACAGCACAGAGTCAGCCGTAACATCCAATTGCTTGCAGCAGACATCGGTCTCAAATCCATCAGTCGGGATGTTGTTCTCGGCGAGGGTTTTATATTAGTGTTTATAAAAACCACAAAGCTAGGCCATTTGCTTCAATCATCGTTAGAAAGAATGCTGAGTGCCCAGATGGGATTTCTAGTTTCTGTGCAAATGAAATCACACTAGTCCAGATTTTATTCGCTCAAAACTACTAGGGAAGCAGTAGGATTTGGTTTCAATGCTGCCAAAAAGCAGGAACTCACTGAAGTTTTAATTCTGAAGCAATCCTGGCGTTAATGTTGTAGCCAGGGTCGGGCAGCATGGGGGCCGGGCCCCCCGCTGTGCTTGCTGAGGACCCCCGGATCTCTCCCAGTTCAGGCTCGCTCTCGCTAGAGGTAGACCCGCTGTTGATGGCGTAGACGCTCTCTGTGACTCCCTGAGCTGAAGCACAGCTGTCTGGCTCTTTCTTCTCCCTGGGACTAGACAGTCCTGGGAGGACAGCCATCTTCCCGGTCTGCCTGTTGGGCAGCAAGGACATGGTGTAGTCTGCAATGATCCCGCCCACATCTAAGTTGCAGGCCTGGTCGAAGGCTAGGAAACCCACGTTGGCGTTTGCTTCGCACACCATAAAGGACCCATCGTCCATGATGAGGAGGTCGATGCCACAGAAGTCCATGCCCAGGATGTTGGACACCTGGATAGCCAGCTGCTTGCCTTGTTCTGTCAGTGGGCACATGACGCCCACGCCACCTGTGGGGAAAGTGCAGTGATGTAATGGTGACACTGTAACCGAGCAGGACCGTATAAGGCCTTCCTAGAAGAGACCCCTACCCATATCCTCTGCCTGCCCTTTGTCGTAGAAAAACTTTAGTCAAAGAATAAATTTAATCAGAGAAGTGAGAAAATGCGGAAAGAAAGGAAAACAGTCAAGCAAGGTAAGATAATAATACTTTAGCCATTAAACAAAGTCAAGGACCTTTAGCTCTTCCTCAAGGACTGCAGTTAATATTCTGAGCCACATCCTGTGAGCTGTTTTGCAGATACTGAAACCCCCAGCAGGTGGAAGAAGTTAAATGTATGCTGCCCACAAGCACGGAGACCCCAGACCGGTTGGAACCAGAAGGTTGATGATGCTGAGAGCCCATTACCTCACCACCAGCCAATCAGAAGAATGTCCACGAGCTGATCACGCCCTGCTCCCTGAACACTATAAGACTCCTCACTACCCCCTCCAGGGC
Organism: Tursiops truncatus; assembly: GCF_011762595.2. NCBI lineage: Eukaryota > Metazoa > Chordata > Mammalia > Artiodactyla > Delphinidae > Tursiops > Tursiops truncatus. Next base: position 149,503,942 of record NC_047034.1, read on the forward strand.
AGGACACACAGTCCTGTGGGCATTAGCCCACTGTGGCCCCCTTTGCCTGGCAAAGCAACAAAACTATTCCTTTCCATGATACTTCACCAAAACTCTGTCTCTGAGATTTAATCTGGCCCCAGTGTACGGAGGCCGAATTTTGGCAACAACACCAGGCACCGACTGGACAAATGAGTCAAATGACCCTTCAAGGAAGAGGTGAGGGATGTCGGGGGAGGGCAGCAAGATGGGCATTTTTATTACCAACAAAAGGTCCGGATGGAAATCAGGACACCCTTTGAGAAAGTAATGATTGTTTCTTTCCTAGAGTTTAAAAAATGTTTATATCCTCTGACCCAGTCATCCCACCATGAAGGAAATAATCTTACATATTGGGAAAAAAAGCTTATGCACAAAGATGCTGATGGCAGTCACTTAAAATACTGGAAAGTCAAAATACTGGTACATAGTAGGCACTCGATATTTGTTGATGAGTAAATGAAAAATTATAATCTAATTAGCTCACAGTAGCTCACAGTAGCTAATTAGCATAGTTTACAATCATTACTAAAAATGATAGAGTTCGTGATCACATGGGAAAATACTCAAAAGGATTGAAGGCTGTACAGTATGACCATAATTATGCAAAAAAACATCATCAGAAACGACACCAAAATGTTAACATTGGTTGTCTCTAGATGGCGGGATTAATGACAAATATCGTTTTCCATTTGACTTTGCTGTATTTTCTACATTGAGAATGAATTCCTTTTAGAAATTAGAAGAAACAAAATTATTATTTTCTAAGAAGAGAGAGGCCTGTGAGACAAAAATCTCATACCGAGGTCAGAGAGAGTCTGATTGCCCTTACTTGTTAAAAAGCTAAGACCTCAGATTTAATTGTCTTCCTTCAGTCTCTTTGCAAAGACTTAACACTTGTATTCTCAGGAACCAATGGCTTTACCTTAACTCTGCCCCTTCCACCCTCTACTGTGGTGGAGGGAGGAAAAGGCTACTGAACAGCTTTAAAACAGCTCATCAAAAACAGGAATATGGATAAATTACAAAACAGTGTACTTTCTAGTTAAAGAATGGATTTTTTTGTTTGTTTTTTCTTTTGGCCGTATGGCTTGTGGGATCTTAGTTCCCTGACCAGGGATCGAACCTAGGGCCCCAGCAGTGGAATTGCAGAGTCCTAACCACTGGACCACCAGGGAAGTCCCCAAAGAATGGATTTTGTGAGCTGACTGAAAAAGACAAACTGATAATACATAAGGTTCGATACTGTGGTAAGACATGGGATTGTCATGAAAATTAAATGAGATAATATATTAGGTACTTAGCACTGTGTCAACCTGCGCCTAGCATTTGCTTCTATCACAGCGCTTTAGTCACAGTACCTTATGATGATCTGTTTATGCGTCTTCTCCTTTACTGGCCCATAAGCTGCCCAAGGGCAAGGACTCTCATTAATTACTACACTGTCAGCCTCTACCCTGGAGTCCACTTGGGGAGGCTGCTCAATCACACTCAGGAAGAAGGACCAGATTGGTGTTTCAGCCTCTTCATTAGTCACCAGACTTGGTATACTCATCTGGCGATCTAGGAAATAACGACTGGGTACTCTTTCACATTACCAACATACAAATTCCACTCGTGAGGCTGACAATAGATTTCTGTGATGAAGATGAACATTCCCATTCCCCCGGGACCATCTCCATGCACCAAAACTGAAAACAAGCTTTATCAATAGGTTAATGGGATGAGGTTATGCATTTGACCCAGACATAAACTGCAGCTTTCTAATAACGTCAAACATATAAGAAAAACACAATTTTCAAAAGAAAAAAGAAACACAATCTTCAATTACAACGGAAAAGCAGAATATGCTATGTCTCCAGCCATAGCCTTATTTTTCAGTTTCTTTTTTTTTTTTAATTATTATTTTTGGCTGTACCACATGGCTTGCTGGAGTTCCTGGACCAGGAATCGAACCCGAGCCCCCTCAGCAGTGAAAGCGTGGAGTCTTAACCACTGGATTGCCAGGGAGTTCCCCATTGCCTTAGTTGAGACTCTCCTTGCTTCTTGCCTGAGCTATTGCCACAGCTTCCAAACTCAACTCCCTGCCTCCCTCTCATGCCTTCAATCCAACCTCTTCCCAGATGTCAGTTTTTCTCAAACACCAATCCTCATGTCACTCCCTTGTTTAAAGCTGACTGCCAAGTCCTAACACCTACAGGACAGGGTTCAAATCTCAGTGTCCTGACCTCCCTGGCCTGACCTCCGTCATGGCACTTACACCCACCTGCCACCCTCCTGGACTGCTTGCTGCTAAGGGAAAGGGCTTGTTTCTAATTCCTCTCTGTGATCCTGGCGCCTTGCAGACGGTCTGACCAGGTAGGAGGGATCGAGACACATTCACTGGCTGGGTGCAAACATCCTAATGAAAAACCCTGGTGGCCTCCCCTGACCAACAGTCCGACTGAGCTTTCGTGCCTCACCGAGAGAGCAGTTGCTCTGCATCCGTCCGTCTGTGGAGCAGCGAAGCATAGAGCCTATCACCTGGCCACCTACTACCACCACCCGGATATCCTTTCCGTGGGACTCCTTCACGTACTTCTGGAACAGGTAGGGCACATCGTGGCGGATCACATGGCAGATGTCTGAGAGGTGGTGTTTATCTCTTGCGAGAAAAACAGCTTTTCCTTTAAGAAGAAAGACAAAGAGCAAGAGAAGTAGTTAGAGAAGCCTCTGAGCACAGTCCTTGCTATCCCACCTCCGGATCCAGAGTCATCCGTTCTTTCCCAACTCGCCTCACTGTGGCCCCTTCAATTTCTCTGAGTCGACTCTTGCGTCTTATCAAATGGCCGTCGAACCTCATTTTTTTCTGGGTTTTACTCAGGTCCTTCTCCTTTCACAACTCTTTTTTCAAAATGAAATCGAAATGTATTCCAGAAACGCCCAGAAGAGGCCAAAATAACTTCCTAGGGATCTAGTCAATTCGGTTCCAGAAACAGTCAGCACTGCCTATCACCCCAGGATGCTGATTTGGTAGAGTCCATGTCTCACTCACTTTTTTTTCTAAGTCCTCACACCTCACACTAGGCTCGATGCACAAAGCAAGTGTCAATCAATGCTTACAGAACATAACTAACTGAACATACTTTAGAGGAATTCCCAGTCAAGATGGAGAGAGACCCACAAAAGATAATGACACAGGCTGATATAGCATCAGGAGAGGTCTGTGCAAGATACTATGGGGGTTCAAAGAGGGAGCCACTGCCAGACGTGCTTCCTCCTTTTAAACATAAGAAACTTATTATTTGGCTGTACCCGTTTAATTCTGAAAGGAATGATCCATACTTCTATTGATCTCTGGGAAAAGCATTCCTTCCTGACTCCAAATTCTATATTTTCTGCTTGAATCACTTATGCTTTTGCAGTTATTTGGCATCTGCTTTTCCATTTGCATATTAGCTAACAGGTATGAGCAGGGGGCCCTGACAGGTTTGCTCTGTAAACCTGACATAAGCATACCACACCCTGATCCTTCTTGTTCGCAAACATGGAAAAAAGAGACGGTTTTCCTAAGATATGTGTCACCACCTTAAAAAGAGTGGGACATTTCTGAAGTCTTAATAAAAAGAGGGATGGGTATCAGCCCCTAGTGGCATATAAGACCAAAAAGTAACCTCCAAAACATGTCTCAATCATTGGACATCTGGCACCAGGAGATCTGGCATCTGGCAGCAGATGGCTGGGATTCAATGATAGGCACTGGGGATTCTCTGGACATAGGTAGGATTTTCAGCAGAGATGGGGGCTAAAAATATGGACTTTGTTCCTTGCTTCCTGGCACAGAGGTTCTAATATGGGGCTTAGTCTGCAGTTAATAAAGGAGCTACAGTTTGAAAGCAAGGAGGAAAAAAACTGGGCAGGGGGAAGGGCACTAAGATTAGTTAATAATCTACTGTGTGCCAAACACTTTATTTATTTATTTTTTTATTTTTTTATTTTTTCGGTACGCGGGCCTCTCACTGCTGTGGCCTCTCCCGCTGCAGGGCACAGGCTCCGGACGCGCAGGCTCAGCGGCCATGGCTCACGGGCCCAGCTGCGCTGCGGCATGTGGGATCTTCCCGGACCGGGGCACGAACCCGTGTCCCCTGCATCGGCAGGCGGACTCTCAACCACTGCGCCACCAGGGAAGCCCCAAACACTTTATTTTTTAAAAAAATTATTTCTCTTACACTTCATACTAGCTCTATGAAGCCATTAGGACAAGGATAGTTATTTTTGTTTTACAGAAGAGGAAAATAAAGGTCCACAGGATTAGTAACTTTCTCAAAGGCATAGCCTGCATGAGTCCACTGCCTTCTTTAGATTTATTTCCATATACTAGAGCCTAACAACTGCTGTGACTTTGTTTACTCCCTATCCATTTTCCCTAAGATGTGTGTGCTACACTAGCAACGACCAATCTGAAAATAAAATTAAGATCACAATTCCATTTACGATAGTATCAAAAGGAATAAAAAAACTTAGGAATACATTTAACCAAAGAAGCTCAAGACTTATACACTGAAAACTACAAAATATTTGAAAGAACTTAAAGATTGAAATAAATGCAAAGACATTCCATGTTCAGAAATTGGAAGATTAATATTGTTAAGATGGCAATACTCCTCAAATTGATCTACAAACTCAGGGCAATCTCCACCAAAATTCCAACTTCCTGTTTTGCAGAAATCGATATGATGATCCTAAAATTCATATGTAAATGCAAGGGACCCCAAATAGCCAATGCAATCTTGAGAAAGAAGGACAAAGTTGGAGGACTTGTATTTCCCAATTTCAAAACTTTCTACCAAGTTACAGTAACAAGATAGTGTGGCCTGGCATAAGGATATGGAATACAATTGAGAGCCCAGAATAAACTCTCGTACAGATGGTCAATTTTTGATTTTTGGCAAGAATTCCAAGAGCATTCAGTGGGGAACTAACAGTCTCTTCAACAAATAATACTGGGAAAACTGGATATCCACAGGCAAAAGGATGAAGTTGGACCTTCATCACACCATATATAAAAATTAATTTAAAATGGCTCAAAGACCCAAATGTAACGGCTAAAACTGTAAAACTCTTAGGGGGAGAGATAGGTGTAAATCTGTGTGACCTTGGATTAGGCAAGCACAAAATGACATCAAAAATACAAGTAACCAAAGGAAAAAATAGATAAATTGAACTTCATTAAAACTTTTGTGTATCAAAGAATACTATCAAAAAAGTGAAAACACGACCTACAGAGTGGGAAAACATCATGCTCAAATTATGTATCTGATAAGACAGTAGTAGCCACAATATATAAAGAGCTGTAAAAAAGTCAATAAAAGACCAATAAGCCAACTGGAAAATGGGCAAAGGATTTGAATAGTCATTCCTTCAAAGAAGATATACAAATGGCCAATAATATGAAAAGATGTTCAATGTTAGTCATTACGGAACTACAGATCAAAACCATAATAATATACCACATTACACCCAGTAGGATGGCTATAATAAAAACAAATTACACATTTAAAAGTTGCTAAGAAAGTAAATCTTAAAAGTCTTCATAATAAGAGAAAAAAATTATGTAACTATGTATGGTGACAGATGTTAACTAGACCTATTGTGATCATTTTGCAATATAGACAAATATCGAATCACTATGTTGTATACCTGAAGCTAATATAATGTTTGCATGTCAATTATACTTCAAGTTTAAAAAAGACTTTAAAAATAAATATATAAAGTGGGCCCACACATTACTAATGCTTGGAAAACACGCATTGTGGCTTGTGGCTTGTTTTTATGGTGGAGGTATGGTGACCATTTGCATAATTTGTCGAGGCAAATTAATATACCCAATATAAAAGTTTTGTTTAGTATGTGAAGAAATTGGAACTTCATACATTGCTGGTGGGAATGTAAAATGGCATAACTGCTGTGGAAAACAGTTTGGCAGCTCCCCTAAAGTTAAATACAGAGTTACCATACGACCCTGCAATTCTACTCTTAGGTGTATACCCAAGAGAAAAGAAAACATATATTCACACAAAAACTTGTACATGAATGTTCATAGCAGCATTATTTATAATAGCCACAAAGTAAAGCAACCCAAATGTCCACCACCAGATGAACAGATAAACAAAATGTGGCATATCCATACAATAGAACATTACTGAGTCATAAAAAGGGATAAAAAACGGATCCATGCTGCAACATGATGATCCTTGCAAACATTATGCTAAGTCAGAGAAACCCACACAAAAGGCCACATATTGTATGGTTCCATTGATATGAAATGTCCAAAAGAGGCAAAGCCATAGAAACAGAAAACAGATTAGTGGTTGCCAGGGACTAGGGGAGGGGCCATTGGGACTGACCTTTAACAAGTACAGGGTTTCTTTTTGGGGTGATGGAAATGTTATGGAATGAGATAGTGTAATGGTTGTACAGAAGAGTGAAGATACTAAAATCCTCTGAATTATATAATTTAAAATGGTACATTTTTGTTTTGTGAATTATATCTCAATTTTAAAAATATCTAAAAATACTATATCTTCTATTTAATTTGTTTAGTGTCTGTCTTTCCCTTCTACAATGTGAGCTCCTGGAGGGCAGGAATTTTTGTTCTGTTCCTTTCTGTATCTCCTTGGCACTTTGTGGGCACTCAATAAAGATTAGCTGAGTTTTATTTTATGTATATTTTACCACAATAAAAAACCAGTTGAGACATTGCATTTTTGCACTGTAGTACATGTGAATCATACTCAGCCCCATCTCGCCACCCAAACTCATTTCTCTCACTTCTTAGCAGGACCCCTTTCCTTTCCCAGGTTGCTTTGCCCACACCTGTTTCTGTATGTTGCTCATCCGGTTCAAACTCCACATTCCAACTTAAGTCTCCTTTTCTTCCACCGAAGCCTTCCCTGACTCAGGGCAGAGTGGGCCCCTCCCTCCGTTTGGCTCAGACAGGCATTCACCAGCCATCGCCCTGAAGTGCTACTTCTCTACTCTCTACACAATGGAGATGAGAGCAGTGAGTGTGTCAAGTTCATGGGAACTGCTCATTCCATGTCCATTAGGGTACCTCCTCTCATTCCAGATGCCCTGAGCAGTTAAGGATGCCATCTGGGTATCATCAGGAGGTACTCGCTCTCATACCACAAGGGAGGGGGATGGCTTTCTGCTGCATACGTCCTCTTCAACTACTATGTCTTGAGCACTGTAGTAGGTCTTGGAGACAGAGATGGGCAGGACCTGGTTCCCACCCCCTGAGCAGCTCACAGTCAAAAAGGGGAAAAGGCACATAAATCTATAACTGTCATAAGCCGTAGTACTATGCTAGCGGCATGGATGAAGTGCTTCGGAAACACAAAGGGAAGGGCAATTAATTTTGTCTGGAAGAGAGGGAAGGAGACCAGGGATGTGGACAGAGAAGAAATGACGTGGAGCTGGCCTTAAAGCCCGAGCAGAAGTTCACTAGAGGGCAGAGGAAGATGGCGTTCCCAGCAAAGGGAAGAGAGCAGAGGTTTAAAAACAGCAGAATACATGGTCTAGTCTGGAATGGATTACAGAGGGTTCACGTGGCTAGAGAAAGTTGCAAAGGAAGATGGATGCTGTTAGTCCAGGGCCTTCAGTGCCACGGTGAGGAATATAAACAGTATGTAATAGGCAACACCAGTTCTTGGGAGGGTTTTTCAGCAAAGGAGTGACAAGAAGAGATCTTTGTTTCAGAGAAATTGCTCCCCCCAACGAATACAGGATGCCCTGGCAGTGAAGTTAGGGAAAGCAGTCAGAATCAAGTCAGGAGTCTGCTGCCAGAGTCCAGGGAAGGGCTGGGAAGGGTCTGAACAAAGCAAGGACAGTGCGGACAGCGAGGAGAGGACAGAAGTAGGGACTACACCACAAGCTCCGCAAGGGGGAGCTCCGTCTCCTCCGAGCAGAGAGGAGGCCCAAACAGAAGTCCGGGAAGAGGGGCACTGACCCCGGTGTCCGCGCGTGCTCTTCACCACGACTGGGTAGCCCAGCGGCTCGGCTTCATCAATCATTTTTGAAAAGTCTTCATGCCCACCTGTCAAGAAAAGCAAAAGTCAGTGAAGGTGAGGCTGATGGTCCAGGGCTCTGGGGGAATTCTTTGGAGCCCTCACATCCCTCTGCTTAAGGCAATGTGAACCCATTCCATCGGACAGACATGCACTGTGCAAGTGCCACACAAAAGGTGGGAACAGAGAGATCAGGAAAGCAGCATTACCACGCGCGGCCACCTGGCAGCGGCTTCACGCGCTCTGGTTCACGCAGTCGTCATGACAACCCCGCAGGCAGGGCAGGGATTCTTCCCTTACCTTGGCTGTGGTAGGCAGAATTCTAAGAAGGCCCCCAAGATTCCTACCCGCTGGTGTACGTGCTCTGTATAACCCCCTCTCCTGAGTGTAGGGGGGACAAGTGACTATGCTGGGATAGCATTCCTGCAATTAGGCTAATAATCAGTTGACTTTGAGTTAATCAAAAGGGAGATGATTCTTGGTGGACCTGACCTAATCAGGAGAGCCCTGTAAAAGAAGGTGAAGCATCAGAGAAACTCTCCTGCTGGCCTTGAGGGAGCAAACTGCCATGTTGGAGAGAAGTCCATGTGACAGGACCAACAGGCAGCCTCTAAGAGCTGAGAATGGCCCTCAGTTGACAGCCAGCAAGTAAGTGGGAACCTTAGTCCTACAACTACAAGGAACTGAATGCCAACAGTAAGCCTGGAAGACCCCAGACCTCAGATGTGGTCCCAGCCCAGCTGCCCTGGCGAGACCTAAGCAAAGAGTCCAGCTATGCTGTGGCTGGACTTCAGACCTCCAGAAACTGTGAGATGATAAATGGGTGTTGTTTAAGCTGCTAAGTTTTCAGTAGATTGTTGTACTGCAGTAGAAAACCAATACCCAAAGAAACCAAGCCTGGGATATTTCTCACCCAAAGGTAAGGCATGATTTGAAAGCCCGAATTGGCTCCACTACACTCCTTTAAGCCTTCATTTAAAAAATATGAATATTAATCTTTGGGGGACCATTATTCTACCTACCACAGGTGATACTGTAGTTCATCAATTTTTTTTTTTTTTTTTTTTTTGCAGTATGCGGGCCTCTCACTGCTGCGGCCTCTCCCATTGCGGAGCACAGGCTCCAGACGCACAGGCTCAGTGGCCATGGCTCACGGGCCCAGCCACTCCGCAGCATGTGGGATCTTCCCGGACCTGGGCACGAACCTGCATCCCCTGCAACGGCAGGCGGACTCTCAACCACTGCGTCACCAGGGAAGCCCAGTTCATCAATTTTTTGCAAAGCAAAATACTCTGGGATACTAATAAGACCTGTCCCAAAAGTGCTAATGATTAAAAAAAAAATAAAGCAGCATGAAAAGGCTGTGTAGATAATCAGGGGCATCTTTACAATGAGGACATTTTATAAGAAGAGAACTCCCAGCTTCCTGACACCCACTGATAAATATAACTCCTTTCTAGCCATCCTTTTGTCCTTCCCTTATAATACAGTGCAAGAGGGGTCCTGCTTATCTGAGGCCATCCCCGCACCTGTGCCTCGGACCCCTTTCCCTCTCACCTCCTCAGGGATCTTGCACCATTAAGTGTCCCCTCTCTGCTGTATCTTCAACCTCTCAGTTCAGAATTCCAGCAGCATTTTAAACATGCTCAGTAATCTCCCATCTTAAACAAATAAAACCCATTCCTTCACCCTGCATCATCTCTTAACTACAACCTTGTATCCTTACAATCAAGCTACTCAAAGGGTTTCAGTTTCCTCACTTCCCATTCACTTCCTCATCCTTGACAAGTTGGCTTTTCTCCCTATGGTTGAACTGAAGCTGTATTCATTGAATTCCCTGTTGCTAAATCCAACACACATCTCCATGAGTATGTTACGCATCCTCTCAGAATTAAACACCCCTTTTAATTACACCATCCTTCTTGGGATGTTCTTTCCATTGGCTTCTGTCATCTCTCTTCTTTCTGTTCTCACCTCTCCAGGTGCTCTTACTTGGCCTCTTGCATAGGTCCTTCTTCCTTTTCCTATTCCCTAAAGGATTCCCTCTCGAACCCTCTTTTATTAAATGTTGTTATTTTATTGTGGTAAAATAGACATAACGTAAAAGTTACCATTTGAACCATTTTAGGTGTACAGCTCAGGCCTCTCTTCATTCTGCATCTTCTCCCTGAGTAATCTCATCCAGTCTTGCGACTTCACTTAACATAATGGAAGTTTCCAAATCCACTTCCTTAGTCTACACCTCTCTCAGGAGCTCCAGATCCATTTACCTGCTGCCTACTGAATAGTTTTACTTTTACATACTACAGACACCTCAAACAGAATGTGTCCCAAACTATAATAACCTCTTCCGACAATGCCTTGCCCTACCCACCAATCTGTTTCTCCTCTCCCATGGTTCTAGTCTCAGTGAGTGTTCGCTTTCACATCTGGTTGCCCAAACCAGAAACCAGAGTCACTCTTGATTCCTCTCCATGCTCCGCATAGCCACTCAATCATCATGTCCTAATATTTCTGTCTCCTTCCTAAGTCCTGAATCTGTTCACTTATCTTCATTCTTACTATGGCCACCTTAGTTTAGACTATCATTGCTCATTTGCATTGTTTATAAAGCCTACCAGTACATATCCTGTCTCTACTTTGCCCCTGGTCCAATTCCTTCTCCACAGTGTAGCCAAAGTGACATTCTGAACTCCGATCAGGCCATTTCCTTGCTTAAAGCCCTCCAATAACTTCCTGTTAGTCTCAGGATTACCCCTGATCTCTTTCATGTACTGTATATGGTGACTTCTTATCTTTCTAGCCTTATATCTCAACCCTATCTCCTTGACGTTCCACAAACTACTCAAAATACCACCAATCGGTCATGTTCTCTCTTGTCTCTAGGTCTTTCTATATTCTGCTTTCTTCTTAGACTGCTCCCCTGTCCCCCTTGCTTTAGCTGGATAACTTCAGCTAGTTTAGATGTTCTCTCTTTTGGGAAGCCTTCTTTCCTCATCACCTACTAAACGAAATTAGGAGCTCTCCTGTGTATTCCCATACCACCTTGTGCTAACTCTTATCCTGGCACTGCACTGAAACTGCCTCTGATGAACTGGGAATGCCCTGAGGGTAGGACTCTCTTACTTGTTGCTAGAGCCTAGAGCCTATTGTGGTAGTTGGCACACAGTGTGTACCAGCTACATATTTAATGAATGAATTCCAGAGAGAAAGAAGCAAAGACATTTCAGACAGAGGGAATGACTATGATAAAGACTCAAGGTGTTGAATCATCTAAGATGAACAGATTCGCCTTGAAAACCAACAAGAGATGCCAGAGGCCTTCTGGGGAGAGAGAACATAGGGATGTAGGCTATTTGGAAAGACAAGTCTCAATCCTATTTTAAGGACACTCACCATAGGAGAAGGTGTCCGGCATGGGGACCCCATGTCCAGCCAGCTCCTGGAATGTCCAGAATTTGTTGATGCAGTTTAGAATGCTCTGTGGGCGGTTGACTAAGCGGCAGCCCAACTTCTCCAGGTGTCGCAGGACGGTGATGTCACTGTCCGACTGCACTGAGGGTGTGGGCACCCGGACGAGCACCACGTCTGGGAAAGTGGTGAGCGCCTTCTGGTTCAGCTGCAGGCCTGCAATCAAAGGAAGAAATGAGCTCTGGGCTGGCCATCATCTAGTCCCACCAGAAGCACTGGTTCCAACAGACTCCTCAAGACTGAACCTAGCAGGAAGATAGCCTTGAAAACGGCACTTGGATATCCTGTTGTAATGAGAAGCTACCGTCTACCCTATACTCCAAACAAATGGGCAGAGCACGACATTGAGGAAACACAAAAGAATGAACAGGGTGGGGCGGGGGGGGGGGAAGAGCAGCATATCAAGAATAATCCAAGTTAGAAGAATCCATAGGAGATAATGCAGTCCAGCACCCTCCTTCCATGTAGGACTAGTGTTACTCAAAATGTAGTGGCTTAGGAGGCTGGAGACTTAATGACAAGGAATGCAGTAGGTCACTTATGGTATCTTTACCACTCTTATGACTTCATCTTTAAAAGTCATCTGGAATATTACGAATATAATGAATGTAAAAGTGTCAATGTTAGGTAAAAAAAACCAGGATACAAAATTATCAGTACAAGTTAGAAAACGCTAGAAGGAAATATACCAACATTTTAACAGTGGGTAATGGGACTATAGATGAGTTTCTATTTATACTTATCAGTATTTTCCAAAATATCTCCAACTGTGTATTACCTTGATACCAAAAAACTTTAAAAAAATCAATATACTAAAAATCAATTCAATATTAAGAAAAACTAGAATGCATCACAGAACAATTGGTCTATATAGCCAAAGGACTTAAACCTGTATGATACTGGATGAACTGGTAGTATTAGCTTGTAGTGAAGACTCAGAGGAACAGGAGTGCAGTCTCAATTATCTGTGCGGCTCCATGCAGAAGAATTATTTGGCTTGTCTTCTATGACCTCAGGAGGTACAGCTGAGGAGCTATCCAAAAGAGCATTATTTTGTCTGACTGTTCACTTCTGTATCCCCAGCGCCTAGAACAGTATCTGCTGCATGATAGGCACTCAGTGTTTGTTTAATTATACAGAAGCTACATGGAGATAGATTTGGGCTCAACAAAAGGGATACTTTTCCTCTGCCTTAGGATGGAATGGGCTGAGTGAGGCTCATGAGTCATCCGAGGATGGCACAGAAGGAATGCAAAAGTTAATAAGTTCACAGCAACCTGCCTGATCTCTTTCAACCCTGATATCTTATGGTTTGCATTACTCTAAGTAGTTACGTAGGCATCTCCGGTGCACCCAGCATCTGGGGATGGAATGATGGAGACAGGAAATAGACTGGATAGGGCAATGAGAAGTGAGTTCAGGGAACTACTTGGTCTGCCTTAGTGAACCTTAAAGGAGTCTCTAAAGTGCTCTACAGAAAACATTTTAAACACAGTTTGAGAACCGTCTTTTAGGCTTTAACCTAAAGCACCTTCGCTTTCATAAGTGATAAAAGTGTACAACCATATAACTCCAAGAAAACAAAAGGTACTAAGGAAGTTACTATTCCTCTATTGTGGGATGAATAATATCAATATAAAAACTCTAAGCAAAACAAAACAAAAGCCAGCAAACAGAAAAACCAAAACCACAAAACTACTACATGGATCTAACTTGCACAGTTTCCTCTCATTCTAGAGGTTTCACCAATTTAAAAAAAAGAGAGTAAGCACAATCATTAAGTTAAATTGTTTTTAGTACTTCTGCTGATAGTGTGAACCCAAGGAAATGGAATATAATTCTCAGGGGTGATTTGTAAAGAGCATTCAGGTTATCTTTACTTTGCCATCAGAAAACAGTATCATTTATACATGCGTTTTCCTTTGCCACTTAGCGCCCCTGGGGAAAATAATATGAAAGGGGGAAAAGAGTAAACCCTGAATAATATCCTCAAAACTGGTAGGAGAAGAAAGAAAAGTATTCAAGTTGGTGAAAATGGCAAGTAAAATACAGAACACTGAGGGGAAAAGCAACAGCCCAGAACAACATTACATAATGAGATAATATATGCAAAAATGCTTTGAGAACCACAAAACGCTACAGATATGCAAGGCACTGGCGTTATTATCGCACAGACACTCTGCAGAGCAAGGTAGGACACTGTATGGAGATTTGTACCACCTGATGACAAAAAATGGCTTTGCAACAGAAAAGTGGCCTAGAGAGATGAGAAGCAGCAGAAACGTCTGGGTTTTCAATCTCAACATGAGACCACAGACAAACGGTAAAACTTCTAAATGGGAAGAAAAGAATTCAGTCATTTCTGGAAATACCAACCACAAGTGGAGAGAGACAGCTCAGCCTCGATAAGCAGATTCACGTACACCTAGGAAGTCTTACCAGGATTTCATCTCTCTTCTCCAAAGGTAAATCTTTGGGCCTGGCTCATTCCAACTGAAGCCTTTAATAAATGAAGAATGGAATGGGTTAACGTGGAGCTGAAAAGGCTCTCCCAAGCAGTTAGACAGGTCTGGTCTCTGGCTGTGCTGGCCGTCCGGCTCTGTGCAGAGAGGGACGTGACGTGTTTAGGGAAAACATATGCACAACCAGTTACTTCTCTGCCCATTGACCCAGCTCCAGCATCCTTGCTAAGGGGCAACATCACTTGTCCCATGTTCATGCCCATTTTCTTTGCTGTTTGCACGTTGTCTAAACCACCATTTCTAGAAGGAGGAGACAAGAGTCTGCTGCTCACCGTGGCATCCTTTAGCAGGAAGAGCAATTCCACAGAGCCACGGCCAAGCACAGTTTGGGTATAAGGCTGGCACTTGGCAAACCTGTCAGTGAATTCTGAAGCCTTTAACCACTTAGTGATCTCTCTCCCTCTCCCCATTGATATCTCCTCTTGGGAAAGGATGGAGCTTAATGTGTCACCTTTCCTGGGATCCTTAATGTTCCCACTGCAATCTATGGGCCTTAAACCAAGGGAATGAAGTGCTGATGCAGGACCCCAAGGAGGGCAGGGCTCTGCTTGGCTGCCAGCAACGGAAGGAAAGCCCTGAACAATGAGGGCCTCGTGCCCTCAATAACAAGGGATTTCACGTGATTGAGTGCCCTAGTGCCCTCAGGCATCACCTTGACCTGGGAAGCAAGGTGGGGGGAAAGGAGCTGAGTTACTTCTGGGATATTTGGGGATCTCCCAGATTGCTAGACTGGGATTGAGATTTACTATTTAGCCTCAAACCACTTTTTTTTTAAAACTAAAATGATCACTATGTCCCCCAACAGGTCAATAAGATCGTGAAAAAGATCAGTCCCCAAACTAGTTAGTATAATGACCAATAGCCAACCTAGTCTAAATCAACTTTTTGAAACCACAATATTTTCTCCATATTACTTCTAAAAAGAATAATATACTTTTATGGGTAATTATGTTTTTGACTCTATTATTTATATTTGGAAATATTTTAATGTATTAAAAACAAGATGGAAAAATGAGTAACTTTTCCAAAGAACTGAGGCTGTTTTTTTTCTAACCTATATATTGGATTAAATTAATTCTACAAAACTAGACTTTTGCATTTATATGTACAACAGCAAAGAAATGTGTTAATAATACAGAGAAATAGCTTTAGAAAGAAACAAGTCATTACTGGAAAGTAGAGCTCTAAGAATTAAAACCCATTCTCAATCATTCATACCAATACAGGGAAGAAGCATGGAAAATAAAAGGTGCAGTCATCCAGATCTGCATTTGCCTAACATTTTTACTGATCATCTACTGTGTCTGAGGAACTTTGCCAAGAACATTCATATGTATTATTGCATTTAAATTAAAGGCATCTTGTTAAAAATAAAACAAAACAACATAGAGAACAGACTTGTGGTTGCCAAGGGGGAGGGAGGGAGGGAGAGGGATGGACTGGGAGTTTGGGGTTAGCAGATGCAAACTATTACATTTAGAGTAAATAAACAACAAGGTCCTGCTATATAGCACAGGGAACTGTATTCAGTATCCTGGGATAAACCATAATGGAAAAGAATATAAAAAAAGAATGTATATATATGTATAACTGAGTCACTTTGCCATACAGCAGAAATTAGCACGACATTGTAAATCAACTACGCTTCAATTAAAAAAAGAAGACATCTTGTATATGCATCCCTGCACTAGATCTGACTGTCAAAGTCTTTGCATTTACACAGAACTGATGCACAGTGGGTCCAGACCAGTGGGCACACAACACTCGTTCATGTACACACATATGCATCCCTGGCTTCACAACTAAAAAGCAAGCTTCAAAACTAAACTGGCTTCTTGTACGCTAGGAAAAAAAAACCACAAAACCCCTTCATGTACAAAGCAAGTGGCAGAAATAAGAAAACAGCAGGACACTGTAGCAGGAGAGCAAGCAAGGACCTCACTTACAGCAGCTTTTAGGACCATTACATTTGGGCAGGATCATGTAACCATGGCTGGTAGCGAAGCTCTGAGAGTTGTTAAAAATGAATCAACACTACAAATAACATAAGCGGATAATAATCCATTAAGTGCTGCACATGACTGTGTTGTGTTAGGAGGGAGAGGTGTCATCCCAAACATGATCTGGCTCAGCTCAGTCACTCTCCAGTTCTTCTCTGGTCTCTTTCTACCCTACCCCACAGCATTTTCTCATAAGGAAGTTACTTTTATTCTTACCGAGTAGATGCTATGCCACTCCTCTTTCCCTTTTAAAGGTCTTTGTTACGATGCCCAGAGACATCTCACCTCTACCTCATTAAGACCCACAGTCATGATGTGGCTACCTTCTCTTTCCACCAACTGCTAATTTGAGGTCATTTAATTCAATTCAACCTTCACTGAACTGTTGAGATGAATCAGACATACTCTGAAGCAGGAATACAAAGATGAGCCAGGTGATCTCTGCATACCAGGAGCTTATCATCTCCTTACAGAGAAATATATCAACATAATTTTAATTCATTCAGTCACTCAACACATATTTATTGTTTCATGCATTCATTCAGTGAAGATTTATTGAGCACCTACTTTGGGCCAAGCCCAGTGTTAGTTTGGGTTTCCCCAGAAGGACTGCTGGAGATAAGGACTGAAGTGCAAGAGGTCTATTATCACGGTGGCAATTTCAGGAAACACTGGAGGGGGAAGTAGAGAAGGCAATGCTGCAAATAAAAGGTGTGTTATGAAGTGAGTGATCACCTTGGCACCCAGGGCTTAATCTTGCTGGGCGACAATAAGAAACGGTTTAGTGCACACTCCTTGGTTACCCCACCCAAGGGGCGAGGAAGCTAGCAATTTATAATATTTATATACCAACCCTGTCTTTGGTTGAGAGCTGATCGAGGGGTGTGGTATTAATTCCCTGGTCCTTCCGGCTTGCCATGCATGTGTGGGCAAAGTGAGCTTCTGTGACCAGAGAAAGCCCTCAGGCAGAGATTCAGGTGCTGATGGTTAGACCGGTGGCGGCGGCAGTGTAGGGCAAGAGGGGAGGACGGACACAATGCCATCAAATGGTAAGAGCAAAAGGGACATGGGAGGGCCTCTGACAGGCACCGTCTAAAAGGCTGGGCATAGGGGTTGAGGTGTGAGTGTAACAAACAATATCCCTGGAATTTAAGAAGAAAGAAAACAGACAACTGTAACTAATGTCACTGATGCTCTATGCTCTTCTTAAGCACCTGGGTATTAAGAAGAGTTATCAGTCTGGTTTGGGCAGGGGGTGGGGAGGTTCTAATGCAACGTGAGAACTGCTCTAGCAGGCATATATATCAGGGTACAGTGACAGCGAAGGAGGAGGGAACAGTTAGGTGATTATTTCTGAGAATCAAGGAAAGTTTCAGAAAGGAGATGTGGACTCGTAGAGCTTCTGGGCACAGAAGAAATGTGTAAAACTAATAAATGCATAATGTCTACCCTTCAGAAACAAGTCGATGGTAAAGGCATGGCAACACATAAGCACTGAGTTCTGCGACAGCTCAGGGCAAACGTATTTGCAAAGGCCTTTCAAGAAGTTGAGGACACATGAGATGAAAGGCAATTATGGCAAAGTAGATAAAGTCCTGGTCTCCAAGTCAGAGACTTGATTTAGTTCTGCGCCGTCATTTAACAGCTTGGCAAGACACAGAAAATGTCCCTGGGTCTCAGTTTCCTCTTCTGTAAAATGGAAGAACTTGAAAACCTTCCTCTCTCCCACACCTCACCAACACAATGCTTCCTCGCAGCCACGAAGACAAATCTCATCAGGCCCTTTTCTCTTTTCCTCTCAGGCTCTCAGGATTCCAGTCTCCAAGGCCGTGTCACTTCCCTGGACTCTGAACCCCACCTGGCTCTGACATTGTCTTTTCTTTCTTTCTTTCTTTTTTTTTTTTTTTTTTTAACATTTGGCTGCTCTGGATCTTCACTTCATTGCAGTGCACGGGCTCAGTTGCCCCAAGGCATGTGGGATCTTAGTTCCCTGACCAAGGATTGAACCTATGTCCCCTGCATTGGAAGGCAGATTCTTAACTACTGGACCACCAGGGAAGTCCCTGACACTGCCTTTTCTACTCCCACCTTCCACTCCTGCCCATCTCCCCGGTGCCCTCGGGGACTCAATCAATGGGACTCAATGGACAGCAAATCTCCTGTCCTTGAACTTTTCAGCAACTGTTCCCTTCCCCTTCTTTTTCTGAGTCTAACTGAACCCTGACTCTGCTTCCCCACCAGCCCTCCCAAGCTGTGGCGGGTTTCCTCTCCCTCTCACCTGGGGTTACTGGGCCTAGAGGTAGGAGAGACGTGCTCCTTCCTACTCTCATCGCAGCTTGACCAGCATCCTTCTCTCCTCCTAAAACACCCAACTTGCCTCTCATCTGACAACACCACACATCTCCCCACTTGTGCAGGTCATCTAAAGACCCCAGTCACTTCCCTGTCCTTGAAGCTCTAGCTCCAGACTCACTGACTCTCCTGTGCTGTCACAGATATTGGTGATTTCAATATCCCCATGAAGAATTCTTCCAATTCCCAGGCCTCTCTGTTTCTTGACCTCCTTTCCTCCAAGGATCTTGTCCACCATCCCACCCCAGCCACCAGTACCAGTTACATTCTAGACTTTATGCAGTGATCATAACTCCCATCTCCAAACACCGTCTCCTATCTTTCCAGCTCACTCTATAGTACCCCAACTCCAGCCACACTTTGACACCACCTGGAACTACCATGCATGGCTCCCCCATCTTTTCACTGTCCCTCGCCCCCTTCATACCCTATTTCATTTCCATAGTCAAGCACCACAACATATATCCACAAATCCTTGCACCCATTTCTTGCTTGGCTAAACCACAACCCCAGTGGGACTGATCCAACTCTGCCTACCTCATGTGCCCTCCTGTGCAATGGAGCATGTCTGAAGAAAAAATACACAAACCTGCTGACTGATCTCAAGGGCATCCTTGTTGCTGCCTGCTAAGCACTGTTTCCCTAGTCCATTCACTCTCCCTCAACACCGGACATCTATTGCACACTTTCTTTTCTTGCTTCAGATCTTCACTTCTTCCTCCCTCCTCCTCATTCTCACTCTTCCTATTTCAGGGAGAAAAACTGAAGCAATCAGAAAAGAACTTCTCTATAACTTCCCACTATCACATCTACCCACCTGCACCTGTGCCAATAGGTGACCTTCTCTATTATAATGGCTGAAGTGTCCTTGTTCCTGGCTTAGGTCAAC
Organism: Tursiops truncatus; assembly: GCF_011762595.2. Lineage (NCBI taxonomy): Eukaryota > Metazoa > Chordata > Mammalia > Artiodactyla > Delphinidae > Tursiops > Tursiops truncatus. The sequence continues at coordinate 149,523,242 of NC_047034.1, forward strand.
TCCTCGAAATAGGCACTAGATCCCAATCCCTCTCAGTCACGTAAGGCACTGCTCCAGCAAGTCACCTCTCTCTCCTACATCACCAATTTCTCTCTCTATTGGATCATTCACACCAGCATGCAATATTCTGTTATTTCTCCCTTCTTTAAGAAAATCCTCTCAAATCCATCTTTGAGCAATATCTTAGCTCAGGCTGCTATTACAAAATACTATAGGTTTGGTGGCTTAAACAACGGACATTTATTTCTCACAGTTATGGGGACTAGAAGTCTGATATCGGGGTGCCAGCATTATTGGGTTCTGTTCCTGGCTTGCAGACAGCAGCCTTCTTGCTATATCCTCACATGGCAAGGAGAGGGAGGGAGGGAGGGAGAGGGAGAGGGAGAGGGAGAGAGGGAGAGAGGGAGAGAGGGAGAGAGGGAGAGAGGGAGAGAGGGAGAGAGGGAGAGAGGGAGAGAGGGAGAGAGGGAGAGAGGGAGAGAGGGAGAGAGGGAGAGAGAGGTGTCAAGTTCTCTCATCTCTTCTTATAAAGGCACTAATACCATTCATGAGGGTACCACCTCATGACCTCATCTAAACCTAATGACCTTCCAAAGGCCCCACCTCCAAATACCATCACATTGGGGGTTAGGGCTTCAACGTATGAATTTTGGGAGAATACAATTCAGTCCGTAGCAAGTTATCAACCCATTTTTCACTTTCTCTTTATAACAAAACTCTTAAGGCAGTGTGTATATTCCCTGTTTTCCATTACTTCATTGAAACTGCTCTTATCAGAGTCACTAATGCTAAGTCCACATTCTACATCCAATGTTCAGTTCTCAGTCCTCATCTTAACTTGATTTACCAGCAATAGCTGAAACAGTCTCATCATGTCTTCCTTCTTTAAACACATTCTCCACTCGGCTTCCAGGACGCCACACTCTCCAGGGTTTATTTCTTTTACTTAGAATTCTTTGCTGGTTCCTCCCCCTCTTCCCAACCACTAAACAGTGGAGTGCCCCAGAGCTCAGTCCTTGGACCTCTTTTCTGTCGACAGTCACTCCCACGATACGTGTATGGAGATGCTCCTACTTTTGATAGCTTCAGGCCAGGGCTTTCCCCTGAATCCCAAGTGGATATGATCAACTGCCTACTTGCCATTTCCATTTGGATGTTTAATGGGTACCTTAGACTGAGACCTGATCCTCATCACCTGACCAAACCTACTCCTCTCACACACTTTCCATATGAGTAAATGGCAAACTTTATTCTTGCAGCTGCTCAGGACAAACTTTGGAGTCCTCCTTGATCAGTCCAATGTCTACACATCCAATGTCTGATCCAGTAGGCACATTCTGACAACTCTGTCTTCAAAATATATCCAAAAATCCAGTCACTTTTCACCTCCTCCCCTGAAATCATTCTAGTCCAACAACCATCATCCATCATCTGTTACCTGAACTGCAGCAAGAAACTCCTAAGCCATCTCTCTGCTTCTGCCCTTGCTGTCATCAGTCTATTCTCAACACTGTGGCCAGTGTGACCCTGTGAACATAGGGCAGGTCATGTCACCCCTCTGTTCAAAACTCTTCAGTAGATTCCCAGCTCATTCCAGAGTAAAATACAATGTCCTTCCATGACCCACAAGGCCCTATACATTGGCTCCCCCCATGACCCACAAGGCCCTATACATTGGCTCCCCCCACCCCACCTCTCTGACCACCTCTCCTAATGCTCATTAACTCTCTGCTTTGGCCACACTGGTTTCCTTGTTGTTCCCTCTTGCCTGAACCACTCTACTCCCAGATATCCAAACAGCTTGCATCCTCATCTCCTTCAGGTCTTACTTAAACATCATGTTCTGGGTGAGGACCACTCCAGCCACCCCACCTAAAATTACAATCCCTTTTTCTGCCCCCAGAAATGTGCTACTTTTTCCTCCTTTTCCCTTCCTTACTTTTTTCCTCCTTAGCTCTTTTCACCAAATACTACTGTGTTTTAACCTGTTTGTATTCTATCTCCCCATCTAGAAGGTAATCTCCTTCAGAGGCAGGGATTTCTGCCTGTTTTGTTCTGGTGCCTAGATCAACACCCCTCACGTAGTAGGCAGTCAACAGATATTGTTGAGCAAATGAATGAATGAAATCATTATAATGAGGGAGACTGTGTCTGTTCTTACTCTCTGTTATATCTCCAGCACCTAGCACAGTGCCTGGCCTGGCACAGAGTGGGCACCCAATTGATATTTGTGGAATGAAGTAAAGGAATGAATAGGATTGTTGTGAAGATTAACTGACACATAAAAGATATTTAAGTATTAATAACAGAGTTACAGGAATGAAGAACCATTATTCCCGTTCATTCCGCAATGCAAAGTAACTTAAATGTATCACTTCCTCATAGCAGGAGTCTTGAATTACTTTTTTTTAAAAAAATATTTATTTATTTATTTTTGGCTGTGTTGGGTCTTTGTTTCTGTGCGAGGGCTTTCTCTAGTTGCGGCAAGCGGGGGCCACTCTTCATCGCGGTGCGCAGGGCCTCTCACTATCTCGGCCGCTCTTGTTGCGGAGCCCAAGCTCCAGACGCGCAGGCTCAGTAGTTGTGGCGCACGGGCCTCGTTGCTCTGCGGCATGTGGGATCTTCCCAGACCAGGGCTCGAACCCGTGTCCCCTGCATTGGCAGGAAGATTCTCGATAACTGCGCCACCAGGGAAGCCCCTTGAATTACTTTTTAATAGTGAAGGAACAAGTAGAACTAGATTGAGAATTTCAGATCTTGTTGGAGTTTTGTATTAAAATAATATAAAGCCCTAATAAGGTGAAGTTTTGTATTAAATAATATAAAGCCCTAATAAGGTGAAGTCTCTCCAGGAAGTGGGTAAGGTGACCCACCTACCTACTGGAGGAGTGGGTGGAGTGATGTGAGGCTAGCAGTGATGTACCTGGATGTCCATGGACTCTCTGCTAATAAGGGGGATGACAAGGAGGTATGGACGGATGGAGATGACGTGGACCTCTCTGATGATGGCTGTGTCCCTTCCACCAGGCAAGCCTAACAAATTTGGTGGAGGTGTATGGTAGCAACAACAGGTGGTTCAGAAACCTATAAAGCAGGGCTTTGAGATCCACTAAGGATCCCAATCTATTGGTTCTAGAACGTTTTCCAACACAGTTCATGAGCTGTCCCTAAAAACAGCTGTTAGAAACATCAACACTTCAACCCATCCTCAGCCCTTGAGGTCAGCCCACAGTTATAAATGTGGACCCATAGGGTAAAGCGTATCCATTCAGCACTCACATGTTTGGAAACATTACATGGTTGGTGCTTCCACCTACTGACCTTTCCACTAGTGCTGGATGGTGGTTTCTTTGGATTACAGGGTGTCAGGCACAGGCCTTTAGCAGGGACTGAGGTTAAAGATCAACCTTTGTGCACAAAGGTGAGCATGGTACCCTTTTCTGCTAGTGTCTTCTTGCACAGTAATGGGAGTCCATCCTTTCTCTGTGAGGCCCCTGTTGTCTTTTGGAAGGCTGCGATAAGACCATTGCCTCATTCAAGTTTACTTAGGATTTCCCCCTACCCAAACTTTTAAAATATTACTCACCTGGTCACTACAAAGAACAAAGTGAAAGTAGTCCAGAACACCTTAACGTAAAGAACCTGACCTAGAAACTGCCATATGGCCACCAAGGTTTTAGCTCTGAAAGTAAGGGAAGAATGCTGAATCACCCTGCTCCTAGAAGCCGAACTGTAACACATCCTCATTTCCAGAGCAGGTTCATTTCTTCTGTCTTGGTATCTGTCCCTGAGTTTGGGACTATACTTTTTTCTTGAGACAGCTAATTGTAAAGACCTTTGGGTGGTCAAAAAACTTGATTTGCACCAGTGACTCTGCCCTCCAATAAGTAAATGTGCTCGTCACAAAAACAGTTATGCGTCCAATCATGATCTCCCAGACACAGCAGCTAATTACAGTACATCTCACATACCTGAATTAGCCTTTAAGGCACTTCACTCAGTCATCCAACAAACATCAACAGAAGGCCTACTATGTACCTGTTCCAGAGCATATATTTGAGGAATACCCAGTCATTTAGGGGGTGAGAGAAGATAAACTTTTTTTTTTTTTTTTTTTTTGTGGTACATGGGCCTCTCACTGTTGTGGCCGCTCCCGTTGCGGAGCACAGGCTCCGGATGCACAGGCTCAGCGGCCATGGCTCACGGGCCCAGGCGCTCCGCAGCACGTAGGATCTTCCTGGACCGGGGCACGAACCCGTGTCCCCTGCATCGGCAGGCGGACTCTCAACCACTGCGCCACCAGGGAAGCCCAAGATAAACTTTGTAAATAGATAAATTACAGTAAAACATGATGAATGCTACCTTTGAAGGTCTGCACAATGTTGTTCGGCAGCAGATAGCAGAGAGAGATTCCTGGGGGCTGGGTAAGGAGTCAAGACAGACTGTATAGAGAAGAGTGACTTGAGCTGGATATGCAGGGTGAATAAAAGTTCCCCATGGGGGAGGGAGCTGGACCAGACAGGCATCTCAGGCAGAGGCAATTTCAGTGCAAGGGGCAGAGAGGTCAGTATAGGCTGAAGCATAGGGTGGAGTGGAAGAGAGGAAACAGAAAGTGCTGAGCCCAGAATTACTGAGTGTTGGTCCCAACTGCCAGCCAGCACTATGTGCCCAGACACCCTGACTGACCTTTATCAGATTAATGTGTAAAAAGAACCTAGACCTACGCCTGGCTCATGATAAACACTCCACGAATTTTGCTTTGAATATTACTATGTGCATTTTGGTGCCGCGTTCATCACCACCTTATTCTCAGGATTGAGAAAAATTAACAAATATGTGTTGAATGAATGAAGAACTTGTGGTTTCTAAGAAGGAAATGGCAATGGATAGGATTCTCATAATGCTACATCCAGCAGGAAGGTGAAGGGAAAGTGTTTTCTGCAGGATTGCTTCAGTCATCTGAAGGTCATTCACTCTTCCCAGTAGTCTCCCCCACCCAAATCTATGCTGGGTAGGGCAGACCACTGGGTTAAAAAGAATAACCATAAAACCTTACATTTGCACAGCTTCTTCAGCTTACTTGTATTATCTAGTTTAAAATAACTGCAATCTTTAAATCCCCAACTTTTAACCTCTTGTCTGAATCTATTTCAGATATAACCTGAAATTCTCATCTCTGTATTTGAGTTCCCACTAGCCTCCATGGAGGGAAGACTGGCAATGAATTTAAGAAACTGGTAGAGTCACCGCCCATACCTGTCCCAAACTGACCCCTTCATCTACTCCCACACGAATCTCAAGAAAGAACAGAAAGGAGCCTGAGTAAAGGTGGTACCTTAACTTCCTAAACTATCACATTACTTTGCAACGTCACTGTCTAGCCTCAATTTAATATAATTCAGTTCAGTTCCACATCTGATGTCCTAAGGCATACTTATTCCATTATCACTGGCTGGGAATTAGGAGACCAGGTTTTTAAACTTCAGTTTGCTGCCAACTAGCTGGATGGCACTGAGCAAGTCACTTCGTTTTTTTGAGCACCAGGTTTTTCATTTGTAAAATGAAGAGGTCAGAATGGGTGATCCCAAACTCCTTCCCAGCTCTCACAATAATTCTCAAATGGGAAATAGCATCGATATCATTGTAACTCTTTCTCTATTTCGAAGCTAGTAAGTTCTAGAGTTTATTTCGGAGGAATACTTTGGCTCAGCAAATTACCAACAGTTTTCTACAGTTGACTCTAGAAGAAACTGGGAAGTAGACTGCATATCTTTATTCATTCAAAAATATTTCTTCAGTGCCTATTAAGGTGTGAGGCACTATTTAGACACTGTTACAGCCCTGAACAAAGCAAACGAGCTCAGTCTTCTCATGGAATTCACTTCCTTGTGTTTAATTAATCCCGTCATGCACCAAATAAATCTTTTGACTGCTTTGGACAGCAGAAACAGTGATCTAATAGGTTTGTTTTATGTGTTGTGATTTGTGTGGGGCAATCTCTGAATTAGCAAAAAAATGAAAACTGCTTCCAAAAATCCCTGTCTTCAGTTTCTCCATCGACTAGGTAAATAACTATGTAGTTTAAAAAGAAGTAACTCCTTGTTTCTGAATAGACTGGGATACATTCACACATGAATTCCAGAACAATTTTAAGACACTAAACGAAAGGGGTGAAATGTTTCCTGCAGCATTAGAATTTAATTTTTTCTTTTCCTATGACTGATTCTTTAACATGGGGTTTTAGATACAAAACAAACAGCATTCCTCTTCTCCTTCACAGAATGCATGATGGGTCTACAAAAAGGAACATGATGTGGAATGATATGCCTGTAACTCAATAAAGGCATATTTATAGGCTGTAAAACAAATAAAGAGCAAACTCTTGGTGTGGAAAGATGTGTATACTAGATTTAGATCAGTAAAATATAACAGATTATTCCATTTAAGTATGGTACTGATGCAGAATTTTAGAGCTGGAGGAACCCTAACCCTTAGTTTTATAAATGAGAAACCTGAGATTCAAAGACATAAAGTGACTTGGCCAAGGCAAAGCCAAGATACTCATTAGCAGCAAAGTTGTAATAAGAATCCAATTCTACTGATTCTCTGCCCAAGAATTAGTTCTATATTAACTAACTGAGAGTTTTAGCAAATCAAGACTAGAGAGATGGTGCCCTTTATGGCTGACAGCCATTGTTTTAGACTAAATGTATGATACCTGATGTCTGTAGTATATTTCTCCAACAGACTATACAATCTGATATTACTTATGAAGGGTTTAGATAAATTTATAGATGAAACATCCGGGACAGATATGTTCTACTTAGAAACAGGTCATATTCAAAATCTCATTTTGAGTGATTCAGCCTGTTCAGAATTTGGAACCCCTTTCCCCTGCCAAAGAAAAGTAACAAATTGTGAGTTAATTTAACCAGGCATGATTGAAATAATATGAATGGTATTCCAAGAAGCACTCTCACTGGGCCCAAAGCCCCTTGAGTCCTGGACCCCCTGAAGTGACTGGATACCTCCCGACTGGAGGCTGGAGAGACTCAAAACTGCAGGCCAGGGGGAGGTTCCTAAGCCAGGATTCCTAAGTCAGAGACTGTCTGTGTTGGGATAATTAAGAATATCTAAAAACATATGTAACCTCTTGAGGTCATGGTCACAGATGATAACCATGTCTTACCCAAAAAAATCTCTTGGACACAGCAGTGGAGAAATCGGTGAGGCCAGAATGGTCTGTACCTGAAATCTTGGCTTTTCTGGAATCGGAATTCAGTACCTTCAGGGAGGAGGATGAGTTTAAAGAAAACCCATCAAAGGTCTTCTCTCCCACCTTACCCTCAAGAGGTGACTCCAATCTTTCTCAGATTTCTCCCCATCTGCAGGTTCCTAGCTTGGGAATAATATTCTATGTAGCGCATTAATGATGCTTAGACACTCTTGGAAAACTTTTAAAAACATTCATCCTAATGGCAATTTTGTAAATTTAGTGCGGGCTTCTATAAATCTAAACTGACAGCGTTATCAGTGAGAGCACAATTGGCTAATTTGGGGTTAGCTTGATTTTCTTCGGACCTCCAGGAGGCTTCAGGTGAATTTGAGTTCCTTCCAAACTAAGTCTCCTAAGTGAATTAAATCCTGTTCTCAAATCTTGGCCTCAGGGCAGATGCTAGTGGTCAAAGAAGCTCTCAAGGTTAGGGGCTTTCTCTAACCCAAAGAGGTCTCTCAGGGGAGAGCGGCAGGTTTGGAGGCCCGGAAGGAGATTTGGCCTGGGGGGGCCCGGTGCGCGCGCCCACCCTCTGGCCCTCGGAGATCCCGGAGCGCCTCCCTGCCCTCCCGGGCCCGCCTAGCTCACCGAGGTTGCCGCCGACGATGGTGACGGCGATCTGGTCCATGAGCACCGCCCGGAAGCGCACGTCCTGCTCGGAGCAGCGCTGCCTCAGGGCGCGCAAGATCTGCACCTGAGGGTAGTCCTCGCGGATGCGCCGGTCCGTCAGGAACCAGAGCTGGGAGCACATGGCGGCCAGGGCGGCGGCGCCCGGCGGGGCGCGGGCCCCCTCGGCGACCCGGGCCGCTCGCTCTGGCTGGCGGGCGGCCGGCGTCCCGGGCGAGCGCGCGCCGCGGCTCCGCTCCCGCCGGTGCGCCAGGAGCCTCTGCAGCCCTGACCCAGCGAATCTGCCCGGCCACTCAGCGCCGCCGCCGATCCCAGCCAGCCAATCAGCGCGCGGCGGCGGGCGCGGGCCGGCCGCGGGGCCAGCTGCAGAGGCGGCCGCGGCGGGGCCCAAGCTTGCTGCGGCCGGGAGAAGAGACCCGGGTGGGATTAGCGGCCCCGGGAAGCCCCGAGCGAGGAGTGCGGCGGGGAGGCTGAGGGAGGGCATCCCTGTCCCGCGCTGGACCCCGGCGGGCGTGGCGCTGCCGGCCGGGGTGGGGCGGCCGGAGCGGGAGGGGCTAGGGCGGCGACCCAGTGAAGCCGAGAGGGTGTCCGGGCTGATGGAATAGTGGTCCGCAGCGGGCAGCGGGATGCTTCCCAAAGGCCGTCCCGAGCACCCGGGGGCTGGGAGCATTGGCGTCCCCCTACAGAGTCTGGGGCAGGGCCTCGGGGACGTCCCAAAGGAGACTCCGGCGCCTGGCGAAGGTCACACAGCTAGGCCTCCAGGTGGACCCTGGCCTTGGAATGCTCTGCCCAAATCCTGGCCTGGAGCTGGGGTGGGGATTGAGGGTTCAGATAATTTGAAGGTGCGTTTCTCAGGGTCTCAGGTTTTCTTTCACTGGATACCCCCTCCCAGGATTCAGCGGTCCTGGGCCTGCACAACCTCAATGTGAAGAAAATGGACTCCTTTTAGTTAGAAGGACCACCAGCTGGTCTTCTCCCATCCCCCCAGCCCGTACAACTGAGTCATCTTTAAACACTGTCCTTGGTCCTAGCCAATCGCAAATTCTGCCAGCAAACAACTATGTTTGAATCCAGACTTTCCTCTCTAAATAACTGAAAGACTGAAGTTAGCCATCTTTGGAGATTGCATTTGCTCTTCTGGCTCATTAAAATATTTGTCTTTTTTTTTTTTTTTTTGGCTTAGGGGGGCAAGAGGAATTTCAAAGCAGGCCAAACAATAATTTAGAAAAGGGGTAAGATATCTCAGGTAAGGTATAGGCTTCACTATATATATTTTGCAGGTGTGTGCATTGACCCACTTGATGTGCCATTGGAAAAATTCTGTCTAAATGGAATTTCAAACATTAATTATTTTTCCAGCAATGTTAAGTAAATCTTTTTGTGTTGCAAAATACCCGCCCCCCCATGAATGTATTTTCTTAAAGTAACAGTAACCTAGTGCCCTATGACTTAGTAACGTTCAAAACTATCTTCTAACCACAGACCAACTTGGGCACTAGAGGCTCTATCTTGTACCTTGATCATTTCCTTCATGTCCTATGGTATATATTTTGTACACCCTGATGCTTTCTATTTGCTTCTGCAGGATCACAATACATAGGATGTCTATAAGATGATCAGAACCATAGCTGTCTGGAACGATAATTTGTATATAAGAGTCACTAAATTTAGAAGTTGCTTACAATCCATTTTCATAGTCATCTTCATAAGTTGAGAATGTTTAATTCATATGCAGATGGATGCCAAGATTCCCAAAACCCAAGCTTGAGGAGAGCAGGATCTGGGGATCCAGATGTTGTGATCACTTCTTCACTGTCTTTGCTCAGCCTCTCTAGAAGGTTGCTAACACCGCTGTGATCTCCCTTTTCTAGGATGGGTGATAAGTGAGAACCTGGGACAGTGTCCAGTTAGGACATAGCTAAACTTATGTTGGTATGTTTTGTTCTATTATCAAAATTATCAAGCACAGAGGTAACTGCCCCAGATTTGGGTTATTTTCTAAGATGTATTACCTTATATAATATTTCTGCATAGATGACTCCCACATTCGGTCCCCTGACCAGGGATCGAACCCACGCCCCCTGCAGTGGAAGCGCAGAGTCTTACCACTGGACTGCCAGGGAAGTCCCCAAAGTCAATTTTAACCCTGATGCCTCCTGAGCTTCAACAATATAGAAACATGCTGTCCTGCCATCACCTCAATGTCCCTAGAGCTAAACTCATTCTTTTCCCCTTCATTCCAGATTCAGCTGTCTTAAACAATAAGGAAAATGTATTATCTCATGTAACAAGAAATCCAGGTAGGTCAGTTCTAAGGTTTATTCATTTAACAGCTCAGTAAATTTATCAGGGACCCAAATTCTTTCCATCTTTTCACTCTGACTACCTTAGGCCCCTCATAGTTACAAAATGGCTGCCATAATTTCAGCTGACACGTGCATACATACAATGTCCAATGGAAGTAGAGAAACTGTTTCTTTCCCTGTGTCTCTCTTTATTAGCAAGGAAAACCTGTCTCAGAAGACCGCAGGCAGGCTTCTCACACTCTCCCACATCTAAACCAGTCACCAGCAGAGAGTAAGAAGCCATCATGAGTGGCTTAATGTAATCATGGTTTACCCACTGTGGCTGGGAATTGGAATCCCACCAAGCACATGTAGAGTTAAGTGAACACCTGGGCAAAATTGGGGTTCTCTTAGGAATAAAGGGAGAATAAATGTTGGGAGGACAAACAATGGTGTTTGATACAGAGGGCAATAAGGTAAATGTATCAGGATAAGCCAGGTTAGGCTGTGGTAACAAGTGATTCCAAAGTGGCTTACAACAACAAAGTTTTATTTCTTGAAATACTGTACATGCCCATAACAGATCAGTTTGGCATATTTGAGGTTGTCTTCATGCCAGGACCCAGGCTGATAGTGTAACCTTTTTCTGGAATAATGTTGGTCTCGTGGAAGGGGGAAAATGATCACGGTGACTCACACGCTGGTTCTTAATGCTGCTGCCTGGAACTTTTACATGCTAGAGCTTACATTTGCTCGGTCAGAACAAGTTCACCTGGCCAAGTCTGACATTAGTAGGGTAGCAAAGTCTTATTCTTTCCTGGCAAGGGCAACAAAAATTTGTGAAAAACTATAACCAACAATATAGTCTGCCACACTCAAGGATGAGAAATAGCCAAATCCTACTCTGCTAGTCGTCTCTACTCCCTTTAGGGTTCCCAGGGGAACTATATAAAAGAAAGAAATTGGAATAGAAACCAAAGGATCATTTTATTCATAACTGAGCTAGCACCCAGTAACCTCTAGAACAGAACTGTGCCAAAAGACTGAATCATACAGCTTATGTGTAAGGCTGAAGTGAAGCTTCGTAATTCCCTGCTTCGCCTCCACCCTCTAGATTTTGGGACTGTCATGCATAGGCATGCCTGTGGAAAGAGGGGAGAAGATGATCAGATCTGTGAGCAGACCAGCTTTACTCAACCAAGTGAGAGTCAAATGGAAACTGGGCTGGTCCTACCTGGAGCAAGGGCTCCTGACCATGTGCCCTTTCAACACAAAGTGACCCAACCACCAGTAAGATGTGAACTCGTTAGTGTCCTGGGCTCTGACCAATCAGATTGAAAACTTCTTCCTTCTGAAGGTAGCCAGTCAGAGGCCAGGGCAGAGGAAAAGGGAATTCCTTCCTATGTTCTCACATTCTCAATTTTGTTCTCTCTTAATCCATTAGGAAGAGGGGTAGAAAAGTCTTCTGCCAAACAAACGAACATGCCTTGTCTATTTGCCTCCTCATCTAGACTGTAAGCCTCTCAAGAACAAGGGCCAATGCATCGTGCATCACTGTTTCCACCTATGGTAGGTACTCAAGTATCTGTTGATAAAGTTAGGACTGTCGTGTAAAAGACATCACTGCAATTTCAGTTGAGAAAACTGTGGTCAGTTACAGATATACTAGGTTTTTGTAACCTGGGATTCTGGGGCCCTATTTCTTATCTTACTTCCAACCTTCTATATATTGGCACAAAAGGGTGCTGACATGTGGGTCTGGACAGTGGAAAGAAAGTGAAAGTCTTTGTAAATATTACACGTGACCGCAAGCAGATTGATATGTCAAGTTAGAAGATCAAAATTCAATTGACCTCAATAAATTAGAAAAATGGTCATCAATAACAGGTTAAAGTGCACTAGGATAAATGGAAAGTGGTTCATCGAAGGAGCAAAAGAAGCGTCACACATGCGTAGGTTAAAGAGAGAAAAACTGGCCATGCAGGAATGTAGCCAAGAAAGACCTGACAGTTGTGGCAAACCAATAACACAATGAATAGAAAAATGGTGGGCTATATTAACAGAAGTCTACAAGGCCAAATTCATCTTCATATCCCTGGGACCTAGCACGGTGCCCGGCACACTGCATATTGATAAATAGTTATTGAAAAAAATTGTGTGGCTTTGGTCAGATTGTTCATGCTATTGTGTCCCTCCGAAAGCCTTTGCGTGATCAATGCCTATCCACTCTTCAAGACCCAGCTGAGATACAATTCTTCCACGTTATCTTTCCTAAAATTTACCTTACCCTCACCTAGAGGAAAGCTCTCCGTTTCTGAATCCTCATAAGCAGTTAATAACTGCTAGCTTACATTAATTATAATTAATATGTATTTAATTATAATTATGAAATATAATTAATTTTATTCTAGTCATGGGCTCTCAGTAATTATTGGGTGAATGGTAACTCTCAGATTATGAAAATCCAATATACATAATTTCAAAATTATAGAATTAATGACTAAAGGAAGCGGTCTCAAATTCTAGAATTTTGCATTACTGGCACTGACTCTCTCACTTTCCTTGGTCTAGTAATCCAGATGTCTGCTTTTCCCTCATCCTCTTATTCAAGCTCCCACCCCTTATTCCCTCTCACACCAGGGTCTTAAGGAACAAGGCAGAATTTACTGAAGGGGAGACACGATGTACATCTTGTACACTGCAGTAATTCACTTGAAAATACCCTACAACACATCTCTTTTTTTTTTTTTCTTATAGCGGTACGCGGGCCTCTCACTGTTGTGGCCTCTCCCGTTGCGGAGCACAGGCTCCGGACGCGCAGGCTCAGCGGCCATGGCTCACGGGCCCAGCCGCTCCGCGGCATGTGGGATCTTCCCGGACCGGGGCACCCCTGCATCGGCAGGCGGACTCTCAACCACTGCGCCACCAGGGAATCCCAACACACCTCTTTTTTCAGAGTACTCTCTGCTTCTGCCAGTACGGCTCTTTTTCCACTCCACTCCCCAGCCTCCAGTCTTGTTGCTCTTAACTTCCCTTCCCAGAGTCCTATGCAGATTCCTCAACCTTTCGTTATTGGGAGGAATGCATTTTACCCCAGCTCTACTTCCAAACTTGCACCCCTGATGAATTACTGTTTAGCAAAACAAGCCTTTCAATTAACAGATCCATCTTCTTCAGGAAATAGAGGGGGATTATAAATAATTTTTCCCTGTTGCAGATACAATTAACACAAAATGACTAAATGGGGTTAGTCAATGAAGTCTTCATTGGAAGCTTGTTGGAGTCAGCTTTTGAAGATGACAGTAGATACAGCTTTGCAGGGCAGAGTGCAAGGAAGACATTCAGGTGGTTGCTAGCTGCTGTCTGGCTCTGAATGAGCTAGGCTCTCAGAACCAGGTAGAAGTTTCTAGTTTTCAAGGGGCTTGCCCTATCTCTCTTGAGACAAGGCTGCGTAATTGCTTATCTTGCTCTCTGCCAGCCTTAGCCTCACTCAGCTATAATCATTAAAGATAGATGTTCGTTGTCTCAGTCTTTCCTAGTTCCTTAGCCATTTCTGACAAATCAAGAATTATATTAGAAGCCTCAGCACTATCTTTCCTTTCCTCTCATGTTACGATACAGGCTATGCTGCTATAACAAAGAGACTCTACAAGGAATTTATTTCTCTCTCACTTAATAGTCCAGTAAGGTGGGTGTCCGGCATGAAAAGGTAGCTTCTTCCCCTTGTTCAACCTGGGACCCAGGTTCCTTCCATCTTAGTGTGTTGCCTGCTCCAGCAATGTGGTCATTGTTGGCATGTTCGAGGCTGGCTTTATCAACCACATCTGTGTTCCAGACCTCTGGAAGGAGAAAGAAAAAGTGGAGACAAGTAGCTTCCTTTTAATGATGTAACATGAACATTATACTCCTAACTTTCATTACATCCCAAGAACTTGGTCACATGGTCACATCTACTGCAAGGGAGGCTGGAGAATGTATTCTTTAATTGGACAGATATGTGCCCACCTAAAACTCAGTGGAGGGAAGAAGGGGTTCTATTACTAAAAGGAAGAGGAACTGGAGGTGGGGATGATGAGTGGTTTCCACCATAGCTCCTTATCCCTGTGTGAGATAAACTTCTTAGCATGGCATAAGTGACCCTATGGACCTTCGGCTTTCCACTCTAATAGTATAGAATTCCTTGAACTGCCCTGGATACAGTTTTGTGTGTCTCACCTCCGTGACTGTTCATGGTAAATCTTGCTCGCCTTTCTTTGCCTGCTACAACCAGCTCAAGCAGCATCTTCTCCAAGAAGTCTTCTAAACCTTAGTTTGGCATAAGTGAACCTTCTTTGTGTTCTCATAGCGTACTATGCATTCCTCTCCTTTGGCACTTGTCAAATTCCCCCACTATCAGCACAAGCTCGAAATCATCTCTTTATGGCTACGTCTCCATCTAGATTGTAAGCAACTTGAGAGCAAATGTGCTCTGTCGCAGACTTATTTGAATCCTTAGTACCTAACTGTGCTAAATTCCTTTTGCCCACCAGTGGGGAAAATAACTTGCACTATCGCCTGACCCCCTGCATGCCCACTGAGTTGTGGCTTTCACCTGTAATGGCCAGACTGTATACGTGGGCATTCTTTCCATTTGGATGGAAGCACTAGCCTGAAACACCTGCTGATCTAGGATACTGATCCTCTTGCTACGTTTTGTGAATTCCTGCCTCTGGGGGGCCTAAGACCTGTTTTGTTACTTCCTAGGGGCTGACTGCTAACCCAGAGCCAGGGCATGACACAGCCCTGGCTAGGTCAGTTTCCCCCAGTTCTGCTCCTACTGGGCTCTGGCTATTTCCCCCTTATCACTGGTTCATCCTGCTAAGGCTTTATCATGCCTGACCTATGAATGAATTTGCCCATGTTAGGATTAATAAGTATTGTTGATACCTTGTGTTTGAAGCTAACTGGTCCAAGATGGGAACGGATTCTCAGATTTGTGGCATATCACTGACACAAAATGCAATTCGTATAGGCTTTCTTTAGATGAAGATATATATATATATATCTTAAAACATATGTATCTTAAAATATATGTGCCTTTAAAATAGGAATATTTGAGTATGCAAAACCAGTATATTGAGAGGGATTCTCATTTGGCACATATTCTTTATTTCACAAAAGGATTGACCAGTCTTGGGAATTAATCTCTCTCTTTTTTGGGTATAACTTTAGTCATTGTTCAGTGAGGCAGCTTATGTCTGTCCTGGAGAAAGTTCCATATGCACTTGAAAAGAATGTGTAGTCTATTGCTTTTGGATGGAAAGTTCTGCAGATATCTATTAAGTCTATCTGTTCTAATATGTCATTTAAGGTCAATGTTTCCTTATTGATTTTTCTGGCCATTGATGTAAGTGGGTGTTAAAAGTCCGCTACTATTATTATGTTACTGTCCATTTTTTTCTTTATGTTTGTTAATATCTGCTGTGTGTATCTAGGTGCTCCTATGTTGAGTGCATATTTACAATTGTTATATCTTTTTGTTGGATTGATCCCTTTACCATTATGTAATGTCCTTCTTTGTCTTTTGTGACAGTCTTTGTTTTAAAGTCTATTTTGTCTGATATCAGTATTGCCACCCCAGATTTCTTTTTGTTTCCATTTTCATGGAATACATTTTCCATCCTCTCACTTTCAGTCTTTGTGTGTCTTTAGACCTGAAGTGAGTCTCTTGTAGGCAGCATATACATGGGTCTTGTTTTGTTTTTGTTTGTTTGTTTGTTTTAATCCATTCAGCCATGCTATGTCTTTTGATTGGAGCATTTAGTCCATTTACGTGTAAAGTAATTATTGATGGGTATGCACTTCTTGCCATTTTGTTAACTGTTTGTTTTTGTAGTTCTTTTTTGTTCCTTTCTTCTTGTTTTGCTCTCTTCCCTTGTGATTTGATGACTGTAATCTCTATTGTTATGTTTGGGTTCCTTTCTCCTTTTTTTGTGTGTATCTATCATAGATTTTTTTTTTTTTTTGTGGTACGCGGGCCTCTCACTGTTGTGGCCTCTCCCATTGTGGAGCGCAGGCTCTGGATGCGCAGGCTCAGCGGCCATGGCTCACGGGCCTAGCAGCTCCACGGCATGTGGGATCATCCCGGACCAGGGCGCGAACCTGTGTCCCCTGCATCGGCAGGCAGACTCTCAACCCCTGCGCCACCAGGGAAGCCCTATCATAGATTTTTGATCTGTGGTTACCATGAGGTTTATATATAACATCCCATATATATGTGATTGTATTAAGTTGATAATCTCTCAAGTTTGAATGCATTCTAACAACCCTGCATTTTTACCCCTTGCCCCACATTTAATGTTTTTGACTTCATATTTTACATATTTTTGTTTGTGTATCCCTGAACTACTTATTGTGGATATAGATGATTTTACTACTTTTGTTTTAACCTTCTGACTAGCTCTATAATTGGTTGATCTACTACCTTTACTGTATATTTGCCTTTACCAATGAGATTTTTCCTTTCTAAATTTTCATATTTCTACTTTTGGCCTTTTCATTTCCACTTAGAGAAATCCCTTTAACATTTCTTGTAAAACCAGTTTAGTGGTGCTGAACTCTTTTAACTTTTGCTTGTCTGTAAAACTCTTTATCTCATCTTCAAATCTGAATGATAGCCTTGCCAGGTAGAGTATTCCTGGTTGTCAGTTTTTCCATGTCATCACTTTGAATACATTGTGCCACTCCCTTCTTGCCTACAAAGTTTCTGCTGAAAAGTCAGCTTGTAGTCTTATGGTAGTTCCCTTATATGTAACTAGTTGCCTTTCCCTTTCTGCTTTTAACATTCTCTCTTTACCTTTTGCCATGTTAATTACAATGTGTCTTGGTGTGGATCTCTTTGGATTCTTCTTACTTGGGACTCTTTGATTCTGGACCTGGATATCTGTTTCCTTTCTCAGGTTAGGGAAGTTTTCAGCTATTATCTTTTCAAATAAGTTCTCTACCCCTTTCTCTTTCTTTTCTCCTTCTGGTATCCCTATAATGAGAATGTTAACATACTTGATGTCTTCTCAGAGGTCACTTAAACTATCCTCATTTTTTAAATTCTTTTTTCTGTTTTCTGTTCAGCTTGGGTGATTTCCATTACTCTGTCTTCTTCTTACTCTTGATCCAGTCCTCTGTATTATCTAATCTACTATTGTTTCCTTCTAGTGTATTTTTTATTTTAGTTATGTGTTCTTTGTCTGTGGTTCTTTTTTGTATTTTATAACTCTAGCCTTTTCACTGTGTTCATCCATTCTTCTCCCGAGTTTATTGAGCATCTTTATGGTCATCACCTTGAACTCTTTATTGGGTAGATTGCTTATCTTCATCCACTTCACTTAGTTCTTCTTCTGGGGTTTTATTTTATTCCTTCATTTGGAACATATTCTTCTATCATCTCATTTTGTCTAATTCTGTTTTTATTTCTATGTATCAGGTAGGTCGGTTTTGTTTCCCAATCTTGAAGAAGTGACTCTTTGTAGGTGACATCCTTTAGAGTCCAGTGGCACTGCCCCTCTGGTGACCAGAGCTATATGCTCTAGGGGTGCCCTCTATGTGGGCTGCATAGGCCCTTCTATTGTAAAAGGGTCAACTACTGTGGGCATATTGGTAAATACCATATTGGGCATATTGGCCTGGCTGGTTGCCAGGTCCTGCCTCATGCAGAGGCTGCCAGCCCACTGGGAGGCAGGGCTGGGTCCTGGGGCAGCTGGCTGTGCAGCTCACAGGGTCCCAGGACTGGTGCCAACTGGCTGGTAGGCAGATGAGCCCTGAGTGCTAATAAGGGAGGGGGAAGGCTCCAAAATGGCACTTTCCAGCACCAGTGTCTTCACGGTAGAGTGAGCTCCCCAAAATGACTTCCACCAACACCTCTGTCCCCAGGGGGAGTCACAATTGCTTCCTGATTCTCCTGGAGGCTCTCCAGGATCAGCAATTTGGTCTGACCCAGGCTCCTTTCAAGATGCAGGCTCTATACTGGATCTTGGAGCGTGAGATTTTGTGGGAGCCCTTTAAGAGTGGAGTCTTTGTTTCCCACAGCCCTCTGGGTCTCCCATATGCAAGCCCCCTTTAAAGCCAGACATTCTGGGGAGGTCATCATCCCAGTGCAGGACCCCAGGGCTGGAGAGCCTGATGTGGGGCTTGGATCCCTTGCTCCTTGGGGAGAATCTCCACAGTTGTGATTATCCTCCCATTTGTGGTTCACCTACCTGAGTCTTGACTATACTGTACCTCCATCCCTCCTACCTGTCTCATTGTGGTTCCTTCTTTATAGCTTTAGTTGTGGAAAACCTTTTCTGCTAGTCTTCAGGTCATTCTCATTGATAGTTGCTCTGTACATTGTTGTAATTTTGGTGTGCTCATGGGAGGAGGTGAGCTCAGGGTCTTCCTACTCTGCCATCTTGGCCACACCCCCCCTAGTGTTCTTGATGAGAGGAAGATGTATTGGCAATTTGTAATGAATTGAAGCTAAGTTCCCAGCTTCAAAAGGTCACTTAAGAGTTAGAGATAGCTGCATAGCTCAAGTGCTCAGAGCCCTTCCAAGTTTCCCTGCCTGTATTAGTTAGAAGTCATTCATTTACAAATGTCAGAAATACAGTTTAAACTAGTATAAGCAAAAAGGGAATGTACTGGCTTTCAGTCCTTGGAAGTGTAGGAATGGACTTCAGTCACAACTAGATCTAGGGACTAATATACATTTTCCAAACTGGTCTTTCTCACTCTTTCAACCCCTTTCCCCTCCATTCCCTCTCTCTCTCTCTCTCTCTGTCTCTCTCTCTCTCTCTGTCTCTCTCTCTCTCTGTCTCTCTCTCGCTCTCATTCTCGCTCTCACTCTTCTTATTTCTGTGTGTTGATCCCATTCTCTTCCACAAGAGGTACCTTCTTCAACCTGGCAGGGAAGTTAGACCCCTTCACATTCTCAATGTGCTTTATTTGGAAGACCAGGTGCATTTTTTTCTACCTCTAAACAAAAAGAATCCCCAGAAGAATTTTGATCGGCCTACCCCTGGACCAGTCATTCTGGCCAAGGCTGTGTGGTACCTTGGTTGGCTGGGCCCTATGGCTGTGAAGCAAGATGGTGTGATTAGCAGCCTCACCAGGCTCACACAGTTTGTGTGGGTTTGGGCAGACAAAACAAGACGTACCCACCACGCTCTCCCGTCTAAGGCCTGAGAGTCCCCAGTAAATATCTTAGGTGTCCCCACCAAACAGCCCAGGCTTTATTTCATACTTTTGCTTGCTTCTACTCTTACTGCTCCACACTGACCAGTACTTGCCTTCTGTGTGGATTCCTGCTCCATGATTCCCTTGGACCGTCACTTAACACTGATACCACTTAGCTGGACCACTGTTGGCCGCTCTGCTGCTCAGGCCAATGCTTGTGCTGCGTTTTTTTCCTGGACCTCTCTCCTCTCAGTGCTCTATTTGGAGATGTGCCCATGAGCCTCTCAGATGTTCTGACAGGGACCAGTACATACGGTTGTGCAATCATTCACAGTTGTGAGGGTTGTTTGGTGCACAAGGGCACACATGGGGACTAAAATCTAGCATGAAATGCAGTTCACTAAGCTCAAGTTATACACCCTCCCACATGTACTCCAAGAAGAAGAAGCACTTTTCTACTAGTACAGGGGTACCAATCCATGCTCCCAGGAGCTGTGACTCCCCCCAGATGACTTTTTCTAATTCAGATGAAGGCTCCCTAAGGGCTAGCAGTAGTGAAGATCTTGCTGTTTCCTTTGAAAAGGAAAGGAACAGCTCCTTCTCTTCTGTTTGCTATTGTATCAGAGGGATGCCACTACCATAAACATAAGGCTGGGAGAACAGCAAGGATCACAGGCTCCCTACCCCACCATCTAACTATAACATCCTCACATGCCCTCCCAATATGCTGGAGCAAAAAATAATGAAAGACTATCACAAATGTGACAGCATTATCAAAAGCATGCAGAAATCAGCTATGTAAATGGAAAGCCTGTTGGGTTCTCTGTCTTATGAAATTGGCAAATTATTCATCAAGATAGAAAATAAAAACAAAGAAAAACTATGAGAATCGTCTCACAGAGATACCAACCATTACCACGCCCAAGTAACCCAGGTTCACATTTAATCACACAGATTGTGATAGCTCTCACAGGCAGGTCTTTTAGTGTTACCTGCAGCCTAAACCTGCCCCTCTCCCTCCTCCCCAGAACTTATGCAAGACACCAATGGGCAGTAGCTGGGTCTGGACAGGTTTGGGTAATAGCCACCATGTTGGTTCTACAACTTCCATGCTGACCAGTCCTCCAGCCCTGATGCTGCTTGTGGCTGGTCACACCACACCATTTCATGATGAATGATCTCCTAGGAATCTGGAGTCCTGCCTACAATTTGCCCCTGTCAACTCTCCCCCTGCCTGTTTTCCCCATCTCTTCAGATGTACCTATACATGAATCATGGATACGGTTTGAGTTCTTTCCCTAGAAGTCTTCTCAACAGGCAAAACAGAGAGTGCAGTAGAAAACTGGAAGAGATGTTATCTCACTATACTCCAGCAATATCCAAATCCCAGTTACATCCCAGTAGGCACTACCTTCAATAGCAATAGAAGAGAATGTGGCTACCGGTGCCACATGGTACGTCCTTTGGACCAGTGACTTAGTGAAATCAAAGGTGGTCAAACACATGTGCACATTTCTCAATCTGTGTCTCTCATACTGCTCCCCTATGACTCTATTTTTCTGCAGAAGGGCATGAAACTGACGGAGTAGGGGTGCTTCCTAATCTGCCACCCAGAGACATTCTTTTGTGTTCCTTTTGTGTTATCACCAATAAAACTAGATGGGGTTCTAGCCGAGGATAGGACAGGGTAAGAGGGAGGTGTGGAAGGGATGTGTCCTGAGGAGTTCCTGACTACAGCAAAGAGGATTAGAAGGACCTAATGTAGAGATAGCGAGAACAGTGAAGTAGATGCCCCTAACTATGGGAGCTTAGCTCTGACTGATCAGATTAAAGGAAATAAAAGAAAAGATAATTTCAGCAATGGAAATGAAACAACTTTGGATAATTGGCTTTCAAACTGATCTGCCAACTGAGAGTCATTCCTGTACCTGCTGAGCTAAATTCTTGGTAAAAAGCAAAAGTTAGATGACTCACACCCATTACTTGGAAAAATTAATAGTGTCCCTTCTTGCCTGGAAAGCTGACATCATACTATCAGTGTTTGGTATTTATTTTGTCACGTCTTGCTGAAGCCTTCCGATTTTATTTGTTTTAATCATGAAGCCAGCTACAGGTTCCTAGGAACGGTTGTTATTTGACAGCATCATATAAGTTAGTCACGTTCAGTGGAAGTGAATGTACTGTACACAGCAGAGTTCAGGTTGAATATAGAGGAGGCAGCAAAGGTAGTAGGAAAAAAAACACTGAACTAGGGGACCCAAATTCTTGTCCTGCCTAGCACTGCTAACTAGCCAGCAGTATGACATTAGGAAAGTCACTTAAACCCACTAGCCTTAAGTGTAAAGTGAAGGGTTTAAAATTAGATAACCTATTATTTAAATTAACTAACTTCTAAGGCCAGCTCTAAAATGCTAATTCCATAGTCTCATTGGAAGTGGCACAAGGTGTTCAAGAAACTCATAGACAAACACCTGGATCAAGCGCAAATTAGCTGAACTGAGCCAACTACCAAGAGGAAACAAACCCACGATGGTGAAGACCAGAGGTGTAGCTACAAAGTCCACACTTGTTTTCCAGGAAGTTGTGTGATGGCTGGGCACAGGGGCATGACAGATAGTACTGCGAAATAATTTAGTCATGGGCTCACTAAATGTTCCTTTCAGTCTAGGTATGAGACTTGAGATACAACTAAATGTTTCCCATGACTTGCTATGTATATACACTTTTTGGTCTGATATCACATCTCAAGGGAAGTATCTCCAAAAAGACCTACTCACCCAGTAAAGTTCTTTGTGGTACCTATAGAGGCTGTGTACAAATAACAGATAAGTGGTAATGCTAGCATAAAGAACTATGTTGTGGCCATTCTGGTTGTATCAAACTGTGGCCCAAAGGTTAGCGGGACCCCCTGACCTTGCTTCATCTACAGTCTTGTTCATATTCACAAGATACAATGTGTACTTCGTTGATGTCACAGCTTAGATTCTGTGTGCCCTTGTGGTTGTCTCTGAGAATAGGAGAAAGGGCCCTAGCTCACAGGAGCTATGGCTTAGTCTAGGTGTGGGCAATACACGTCACATACCCAGAGACTGCAGACAAGACAAATGAGAGGCTTAGAAAGTCTTTCTGAATACCACCATTTCCAAAAGACAGTCACAGTCTACGTACCAAGTCTTATGTCCCAGTACAAGAGTCCTGAGTCAAGGCATCCTACTGCAATCACTTGCTTTCAGTATACCATGGCCATGGCTTCCCTGGGGAGTACTACCCCAAAACTTAGTCCTTCTGGGGGTGATTGGTAACACTTCTCTTTTCCATACAAGTTCTGAACCACCTAATAAGCAAGACAAGAGCTGGCAGATGGAGGACAAATTAATGTTTATTTTCAATGTATTGGAGAATGTGACTTAGATGTGAGAGTCAAGCTGTCTTCTTAATGCTGAACCTCAGGGTCAGACAGACTTACCACCTGGTCAGAGAAGTCACTGAATTTCTGTAGGACTCCTCCATAAGGGAAGGACATTTATGAAACACACAACATGAAGGAGAAGCAGAGCAGAGAGCCTGCTATCTGTAGCCAGACCTGCT
Organism: Tursiops truncatus; assembly: GCF_011762595.2. Lineage (NCBI taxonomy): Eukaryota > Metazoa > Chordata > Mammalia > Artiodactyla > Delphinidae > Tursiops > Tursiops truncatus. The sequence goes on from NC_047034.1 coordinate 149,546,201, forward strand.
CCCCAAAGGAAGGAGATAAGAAGGTGTTCTGCTGTGCATGCCTAGTTTGTCTTTCCAAACTTACCAGTGAGATAAATTACTGTCTTCCCCAGTATTATGCTAATAACGCTGCTCCTGCCAAATGGAAGGGATTTGAAATTGAGAGGAAGCATCGCTCCACCCAGCCTCCCTTCCCCATTAACAAAGCCCAAGACCTTTTCCCAGGCTCATAGGGAGACCTAAAGTTTCAGCAGTGAAACGACACGTTTCCTCCCTTTCTAACCCACCCCTTAGGACAAAACAAATTAAGTGCTCATAATACTAGGCAGAAGACTGTTCATTAGGGGTTCAGTAAACAAAGAAGGAAATAGTCTGCCCGTCCTGCTTTCTTCCGACACTGCATCCCAGGGTCCGTTCCTCCTTTGGGATAACCGTGGCTGGCACAGGGTATGGGGATGGTAACAATTACTGAATAATTACTTGGCAGCTTCTGAATTCTTGTCCAGAGATCCTGGAGGGTTTTATTTTAGGGAAAACCAAAGAATAGAGTGGGACCATCCCAGAGTATGGTATTCACATGCCAACTGACACAAAATCAAAACCTTGCTTATCTTTGGCCCATTCTCCTTAAGGGTACTACCTCAGAAACCAGGATTCACTTTTTTTTCTTTTTTTAAAATAAGGTTTATATATATATTTTTAACAGTATTCGATTTACAGAAAAATTTAGATTTTGCCATGGTAGTAAAGAGAATTCCCATAAATCCCAAACTCAGTTTCTCCTATTAGTAACATTTTACATTAGTGTGGTACACTTGTTATAGTTAATGAAACAATATTGATACATTATTGTTAACTAAAGTCTATATGTTATTCAGATTTGTTTTGCTTTTTTCCTTCTAGTTTTATTGAGAAATAATTGACGTGCATACTGTATTAGGTTTAAGGTGTACAGCATGATGGTTTAATTTACATGTATTATGAAATGATTACCATATCAGTTTAGTTAACATCCATCATCTCATATAGGTACAGTAAAAAGAAAAAGAGTTCTCCTTGTGATGAGAAGTCTTAGGATCTACTCTCTTAACAACTTACCTATAGATCATACAACAGTGTTAGCTACAGTCATCATGTTGTACATTACATCCCTAGCACTTATTTATCTTATAAGCTGAAGTTTGTACTTTTTGACCACTTTCCTCCAGTTCTCCCTCCCTCCACCCCCTGCCCTGGTAATCACAAATCTGTTTTCTTTTTAGGTGAATTTGGTGTTTTGTTTTTTTAGATTCTACATATAGATGAGATCATACAGTTTTGGTCTTTCTTTGTCTGCTTTATTTCACTGAGCATAATGCCTTCAAGGTCCACCCATGTTGTCACAAACAGTAGGATTTCCTTGTTTTTTTAATGTCTTAATAGTGTTCCATTGTGTATATTATATATACCACAGCTTCTTTATCCATTCAGCCATTGATGGACACTTGGGTTGTTTTAGTGTCTTGGCTATTGTAAATAATGCTGCAGTGAACATTGGGTGCAGATATCTTTCTGAGCTAGTGTTTTCGTTTCCTTTGGATGTATTCCCAGAAGTAGAATTGCTGGATCATACACTAGCTCTATTTTTAACTTTTTGAGGAATCTCCGTACGCTTTACCAAAGTGTCTGCACCAATTTACGTTCCCACCAAGAGTGTACAAAGGTTCTTTTTTCTCCACATCTATGCCAGCATTTGGTATCTCTTGTCTTTTTGATGATGGCCAGTCTAACAGGTATGAGGTGATGATTGTTTAGTTTTTACCAAATGCCCTTTTTCTGTTCCAGTATTCCATCCAGGATACGACATTACATTTACTTGTTATATTTCCTTAGGCTCTTCTTGGCTGTGCCACTTTCTCAGAACTTACCTTGTTTTTGGTGACCTTGACAGTTTTGAGGAAAATTGGTCAAGTATTTTGTAGGATGTCTCTCAACTGGATTTGTCTGATGTTTTTCTCATGATTAGACAGGGGTTATGGCCTTTTGGGAGGAAGACCAGAGAAGCAAGGTACCATTTTTCATCACATCAAATCAAGAGTACATACCATCAACCTAACTTATTACTACTGATGCTGACCTTGATCACCGGGCTGAGGTAGTGTTGGTCAGGTTTTTCCACCATAAAATTACTCTTTTTTTCCCCCTTTCCATACTTCTCTGTTTGGAAGGAAGTTACTATGTGCAGCTCGCATGTAAGGGATGGGGAGTTATGCTCCACCTCCTAGAGGGCAGAACATCTACATAAATTATTTGGAACTTTTTTGCACAGGAGGTATGTCTCGTCTTCCCCATTTACTTATTTATTCAGTCACTTATTTATATCACCCACTGACTTCTTACATGTAGATTTTCATCTGGCCACATGCTTAGAATTCAGGAGAAACTCAAACTGGATTCTTACGGATATTTGTTTTGTATGTTGGATTACAACCCAATACTGATTTGATTATTTTACTGTTTGAATTGTTCCAACTTTGGCCATTAGGAGCTCTTTCAGTTGGTTCCCATCGTCCCTTTGACATACCCCCATCTTCGTCTTATTGTGTTTATCTGTTTTGTTTTGTTTGTTTTGTTTTTTTTTAGCACTACAAGATACTTCAGGTGCATGTTGTATATTTCCCATCCCAATCCTAGAATAAGCCATTTTTCCAAAGAGGCAGAGTTCATTCTTGATTTAAATATTTACATCTACAACAAACTCATTAAAACGTGGTGAGGGAGATTGGGAGCAGAATGGGTGGGTTCCCATTTCTTACTGATTCAGCTATTTTACCTTGCTTACCCCCGCAAAAGTTTGAAGTCTATATTTGTTTCCTATTGTTGCTGTAACATATGCTATTTCTTATTGCTGCTATAACAAATTACCATAAACTTAGTGGCTTAAAACAACACACATTTATTATCTTATACTTCTGGAGCGCAGAAGTCTGAAATGGGTCTTCTGGGGCTAAAATCAAGTGTTGGCAGGGCTGCGTTCCTTCTGAAGGTTCTAGGGGAGAATCGGTTCCTTGCCTTTTTCAACTTCTTATGGCTCTCTGCATTCCTTAGCTCATGGCCGCCTTCCAGCTATGGTATCACACTAACCTCTGCTTTCATAGTCAATCCTCTCTTTCTCTCTCTTCAGCCTTCCTCTTCCATCTTTTAAGGACCCTTGTTATTACATTGGGCCCACCCAGATTATCTAGAATAATCTCCCTATTTTAAAACCTTTAATTTAATCATATCTGCAAAGTCCCTTTTGTCATGTAAGGTGACATAGTCACAAGTTCTGGGGATTAGAACATGAACATCTTTGGAGGGTCATTGTTCTATCTACCACAAAATCCTAAAACCAAAACGTGACATTTGCTGATAAATCAGTTTTACCTATTTCCTTTATGCCACACAGGACATTCTAAATCTAAACATTTTCAGCCTCAGACAATCATTTCTGCTTTTCCCCAAAAGAGCTAATAATAACAATATTATTTGATAAACCTCCCTAAACAACTTATGCCACTTTTTGGTATTTTGCCCAGAAAAGTAGCACAATTTTCCTCACTAATTCTAGTGATATTTTGCCCAGTAGCCATTTAGAAAATTCAGGTTAAATAGTTCATGTGGTTGATTTCCTACTCTAACCAAATGATCTCTAAACAAGAAAGGCTAAAGCCTTTATCCAGGCTCATAGGGCCATGATGGCTCTCAATGCCTATTTCTTATCTTCTACATCTTTTCCATACTGGAAGTATAAGCCCCATCCATCAGTCAATCACATAGATCAGGGAATCTCCAATTATGTGTCCCATAAGACAGACCCAATATATTAGACTTAAATTTAAATACTTGTGAATTTTTTCCCCAATGGAGAAAAAAGTTATAGTGATGAATAGAATGTTATACATTTCAAAAATGTTCCCCATTAATTTTCCTTAACGCTGATAACCTCATACTGCTAGTCTGTCAACACATGCTAGCTGACAACAAAAGAAATGAACAAGAAGCCAATTAATATTAACAAGAAAGTTAACAGATAAGAAATAACAAGTCAGGAGTTCGCTGGTGGTCTAGTGATTAGGAGTCGGCACTTTCACGGCCGTGGCCTGGGTTCAATCCCTGGTAGCAGAACTGAGAACCGGCAAGCTGTGTGTGCGGCCAAAAAAAAAAAAAAAAAGGAAAAGAAATAACAAATCCTGTCTAGTCTGATAGCTTATGGTGCTTTTCTGTAATTTCATGTTGCATGCAAAGGAATACTTTGCTAGCCAAAAGGCTTTCTCATGTAAAGAACCCCACATGTAAAGGATAAATATCTTTCTAAATATGGTGGAGCCAACTACACTTTCTTCATTGTATTGGAGAGTCATTTTAAAAGGAAACCATTTCTGTCTTGTGAAAGACTAATATAATCCTGGAGAGGCAAGAATATGGACTTTGGAGCTAGGTAAGTCTGAGTATGAACATCTTACTGGCTGCATGACTTCAAATATATTGCTTCACTGAATCATTAGAGTTAGTTAGGAATTACATTTGGTTATTTGCAGAAGATTCTAATTAAAGCAATTTAAATATGAAAGAGTCTTACTTCTTCCTCAAAATAAAGAAGTGCAGAATTAAGCAGTTCAGGACTTGTGGTGGCTCCTTGGTCATTAAGTTTCTAGGTTCTTCCTTTCTGCATGCCCCACGATCTTTAGCACACAGCTTCCATATTCTAGGTCACTCATGATCTGATATGGCTTTTGTTGCTCTAGCCACCTCATCTGCTTTCCAAGCAGCAGGAAGGCTGAAGAGCAACCAGAACTTTCCAGGAAGCCCCACCCAGTGACTTCTGCTTCTGTCTATCTGGCTGCTCCTCTCTGTAAGGGCAATATGGGAAATGTAGTGTTTTCATCGGGGCACACTGCTCCAATTTTGGAAGGAGAGAATCACATTGGATTCTGTGGCAGAGATGCCTAAACAATCCCCAACGCCCATGATTTCCTTCTTCTTTTAGTAACAGAATCACCACCATACCTATCCACCACTAGTTTTACCTTGGCTAGTACCTACTAAGTAGAGGCTACATTTTCCAGTCTCTCTTGCAGTTAGTTGTGGCCACGTGACTGTGATCTTTCCGGACAACGGGATGTGAGCTGAAGTGTCCTTGTGCAGTTTCCTGGAAAAAGGAACTGGCTGTCCTTCATCCTCTCTCTTCCTCCTTCCCACAGGCTGGGACATGTCTGGGTAGTGGTGAGCCAGCTTTTACGATCCAGATGAGGATAACGCCCTTGATGATGGTGAGGTAGCAAGAAACTACTGGGTCCCTGGATAACTGTGTGAGGCAAAGCCACCCGCCATCCTGGACTTTTTGTCTAACTGTTGTGTTTTATGAGAGAGAAATAAACCTCCACCTTGTTCAAGTCACTATATTTTGGTATCTCTTTGTTAGAGCAACTTAACCTGTATCCTAACGAATACAGCTAACTTTCTGGGCCTCGATTTATTCTTCTGTAAAATGGCAATGGAATTATATACTCCACTGGGTTATTGCAAGGAAAGAAATATAAGTAAGGCACCTGGGCCATAGCTATTATATGGAATAGTTATTAGCATAAGTTTCACAAGAGGATTCTGAGGAGCTGATTAAAGCACTTGTAGGAAATAGTGCCAGTGTAATGGAGGACCATTATATGTGATTGGATCTTGATTTAGCAACAAAAGCATAAGAACAATAAACGTCTTGGATTTAAATGTAAGTGAGCTAGTTAAAATGTTTAGAAACATCACTTAAAGCATTTTCCCTTCTTAATAATTTGAATGATTTCCCTGCCTGAAGTTGACATGAGGGAAGTTCAGAATGCAGAGAGGATGAATCAATAGTAGACATCAGAATGATACTCCAAAAGATAAGGTGGAACCAGCCTTCCCTTGGTGGGCTTCAGAAGTGGGAGCAGGGAAGGCCACGGGACAGTGTGGGTTTCCTCCCCCACTCTTACTGAGGGAGAAAAACAGCCAGCAGGAAATGTAAATTCTGAATTGACAAAATTTAATTTAAACTCATAAAGACTTAAACACAATGTTTTCTCTGCTACTAGCAGGAGTAGAGGCTTGAGTCTAAGAATTAATTGTGAAAAACAATGAATGTTATATTCTTTCTTTTGTACCTCTGAGTCATGGTATGCAAATTTCTATCCTGCTAGATGACACAGGTCAGTACAAAAAAAAGCACAATTATAGGTCAATTTCATTTATGAACATGGATTCCATAATCTTAAATAAAACATTGGCAAATTTAATCCATTAAGATAGTAAAAGAATAATACATCACATCCAAGTAGAGTTTAGCCAACAAATGCAAGTGTAAAAAGACTTTAAATTGGAAGTTTCAGCCAGAAACACCAAGGCAGTAGATATTAGATAACAATGTTGTCAGTAGACCATTTTGTAAGAATTTCAGAGTAGAGAGTCAAAACCTAGTTTCACAATTCTCAACTCCCTTACCCTCAGGGTGTAAAAGTTGTTGGTGCAGGACTTTGTAAATAGGACTTTTCTGGAAAGAGCTAGGCTGTGAGTGTCTCTCCTCCTCTCTCTCAGTGAGCAGGGGTAGGGGATGCATTCCCCTTCTCCTCAAGTTAAGAGGGAGCCATTTCAATGGGACACTCTGGATACCTTGATATATAACTCCTCCAGGTAGTAGACAAGTGTCTGACTCATGCCTGGAACATGTGAAAGGCAGAGATGGGCTGGCTAGCTGATCCTGTCACAAGGGTAAAGGGGAAATGAATCAAGTGGCCTGTACTCCAAGAGTAAGTCAGGGTGAAAGGTTTCTTTGGAGGGAGAGCTGGCTTAAATCCTTTCAACTCCTGCCCAAGAGAACTGCCTGGAAGAGCCATGGGACTCCAACAGAATGACCCAGTGTAGCATGGACCACCAAAAACCAAAGCTGAGATGGGAGAGGCCAATGGAAGGGAAATGGTGTCACCTGCATAGTGGCAAGAACAACAGAATGTTCCTACTGGGAGCCTCTGCAGAACCCACAAACATACCTCAAGTGAGGAAGAGTCAGCTTTTAATATTTCCCAATCCCAGAGAACATGAGACTATTTAACAAGAGTGTTTCTCTCCCAAATGTGAGAGAGCCAGCTGGGACAGAAGGAGATAGATACCCAAGGTAGAAAATGAGAATATAACTATGGCCCTACCACCCTCCGTTCCTGCTGTAAGTATTCATGAAGAAGGTCCAAGTTAGGGGAGGAGAGGAGTTTTCACTTTAAATAAAGTTTGTCATTTTGATTATTATATAATTGGGCATTCTAATGCCTGAACAGAGACTGTCATGACCATGGGACCCTTTATTATCTAAGCACCATGTGAATGCCCAAGATTCATCTGGAGTGGAAGGGAAAGTGTCCCAATGAATAAATTTTAAAGGCACATTGTAAATAAGATCCAAAAAGCATAAAATTTTAAAAAATTGGTAAATTAGATTTCATGAAAATTAAAAGATTTGGGGATGTTTCTACACAATGGAATACTATTCAGCCATAAAAACGTGTGAACTACAGATATGTACAATAACATGGGTGAATCATAAAAACAATATGCTCAATGGAAAAAGCCAGACACAAAAGAGTACATACTATATGATTTCATTTATATGAAATTCTAGAAAAGGGAATACTAACCTACAGTGACAGGAACCAGATCAGTGATTGTTTGGAGCCATAATGTTCATCATAGCGCCATTCATAATAGCTAAAAAATAGAAATAACCCAAATGTCCATCAACTGATGCATGGATAAATAAAATGTTGTATAGCCATACAGTGGCATATTATTTGATAATGAAAAGGAGTGAGATACATGCTACAACATGGATGATCATTGAAACATCATGCTAAGTGAAAGGAGCCAGTCAGAAAGAACCACATGATATGTGATCCCATTTATATGAAATGTCCAGAACAGGCAAATCTGTAGAGACAGAAAGTAGATTAATGGTTGTCTAGGGCAGCAGGAAGAGTTGGGGTAAAAAGGGTACGAGGTTTCTTTTTGGGATGATAAAAATATTCCAAAATTTATTGTAGTGATGATTGTGCTACTCTGTGAATATACTAGAAAACACTGAATTGTACATTTTGAATGTGAATGATCTCTCAATAAAGATGTGAATTATCTCTCAATAAAGCTGATACCCAAAAAATGGTGTTGGAAGTCCTACTGAGGAAAAGAGTCAAGGTGGATTCTTACCAATATCACTAAAAATATACCTTCCTGATAAATTAAAAACCTAAATATAAAAAATGCTATGAGGGACTTCCCTGTTGGTCCAGTGGTTAGGACTCTGCGCTTCTAATGCAGGGGTGCAGGTTTGATCCCTAGTCGGGGAACTAAGATCCCACATGCTGCATGGTGCAGTCAAAAAATAAGTTAAAAAAAATTTTTTTTACATATGTTTTTAAAAAATGCTATGAATTTATTAGGAGAAAACTGTAGAAAAAATGTTTATGGCCTTTGGAGTAAGGAAAATCTTGTGGAAGAAGATTCAAATAGAAAAAAGATTTAAAAGAAAAGTTATACATTTGACTATATCAGTCATAAAGACTTCTGTAAAACAATAAATACGTTTATGGTATCTAAAGCTTAAGGCAGGTAACAGACTGAGAGAAAATATTTATAGTATAAGTATCAGAGAATTAAGACTCAAAATGTATAAAAAACTGCTATAATTAATTTAAAAAGGAAAAGAACATAGGATACCAACAGACAATTTACAAATGGGAAAACACAAGTGGCTGATATACATATTAAAATATACATTTGACCAACTCTCCTAGGAATCAGGAAAATTTAAAATAAAAAATTTTGGTAATTCCCTGGCAGTCCAGTGGTTAGGACTCTGCACTCTCACTGCTGAGGGCCTGGGTTCGATTCTTGGTCAGAGAACTAAAATCCCATAAGCCATAAGGCCAAAAAAAATTTTTTTTTCACCCATCAGATTTTTAAGGAATTTAAAAGTTTGTTAATATTGTGTTAAAAAGGATATGAAAAACTTTCACGAAGGTGAAATGGGTAATTTTCAGAGACTGCTGTAGGAATATAAATTGGTATAGCCTCTTTGGAGGGCAAATTGGCAGCATAGACTGAAATTTAAAATGTGTGTAGACAAGCCTCTTAGATAGGCTCATCCACCAGAGGGCAGACAGCAGAAGCAAGAAGAACTACAATCCTGCAGCCTGTGGAACAAAAACCACATTCACAGAGAGATAGACAAGATGAAAAGCCAGAGGGCTACGTACCAGATGAAGAAACAAGATAAAACCCCAGAAAAACAACTAAGTGAAGTAGAGATAGGCAACCTTCCAGAAAAAGAATTCAGAATAATGATAGTGAAGATGATACAGGACCTCGGAAAAAGAATGGAGGCAAAGATCGAGAAGATGCAAGAAATGTTTAACAAAGACCTAGAAGAATTTAAGAACAAACACCTAGAAGAATTAAAGAACAAACAAAACAGAGATGAACAATACAATAAATGAAATGAAAAATACACTAGAAGGAATCAATAGCAGAATAACTGAGGCAGAAGAATGGATAAGTGACCTGGAAGACAGAATGGTGGAACTCACTGCCATGGAACAGAATAAAGAAAAAAGAGTGAAAAGAAATAAAGACAGCCTAAGAGACATATGGGACAACTTTATTTTTTTTTATTTTTTATTTTTTACATCTTTATTGGAGTATAATTGCTTTACAATGGTTGGGACAACTTTAAATGCAACAACATTTGCATTGTAGGGGTCCCAGAAGGAGAAGAGAGAGAGAGAAAAAAGGACCCGAGAAAATATTTGAAGAGATTATAGTCAAAAACTTCCCTAACATGGGAAAGGAAATAGCCACCCAAGTCCAGGAAGCACAGAGAGTCCCAGGCAGGATAAACCCAAGGAGAAACATGCCGAGAAACATAGTAATCAAATTGACAAAAATTAAAGACAAAGAAAAATTATTGAAAGCAACAAGGGAAAAATGACAAATAACATACAAGGGAACTCCCATAAGGTTAACAGCTGATTTATCGGCAGAAACTCTACAAGCCAGAAGGGAGTGGCATGATATATTTAAAGTGATGAAAGGGAAGAACCTACAACCAAGATTACTCAACCCAGCAAGGATCTCATTCAGATTCTAGGGAGAAATCAAAAGCTTTACAGACAAGCAAAAACTAAGTTAATTCAGCACCACCAAACCAGCTCTACAACAAATGCTAAAGGAATTTCTCTAAGTGGGAAACACAGGAGAAGAAAAGGACCTACAAAGACAAATGCAAAACAATTAAGAAAATGGTACTAGGAGCATACATATTGATAATTACCTTAAACGTGAATGGATTAAATGCTCCAACCAAAAGACACAGGCTCGCTGAATGGATACAAAAACAAGACCCATCTATATGCTGTTTACGAGAAACCCACTTCAGACCTAGGGACACATACAGACTGAAAGTGAGGGGATGGAAAAAGATATTCCATGCAAATGGAAATCAAAAGAAAGCTTGAGTAGCAATACTCATATCAGATAAAATAGACTTTAAAATAAAGAATGTTACAAGAGAAAAGGGAGGACACTAGATAATGATCAAGGGATCAATCCAAGAAGATAAAACAATTATATATGTACCCAACATAAGAACACCTCAATACATAAGACAACTGCTAACAGCTCTAAAAGAGGAAATTGACAGCAACAGAATAATAGTGGGGGACTTTAACACCTCATTTAAACCAATGGACAGATCATCCAAACAGAAAATTAATAAGGAAACACAAGCTTTAAATGACACAACAGACCAGATAGATTTAATTGATATTTATAGGACATTCCATCCAAAAACAGCAGATTACACTTTCTTCTCAAGTGTGCACGGAACATTCTCCAGGATACATCACATCTTGGGTCACAAATCAAGCCTCAGTAAATTTAAGAAAATTGAAATCATATCAAGCATCTTTTGTGACCACAACGCTATGAGATTAGAAATCAATTACAGGGAAAAAAACATAAAAAACACAAACACATGGAGGCTAAACAGTATGTTACTAAATAACCAAGAAATCACTGAAGAAATCAAAGAGGAAATAAAAAAATACTTAGAGACAAATGATGACGAAAACACAGCAATCCAAAACCTATGAGATGGAGCAAAAGCAGTTCTAAGAGGGAAGTTTATAGCAATACAACCTACCTCAAGAAACAAGAAAAATCTCAAATAAACAATCTAACCTTACACCTAAAGGAACTAGAGAAAGAAGAGCAAACAAATCCCAAAGTTAGCAGAAGGAAAGAAATCATAAAGATCATAGGAGAAATAAATGAAATAGAAACAAAGGAAACAATAGCAAAGATCAATAAAACTAAAAGCTGGTTCGTTGAGGAGATAAACAAAATTGATAAAACATTCTCCAGACTCATCAAGAAAAAGAGGAAGAGGACTCAAATCAATAAAATTAGAAATGAAAAAGGAGAAGTTACAACAGACACTGCAGAAATACAAAGCATCCTAAGAGACTACTACAAGCAACTCTATGCCAATAAAATGGACAACCTGGAAGAAATGGACAAATTCTTAGAAAGGTATAACCTTCCAGGACTGAACCAGGAAGAAACAGAAAATATGAACAGACCAATCACAAGTAATGAAATTGAAACTGTGATTAAAAATCTTCCAACAAACAAAAGTCCTGGACCAGATGGCTTCACAGGTGAATTCTACCAAACATTTAGAGATGATCTAACACCCATCCTTCTCAAACTCTTCCAAAGAATTGCAGAGGAAGGAACACTCCCAAACTCATTCTATGAGGCCACCATCACCCTGATACCAAAACCAGACAAAGATACTACAAAAAAAGAAAATTATAGACCAATATCACAGATGAATATAGATGCAAAAATCCTCAACAAAATACCAGCAAACAGAATCCAACAACACATTAAAAGGATCATACACCATGATAGAGTGGGATTTATCCCAGGGATGCAAGGATTCTTCAATATATGCAAATCAATCAATGTGATACACCATATTAACACATTGAAGGATAAAAACCATATGATCATCTCAATAGATGCAGAAAAAGCTTTTGACAAAATTCAACCCCCATTTATGATAAAAACTCTCCAGAGAGTGGGCACAGAGGGAACCTACCTCAACATAATAAAGGTCATATATGACAAACCCACAGCAAACAAACAAACAAACAAACAAACAAAAAATGTGTGTATACTATGATTTAGGAATTCCCCCTCTAGGCATCTACTGGAGTAACGAACTTACCCATGTGCACAAGACACTTGTACAAAGGTGTTCATTGTAGTATTGTCATCGCAGGACAAACTGGGAACAATCTAAAGGTCTAAGGTCTATTCAGAAGTGGACTGACTATGTAAAATTTAAAAGAAAAGGTTCATTTCTATATATAGAGAATGACCTCCAGGATTTATTATTGGGTGACAAAGCAAATCTGCAGAATAATATGTTTGATATGATACCATGTTGTAAAAACAAACACATAAAACAATGTTATCTGCAGGTATGTCATTTAAACATAAGAGAAAGTCTGAGATACTATTGAACTAATAGTGAATGATGGCCATTAACATGATATTGAGTGCTTTCTATAATATTAAAAGAAATTGCTCTAAGCCGTTTGTGAGATTTAACTCATTCTATCCTTAGAACAACTGTTTAAGATGAAGAGAGATTAAATAACTTGTCCAAAGTCATGAGTAAGTTGCAGAATCCAGACTCAAGCTTGGATACTCTAGCTCCAAGAGTTATCAGTCTTAAATTTGATTATATGTGGGAAGGGAGGACTGGGATTGGGGTGGTGGTCAAAGGGAATCATGGCCTAATATGTAATGTCTTTATTTTTTTAAGGTGCATGAACTTTTTGAGTCAATAAAAATTTATTTAAAAAGAAATGACAACTTACCAATTATCATAGAAGGTTAAAGAGATAACTTATTGCACTTAATTTGTTAGTCTTAGAAAAGACATCAGCATAAGCCTATTCAGAGTGCTTTGAAAACTGGAGATGACTACTGTCTGACACGACAACTTTCTGACACAACAATGAATAAAATGCTTTCAATTTGGAAACTACAGTATGTTAAAATTGAGATTAAGACAAAATTCAAGTACCTCTTTCTTAAGTCTTACCATAAATTATCTTCCCAACCTTCTCTCTCCCCTCCTCCTACACCTTCTAGTAGGAGAAATCCATGCTGTTTCCTGCCCATGTTTTGCTCAATTTGTTCCCATTTAATCCTCTGCCCAAGATGTTTGCACCCCCCACCTCTTTGGTTCAGGGGACCACCAGCATCTAGTTTGATGCAGAGCACGGAAGCTTTTACTATGTGTTAATAGATCTGGAATGACTGCAGTAGAAGCCTTCTTATCCAACAGGATCAGGACTGTCAATGGAATAATTCAGTTAAACTCAGAAACCACAAAATGTCATCTATATTTACTTTAAATATTTTATTTTAACTTTGAGCATATTTATATATATTCATTCACCAATGTTTTAATGTAAAACAAGGTTGAGAATGAGTCCATGGATTGGAGCTCTGCATTATCTTTCTTGAACATACCATACTCACAGCATGCATTTTTATGATTTCCAGTTTGGGTTTCTTTAAAGTGAAGCAAGAGCTTAAACACACCTGGGAAAGAAATCTGTGTGCAGGACTTTACTTAGAATTATTTACCCAAATTTTTACAGTTGTTTTGCCCACACTTATTTCAATGATAGCTTTTGTTTTTATTTTTTGTTTTTCAGTAACTCAGTCTTTATTGTCTTTTCAAAGCATTCCACTAAGTTTAAAAACAATTTAATGAAATGTTGTAAACATAGAAGGAGAAAAATAGAAAGGACACCTGTTCCCACACTCAGCTGTATGAATGCTACCATACTTGCTTCAGATTTTTCAAAAAGGAATCAATATTACAGAGAGTTGAAACCTCCTGCACACTCCACACCGATTTCATTTCTATTCCACTCTCCCCATCCGTAACAACTATCCTGAATTCAGTGTTTAGCTTTCCCCTATGCATTTTTATACTTAGTAATATGTGTACCAATAAATATATATATATGGCTTTGTTTTACATGTTTTGAATCTATGTATAAGCTGTATCATACTGTATTTTTCTCTCATTATGTGTTTGAGATTTATCCTTGTTGATAAATGTAGCTCTAGTTTACTCATTTGAACTGCTGCATTGTATTCTATTTTGCAAATATTCCAAAACTTATTTATTTTATTTTCTCTCTGGTTGAATAATTGGGTTATTTCCATTCTTTTCCCATTACAAACAATACTGCAGTGATCATTCCTTCATATATCTCCTTGTATATATATGTGAGAGTTTCTCTAGCCTAGCAAATATAACAAGAAATGGAATTTGGGGGACAAAGGGCATGCACATCTTCACAAGTATATCGTCAAATTATTTTCTAATATGGTTGTAACAATTTATGCTCTCACTAGCAGTGAGTGAGTTCATTGCTCTATATTCAACACTCATGTTATCAGTCTTTAAAATTTTTTTCCCAGTTAGGTGGGTGTGAAATGGTATCTCAAGTGGTTTTATTTTGATTTGCCTTATCTATAATGAGGTTCATTATCTTTTCATATGTTCATTGGCCATCCAGATGTCCTCTTCTAGAAATTGCTTGCTTCTGTCCTTTGCCCATTTCTCTATTGTTTATCTGTTATTCTTGATTTGCAGAAATTTTGTTAAACTCTAGATATCCATCTTTGTCAGTTAAATTGCAAATATCTTTCTCAGATTGCAGCTTGTAATTTATCTTTGTTCATGTCTTATTTTGTTGAATAAATGTTTTTAAAATAGAATTAATCACATTTATCAGTCTTTTCTGTCATGGTTTATACTTTTGGGTTTTAGGAAATACTTGCTTATTCTGAGAGAAAGTTTCTCCTTATGTTCTCTTCAAAATGTTTTGAACCTTTATTTTTCACATCTATGTCTTTGTTTCACATAGATATGGTTTTGGGTATGTTTTGGGGATAGGAACCTAACTTAGTTTTTTTCCTTTTTTTTTTCCTGTATATACAGTCGTCTTACCCCAGGTTCTCTGAAAAACAGAGCCTGAGGTGCCACCTACATGCTAAGGTACTAAGAGGGGCAATGCCCGAGCAGCAATAATTAGGGAAAAGGGAAGTGAGGTGTGAGAGAAAAGAAAGCAAATACAAGTTGATATGTTACCAAGCTGGCCACAGCTTCCCAAGGAAATCCAGCCTTGGTCACCCAGGACATCTTCCCAGCAGGTTCTATGGAAGCACCACACCTCAGAACAGTCCATCAGAGAGAAGAGGAAGGTTGAACAATTTATCTTCTGCCTTCTCTTTTCTCCTCCCTGTTCTCGGTTGAAGTTTATTCCATTGGAAGTTAAGTCACTTCTGTGTTGTTACACCAACCCAGGGGGGAAGCCCGTCTCCAGGGCTGTTAGATGGTGCCTGTTGCTTTATTTGAGCCTGATAGTGATGGAAAAGCCATATCCTCCATGAGTCTGGTAGGGTGGGACCTGAACATCAGAGCCATTGTGTCTTCTGCTGTGTTGGGAGCAATGGAGGCCACACCAAAGTTGAACTCTTGCTCTGTGGTAAGACTGAGACAACTAGAGGTGTTAGGAGATGAAGAAACGTCAGTAGCGACTGGGGCTCCCAATGGAGAGGTGAGTCCAGGTGCATTATTTGGATCCTTACCAATAAATGTTCTCACTTATTGAATAGTTCATTTGTAATGCCACCTTGGAATATATCAAATCTGCACATATTCATGAACCTCTTTCTGGGGTCTCTTTTCTGTTCCATTCACCAATTTGTCTGTCCCTACACCAATATCAGGCCATCTCAAACCCTGCATCTTTAAACTAAGTGGATATCTGGTGGGACAGTCTTTCTATTTTGTTCTGTATCTTCAAAATTGTCTTGTCCTTTTCCTCTTCTATATGAATTTTAAGATCAGTCTGTTTAGTTCCACAAATAGTCATATTTGGATTTTATTTAGAATTATATTGAATTTATAAACTAACTTGGGAAGAATTTACAACTTTATGGTATTGACTCTTCCAGTTCATGAACCTGATAGATCTCTCCTTTTATTCAGGTCTGCGTGTGTGTGTGTGTGTTTTTCTTTTTATCTTTTAAAATTAATTAATTAATTTTTGGCTGTTTTGGGTCTTCATTGCTGCGCGCGGGCTTTCTCTAGTTGTGGCGAGTGGGGGCTACTCTTCCTTGCAGTGCGCGGGCTTCTCATTGTGGTGGCTTCTCTTGTTGTGGAGCACAGGCTCTAGGTGCATAGGCTTCAGTAGTTGTGACACGTGGGCTCAGTAGTTGTGGCTATGGGCTCTAGAGTGCAGGCTCAGTAGTTGTGGCATGTGGGCTTAGTTGCTCCACGGCATGTGGGATCTTCCCAGACCAGGGCTCGAATCTGTGTCCCCTGCATTGGCAGGCAGATTCTCAACCACTACGCCACCAGGAAAGCCCCCCTTATTAGTTTTAATAGATTCTATTCTGTGGATTATTTTAGGATTTTGTATGTAATCAATCATATTTATCTATAAATAAGGACAGTGGCCTTCTAATCCCAGTTGTAAGGATTTGTAAAAATCATGAATGAGTGTTAAATTTTGTTGATGTCTTTTTGACATTCATTGGAATGGTCAATTTTTCTCCTTTAATCTGTTTAAATGGTCAGTAGATTTTAGGATGCTGCATTTCCTTGTATTTCCCGGATAATCAACTTATTCTTTGTAGAAACAATCCTCATTCTTTTGACATTCATATTACATTGCTTGACATAATTTTAATTTAAATTATATAATTACAATATCAAGTGCACCTGGCCTCAGTAGGTTATGAAATAAAATACAATTGACCCTGGATAAGTATAAAACTCAAGTGCACAGCAGCCCATTACCCACCAGGATTACACTGATGGTTCTTTTAAGACAGAACGGAGAATGGAGAATATCAGTTAAGTGGAAGTCAATTAACAAAGTGTTCACTGTTTAAGGAAATCAGTGGCCAGGGTGACAAAGAACATGTTCTGTAAGTCAACATGAGTTGTCTCCATCCAACCACGTTCAAGAAATAGTTCTTGAGAAATTACTATGCATTAAGTACCATGTTAGGCATCATGGTTAAACACAAAGGTGAAGCAGATAGTTCCTGTTCACAAAATATTTTGCAATCTTGTAGAGAGGTTAAGACTGAGTGCTTACATACGTCACAATGAGATAGAAAGAGTAAGACGGATGTCTAAGGAGGTACAAAAGCTATCATGGAGGGAAGGTGTAACTGGGGGAAAAGAGTGATCAGGAAACAAGTTTAAGAGGAGATAGAAAAAAAAAAAAGAGGAGATAGATTCTGCTATGAACTGAGAGGAGTTGGACCATTGATATCTACACCAATCGGCCACTTTAACTGCTCCCTATCTGTTAGCAATTGCCTTGAAAGCAGAACTATCCTCTGATCTCCCCTCATGACCATTTCTTTTCTTATTGACCTTACACACAGATTCTCCCTCTCTGCCTGGCGTTTTCAGATGAGATGTCCACTCCCTAGTCCCTGGAAACTGTGACTGTGTTGTTTTACATGGCAAGGGAGAATTAAGACTGAAGATGAAAAAAAAATTGCTAATCAACTGACCGTAAGATTGGGAGATTAGCCTGGATTATCCTGATGAGCCCAGTGTAATCAAAAGGGTTCTTTAGGGCTTCCCTGGTGGCGCAGTGGTTGAGAGTCCGCCTGCCGATGCAGGGGTGCCCCGGTCCGGGAAGATCCCACATGCCGCGGAGCGGCTGGGCCCGTGAGCGGTGGCCGCTGAGCCTGCGCGTCCGGAGCCTGTGCTCCGCAACGGGAGAGGCCCGCGTACCGCAAAAAAAAAAAAAAAAAAGTGTTCTTTAAAGTGAAAGAGGAAGCAGGAGAGCAGTGCCAGAGTGATGCAGCATGAGGAAGACTTCACCAGTCATTGCTGGCTTTGAAGAGGGAAGGGGGTCATGATACAAAGAATACCGTCAGCTTCTAGAAACTGGAAAAGGAAAGGAAATGGATTCTCTCCTAGAGCCTCCAGAGGAATGCAGCCCTGAGACACATTGATTTTAGCCCAGTGCTACCCATTTCAGACTTCTGACCTGCAGAACTATAAGATAACACATTTGCTTTGTTTTAAGCCACCAAGCTTGCGGTAATTTGTTAAGGCAGCAGTAAGAAAGTAATAAAAAAAAGTTAATAAAGATGATCAGGAGAAAGAACAGGTTTTGAGGGCAAGTTTCTGGCTTTGCTGGTGCTGAGCTGAGGAGCTGGTGGTTATCTGTGAAAGTGCCAGAAGGTCATTGGAAATGTGGGTTTGGATCTCAGAAAAGAAGTTGGGATTTGGGATTCTAGAATAATTTCATTGAGGAGATGCTTGACACCTAGAGAATGGGTGAGATGGATTTAAGGAGAAAGTTTACAGAAGTGCTGTCCAATAGAAATATAACACAAGCCGTGAACGTGAGCCAGATTTGCAATTTAAAATTTTCAGTAACCACATTAAAAACATATTAAAAAACCAGACGAAATTAAATTTTAATAATATATTTCATTGTACTCACATATCCAAATTATCATTTCAACATGCAATCACTATAGAAATTATTAATGAGACATTTTACATTCTTTTTCTTGGTATAAAGTCTTTAAAATCTGTTGTACATTTTACACTCACAGCATATCTCAGTGCAGCACATCTATAATTAATTTCAAGGGCTCTAACCATCATGTGGCTAGTGGCTACTATATCGGACAGTGCAGTTTAGAGAAAGTGCGCAAAGAATGGAGCCTTGAGAGACTTCTGCATTTAGAAGACAGGAGGAGGAAAATGAGCCAGTGAAGGAGTAGACAAAGGTAGTGCAATGTTTCAAAATCCAAAGGAATTTCACTTAGGAAAATGTAGTGGGGGAAAAGCATCATGTGATTTCTTTCTTCAATGCTCTGGCTCATTCAACTCTTATATTTTAGAGGTATTCCCCCTGTCTGTAGTGAAGCTTTACACTACATTTTCCTTTGCTCTGCCTTTAATAGTCTCATATATACATCTAGCCATAAATTTAGGGGCTCAGATACAGGTGGCTAGGGATAATAGGGTGACTAGGGGGAAGAAGAAAGGAGAACTAAAGTGGTATGAGGTTGTTGGAGGATGTGATGATTTGGAACAGGTGCCTGGTGGGAGTAAGATGGAGATCGTGTTGCCATAACAACTGATTATTTCATTGGCTCAATGACCAGTTGCCATGGTGACAAAATCTTTGTGTCAGTGTGACATGGATCCCAAGGGAGAGGATGCTTGTGCAAAGGACCCTTTGCTCATTGTTAAAGCTTTTATATTTGCAATAATTTCTGCATCATTTGATGAAACCTCCCCCAGGAACTTCAATGAACATCGATGTCCTCCCTCCTTCTTCCTGTTCATTTATAGAAATCATTGCTTGCAAAATGCACACATTTTCATTGTTCATGTTCCATATAGTGTTTCCTTATCTGATAGTCTTTAATTGTTTTTTTTTAATTTATTTTTTTTAAGATTTTTTTGATGTGGACCATTTTTAAAGTCGTTATTGAATTTGTTACAATATTGCCTCTGTTTTTACGGTTTGGTTTTTTAGCTGCGAGGCATGTGGGATCTTAGCTCCCTGACAAGGGATCGAACACGCACTCCCTGCACTGGAAGGCGAAGTCTTACCACTGGACCGCCAAGGAAATCCCTTTAATTGTTTATTAATTTAACTCTTTCTCCTACACAGATATAATCCTGTTGAAGGCAGGGATCATATAATTCAGTTGTATTTTTAAAAGACCGGGGGTTAGTGGAAAAAGACAGACCTTTGGGAGCCAGACATATGTGTGTTTACTTACCACCCCTGCTTCTGCCGTTTGCCAATTGTGTGGCCTTAGGAAAGTCATTTTATCTTCTTGAGATTTCATTTTCTTCTATAAAACAAGGATAAAAAAACTTGCACTGTGAGATTGTTGTGACGATTACAGATAACCTACATAAAGTAGCTGGCCTACAGTGGGGACTCAGTAAATGGTCCCAATTATTATAATATGGTGCCCAGCCCATGTTGGTAATGCTTGATAAGTAATAAGATAATGATGACAGATGATAGGATAACAGTAGGACTAGATTTAATCTTCAGGGTCCTTAAAGTTCAGTTGTCCTATGGTGGCCCAACTATATGTCAGCTGCAGTCTTAACTATCAATCAAAGTTATGCTGATTGTAACATCTTGGGAGAAAAAAATTTAAAGTATTTAATAAGGAAAAACGAGAGAAGAGATAACTAGGTATTTTGTGCCTCCTGAGGGAAGAACATACTGCCAATGAACTAGTTGTGTCCAAAACAGAACAAAAAATCACACATGAATCTAATTCAGCCTCTAGATCCAATTACTGATTTACAGGAAACACAGAGGGCAGAGCACATGTTAAAAACCACCACGGGGAAGCAATCAGCAAGATCCATATTGTGAGAAATACTATAGGAAAAACAGTGTAGTTTCTTCAACAAACACTTTGCAAGAAAAAAAGAGCAGAGAGGGAACTTATAAATTAAAAAAGATTTAAGCGTTTTGTTATGGCATAATAAAATGCACTGTGGTCAACAGAAGTTGCTGAATGATATGCAGGTTTGGAATTCCATGTGGAAGTCTAAGGAAATACATGAAATATACACCCCTTTAAGAGACAAAACAAACAAACAAAAACCCAAAAAAACAAAGAGATGTAAGGGACATATCATTAATTTCCATGCATTATTTGAACCTTGAGTCAAACAAACAAATATTTTAAAAATTCATAAGGTGATTGGAAATTTGAACACTGACAGGATAGGTCAAAGATACATCTTGATACCAGGGACTTTAGAAATTCTCATTCATTTTTAGATAAGAAAATGGTATGTCTTAGTAAAATAAGAGTTCTTATCTTTTGGAGAGAACAGTTTTTAAATATGTGTGTATTGATGAAGTATGGTATCTGGAATTTGCTTCAAAATAACAGAGATGGGACAATGTGAGTGTGAGGGTGGGAATCTAGATGAAACAAGATTGGCTACAACTTGATAATTGTTGAAGCTGAATGATGGCTATGAGGGTTCATTGTGCTATTTGTTTATTTGCACATCTGCTTGAAGTTTTTCATAGAAAATAAAGAAGTTTGGAAAAGATTAAGGAATTATATTTAAAACATTAAGTGCATTCATCCAAGATTGTATGCACAGTAAAGATGCTCAGATGTAAGGAAATACAGACTATTCTTTGGTACAGTGGTGGACAAATGTATTGTGATGGTTTAATGAATAAATTAAAGTATATTTCCCCTAGCTAGTCCTCCAAAGTGCGGTTTCTACATTGGACACATCAATGATATTTTTTTATTTCAAATTACAATCAGTATCACTAACGATGTTGTAAGTTATATTCCTAGAAAAACATTCCCTGAGAGGGAATGTGTGGACAAGATGTTTTTTAGGGGGAGGGTAGAGAGGTATGCTTTTGTGATCAGTCCTAGTCGAGGAGTGAAGTAAAGAGGAGTGGGCAGAGGAAGGAGTTGAACAGTTATACAGTTGCCAAACAGATCTCATCTGAGCCAGACCCCCAACCCCTTGGGAGCTCAGAAGATGGAAGGGCTCTTCCAATATGTCCCTCCTTGAGCAGTGGGGCCAGGCCTTTATGTTTGGAATCACCCTCTTTACCGCAACTAACTTGAACTCATCCTTCAAGGCCGAGGTCAAATATTTCTGTGTCTGCGAACTCTTCCTTAAAACATCCATCCCCAGTCAGATCCAATTCCTTCCTCCCCTCTTCTTTCTCTATGAACCATACAGGGGAATAGGAAGAGCTCACATTTATAACATTTATTACGTGCTAGGTACGGTGTTAAGGACTCTACATGTGCATTTGCAGTTGATACCATTATCTGCATTTACATATGAGGAAACTGAGTCTCAGAGAAATTAACCAATTTTGCCCAGCTAAAGTCATTGAGCTAGCGAGTGGGATTTAATGCCAAGCAAGGGAGCCCATACTTACTCACTTATCACTATTATTCACTTATCACTAGCACAAACTCAATCACTGTTATGCTGGGCTGCCCCCTAGCTACTGCTTTTATCTTTGTACTCCAAGCCCTGAGCACAGTACCCAGCCTAGAGTTAGCATTTAATACATGGTGACTGAATGAATGGAAAGTCATCTGATCAGCATTTCTAGCAAATTTCATTTTAGAAACAGATCAGATCCAGATGCAATTTAATCCGGCACAAGGATGACATATTTCAAGGTAACAAGGAGCAAGAAACCCCACTAGAAGAACGATGCTTGGCTCTACTCAAAGTGGCAGTAAAAGAGACAGATGCGGGGAGTGGGCATGTAGGCCATAAATTAACTGCTAAATGGTTAAAAAGGAAAAACTGTACTTAGGTACTTGAACATAAATTTTGTGTTTGTGTGTGCATACGTGTGCATGCAGGCCTTTTGTCACCTCTTGCCTTGAGAATCATTACAAAAAGAAACATTCCACATTCCTTTTACTACACTGAATGGTGGGGGAAGACACAGGTAGAGCATGAATTTCGATTAAATGAAATTAAAACAACTTCCTGAGTCAAGAAGTATTCAAGCTAGTTGCTCAAAAGTGGAGATGAGAACCTATAAGGAGCAGTAGAAGATACAGGAATTATAAATGTTTCCATTATATAGAAAAAAACTCTTCTCCTTTTCCATTAAAATATCAGAATCTGAGAAAATACACTTGGACAATCAGTATGGGATATTAGCAAAAGGAAGGATTTGGAAGCCATAGGATTGACGCTCAAGTCTTTACGTTGCTATTTGCTAGCAACGTGACCTCAGTTTTCTTGCCTATAAAATGGGGACAACAATCTCTAACTTTTAGGATCATTGTGGAGATTTAGTAAAGTAAAATATTACTTCCTGTTCTTGATGGAAGCCATTGTTCCCACCTCTGAACTTCTATAGACATCAACATTTTGCCTGTCTTGTTTCATAGATCTCCCACACATTCTTTTTTTCTGGAGTATTTCAAAGCAAATCTCAGACATGTCAGTTCATCTTAAATATTTTAATTGCAAGGATTTCTGTTACTTTACACCAAAAGAAACCCCAATGTAATCTCCTGGTGAAAAAAAAAATAATTGTTTTGCACATCTTATTCAGTTTGGTTAACGTATCAAGGTTAACCCTAATGGGTTCACTGGATCACTCTTCATTTCTGTGCTTTGTGTTAGCCCTTTGAATATACTAATTATGCCTAGCGTTGTTATACTTTGGAATTAGATGCATGTCATATTTGCAGTATCTTAACTGTTAGAGTGAGTGGTAGTAACAGGTGAATCTCTTCCTGGTTTTGAAACATTGATTTACAAATTTGGGCAGTCCTAATTCATTTGCAGGACTTTTTTCTTTCTTCTTTTTTTTAAAAACATCTTTATTGGAGTATAATTGTTTTACAGTGGTGTGTTAGTTTCTGCTTTATAACAAAGTGAATCAGCTATACATATACATATATCCCCATATCTCCTCCCTCTTGCGTCTCTCTCCCACCCTCCCTATCCACCCCTCTAGGTGGTCACAAAGCACTGAGCTGATCTCCCTGTGTATGTGCTGCTTCCCACTAGCTATCTATTTTACATTTGGTAGTATATATAAGTCCATGCCACTCTCTCACTTCGTCCCAGCTTACCCTTCCCCCTACCCGTATCCTGAAGTCCATTCTCTAGTAGGTCTGCATCTTTATTCCCATCATGCCCCTATGTTCTTCATGACCTTTTTTTTTTTTAGATTCCATATATATATGTTAGCATATGGTATTTATTTTTCTCTTTCTGACTTACTTCACTCTGTATGACAGATTCTAGGTCCATCCACCTCACTACAAATAACTCAATTTCATTTCTTTATATGGCTGAGTAATATTCCATTTTATATATGTGCCACATCTTCTTTATCCATTCATCTGTTGATGGACACTTAGGTTACTTCCATGTCCTGGCTATTGTAAATAGAACTGCAATGAACATTTCGGTACATGACTCTTTTTGAATTATGGTTTTCTCAGGGTATATGCCCGGTAGTGGGGTTGCTGGGTCGTATGTTAGTTCTATTTTTAGTTTTTTGAGGAACCTCCATACTGTTCTCCATAATGGCTGTATCAATTTACATTCCCACCAACCGTTCAAGAGGGTTCCCTTTTCTCCACACCCTCTCCAGCATTTATTGTTTGTAGATTTTTTGTTGATGGCCATCCTGACTGGTGTGAAGTGATACCTCATTGTAGTTTTGATTTGCGTTTCTCTAATGATTAGTGATGTTGAGCATTCTTTCATGTGTTTGTTGGCAATCTGTATCTCTTCTTTGGAGAAATGTCTATTTAGGTCTTCTGCCCATTTTTGGATTGGTTTGTTTGCTTTTTTGATATTGAGCTGCATGAGCTGCTTGTAAATTTTGGAGATTAATCCTTTGTCAGTTGCTTCATTTGCAAATATTTTCTCCCATTCTGAGGGTTGTCTTTTCATCTTGTTTATAGTTTCCTTTGCTGTACAAAAGCTTTTAAGTTTCATTAGGTCCCATTTGTTTATTTTTGTTTTTATTTCCATCTATCTAGGTGGTGGGTCAAAAGGGACCTTGCTGTAATTTATGTCATGGAGTGCTCTGCCTATGTTTTCCTCTAAGAGTTTTATATTGTCTGGTGTTACATTTAGGTCTTTGATTCATTCTGTGTTTATTTTTGTGTATGGTGTTAGGGAGTGTTCTAATTTCATTCTTTTACACGTAGCTGTCCAGTTTTCCCAGCACCACTTATTGAAGAGGCTGTCTTTTCTCCACTGTATATTCTTTCCTACTTTATCAAAAATAAGGTGACCATATGTGCATGCGTTTATCTCTGGGCTTTTTATCCTGTTCCATTGATAGTAGCATACTGTCTTGATTACTGTAGCTTTGTAGTATAGTCTGAAATCAGGGAGCCTGATTCCTCCAGCTCCGTTTTTCTTTCTCAAGATTGCTTTGGCTATTCGGGGTCTTTTGTGTTTCCATACAAATTGTGGAATTTTTGTTCTAGTTCTTTGAAAAATGCCAGTGGTAGTTTGATAGGGATTGCATTGAATTTGTAGATTGCTTTGGATGGTATAGTCATTTTCACAATGTTGATTCTTCTAATCCAAGAACATGGTATGTCTCTCCATCTGCTTGTATCATCTTTAATTTCTTTCATCAGTGTCTTATAGTTTTCTGCATACAGGTCTTTTGTCTCCTTAGGTAGGTTTATTCCTAGGTATTTTACTGTTTTTGCTGCAGTGGTAAATGGGAGTGTTTACTTAATTTCTCTCTCAGATTTTTCATCATTAGTGTATAGGAATTCAAGAGATTTCTGTGCACTAATTTTGTATCCTGCTACTTTACCAAATTCATTGATTAGCTCTAGTAGTTTCCTGGTAGCATCTTTAGGATTCTCTATGTATAGTATTATGTCATCTGCAAACAGTAATGGTTTTACTTCTTCTTTTACGATTTGGATTCCTTTTATTTCTTTTTCTTCTCTGATTGCTGCAGCTAAAACTTTCAAAACTATGTTGAATAATAGTAGTGAGAATGGGCAACCTTGTCTTGTTCCTGATCTTAGTGGAAATGGTTTCAGTTGTTCACCATTGAGGACGATGTTGGCTGTGGGTTTGTCATATATGGCTTTTATTATGTTGAGGTAAGTTCCCTCTATGCCTACTTTCTGCAGGGTTTTTATCATAAATGGGTGTTGAATTTTGTCGAAAGCTTTTTCTGCATCTATTGAGATGATCATATGGTTTTTCTCCTTCAATGCAGAACTTATTTCAATGCTTGCTTCAAGGATATTTCATGGAAAGTTTTCCAGTTACTGCCCTGTACTGTTTGGAGGTGCCTTGGGGCCCTGCTCCTTTGTTTGCCTGAGTTTAACCTTCACCTCCATATTCTCTTAATCTGGCACATTAAAAAACTTGATCCACAGTGCACTTCAAGCTAGTGTTCTCCTTGCCAAGTCCCCTGGGCTCTCCTTCAAGGTTTTCTACTCTTTGTAATATCCTCAGGGAGATTTGTGTGCCTTTACTGACTGCCTACTCTGTTCCAGCCCTGCAGATCCTGATGTTCCAGCTATTTTTCAATTATGTGGCATTTCATATAAATGAGGTGCATATAACTTGTAAAGTATTATATAAAAATTGGCTAACAATATTACCACAGCCTTCCCCTCCCTCTGAGATCCCTTAACCGAAGTGGGCAATATACCATAACACTGGAAGAGCCTTTTTGGGAAGTTAGGAGACCTGAGTTATGGTTCCAGATCATTCCTTAGCATTAGTTTAAAAAAATTTTATTGAGTACCTAGTGGGTGCCAGGTACCCAGTAGGGTTCTAGGTTTAAAAATGAATGAGATGGGCCTTGCCTGAAGAACAGGGACTGTATTTTAACCTTCTTTGTAACTTCCTCTGGGACATGATTTGGTCCATGGAATCTATCTTATAAAGGCTTGTCTGAGCCCACAGACCAGGATTGAATTTCAAATCCTGTATTTTAAAGCCTTTCACTACATTACACCAACCATCCCATTTCCTATATTTTCTCATAATTCCCAAGCAACCTCTTTCACCTGGGGATGACACCAGAAATTTGCATAAGCAAAAGAAAAAAAAAATCAGTAAGGGTCTGCATTAGTCAGTATAGGTGCTGTTACACTATGAGAGCAACTCCCAATTTTCAATGGCCCAATCAGCAAAAGTTGTTATTGTTGGGTCTTTGTTGCTACACGTGGGCTTTCTCTAGTTGTGGCGAGTGGGTGCTACTCTTTGTTGTAGTGTGCAGGCTTCTCATTGTGGTAGCTTCTCTTGCTGCGGAGCATGGGCTCTAGACGTGCGGGCTTCAGTAGTTGTGGCGCACAGCCTCAGTAGTTGTGGCGCACGGGCTTAGTTGCTCTGAGGCATGTGGGATCTTCCCGGACCAAGGCTCGAACCCATGTCCCCTGCATTGGCAGGTGGATTCTTAACCACTGCACCACCAGGGAAGCCCCAAAAGTTGTTTTTCTCACTTATGCTGTGTGTCCTTCCCAGGTCAGCTTTGCTGCACATGGTCTTTGTTCTGGGACAGAGGCAGATGGATCAGTCTCTATCCTGAATGTTGCTGGTCATCAGGGCAGCAGGAAAGGAAATCATAGTGAAGCACTCTGACTCAAACCTTGCAGCTTGACTCAAAGCTTCCACCTGGAGGTGGCTCATCCAGCCACTCCCATTTCACTGACTAATGCAAATCACATAACCAAGCCTGCTGTCGAGGGACTTGGGGAAGTAAAATCGACTCACCCCCTCCCTTCCCCCGGAGACATAGGAAATGTTTAGGAACAATAATATGGTCACTTTACCCTTTCTTGGGTAAACTTTCTTGGGTAAATTCTCACTCTACCACTCTCAAGCTACTGAGCTTCTGTATTTCGTCTTCTTTAAAATGGGGACAACCACCTCGTAGTTTTGCTCTAATGAGTAAGTGAAAACATTTGCCAAGGGTCTATCATGTTCCTAATCACACAAGAAACGCTCAATAAATATTACCCACTCCCCACCACTCTCCACCCAGCATTGGGGTTTCTTGATCATTCTTATTCAGCCCATTAGGCACAGAGTAGGTCAATAAGTTCACAACTTGAAATCAAATAATTGCTTCTTAAATACCATGTTTGTACCCCGAGTTTCAGGATCCTTCAGGTTGCAAATCTTGGCTGCTCTTTCCTACTCACCAGTTTCCTTTCATTCTATGATTCCAAAAGATGCTGCTTACTCACAGGAAGAGAGGAGATCTCCTCTGCTCCACTGTACTTGAACATCTTCTGACTCACTCTTCCCAGCACCACCCAAGTTTCATCTTCACCATTGCTTGTACGTAATGTAAGGACTTTATTTAATCTATGCATTTGTTCATGTTTGTTCAGCTGCCTCCATGCTGTTGTGTCTTTCATTATGCTTTTAATTAGCTCGGTTGATTCTGAGAGTGGAGGTAAGCCAAGGTTTGAGCCAGGTAGTTACAAGGAAGATGGATGGGAGGGGGTGTTGGGGAGGTAGGTGGTATGAGTGCACTAGTGCAAATTCATTGCCAGAGCTACGAAAAAAATTTAGGCTTCTGCCTTCTATTGGGGAGAAATAGTCTAAGTTACCCCTTTCTTGTGAGAATGATTAAGCAGTAGAGTGTTTGGGAAGGATCACATTTTGCCTTACTGATAAAATCTGAGGTTAACACCAAGCTCCTAGAGGGCAGGAACTCAATTTATGGATGGTTTACGTAGAGAGATATAGTCTAGATTCATCAGTTAGTTCTTTTCATCAGCCACTAGTGTTTAATGACCACTTATAAGACTGTAATTTCTGTGGCCTCTACTTTTCTCATACCCACCCAACCTCTTTGCACAGGCTTTCCTCCTGTACCCCAAATTTTCTTTCTTTACTCCCAGGCCTGCTTCTGTCTCTATGGCAAACTCCTACTTATTTAGTCAGACTTAGCCTTAACTTTACCTTTAAGAGTGAAGCTTTCTTTGGTGTCCCCATCCCCATCCAATCTGACAGAGTTAAGCCTTGCTTTTTTTTTTGTTCCCATGGCACAAGTACAAATCTCTACAAATTACACAGGCATTAACTTTTGACATGTCTGTTTTTCCAGAAGGCTAGGAGCCCATTGAAGGTGGGAAATTTATTTATCCCCTTTTGATTCCCTAGTGTTTAGCCCAACACCTGGTATAGAGTCGTTGTTTGATAAATGATTCTTGAATGCTTTTTAACTATGCAGAGTGACCAACTCCTAACACCCAAGTGTTATCATTAAATAGCAGTTAGTGGTGCTGAGAGCTTCCCAGTGGCCTCTGTATTTTTAGAAAATCTAATACATGAAATATCAAGTATTATATAAAGATACCCAGGGAACCTGGAAGGCTCCTTCAGGGCTGGGAATGATAGGAAGGGCTGTCTCATGTTTTTCTCTCTCCCCTTTGCAGGTCTTGGCTCATTTTAAATTCATTTCTCATTTTCTGCTTTCCTCTTACCATAAATAAAGAGGGAGAAAGGGTCGGGTGAATCCTCATTTGTCTAAAGGCGGCTGTGGGTCATGTGAAGTGTTGAACACCCCACTGCTGATGCACAGCCAATGCCGAATCAAGGTTTTGTAGGGCTATCGCAGTCCAGTTTGGGACTGTGTTTCTTTTAGGGAATTTATAATACAGGCGAGGCTGGGAAAAGATTGCAAACAACACAAAACAATAAAACTTCTATCTCATTGCTTTGAGCAATCTATTTCTCTTAAGGATCTGTCCCCTGAGTTGGATACCATTGTCTCTTTTGCAGGCTCACCTGCTCCACACTCTCCCTCCCAGACCACTCTCATCTCCAGAGACTATGAACTACTCTTCTGTGCTGACGCTCGACCTTGTCCATAATGATGATTGTCTTTGGCGGCCTTTATTTTACGGCAGCCTGTGCCTGATCTCTTTTGCTACATAGCTATGATTATAGTTCCTATTTAATAGGCCAGGAAATGGAGACTAAGAGAAACTAAATAACTTGACGTAGGCACACAGGAAGTAAGATGTAAAACGTGAGATTGAACCCAAGTCTGTCTTCTCAATCTGAGCTTTAAGCTTTTCCTGCCCATCCCCAACCCCGCCCCCGCTGTTCCAGAATCCCCCTTGCTTCTATGGCCCTTACAACTTTTTTAGGGGCGGTGGGAGGCGGGGTACTCCTCAGCCTTTGACATTCTGGGGCTTGTGATTCTTTCATTCTCAAAGACTGCTGATCCCAAGCCCCTGGCAGCTATCCAGAAACGTCTTTCTACTCTCTTATTCCATCATCGGCTAACTCCACTCAAGTGGCTCAGAGAGATTCCTGGTTTGGGACTTTGATAACCTCGATTCCCAGTCTCAGGTTAAAACCTGGTGACTGTTGGCCTCAGTTTCTTCTTCTGGCAAATAGGTATAGTCTCAGTTTTGCCCATCTCCTTAAATGCATGACCCAGACTGTCCTTCAGTACCCTTCTGCTTATAGCACCACTCAGATGATAGTGGGCTTTCAGACCTAAAGGGCTGAGAAGAAGACAAGTGTTACCTGTGTTATAAAGGATCCACCCAGTGGCCCAACAAAGAACCAGGAACTTCCAATTCCCTTGGCAACTCGGTAGAAAAGGGAAATTCTATCCTTCTGTCAGGCAAGCTGGCAAGGGTGGCCACTTCTATCTCCCTTATCACAGTGTACTGTAATTATCCATTTGCTTCCCGCTAGACTGTGAGTTCTTAAAGTATAGAGACTGTATCTCATTTATCCTACTGACTGCTACCAGCCTGGTCCAAGCCATCATCCTGCACCTAACTAATGGAGCCTCTGGCTTCCACCAATGTCCATACACCATCTACTCTTAGCACACAGCCAGGGTGATCTTTTGAAAGCACGAATCGGATCATATCACTCCTCTGTTTGAAGCCCTGTGGTGGTTCCTCTTTAGCCAAGATCCTTACAATGGCCTACAAGACCCCACTCTCTGACCTTATCTCCTATTCCTCTCTCATTTGCTTACCCGGCACCAGTTGTCCTGGCCTCCACTATTTTTAACACTTCCAGGAATACTTTCACTTCAGGGCCTTTCCACTAGCTGTTCCTTCTGCCTGGGACACTCTTTCCCATACAACGCATGGCTCACTCCCTCACCTCTTTCAAGTTGCTCATTAAAGTCACCTTATGAATTGGGCTCTGCCTGATGGCTCTATTTAAAATCCCATTCTGTAAAACTGGAATTGGAATAGCTGTTATGAATCTACCTTCATTTCTCTTCCACTAAGTCTTCTTTGCCAACCCTATTACTTTGCTCTGAGTCTAGATTTTTTTGGATAACTGCCCCCTCTTTTCCTCTAAATATTTTCCTTTCTTCCTTCCTTTTGCTCCAGTGCAGATCTAAGGCCATTCACCTATATAAATGCATGAGTTTACTTGACGAAAGAGGTGAGGTGTACTGAAACAGAAAAATATGTGTTCTCAGCTGAGGAGAAGCTGGAAAGGGAGTTGGACTCAGAAGACATTAGGTTTGAGTCCCGGCTCAAGTTTTTAGCCCTCTCAGCTTCAATTTCATCAGCTGTAAAAATGAACACAGGAGTCCTACCTTAGGGACCTGGTGAAAGCACTGAATGAGAGGTCAAGTGAAAGCACCTGGCATGTGGTCTCTACTAGCTGCAGAAGGTTGGCTTATTCTCCACTGAAACCCCAGCACCTAACACATGGTTCAGTTGAAGTAAATGAACACATTATTGATGAAGCAATGGTTGATGTTAAAAAAAAAATCCCACCCCCCTACCTCCAGTTTTCCTCATACCTCTTACCCTGGTCTATTTTTTTTCCCCGCACTGAACACCTTCTATCACACCAAATTCTTTTCTTGTTACGTTTATCATCTTTCTCTCCATACTCAGATGATAGCTCTAAGAGGGAAGGGTATTTCCACCCTGCCCCACTCTTCTATTCACTGATCCAACCCAAACACTAAAATAGTGTCTGACAACCTTAGTAGCGATCAGCAAATATTTGTTGGATGAATGAGTGAATGAATCTTTTAATATTCAGAATCTTGCTGGAGTCTTATGTAGAAAAGGAATATAGGAGTACTTTGAATCCTCAGTGCCTAGAAATGCTTGGTAAATGGCAGGTGTTCAATGTTTGCTGAAGCCATTGGGTACTCAGCTCTTTACCAGAGGTCTTCATCTATCTATATGAGACTACATCAAAAGAGGTTCCCAAGGTCAATTCACTCAGGCCTCTCCTTTTCATCTCGTCCAATCAACCTAGTATTCATCTAACAAATTATCTGAGTTTCCAAATATTGAGTACCTATTATGAGTTCAAAAGCATGCTTGGTGCTATATGTGACTAACGCGAAGAAGCAACAGCAAGTAATAAGTCTGAATGTAATTAAATGTGAAATTACAGGGAAGCTTTGCAGTGCTGATACTTTAGAGAAAGAATCAGTGAAGACGGACTAGAATTAAATTCCAAAGTTCACAAGTCGCCCAACTACCCTTCTAAGCGCTCCACCTGTTGACAGCAAGGACCATAACCTTGGCAGCAGCTTTAGAATCAGAAGGTCTTTCAGTTACAAATCCTTTGTTTTAAGGAGTAGGAAACCAAGGCTAGGTACGGGAGAGGCCTCGGAAGAGATGGGTCTAGAACCCGGGACTTGTGACGTTCTGGAAGAAGTGTCCTGAAGGCCCAAGGTGCCTTTGTGGGGGTCGTAGAATCCGTGGTGCCCAGTCTTCCGGAGAGGCTAAGGTGCCTATCGCTAAGGTGAGGTGGAGGAGGTTAGCGGAGAGGTCACAAGGCGCCATTCCCCCGGAGGACGGGACTCTGGAATCCCTGGGCAGGATCCCAGGCAGAGGTCCCTGCTGTCCTCAACTAAAGAGCCGCCCCCGCCGCCCTCCCTCCCCGGCCGCCACTCTGAGGAGCAGAGACCTGGTCCAAGCCATCATCCCCGCCCCAAGTCGCTCGGAGGTGCCGGCGGCTGGCTGATACCCGCAGCATAGAACCAAGGCCCCGGGAGTCCCAGGGCACTACTTGTTCCAGCGGAAGGATCACAAGCGCGTTGCCACGACTGTGACCGCGGAGGAGTCGTGACGCCGCTGACGCCGTGCCGGTGGCGCAGCGACGTCGCAGGAGGCGGGGGCGGGGGCGGCGGCAGCGGCGGCGGCGGCGGGGGCGGGAGGGGGAGCGGGTTGGGAAGTAGTTCCGGGTGCGCGGCCCCGGATGTTGGCTGCTCCCGCTGCCGCCGCCGCTCTCGGCGCTGCTCCGGGCCTCGGCCGCTCGCACCAGGCACCGTTGGGACGTTTCCCGGGGGGGCGGAGACGCACACAGCGGCCGGGGGCTCGGCCGGGCCGTACCGGCCTGCGCAGCCTGAGGTGAGCGCCCGCTGCCGGGGTGGTCGGGCCGGGACGGCGGGCGAGGAGGCGGGGCCGGGGCATCTCCCGGGACGGAGGTAGGGGCTGCCCTCCTCGAGACGCCGTCTCCCTCCTCACAGCCGCGGTCGCGTCGCGGGGCCGGCGGCGGGCGGGGCGGGGCAGGGGGCCCGGGCCCAAGCTGAGGCCTGGCGGGCGGCGAGGGCTGTGTCGCTCCCTCCCCCGCGGCGCTTCTCAGCTGCTGCTGCTCCTCAGCGGGGAAGCGGCGGCTCCGCACCTCCCGCCCCTCCCCCAGGCGGGGCCCGGGGGAGCCAGACTGAGTTCCCGGGGGCGTAGAGTCCGAGGACAGTGGCCGTCTTCCTTCCGTGACCTGCCTCTGGCCTGGACTAGCCCCCTTTCCCGGCACGATGCAGCTTCTTCCTTTCAAGCTCCGGGGTGCTTTTCGGCCGGCGAGGCGGCCAGTATCTCGCGCATCGGGGGTGCCCTTCGGGGTGAGGAGGCCCGTGCGGGGGCCTGCGTTCCCACCCATCCTGTCGCCGTGTCCTTTACCGGCATTGGGCAGAGGCAGCCGTTCCATGCGGACGTGTTGCTGTCCTGTGTGTGTTGCATCCTGCCCACGTGGTAGGGTGTTCCCCCCCCCCCTCCATTTTTGCAGCTAGTGAGGAGGGAGGTTAAAGCGGGGTGGTTTTTACTCTGATTTCCTCCGGGTGGCGTGGAATGTGTTAGGGTCATTTTGCTTTGCCGAGGCGTACTGTTGGTCAGCTGGAAGAAGCAAGACTTGTAGTCTCTGAAATTGAGACCAGTAGGGGACTTGGTTTCATTGACATCTTCCTCCTCTTCCTTTAGCTCTTGTTCTTTTCTTTACCATTTAATCCTAAAGAGAGAATAATATGCTTTAGCTGCTGATGCATTGAGGTGCATAGTTTTCACTTCTCCATTTTACTTTTTCTGTGTATGATTGGCGAAGCGTTTTCTTTTCTGTGTTGTGCAATCCACGTCTCAGTTGTTCCTAGTTGGATTCCTGAATGAGCTGAGTTGGGCTGGCCAGGGAGTTAGAGATTGGTGGGCATCTTCCTTGTCTTTTCCTAACATTTACTTTATTTTTTCCTTCTGTTTTGTTTGCCAGTGAAGCAGGCGTGCATGTCATGGATGTGTTACGTGCATAGCTCTTTATTTGCAAGGCAGCACTAGGTAGTTTCACTGAGTCACTCATTTCGTGGGAGCTCTTTTATTTCACTTTTCCTCTCTTTCTGTTGAGTATCATTGCACTCTCTGGTTTTTGAAACTGTTTTGAAACGTGTTTTGAGTAGTTTCTTTCCTTAATGTCTCTTCCAGGTTAAGGTTTCCATCTTCCTGTGTTTTGCTCTTTTGTGACCACAGATTGCTCCCTTAACTGGGAGCAGGACACGGCAGCAGTGAGAGAAGCCTTGTATTCCTCCTAGACTTTAGCAGATATTTATAGAAAAGCAATAACTCCTCTCTGTTTTTCTCTTTGGGTAGTATCTAGAGATTTGATTGAATTTTTTAGATACCTGTTTTCTTTTTGTGTTCTTGGAGTTAAGGTGAATCATTTTCTTGGTTTTGTGCTGCTGAAGGTGCTGGGGTCTTCCTCATGCTTTTATTAGGTTTTTTTTTTGGATGGGGTCAGGACATGTTTATTTTGGCTCTTTTTGATTCATTAGTTTGGTGAAATGAAAAATCCTCATATTTTGAAGTCACTTTTTAGATTCCAAAATGGCCAGTTCTCACTTTTTCTTGGTTTTTCACATGTGCATTCTCTTTAAGTGTATGTTTGTTTTTTCTTTTATCTGGTACAATTGTTAGTATATTCTCTTTCTAGGTATGTAAAATAAAAATATTTAAATACAGATTCTGTCCGCCCTCACCATGGTAAGTATGGGTGGGGCAGTGGAAAATAGAGAATGCAGTTCTGATACATTCTGAGGCATAGTTATTTAGTTAAGTCAGCATTTGTGTACTTCTGCAAAATACAGTGCTACGTGTGAAGTGGTCTGTATGAAGAGACACAAGGAATAAAATATGTGGTCTCTTCACACTTCTGTTGGGGAAACAACATGTAACATGCATCATTCATAATTCCAAGCAACATCAAGCTCCTGGTTGGGATAACAGTGCAGCCAAAGTCAAAGGTATAAGTGAGATTTGGAAAATTTGGAATTTTCAAAGGGCAAGAGATGTATTTAGTTAAGGGGTATTTGCAAAGACATAGACGTGGCAATGTACAAAAGATATTGAGCAGTTTGACTGGCATAGGGAATCTGTATTGGTGAATAAGAATAAATGAGTTTAGGCTTGGTGAGTGTGTATTGGTGGAGGACCTTATTAAGGATATAGGGTTTAATTTGATGGGGTACCACAGTGGGTTCTAAAGATTGAGAGTAAGATGATGCATATTGTTCCTGAGGAAGGTTTTCATAATTAGTTGAATGTCCTGGAGTAGGAAGACTGACTAGAAGGCTCTTGGAGAATTTTAGGAACAAGATGATGAGAGTCTGAGATAAAATGGTGATGTTTGGAATAAAATAATAGCTAGCATTTATTGAGTACTGTATGCCAGGCACAATGTTCTAAGGTATTCACATGTATTTAACTCATAAAATCTTCATAATAAGGTCTTATTATTCCTATGAAGAAACCGAGTTACAGAAAGGTTAAGTAACTTGCCCTAAATCCTATAGAGAGTAAGCAGCAGAGCCAGGATTTGAACCCAGGCAGTCTTGCCTTTGAGCCTATGCATTTAATCTTTATATTGTCCTATGAAAGGGTGTATAGAATATATAAGAGGATGTATGTTTGAGTAAAAATTAATTTGAACTTAGTGATGATTGAATGTGTGCCAAGGGAAGAGAGCAAATTAAACATTAAAAGATTAAAGCCTAGAATCCTGGGAGAATGGCTGATAATGATGAGGAAATTAGGAAAGCGTCACTGTGAAGATAAATGAGCTAAGGTGGGTTATGGTCAGCACTTCGATTGTATTCAATCAAGTTTTCAATAAAAGGCTAGTCTTCTGCAACTCCCGATAGCCTTTTCTCCTTGCTGGTTTTGCTCTGGAAATGCAGGCTAGTTTAATATTAATCTAAGCACAACAATTAGAAAAACAGATCTATTCAAAAGAAAAAATATATAGGAATTATTTTGGTTGAGTCATACCACTGCTTCCCAACCTTAGTGAAGATAAGATTTGAATAGAGGAATCCTGTAGTATATCACTATAAGATGAACAGAGATGCAATGTAGATTGTGCACTTACCAGGACTGTATTTGGTAGTAAAAAAAAATATGTGAGTAGATGAGTGTTGGGAGGTTAGTAGCATGATGGCGAGAGAACTTTGAGGTTTGGAACTGTGGGTGACATTATAGGCTAATAGGTAAAGCATTCTGAGAAGAACCAGGAAGTACATCAGTGCCACAGAAGCCAAGGATAGGAAGGATAGTGTGGTAGACAGTATCAGATGTAGTCTCAAAGTTCAGAAACAATCATCATGATGAAAAGACTATTGAACCAGGAGGTGATTTATAACCTTAGAATTTTGAAAGGAAGGATAAGAAGAGATGCCAGATTTGCTTTCCGCAGAAGGCTTTGTAGAGATTTTGTGGTCTGGTGTGGTAATTCTTAGTATTTTCTCCTATTGCTTCCTCCAGTCCCATTCTTGTCCACATGTCCAAGCTACTCAAATATCAGAAAACTCACTTTTTTCTTAAAAAAAAAAAAGAAACGTGTTCTAAAGCCAGTGATTTAATACTTTCTCTCACACTTTTTATTCTTTTTTAAACAGTTTTACTGAGATAATTCACATACTATACAATTCACCCATTTAAAGTGTACATACAGTTCAGTGATTTTTAGTATATTCACCAAATTGTGCAGCCATCACCACAATCATCATCCCAAAAGAGAAAGTCTGTAACCATTAACAGTCACTCTCCATTTCCCCCTCATTCCCCAGTCCTAGGCAACCACTAATGTACTTACCATCTCTGTAGATTTGCCTATTCTGAACATTTTGTATAAATGGAATCATACAACATGTGGTCTTTTGTGTCTGGCTTTTTTCACTTAGCATAGTGTTTCAAGGGTTATCCATTTTTGTAGTATGTATCAGTATGTCATTCCTTTTTATTGTTGAATATTCCATTGTATGGCTCTACTACCTTAAGTATCTACTTATCAGTTGATGGACATCGGGGTTTCTTACTCTTTTAAAAATCCTCCCTATCTTCATTTTAATCTTCACCCTGCCAACTCCATCCCTCTCATGGCTTGTCTTTTAGATTATAACCTCTACTATGCATTCTGCTAGGCACTGGGGATATAAAGATGAGTATGACATGGCTTTTGAACATTCATATGGTGTGTTTATGGTTTACATATGTTTTCTCATGTGTTATCTATTTTATCATGCAACAACCCTGTGATGTAGGCAAAGCGTTTTTTAAGATGAGTAATTTTGAAGTTTAGATTAGGTGACTTGCCCAAGATTGCCCAGTTAAGTCAGTGTTGGAGCAATTAGATCATCTTAGTGCATGCGCATTGCTCTTTCCACTTCTCTATGCTGCTATTCTAACTTAAAGGAGCCTCTTGTGAATTCCTGGAGAATTAGAGAGTTGGAAAATCCCCTTGCTTAGGGAATCAGTAACTTGTAATGTTTGATCTTCAGGACATAAAACGAGATTTTTTTCTTACTTCGTTCTGTCACTTGTTTGTGATTTAGATAAGTCATTTCATATTTCTGCCTTTCTTTCAGAACTTTACTGGGGATTAATGTGATGATGGTGATAGTGGTAGTGGTAATAATAATAGCTAACATTTTCTGAGGCCTTAGGATGGGCTCGAAAGTGTTCTAACTGTTTTTCATTTATTATTCATATAATCCTCACAACAACTCTAAAAGGTAGGTTTTTTTGTTATCAAAAATTTATAGATGAGGATACAGGCATAGAGAGGTTAAGTAACTTGCCTAAGGGTATGTAGCTAGGGATGGAAAGAACCAGGATTTGAACCCCTGCAGTCTATTTTCAGAACTTAGTGACTCTTAATCACTGTACTGTTAACTGTGTTATGAATTAATAGAGGGTATTATTTCAAGTAAGGATATGACCAGAATATGAAGATTGGATTTTGAATGTAGTTGGGGAAACAAACAGCAAAATTAAGTTGACATTGCATCCACATTTCTTTTAAATATCAATCTAACACTTCAGTGTACAGAGATACGTGTTGTGTAGGCATCCAGGTACATTTTTTTTCTGTTTATCCCTGCTAATAGCCTCTCAACTCAGAAACTGCATTATTTTCAGTGCTCTTCACTGTCAGCTTTGTTAGTCATTAGCTTTCCACATTGTCGCTATTCAGAAACCTTGGCTTAGGACAGCTGAAGCTTACTTTAACCTCTCCTGAGCCTCCCTTTAACTGTGAATCTTTGTTTTCCATTTTGAACAGTTAGCCTTTCAGTCCTAGATGGAGGTACTCTTTACCTCCTCCACCCCAAAACTCAGAAAACACCACAGAGGCATTTTATAACAACGGTCAAAAAATTTGACCATCTTATTTGGCAGAACTGGATTTTAGTGCACAAATAACAAGAACCAAAGCACAGTGTTTTGGTTAAAGAGATTGACTTATACTGAAATTGGAAAAGGCATCTGCTATACAGGATTTTGGATTTAATAGAATTTGTTATAACCAGATCCACTGAGCATTATTACTGTGAGCCATCTGCTGGGACATGGAAATAGCTTTGTTATATGGAACCCGATGTATTTATATTTATAACAATGGCATTCTACTTATTTTAAGTAATCTTTTGTAGTTACGTACCTTGGCTGCTATTTTACTTGGTATATCAGCTGATAACCTGAGAATGCAATGTCTTTCAAAGTGGTTATTACTTTTCTGTAGAATTGAGACAAAACAACAAATGGAGAGCAAATGAGACTCATATATGGTGTCAAACTTTAATGCTGTAACAACAGAAAATACTGGGTAAGTATGAATATGATATAAGCTAATGAGGACCATTTTCAATAAGAACTCTTTGGCACCATTAAGTTTAGTTTCTAGTAATTACTAAACTACTTTGGTTGCTCTAAGAATTTTACTGTAAATCTAAAGTGATTTCATTTTGGTATAATCAGACCTACATTAACACTGCTCTGTCTGACTTATTTCCCATCAACAGGTCTGTTGTGGGATGCAATAAGAGAAACTTGTTAGAACATAGTCCTAGAAAACTCTTCTGAGTTGAATGCTAACAATTTGGAGATGGGCAAAGTCCTTGGGTGGAAGTGTTTAGAGAGAGTCTAGAAACCTGGCATGTTGACTGTCTTTGTTTGGGCTGCTGTAACAAAATGCCACAGATTGGGTAACTTATAAACAACAGAAATTTATTGCTCATCGTTTTGGAGGCTGGAAAGTCTTAAGATCAAGTGCCAGCATGGTCACCTTCTGGTGAGGGTCCCCTTCTTGGGTCATAATTGGCACTTTCTTGCTGTGTCCTCACATAGTGGAAGGGGCAAGGGATCCCTCCTGGATCTTTTATAAGAGGCTAGTCCTATTCATGAAGGCTCTGCCCTCATGATCTAACTACCTCCCAAAGACCCCATGTCCTAATATCGTCATCTTTGGGGGTTAGGATTTCAACATACAAATTTTGGAGGGACACAAACATTTAAACTGTAGCATTGGCTATTTTTTCATTATTTTCAAATAATATATATGTCATGGATTCCATTGAAGACTTGACTGATTATCCTAGGATGACCCTGTGTGTGAAGGAGACTTTATCTAGTAACTTAGTTTTAGCTAAAGTTTTTACCTGGAGTACAAAGCTAAAACGTGTAAATGAATTCTACCTAGATGGAGTCCTGCCCAGTGGTATAGTGGTGTCAAGGATATAAGACTGATCTTCTGATTGATTGGTAAAGTGTGGTGCCAGTGTCACCTTATTAAACATTTCAGAAGTTGGAACTGGCTTTTTCTACGGCTGAGACCTGGCCTTACTGTGAAACATAGATTTATGAGAGCATGGATGAAGGGAGGAAGACTGCTAGAACTCATTAATAACAATTTCAAATTCTGTTTGTTTACAGAGAGATGGGATTGGGAGGGGTGCAGTATGGTAGAAAGAAGTTATTAATATCCTAGACTTTGGCTGGTGTGTATATGGGTGCTTATTAAATTATTAAAAAGAACTAAAAAGTTTCTGTGGCTTGTCTGTAGAACTTTGGGAAATTAATTACAGACACAACAGTCAAATATGCTGCAGTCAGGAGCAGGTTGACTCTTCTGAATGAAGATGGAGCAGACTGTCATGGCAGGAGATAAACCATATATGGCATCAGTTTTTGCTAGTGTGGTTGGGTCTGTGAATCTGTGACATGCTTTACTTGTCTACCCTGTGTAAGGACCTGTTGATGGTATTGTCTCACGTGTATATGTAGATAGTAATCACCATCAGAAATGGCGTCTTTGTGTATCAGGGAAGTCATGTTTTATGTCTGTTATAGGGCGTGTGTGCGTTGGAAAGATTTCCACCTTAATTTGAATAATACTTTATGAAAAGCTTTTTCTCTGATCTATTAGAAAAACAGTCCTGTGATATAGGTAAGGCAATAATATTCGTATTCCTGTTGATAAATGGAGAAAATGAGATACAAGCTAAGATTGACTTAGTGTCACTTAGTTATTTAATAGAGCAGAGACAGGAGCCTAGATCCTGCATTCTGTCTCTAGTCTTGTACTTTTTAGTAGAAAGCTGACAAGGTTTTTTTTTTTAAACTTACATTGCGTTCTTATTTATTCATTGATTGATTGCTGCACGTGGGCTTTCTCTAGTTGTGGTGAGCGGGGGCTGCTCTTCCTTGTGGTGTGCGGGCTTCTCACTGGTGGCTTCTCTTGTTGTAGAGCACAGGCTCTAGGTACGCGGGCTTCAGTAGTTGTGGCACGTGGGCTCAGTAGTTGTGGCTCATGGGCTTTAGAGCGCAGGCTCCATAGTTGTGGCGCACAGGCTTAGTTGCTCTGTGGCATGTGGGATCTTCCCGGACCAGGGCTCAAACCCATGTCTCCTGCATTGGCAGGCGGATTCTTAACCACTGCGCCCCCATGGAAGCCCAGCTGACAAGGTTTTTATGCAGCACACGCTTGGATTTCTGAGGTAGAAATTAAAGTTTAAGAACCCCAAAGGACCTGGGCTCCTTGGAGCATTGTCTTGTGATAATGTCAGACTAGGGTACATACAACTGTTGAGAGCAGCTTCTTCCTTTGTTAAATTTGGGTCCATTTCCAGTAATTGGATGTATTTTTACTTGAACTTGCATTCTTTGTGAATTCTGGAAGTGAGGAGATGGAATCAGAAGGGAAACTTTTAAGGATTACTAAATAGCAGATTTGGTCTTATTATTATGAAAGTATACATCTATAAAAATATAGAGAATGAGGAATTGTATCTGGAACATTTAGAGATTGAGGGTGCTTGGGTTACTGCCATAGTGCGA
The DNA here is from genome assembly GCF_011762595.2 of Tursiops truncatus. Taxonomy (NCBI): domain Eukaryota; kingdom Metazoa; phylum Chordata; class Mammalia; order Artiodactyla; family Delphinidae; genus Tursiops; species Tursiops truncatus. Next base: position 149,587,772 of record NC_047034.1, read on the forward strand.
ACATATTGTTTTTTGCCGATGGGCAGGAAGAGTGACAGTATATAAAGAACTTATAACTACACAGAAAAAAAGACTGGGAAAGAAAGCATCACGTTGGGTAGTCTTTATTTTCACCTTTGAACCTGTTTATATTTTCTATAAGTTCTCTACAGTGAGCATATATCATTTTTATAGTCTTCTGTTTTCTAGTCTTTAAAAAATAAACATGTATGATTTTTATGGTTCAAATGAGAATTTGGAAAAATGTGAATCGTAGCACTTTTGAAGAGTAGTTTAAACACTGGTGCTATCAAAGTATTTTGCTTTTTAGGCAGTTATGTTAATAAATCAGTTTGATAAATTATTTGATTATAATCTTATAGGTCAGGTTGTGGGTGTATTAAGTGTTTTGGGTTTTTCTTTGTAGAAATTGGTCATTTAGCTCTGGTGGTCAATAAATTAATTTTAGTCCCCCAGAAGCAACCAGGAACTTAGGTTTACATATAGTAATTACTTATCAATAAATGACCTAAAAGTAGCACTCTGACTTATAGTGAAAACTGGATTTAAGAACCTACTCATCTGCTTTAATTTCCTTGGCAGACTTCTAATAAGAAAAACCAAATTGTCATTGATTCTTTAAGGTACTTGTTTTCATCTGGGGACATTGGACTCAGTTTCTCTCATTCATTTGCTCATTTATTCACCATGTGTTATGTCCTGGGAACTGTACTAAATGCTGGGGACACAAGTAGCTGATAGGGTCCCTGCCATCAAGGACTACAGCTTTTGGTTTGGGAGAGACATCAGAAGAGAGATCCTAGGCATATGGAGAGACCCATTTTTTCTGTTTTTCTAGTTTTTAACTAAAAAGCAGCATGACCAGCTTGTTTGAAGAATTTAATGCTTTTGGTGGTGTGGTTAGATGGCTTTAAGAGGAGCTGATGGTTTCATAATTATTTTTCTGACTCCAAAGTATTGAAAATCCTTGATCTAGAGAATTGCCTTATCTAAGGAGCGTTGTTTACTGAGGTAGATGACCCAGGCGTTTATATTTATATCCGATTTGCTTTGGGAGCATAATTAAGAAACCTGTGTTGATTCTTCTAGGATGGAGACAGTGTCTTTTGTTGTCTTTTATTCTCTCTACTGTTGATCCTTGAACAACAAGGGTTTGAACTGCACAGGACCACTTGTAGGAGGATACTTTTCTATTGTGACTATGACAGTACTACACGGTCCATGGTTTGAATCTGCCGATGCGGAGGAACTGCAGATATGGAGGGGCAACTGTAAGTTATACTCGGGTAAACCCCCATGTTGTTCCAGGATCAACTGTACTAGTAAATGGAAGGATATTTCATATTTGAGCTTAACTTTAAGAATATTAACATCGATACATTGTATCAAAAGTTACCTTTTGTCTAATATATATATGTATGTATGTCTATATATGTAATATATAGATATATAGTAGTTCCTAACATCTTAAGAGTTAATCTTTTATTCAGGCCAGCGAGATATCCCACTAAAACACTTGAGAAAGAGTCATTCGCCTACTCTTAGAACACCTGTAGTCACCGATAGCCGTAAGGTAGCCTGTTTGTTGTTAGCTCTAATTGGGGCAAAATTTGCTTGTAACTTCATCTCTTTTTCCTAGTCCTTCTCTGCAGAACATTAGACACCTAGTTTGCCTTCTTTGACAAGATAACTCTAAATACATGAATGCGATTGTTCATTCAGCAAATATTTTGTCAGCACCTACATATGCAAAACATGGTCCGGGGCATTGTGAGAGATCCAAAGGTAATTAAGAGGCATAGTCTCTTCTCAGAGAACTGATACAGAGAAAGTCATGGGTTTGTTGAAAAGAGTGGTTTTGCTTATGATGATCAGGAAACTTCTTGGAAACAATAATGTTTGAATTAAGATTAGTGATGGGGTCGACTAGGCTGACTGCATAATCAAAAACCTAGAGATGAGGAAGAACAATGCAAGTTAGAGGAGTAGCAAGAGGCCCAGCCTGGCTGTTTGACAAACTATCCTCAAGGATATTGAAAATGTTCATTGTTTATTCTCAGCGCCTGGAGGAGTGTTCGTAAATAATAGGTGCTCAGTAAATATTTGTTGAATGAATGAATGGTTACATTTGGGAAATACTGAACAACTTCTTGAAGAGTGATAAAGCGCTTTAGGATATTGAACACTTTGATAAGTCCCTTAGAGAGAAAAAAAATACTTGACTCAAACTTACTTGATTATGGAATGCCTGTTAACAGCTCTGGAAAATATTACACTGAGTCTCTACGGTAGAGGAGACAGGGAATGCTGGAAAGTGTTTTCTTCACGCTAAACACACCCATTTTCTTCATTCTATACTTGACATTTGGCTTCTAAACTCTTCACTAGGCTGATTTCCCTCCCTGCAAGCATTCTAGCTCATAAGTGTTCTTAAAACGTGGTACTCAAACAGAACACAATACTCCAGTTGTGAGCTAACCAGTGAAGAGTGAATGGGACTGCTACCCTCGTTGATCTGGATACTGTTCTTCTAATGAACCCTAAGACTGTGTTTTCGTTTTAGCAGCTGAGTCACTGTCTTGGCTCATATTCAGTTCTCATATTAATTTACAAGAAGTTCTTTGAGTAGATTCTCTGATTTCCTATTAGTAGAGCTAACACATGAATGCCCATTTTTTTTTCTGATTGAGTCTAGGTTGTTTTCTCAGAAGTACTAGTGATTCTTAAGTTTCCTGAAATCTGAGAAAGAAAAGAAAAAGAATTAGTTGTACAATGCTGGAGTAACATAAAAGTCCATCACTGCTGAGTATACTCAAAACTAGATAAAATATAATGAATCCCTCTATACCCATTACAGATTTAATAATTATTAAGCTGTTTGCTGTATATGCCTCAACTATCTTTTGCTTAAGTGTTTTAAAGAAAATCATAGGCATTGTCTTTTCACCCCTACAAACATCAGTATGCATCTATAAAAAGTATAGACATTTCTTACATAACCATATGCCATTATTGTAGCTAACGAAATTAACAATATTTCCTACTAGTGTTATCACAATATCCAGTTCATAATAAATGTGTCCTTGACTATTTGTGTCTTTTTACAGTCGGTTTTTAATTGAATCAGGATTCAGACAAGGTCTACGCATTACATCTAGTTGTTACGTTTGTTGTCTCTTTTAGCCTAACACAGTTCCCCCCTTACTTTTTGGCATAATTTCATTGTGTCCACTTCTTTGACCTTTCCTGTCTCTATACCAAGTTCTGTTACTGTTTCTTTTGAAATAGCCCTAAGAGTTTTCCTTCATTTACAGGAATTCAGCAAACATTTTGGACTGTTATGTACAAAACATGTCCTAGGCATTATGGGAGGTAGAAAGGTTAATTTGACATGTGCCTGGCCTACTAGGAGGCCTGCAATCCAGTGGCAGAGACAGGTACATACAGAAACAATACGAAAGAGATTATTTGCCTTCGGATGGGTCATGCCTTGATTATATATCCTCCCATATATTTTCCTGGAAAATGCTGCTAGTGGTATCTTCTTAGTACATTACTTCAGGCATGTCCTGATCAGGAACCCACAGTTGATTGCCTTTTGAATCAATCCAAACTATACTGTTTTGGGCCTGGCACTCAATGCTCCACTAATTCCCACCTTTAGTGGAACGTGGAACTTCTCAAGACACAAATATCCTTTTTTGGACCAAATTTATATTGTCATGTAGAATTTTCATTTCTCAAACAAGATTATAGATATTTTGAGAGCAAAAATCTTGTCTTCTTTTTCTGTATAATATTGGAAAGCTTAATAATTAACTTTTGGAGAGTCCTGGCACATATGCCAGTAGGGCTGTTCTTCCTGCCTACTACCTTTCCAGAGACAGAGCTTCTGCCAGTTAGAAGTAAATAATCCAGGGGCTTCCCTGGTGACGCAGTGGTTAAGAATCTGCCTGCCAACGCAGGGGACACGGGTTCGAGTCCTGGTCCGGGAAGATCCCACATGCCGTGGAGCAACTAAGCCCGTGCGCCACAACTATTGAGCCTGCGCTCTAGAGCCCGCGAGCCACAACTACTGAAGCCCGCAAGCCACAACTACTGAAGCCCGTGTGCCTAGAGCCTATGCTCCACAACAGTAGAAGCCACCGCAATAAGAAGCCTGTGCACCACAAAGAAGAGTAGCCCCTGCTCGCCGCAACCAGAGAAAGCCCACATGTAGCAACGAAGGCCCAACGCAGCCAAAAATTAAAAATAAATAAAATAAAATAAAAGTAAATAATCCAGTTCTGGGTCTCTTCTTTTACCCCAAAAGCCTCCTTAAAAATAGAAAAAAGCCCATTCAGTGGTCTGAATCACATAATGGCAGATACATGGTTTGGATGTTGCCACTTCCCCATCACCATGTCCATGGCAAACTACTAATTTCTTGTTTTTAGACATGACCTTCGCAGTGTAGCACTTCAGGCAGCTACTACCTATCGAGTATAATTGGCAAATGATATGAAACCTTTCTGCTATCCTTCTCCTAAACCAATAGTTCCTGAATTAAGCTGTGTATCAGAATCACCTGATACTTGTAATGAATAGATTTCCTAGGTTTTGCTCTAGACTGTTGAATTAGGATTTCCAGGAATTGGATAGAAATGATTCTTATAAAGTTGGCCATGGTTTGTAGACTTGCTTTGAGGACCAGGCAAGTAATTTTAATTTTGTTAAACAGCTCTAGGAGTGGAGACTATAGCTGCCCATCTTTTTAGGTGTATAGCATCTCATTCCTCTGACAACCAATATGTTGTTCTGACATGTTCAATTTATTTTATTATTTTTTAAATTAATTTATTTTTGGCTGCGTTGGTTATGCTTTGCTGTGTGCGGGCTTTCTCTAGCTGCGGTGAGCGGGGGCTACTCTTCATTGTGGTGCGCAGGCTTCTCCTCTTGGTGGCTTCTTTTGTTGCGGATCACGGCTCTAGGCGCACAGCCTTCAGTAGTTGTGGCTCACGGGCTCTAGAGCGCAGACTCATTAATTGTGGTGCATGGGCTTAGTTGCTCCGCGGCATGTGGGATCTTCCCGGACCAGGGATTGAACCCATGTTGCCTGCATTGGCAGGTGGATTCTTAACCACTGCACTACCAGGGAAATCCCTGATATGTTCAATTTACATTTCAGAGATATGGTAGGATCTCTTGCTTTGAATTATACCAGGCAAAGCACATGCATCAAATGCCCAAGATAAAGATATGGGATCCAGAGAGGTGGCATCTTGGTTTTCTAAATATAACTGAGATTAAATTTAAAGCCTCAGAACCCTTCAGCCCTCTGGAAACTTATTCTTTCTCTGTTTAGTGAATACCTTTAAAACTTTAAAATGGAAGAGTTCAACATTTTTGGAGTAAACAGTCTTTTGAATTTTTCATACTTCATGTATATTCATTAAAGATGATTTAAACATATAATGTGATTTAACTTCATACACCTTTGTTAGATTTTCCATAAAAGTACACCTACAAGTTGGGGAAATGTTCTTTATTAGACCACATGATTTGATTTTGAGACTGGAAATTGTGGTTAAGTTATTGAGCATAGTAGAGAGACTGAAGTTTCAGGACTATCCAGTGAGTTAATGACAGACCCAGAAATAGAATCCTGTGTTATTTGCTTGAGTTATGATTTGGTTTGAAGAGGGTGGCCTGTGATCTGCTTACATAAATTTCAGGAAGTTAGGTTTGGGGTTTGGAAGAAGTTACAGCTCTGTGATGTTTGGCCAAGAAGCTCCCCTCACTCACATTTACCACCTGTTTTATTGACAGCAATCCTAAACTATGGAGGGTAAAGAGACAGTTCAGCCTTACACTTCCTACTCCTACAGGAACAGTCTTATAAAGCTGAAGCTGATTGTTGGTTGGCATGCTTTTTTTCATCTTCTGTTATAAGAGAATAACAACACCTGGCCCTAGTGTTGTTTTTAGGAAGAGAGGGTTATAACCTAAGTAGTTGATATATAGTGTTAGAGTGGTTTCCTATAGAATTTTTTCAGGGTATATAGAGGTGTATACATAAGTGTATCTTCATTAAACATGTTTAATTAATAAACAGTATGGTTTGGAAATGGTGGAGCCCACCAGAAAACAAACTTTCTTGAACCACTAATGGTTCAAGGGGTTATAGATTTCAAAATAATTGCTATAGTAGAGTTGCTTTCTGGTGAAGTCATTACTTTTACTCTCCCCTTTTCCATTTGTGGGGTGCGGGGGGCACTCATATGGCACTAGTGAAGCAGCAGCTTACAGAACAAGAGAACATTTTGTGTGTGATGGTTCTTAAACTTGCTCTTTTAAAAAAACCAAAGGAACCCCCCCAGCTTTATTGAGATAAAATTCACATACCATATAATTCACCTGTTTAAGGTGTAAAATTCAATGGTTTTGTTTTTTTATAAATTTATTTTATTTAGTTTTGGCTGCGTTGGGTCTTTGTTGCTGAGCGTGGGGGCTATTCTTCGTTGCGGTGCACAGGCTTCTCATTGTGGTGGCTTCTCTGGTTGCAGAGCACGGGCTCTAGAGCACAGGCTCAGTAGTTGTGGTGCACGGGCCCAGCTGCTCTGCAGCATGTGGAATCTTCCTGGACCAGGGCTCGAACCCATGTCCCCTGCATTGGCAGGCGGATTCTTAACCACTGTGCCAGCAGGGAAGCCCCAATGTTTTTTTTTTTAACATATTCATAGGGTTGTGTAATCATTGCTGCAGTCTAATTATAGAATGTTTTCCTCTCCCTCTAAAAGAAACCCCACACTCATTAGCAGTCAATCCACTTTACCTGCCTCCCCAGCCCTATGAAACTACTAATCTAACTACTAATCCATAATCTAACTATTAATATAAATTTGTTTTGGACATTTGATATAAATGGAATCGTGTAATGTGTAGTTTTGTTACTGACTTCTTTCACTTAGCATGTTTTCAAGGGTCATATATGTTGTAGCACGTACCATTCCTTTTTATTGCCAAATAATATTCTGCTGTATGGTTATAACATCTTATTTATCCATTCGTCAAGTTACTGGGCATTTGGATTGTTTCCACTATTGCTATTATGATTTTTTGCTGCTGTGAACGTTCGTGTACAGATTTTTCTGTGGAGGTATGTTTTCGTTTCTTGGGTATATTCCCTGGGAGTGGAATGGCTGTGTCATATGATTACTCTATGTTTAACTTTTTGACAAACTGCCAAGCTGTTTTCCAAAGTGGCTGCACTGTTTTACGTTTTTCACTATCAATGTATGAGGGCTTCAGTTTCTTCACATCTTTGCAACCTTTGTTATTATCTGTTGTTTTGATTATAGCCATCCTAGCTGGTGTGAAGTGGTATCTCGTTATTTCGATTTGCATTTCCCTAATAACTAATGATGTTGAACATCTTTTCATATCTTATTGGACATTTTAATATCTTCTTTGTAGAAATGTGTATTCAAATCTCTGCCCCCCTTTTTTTTTTTTTTTTTTTTTTTGCAGTCAAATGCTCTTCCTCTGTGCTGTATCTCCAAATCTTTGCCCATTTATAAGTTGGGTTGTCTTTTTATTATTGAGTTGTAAGGGTCCTTTATATATTCTGGATACCTAACTTGCTTTTCTAACTGTGAATTTGTCTGAAATTACTTGCTTGGAGGCAGAGAGAAGTAATGGATACAAAGACTACATTAAAAAAAATCTGGTGAGTTTTCAGTTAGATTTTAGTTGTTCTTATTTTACGTTTATTCTCTTTTTCCAACTCTTGAGGAACCTGGTTTATCCATTCATTGAACAAATATGGCTGCAGACTGTATACCAGGATTTGGGGATATAACAGAGAATGAAACAGAAACTTTTATCTGCATTCTAGTGGGAGAGAAACAGATAGTGAAACAAAAGTCATATCAAATCATATCAGATGATGACGAGCTATGAAGAATAAAACAGGATAATGGGGATATACTGTGATGAGCTTTCTAACATATTCTTCACCTTTCCTGATTTCTTAATCTGTTCCTCTCTGCTCTGTTTGACCTTTTTTGCGTTTTCTGTTTATTTTCATTGTATGTAGTTTGTGGCTAAACTTTTACTTCACTCTCTCTCCTTATTCTTAACACCCTTGCAGTCTAATTTTTGCTTTCACTAGTCCACAAGATCCACCCTCTATAGTAATAATGATCTTCTATTAAAAGCCAGTATTGTCTTTTCAGTTTATGCCCATCTTAATCTGTGTGTAGCACTATTGCCTTTCTATCCATTAAATCACTTGCTGCAACCTCCAGTACAGTTTTCTCAAGTTTTTTTTTTTATTGAACTGGTTCGTCTTCTCTAAATCTGTTAGAGTTCTCCAAATTTAAGTTTTGGCCTCTCTTCTCCCTCTAACATTACCATGGTGAATTGATCATTCTCACATGATTTTTTGCTTTCTGAGAGCATGTGACTCTTGAGTTCTCACTTTCTAGCTATAGCTGCATCACTGCCTTCAGGTTTAACTAGTGAAGCTGCAGTGGACAGCTTGATTGCTACTCACTCAGCAGGATTCTTTTCCCTTTATGCCTTCCTCTGACAGATTTTTCCTGTTTAGGCTGATTAAGACACGGGTTATTTCCATGACTGCTTTAATGATTACCTGTGACTAATGGTATAACAATTCACAGTGTTCAGTCAAGGAACCTGATTCAGAGGGGTTGTTCCTTCATGGGTGCTAGTGAATTTTTTACTTTCAGGTCTTTTGAAAGAGCTAAATTCCGAAGTTAGAAAAAGAAGGAATAATCTCTTGACCTCTAGTGCTTATAGTATTCATTTTCAACAAAGTTTTAATTCTTACTTTTTCTTTTTCTTTTTTTTTTGCGGTACGCGGGCCTCTCACTGTTGTGGCCTCTCCCGTTGCGGAGCACAGGCTCCGGACACTCAGGCTCAGCGGCCATGGCTCACGGGCCCAGCCGCTCCGCTGCATGTGGGATCTTCCCGGACCGGGGCACGAACCCGCGTCCCCTGTATCGGCAGGTGGACTCTCAACCACTGGGCCACCAGGGAAGCCCTAATTCCTACTTTTATCTGATATGGTGTTGCTTTCATTCAAGCTACTATCACAGTAACTGAGGCATGAATTTTTCCTTTTAACAGTATTCCCAAGGTCACAATTGAGATTCTCAGTTGGGTTCTTGATGCAAGGTCATGAATGTTGCAAGTTCTTTGTAAACTATAAAGCATATCTGTGTGGTGGGAGAGAGGAGAGAAGGGCTCATAAGAATTACTTGGGAGCTTTTTCAAAATTCTTAGTCCCATTTCACCTCCTCCTCCCAGATAATGTATTGTTATATACCTGTTAGTTAAACATCTGCTTCCTAAATGTGAATAGTTTGTAACTCATTTTAATGTACACATGAAGACTGCTTATATTAAAAGGAATTCCATATTCTTTCTGTTGGTGATGGGATATACTGCAGTAGTTTTTCTTGTAGCATACCCATCAGTGAATGACTGGTTTTTACTCCCTGTCCTCTGGTGGTGTCATGCTATGCAAAGTTTCTTGTATGTTGATTTTCAAAGGATTTGCAGAAAATGCTACTAGGTGCTGTTGGCACCAACTTAAACTGTATGAATTTTGGATGTAATTGAACAAATTAATATAATTGTTCAACATAGTTGGCTTCAGAAATGTGAGTTTGTGATTTGGAGGACACTGAGATTTTCCTGATTTCACTGTGAATCATAGCCTTCTTTTGTGAGAGTTCCATGTTGCTGGGCATCTGCCTGGGTAGGGAGAAGATGATTGGTACATTTGTTCTTCCAGTTAACCAGACTGGTGTTCAAGACACCATTTAGGCGCAGTAATCTAAATTAAAAGTGGAGAAAACTGAAACTAAGGCATTGAGGCCACAGTAGATTAGAAAGACATTTAGGAGCTGGAGTTGGTAGTAAAACTTCACCATTTTAAAGTGTAAAATTTGGTGGTTGTATACAAAAGGTTTTTATTCACAAGGTCGTGCAACTATCAACACTATCTAATTCCAGAACATTTTCATCAATCCCAAAAGAAACCTGTTAGCAGTCATTCCCTACCCCCATTCCTCCTCCCATCCCCCTATCTCCTGGCAACTACTATCTACCTTCCATCTCTAGGATTTGCCCCATTCTGAATATTTTGTATAAATGGAGTCATACAATATGTGGTCTTTTGTGTCTGACTTCTTTCACTAAGCATAAGGCTCTCAAAGTTCATTCATATTGTGGCATGTAACAGTACGGCATTCCTTTTTTATGGCTGAATAATATTCCACTGTATATTATATGGATATTGTACAGATATGTCATATTTTGTTTATCTGTTTATCAGTTGATGGACATTTGGTTTATATCCACTTTTAGCTTTATAAATAATGCTGCTATGAACATTTGTATGCACGTTTTTTGCTTGTGTTTTTCTTTTTTTAAATTTATTTTTATTTGCATTTATTTTTTGTGGCATTTATTCCCGGGCCATAAGTTTTTGTTTCTTCAGTTTCTTCTGGGATATCTTTTTCTTTGGGGCAACCTCCTCTTCTGGTTTAGGGACAGTCTGTTCTTATTCAGTAAGGACCGTCTCAGTGTGGCAGGGAGAGCTCATGTATGGGTTGATCCAACCATGAGCTCTCTAAGTTCTGTGCTGCATCTTGGGAACTTTGTTCACCTGGATGTGCTCAGTGACTAGAGAATCTACATCTAAGCCCTTACGTTCAGCATTTCTGAGTATGTGCAGTAAAAATTCAGCACTCTTTCTGGGCCATCAACCCTGCGTCCAGCCCCACTGTTTGGCCTGGGCACACCTACCAACTCCACCATTGTAATGATGGAATGCCACACATTGCTTCTTTAAAGTGACATCTTTCAGATACTTGGTGGATTTTCGGATATGCATACCCTTAATGGCCTGGGCAGTTTCATGAGTGTTCTTAAAGTGAACACGAAGATTTGAACCTCCTGACTTGCATGATTTTGTGGGGTTTTCTGGGTCAAGTGAATAGCGAACCATTTTTAGAGGTCACCTCAGGCTGCTTACTGGAAAAGGAAGCTGTATGCAAGTTTTTGTGTGAACATATGTTTTACGTTCTCTTGGGGATACATATATGTGCATATATATGTATTCCCAAGAGGATTTTTATATATATATGTGTGTATATATATATATATATGTATATATACATATATTTAAATTTTTTATACATAAAAATACACACACACACGTACCCCTAAGAGTAGAATTGCTGGGTCCTGTGATATCTTTTGTAAGAATTTACCTTTGTTTTTGATAAAGCTGATATTGTAGAATGTTGTAGAATGTGATTTAGGTTTAAGAGACAAATGGGCTGGCTGACTCTCCACATTCTCTTGTCCCTGCCCACCCAATTTGGACAGCTTACCTGATGTCTAGGTTGTTAGAGTCAACAGAGCAGTCATACCCAGGTAACTACCTTGTAGAATACTGGATGTAGAGTCCTGGAGTTAGCTCTACGCACTTGGTGAGGAGTGGGCTGGGAGCCCAGGGATGTTTAGAGAAGTCATTCCTCATAGAAATCAAGAATTGAAAAGAAGTTTCCTGCTCTAACAAAGGAAAAGAAAGCCATTCTTAGATAAAGGACTGTGCCATTTTATCAAGATAGGAAATACATTAAAAAAAGATAATTCAGTTTTAGACATAGTAAATTTGGGATTTCGGGAGGGAATGTTAGATATTTATGTTCGGAGATCAGGAGTTTGATCCCTGATAGAGATGTAGATTTGAGATTCATCTGCATTATAGGCGTTTGAAATACAAGAGTAGGTAAGTCACCCATAAAGTAAAAAACAGTAGAGAAAAGTGACTAGTAATTCCCGTATCTGAGGTCTTTGAGGTTTTGAGTCTGCCAGCTGATGTTTCAGCTGTATCTTACTCTTGAGTGGCTTGTTTCCTTCTGGTTTTGTGATTTTTGATTGTGAATTTATTTATTTTGGGACCTTATCCTTGAGAATTCTCCCAGGCCTAGATCAAAGGCAGATTCCCCAGAGAGGATTTTCATTTCCTTCTGTCAAGTTTGGGTGGGAGACATTACCATTCTAGGACTACCCTAAACAAAATTCTAAGTATGAAGCTTTTTAAACCATAATCTAGGTGAGGGTCAGCTTCTGGTTGTGAGTGTCTGAGGAGATACTGTTGAACTGCTCTCATAGCCCCCCAATCCCTCACCAGCACTCAGTGCCAAGGTTAAGTTTCCCTTGCAGTTCTCTTGGGTAACACCTGGACTTTGCCTCTTGTACCTTGAGCCCTAATAGGCCTTGGAATTGCAAGCTGAAATTCATAGGGTTTGGCAAAATGCCCTGAAGGTGAATGAAAGCTGGTTTCAGTACTCTGCATACATCTCTAGTTTCCCTCTTTCACTTAGTTTTTAGCCTTGATCATACTTTATTTTCTTTCAGGTTATTGATTAATATGTAAAGATTAAAAAAATTTATCCAGCGTTTGTTATTTCCAGTGGGCATGTTGATCAAGCTATCTATTCTGTTGTTCTAGCAGAAGTAAAGTGTCCATCTCTCTTCAGTGCATGCACGGGACAGTAAGATGCAGGGAATTCAGTCAGCCACTAAGTTAAAAGTTATAAACTTGGGACAACATCCAGTGGTTTGTTTGGCCCACATAGTATTTAGAAAATAAAAATCAGGAGATTTCAGATAAAATTTTGGGTATCTTGCTTCTCTTGAAAAATTAGAAGTTCTTAACAGTACTGGGCTTTCAATCCTGCTTAGCAACAATTGGCTAGAACTGGGAATAGCAGCTGATCTTTTCAGAGTGAACCTGTTTTCTTTAGTTGCAGGCACACAATCTCCATTTGTGCTGTGTATGCATATTTATACCCATTCCAGCTTCTCTCATTCATGTTACCTGTAGACACTTGTGGATCATCCTTGTGCCAGGTAGTAGTGCTAATAGACAGTTTCACATTTGTTTAGTGATTTGTTTAATTCTAATAACAAACCTGCAGTTTATCCCTGATGAATAAATAAAGTTACAGGTGGTATTATCCCCAAGTTACAGATGAAGAAATGGAGGTTCACTGAGGTTATATAAATTCTTCAAGGTCTCTTAGTGTCACAGCTAGAATTTGAACAAAGCTCCTTCTGTTCAATGCTATTCTTAACGTTTTTTTTTTTTTTTAAGCAGTGGAACTGTTCTTCAAATGAAGTTTTAGTGAAGTCCATTATGCAAAACCAACAAAGATAGCACTGCTTTGATTGAAGGGTAGATGGGATGGGAGACAATTATGTGGGGATGGGAACCTGCATGCTCAGCTCTTTGGTAGCCTTTAGGCACCTCTCTGGAATCCTTGGGATTCTACTAAACAGTTGGGACACTCTCTATCTGTAACTAAGCGTAATAACAGTTTGTTAAATTTTATGAGTTTTTAGCTTTTTTGGATGTTACAGTTATAGTGTGCCTATTTTTCTTGTGCTTCCTCGTATTGTCAGTCTTCCTCAGCGTAATGTCTTATTGCTTAACAGCATTTTTAAATTTTGTGGGTATGTGTTCAAATAATGGTGAATCTTTTAGCGTTCTATTTCTGTTTTAGAATGGTAGTGTGATTTATAGTTTAATTTATTTTGGAGCATCTGATAACTAACTCTCCTTTACTTTTCAGATTCTCTTTGTGGCCAGATGGGTTTGTATGGACAGGCTTGTCCATCTGTAACTTCATTAAGGTTAGTGCTCTTCTTTTTATTAGAACATGTAACATTTTAAAAGTTATGCTGGTCAAGTCATATTAGAATCAGTTTTACTGTAAGGTTCAGAATAAAATATTGTAGTCTGTTTTGGTAAATAGTGCTATTTTGTGAGATTGGGACATATTTTTGCTTACAGAGATATTTGTGGTAGTGGGATTTGGATCTTAATCTCCACTTAGTGAATTTACATATGTTCTTGTACATGAAATAACAATTTTACTCTTCTTTGTTATTCCGTTTTTAAAAAAACACTAATCTTGTTTCTACTTAGTTTAATTAGAAAATACATAGTAAATTTTTATTGCCTTTGTAGCAGATTATTAAATAAGACTAGATGGTAATTTAAATCTCTTTAAAGGATGATATAAATGTGATACCTAGATTATCCTCATTTACAATAAATAAGTAAAATGTAAAAAAATAGGAACTAAGTTGTATTCAACCCAGTGGTTTTAGATTTTTTCCAAGTTGCTAAATCCTTTCTATAAATTAAATCTTAAGTGAAAACCTGTGAATAAAGCAGATGAATGCCGGGCTTTTCTGCTTGCTTGGGCTTCCATTTTCTACCCCCACGGTTGCCCCTGAGGGATTACTCTAGTTCCCAGCACACAGTTTGAAAAAATAACCTAAATCTAATCTGTTAATTGGGATCTTTCAGACTAGAATATGAATTGTTGATGGCAGCACCTACCAGTTACATGTGGTGTTGTAGCTAGCTGTATCATTTATTTGTTCAGCATATTGAGCACCTAATATGTTGTCAGGAGCTATTCTAAATGCTGGGACTACAGTTGTGAACATAACAGATAAAAATCCTGTAATTATTGGGCTTACATTTTGGTGACGGGGTAATTAATAAAAAAGTAAGAAGTATATGTTAGATAGTGACAGTGTTGAGAGCTAAGATGAAGAATAAAATAGAGAATGGGAACAGGAAATATAGATAGGGTTATTTTAGATAGGGTAGCCAGGGAAAGCTTTACTGAACAGGCGACATTTGAATGAAGACCTGAAAGAGTGATGGAATGAACCATATCTGGGTAGGTAGAAGATAAGCGTTCTGGGCAGAGGGGATTCAGGAGCTGCTGGGGCAGGAGACTTGCCTCGTTAGGTTGGAGGAGCAATGACGGAGGTCATTGTGGCTGGAACAGAGTAAGTGATGAAGAGAGGTGGAATTGACCAGCTTTGGAGGGCAGGAAAGAGAGAGAGGAGGGATACAAAATTATTAGAGCCATGAATGTGAAGTCAAGGAGTCCTTAGGCATGAAAGAAATTCTGGTGGTTCAGAATGCCACCAAAGAAAAATAAAGTTGCCTTTTTAGTTTTTATATACTTGAATTTTTATGAGACTAAGGCTGGCTCTCCTTTCCTTCAGTAGGAGAGCTTTACTCCACATCCTTATGGCATTTCTTTCCCTGAGAATGCATCTTCCAGCTTATAATGGAAGTAGGTAGAGTGATTACTTTTCTGTCTTGTTGGAGTCCATGTGCCCCCACCCCCACCTCCCAACAAGGGACACCTGTATAGTTTTGAAAAGAACTTAAAAAAAAAAAAAAGACTTTAATCCCCAAAGCTGCTGTAGAACTAATTTCACTTGAGTCCTTTTGTTTAATGTGGTTGGAGGAATCATTTTACCCTTTTATTGAATATTTAAAACTTTAGATATGACCATATCAAGATATTTTTGCAGACTTTGATCTTCCACTGATCATAGAGTCCCTTAAAGATATTTTATTTGTGGGTTATGCCAAAACAGTCATATATTAAAGTCATTTACTGGGATTTTAAATCCCTTAATTTGAATAGTTATGTTTAGGTGAAGATTGTATATGACATTGGGTTAGGAATGATATATGCCTAACCTTTTTTGCTTGATAGAATTATATAATTGGAAGAGATGATGAAAGAGATGCCATGAATTATTTTATAACCTGCTCACTGTTATAGTTCTAGTGTATAATATCCTAGAATCAAATTTTTGTGGATATACCTATAAGTTTAGCATTTAGTTAATAAACTGAGAAACTCTCTGGCATTTGAGTTGAGATATTTAGTATCCTTATATCCTAATCTTTCATTTTTTGTAATATTCTATATGGTCCTTCTGTGAAGCAGAGAATTCGCATTCTCAGATGTATGGGTAGAAGACCATTGTTTGTCATTGATTTTTCTAACTGAAAGCTAGCTTTGGTTTGATATAAGGAAAGGAAAAGAATAACTATTTTTTGGTAAAGGGAAGAGAAACTGGATTACTTAAAACCACAATAAATTTTAGTCTACTTTCCCATAGAGTCTTCCTCAAGCCAGAAACGACCTCCCAACTATACTATCCAAATAGAAGTAGAGCAGGAAGTCTTTTTTAAAAAAATTTTTAAAATTAATTCATTCATTTTTGGCTGCATTGGATCTTCGTTGCTGCATGCGGGCTTTCTCTGGTTGCTGCGAGCGGAGCCTGCTCTTTTTTGTGGTGTGCGGGCTTCTCGGTGCGGTGGCTTCTCGTTGCAGAGTATGAGCTCTAGGCGCGTGGGCTTCAGTAGTTGTGGCACGTGGGCTCAGTAGTTGTGGCTCACAGGCTGTAGAACACAGGCTCAGTAGTTGTGGCACACAGGCTTAGTTGCTCCGTGGCACGTGGGATCTTCCCGGACGAGGGCTCAAACCCGTGTCTCATGCATTGGCAGGCGGTTTCTTAACCACTGCGCCACCAGGGAACCCCAGGAAATCTCAAATCCGCTGACAAACATTGCTTGTTTGCCATAACTCTCTTTGTATATACTACCTTTATATCTTGTGTATGCCTGCATATACTACCTATATATCTAGAAAGTGGCTAGCCTCAAGACAGGAAAGCATTTGAGTTGGTGGAGAAGAACTGGACCGTGTGTCTAGGAATGAGAAAATGGGTAGGCAGGTGGGGGGTTGTAAACATAGGTGGGAGTGGAGTAGATGACTTATGTGAAGTGAAGATGGGGGGTGGAATGAAAGTATGTGACATTTTAAAAATTTGTTGGGTAGGAGAGGGTACTTAGTAAATGAATTAAATCTCTTCCTCTGCCCTTTAAATATTTAGGGTAAACAAGTTAAATATTGTTTTCTATAGATGATATTGGATCCTTGTTTAATCTGAACATTTTAAAATTATTTTTAAAAATTTACTTACTGTATTTTTATGATTAAAAAGTAATCTTAGGGCTTCCCTGGTGGCGCAGTGGTTGAGAGTCCGCCTGCCGATGCAGGGGACATGGGTTCGTGCCCTGGTCGGGGAAGATCCCACATGCCGCGGAGCAGCTAGGCCCGTGAGCCATGGCCGCTGAGCCTGCGCGTCTGAAGCCTGTGCTCCGCAACGGGAGAGGCCACAACAGTGAGAGGCCCGCATACCTCAAAAAAAAAAAAAAAAAAAGTTATGTTAACCCAATTATTGTAGAAAATTTGGGAAGACAGAGATAGCCCTTGTTAATGTTGTCTTATGTAATTTTATTCCAGTAGATGCTATGTGTGTTAGAAAAAGGCACCCCCCCCCAAATTTTCTTTAAAAGAATGGTTGCAAAAGATTTTGTAGTGATAGCTAAGTATACTCTTAATTTTAATCAAATTGCTCTTAATTATCATTTTGTTCTTCTTTAATTGCTAGTATGGGTAGAATTGCATTTTAACAAACGTTATTATGATAACATCATATACTATTACAGTATAATGAGACTGTTTTCTTTTATCAGTCGGGGTTCTATCAGGAGGCAGAAACCACACCAGTTATTTGAACAGAGACTTTAATAGAATCATTAACTAGATTTAAAGTTGTTAACTAGGTAACAGAAAGGATAAAAATAAAACTTGAAGTTATCATGGAGATAGGCACTTCTAGAAGCAGCTGTGAGCCCTAAGTGCTTGGGGACCAAAGGGAAAACCTAGAGACTTAGAGGAAGGGTCCTGTGGAAACAAAATTCAGATCTCCGAGGAGAAGGTACTACATGCTAGTGCTTGTGTCGAGCTCAGAATAGAAATCCCATAGATTTGAAACTCAGAACTCTGGGGAAGGGTGCTGGCTGGTGCTGGGGTCTTTGAGTGGGGTATGATTAAGCTAGTTCCATAAGTGTTAGAAAAACTGCAAACTTTATTCACTTACTACTGTGAGGGGGACCTTCTGCAGGGGTGAAGAAACCTTTGCTGGGGTAATGCTCTTATGAAGTCCAAAGAATAGACAGGAAGGCCCAAGTATCTTTTTTCTTCTCCAGGCTTGCAGTCCATCTTTAGTGCTTCCTCTTGGCAGAGCCTTATAGGAAGTCAGCTGGCAAAGTAGAAATGTGGTTTGCAGAGTCCCAGTTCCAGTGTCATTAAGGCAGATTGGGAAGAAGGGATGCGGGTTTGGAATTGAGGAGCAATAACTTAATAACTTGTTTCAGCAAATTACTAAGAAATATGGTATTAAAAAGTGTTTTCTTGGGACTTCCCTGGTGGTCCAGTGGTTAAGACTCTGCGCTCCCAATGCAGGGGGCCTAGGTTCAATCCCTGGTCAGGGAACTAGATCCCACATGCATGCCACAACAAAGATCCCACGTGCTGCAACTAAGACCCAGCGCAGCCAAATAAATAAAAGTATTTAAAAAAAAGTTTTCTCAGATCTGTTTTGCAGCCAGTGTTTATGTGATTTTAGTAGGATACTTGCATGTTGCTAAAAATGCTAATTTTGTAAATCACGTGAAATTATATTAAAAATTTATATAAGATTTGCAAGTATTCCTTGCAATCCGAATCTACTGCATTCGTATCCTGAGTTTGGATAGTAAGTCTGGTTAGTGAATACTGGGTCATCTACATCTATTTAATTCCTGAGTTTTGGAAGGCAAGAGTGAGAGTTCAGATAATGATGGATACAGTTTCTGTCAGACAATAGAATCTTAAAAATTTAGCAGAATCCGGTTACTGAGTTTATATAAGATGGATTTGAATCCTGAGGTTACCTGCATTTTATTTCCAGGTATAGACTCAGTAATAGCAAAAGCTTACCAAAAAAGCAAAAGCTTTCCTTGAACATTTGCTTTATGTAGACAGGTAAACACATATATGTATATAACATATTTCTTTCACATATTATGGCATTAGACTGTTATAATTTGGTTTGATTAAAGCAAAATAAAATTTGATATTTCTTTGGACTTGTTAAATGGGGCCCTTTCTGCATTTCTGAATTGCCTAACATTTATGAGGATTGATTTTATGGTTCACATGTGTATTCAGCCTAGGATGCTGAGTTATCAGTAGTACTTTAAGTAGTTTCTGATCTTCTACCTGAGATCTCTTCCTTTTGTTATCTTTTTCTTTCTTTCTTGTTCACACTCATCTTTTCCTTTTTGTTACGCTTCTCCCTTAAAGATGCCTTTTATTATTGATCCAGTCTGTTTGTTTAGGATATGTTGGGGAACACATAGGGATTTTTAGCACCAGAGAAGATTGTGTGTTGTGTCCCAAGTGAATTTCCTGTCCATCTGTTTTCTCATTTCCCTCCATTTGATATTGATAACCTGCTATTTAGAATGACCAGAGGAGGGTAGATTTATTTTAAGGCGTCTTGCTGTCTTGTTTCTAGTAGCAGACTTGTTATTGTTAAGGCAGCTCTGGTATTTAGTCTTAGAATTGGGTAGATGCAGGTTCAGACCTCTGCCGCGTATTATTCATATGATCATGGGTAAGTTACTTCACTTTTCCTGGTTTTGCTGTAATAGGGATGTTAATGTTTACCTCCTTGGCCTGTTAGGATTCATGGGATAAACTATATATTGATTACATAAAGCATCTGGCATATTTGCATTTTCCTATAGTAGAAAGCAAAAGGGATAATTGTTTTTAGAATAAAAGAGGACATATTTGGGGACTCCCCTGGCAGTCCAGTGGTTAAGACTTCGCCTTCCAGTGCAGGGGGTTCGGGTTCATCCCTGGTTGGGGAGCTAAGACCCCACTTGCCTCGGGGCCAAAAAATGCAAAACATAAAAAAGAGAAACAGTATTGTAACAAATTCAATGAAAAAGACTTAAAAAAGAAAAAGAAAAAAGGACATGTTTGTATTCTTTGCTCTCAGCTCAAGAACATGGGGTAGAAGACGATTTCTTTTTCCCCTTCTTTCTATTTCCCCTTTACCCTAAATTCTTATTTTTAAAAATTAAAACAAATTTTTTTTTTATTGAAGTATTGTTGATTTACAGTGTTGTTAGTTTCTGGTGTACAGCAAAGTGATTCAGTTATACATACACATATATATGTATATTTTTCAGATTTTTTTCCATTATAGGTTATTACAAGATATTGAATATAGTTCCCTGTGCTATACAGTAGGACCTTGTTGTTTATGTTTTACATATGGTAGTGTGTATCTGTTAATCCCAGGTTCCTAATTTATCCCTCCCCTTCCCCCCTCAGGTAACCATAAGTTTGTTTTCTATGTCTGTGAGTCTGTTTCTGTTTTGTTAAATACGTTTTGTGTGATTTTTTTAGATTCTACATATAAGTGATATCAAATGATATTTGCCTTTCTGTCTGGCTTAATTCATTTATTTTGATAATCTCTAGTATGATAATCTAAATTCTTAGATTCTAGAGTATCTACCAGTAGCATTCAGGTTTGCAACTGACCTCAGGCTAAGGATGTTGCTGACATTTAATACTAGATTTTTATCATATTTATAATTAATATAGTTATATGCTTTTAAGTCAGTCCCACACAGTGGCAGAAATAACTTTCATTATCATGCCGTAGTTCATCATTGTTATATTTATCAAACTTTTTTTATAATTGATAAAATCTATTAATTTGCATGTTTAATTCTGACATGTTCCAATTAAATGAAGAGTAATGAGAAACCGTCTTAATTTTGACCATTACAGAGACTTTTTCTAAAATGTATTTTGAACTTTTTGTCTTATCTTCTAAGGCTTACTGTCTCATATGGTAGCCGCTAGCCTCATGTGGCTGTTTAAATCTAAAAAAAATCAGTTCCTCAGTCACACTAGCCACATTTTAAGTGCTTGGTTAGCTACACATGGCTACTGACTGTCATATTGGATAACACACAAACATTTCCATTGTTGTAGAAAAGTTTTGTTGGACAGTGCTGGTCTAGAGCATCCTAAATGTAATTTAATCTTTAAGCTGACTTATTGGGCTTCCATTTCTGAGCATAAGGTATTGAAGAGTACCAGTGACTAGTCACTGACTTAAGGACATATTATAAAAGTTACTTATGGGACTAAATATTGACTTGGATAACTAGCTTTATGGTGTTCTTACTAATATATTAGACCAGGCATTATTTAAGCATTTTATGGTATATTAATTAAATTTCCCCTAACAACCCTATGAGGTTGGTGTTATGATTATTTTCATTTCACAAATGAGGAAACAGAGGTAAAAAAGTTCAGCAACTCAAGGACATGCAATGAATAAGGGACGGAGCTGGGATTCATACAGAGGTCTTGCTCCAGTGCCCATGCACTAAATTCTGCCTCTTGGCTGTCAGTATTTATCAAAATTTGAGGCTTTTTCTTTTTTTTTTTTAATTTGTTTTATTTTTGGCTGCATTGGGTTTTTGTTGCCGCGCACAGGCTTTCTCTAGTTGCGGCGAGTGGGGGCTGCCCTTCGTTGTGGTGCAAGGGCTTCTCATTGCGGTGGCTTCTCTTGTTGCGGAGCACGGGCTCTAGGCACGCGGACTTCAGTAGTTGTGGCTCATGGACTCTACACATATTTTTAAAAACTAAGTATAAGAAGTATTAATAGCAGATTCTGTCTGGGTTTTTAAATAATATCTGCAAAGATGGCTTTGAGTGTTCTTGTATCAAAGGGACTCTTATTAGCTTTCCAGCTACTCAAGAGACATAGAGATTCCAATAGATAGAGTGAGATTAAATGCAAAATACGGTACTTACTTGATGACGGAATGTAGTTCAGTGGTTAATGTCCAAAAATATTTATTTTTCCTCCTTAAATTGTAGAGTAAAATATTTTTAAGATAAGAATTACATTTATGGCATAAAGATGTCTTTTGACCATATGATCCCTAAGTTTTAGCCTGAACGGAGTTCTAACTATGAGTATGGCTTGTATGAATTTAGAATACAGTTTTATGACTCTAAGATTATATATTTGAGTAATAGAGTAATTTGGAGAGAATCTAGAGAAGAGCAGTAACTATATTATGGTTCTTAAATCAGATCCTGTTGGAGTTCTGGACTTCAAACTTTTGAGAAGGAACCTAAATGGTGTTAATATTGTAAAATATGTGAAGCATCGTTGTGAAGAGAACTCTGACCAGTTCTCACTTTCCAGGATAGAATTTAAAGAAATTTTCTTCTCTGTAGCAAGGGAGATACATAGATTAGTCTGTTAAAATTTATTATTATTTTAAACAAAATGAATTACTGTATACATTTGGTGAACTTTTCTTCCCTTGGAGTTAAAGAATATTGTTGGTTTCCAAAATAGGTAATAGCAGGGCTTTTAAAAATGACATAGTGAGGTTCTTTTTCATCTCTGATTTTATGATAAATAGCTCTGAAACCACAGTTCTGTTTACAAATGACAGTTGTCTCACTAAATCCCTCAAGTTTTTGCATAAGCTGTGTGTGAATATTTTTGGAATCTTAGGGGTGAAACAAAAGTTGTGAAAGTCAAGAGTTTTGAAATGTGAACTTCTATTTGTGTATTGGATTCTCTATCCTAAATTATGATTCTTCTTCCTATATTTTCACTTCAAACCAATGAGGATTTTTTGGGCTTGTCCTTTAAAAAGATCATTGCTCATAGGAAATTTAAAGGCTCAGTTATTCATACCTTAGGGGTGATTAGTTTGATGCTGTCCACTTTCTTCCTAAATAGAGCAGAGATCAACTGCTTTGAAAAGGTTAGAGTTTTTCCTGGAGGAGAAGAGCAAGTAATTAATTTTGGAGTTTATAATACCAACTTTAGGGGCCAATCTTGGAGGCTTATGGCAGTGTGAGATGGGAGAGCCAAGGTATAGAAGAAGGTACTTAGAAGTATGCCAGATATAAGCTATGTGTATTGAAATTTTATTAGGAACAAGCTGGTCCTACACCAGGAAAATGGAAAAACTTATTTATTTTCCTTGTTACACTTCTGTCTCTCTGCTGCAGAATATCCAACTGGGGCTTTTATACTCTTAGAAATTTGATTTATAGAACTCCTTTATAGAATAGGTAGGATTTTGTGGGCTGCTTCAGGAATCATTATCATAGAATCTTATTTCTGTGGGAAAAGTGTATGTTCAATTTTCATATGCAATCTACAAACAAAATTTAAAAGCACAGTCTTTTCTGGATCTTTTCTTTAGAGTAAATAATTGAATGAGGGGCTCATTTCCATTGAGGTTGATAAATGATTATTGTGTGATTTAGGGCATGTAAGTCTAAAACCACTGAGTAAGAGTGACAGTCATTTAAAATTTAGAAAATTCTGAAGAGTAAGAATTTGATAGGAATAATAGCTAACATTTATTGAATGCTTATTTACTGTGTGTTAGAAACTCTTCTTAGTGCTTTGTATATATAACTCATTTAATCCTCACAACAATCCTTTGGGGTGGGTACTGCTTTTAATCCTCACCTTACACATGAGGAAACTGAGGTATAGAGAGGCTAATTTACTTGTTTAAGGTCACATAGCTAAAAGTGGAAGAGCTTAGATTCCAATCCAGGCAGTCTTGCTCCAGAGCCTGTGTTCTTAATCACCATATCTTTTCTAATGTAGGACATTGACTGTGTTATTTTCCTGAAATTGAACTAAGAGTAGAAACTTTGGCTTTGCCGGTGTATGATAACTAATTTTGAAAAATAACAGCGGCTACTTTTGCTTGGAAATAGCTTAAATTATTGCTTCATT
Source organism: Tursiops truncatus (assembly GCF_011762595.2). Taxonomy (NCBI): domain Eukaryota; kingdom Metazoa; phylum Chordata; class Mammalia; order Artiodactyla; family Delphinidae; genus Tursiops; species Tursiops truncatus. Next base: position 149,611,394 of record NC_047034.1, read on the forward strand.
TATAAATTAAAAAAATTGTTTTTTTATATCACATGCTTCCAAAATGTAAGGTCAATCTGTAGTAGTTTATTTTCTTTCTTGTTAGGTTTCTGCCACAATCAGCCTTGGGTACCTGAATATCCACATGTACTGTTCTTCCTATAAATAGAACTTACTTGCCCTTTTCCCAAGGGAAACAACCCAGAGTTTCATCCAGTTATTATATCCAGCCGAAATTCTAAGCTCTCTGGGTGCATTCACTTTCATTAGATCCCAGAGTGGCTTTTTGGTTTATAGTGGTGAAGGAATAGGATAATAGCAATAAAATCTTTTATTCAGAAAACAGGATAATGAGAAACACAAAATAGTCACTAGGCCATATCGATTATAAAATCCTCCTGGGTAGCAGTGGCAGAGACTCCATGAAAGTATAATAAGTTCCTTGATTCTGCTCTTTGCTGGGCTGTCCATTGTCCCCTGTGCCCTCTGAAAGTTCTCACCTTGTCCAGTATCCTCCATGGCCACATCTGTGGTGGGTATTGGTGAAGATGCCCTATCTGGGAAATGCATAGGCTTTATAGCTCACTTCTTGTTGATTAGCTTGGGTATTATTTGGAAACTTAAGAGACTTTTGCAGTCTAGACACCCCTCTGCCGCTTTACAGTTATCTTAAAAAGCTTAGTTTCTAGACTTTTTGCTGCTTTGAGCCAGAGGACATGCCTAGGCAGAATTTTTTAATATGAAAACTCTGCCCTTTGTGCTCTACTTACCTCAGGGATTTCTAACCTTTTGGTGCCATGGAACCCCTTCAAAGTCTGGTGAAACTTGTGGACCCTTCTCAGAATAAGGTCTCAAAATTCATAAAATAAAATACTTAGGATTACAGAAGAAACTAATTAATTATATTGAAATATGGTTAGCAAAATATTAACTTTAAAACATAGTAATATATATGCCTTTGAATTAACACATTAAATAAAAAATCTAGTGGCAAATCTATACACTGTCATAAATCTGAAGTAGTCGATGAGTTTAAAAAGTTGAGATTCTGCAGCATTTGTCACATATGAATATATTTGTGATTTTTATTGATGGCAAAGTCACAGGTACTGTTAATGCTGCTGTGATTTGTTGTCTACTTTTGTAATTAAAGGAAATGCTAAGTTTCAGTTACAAGTTAGTGGAAATAAAGAATATATTTTCCCCCATCCAAGTTCATTCATCTCTTTTAGCTCCTAAGGGAATGATGGCTCTGGGTGGGGCCATTTGAAGTGATAGTCTTGGGTGGAATGTCAACACCCTCACAACATTGCTTTTGTGTGGCAAGGCACCAGTCTTCTCTACTGCCAAGGCTGTAGTTTTGCAGCTATCACTCAGTTACTTAAGTTTGCTACTTCAGAAGCACTTGGTGGTTTTTTTTCAACCATGTAGGGCTTTAAATTACAGGAATTTTAGCTTGAATTGCAGGCCATAGGCAGGGAGTACCTCCCTTAGCAAACCTGCATTTTCTCTGCTTGCAACTTAATTGAAGTTTATTTGCCTTTTAGGACTTTGTTTTAAGCGGCTAGAAGGAGCCAACACATGCCAATATTCTCAATTTTTCCTATAGTATTTCTCTCCTTGCTCTATAGCCTCAGTTGGCATATGGTTTGTTTTCCAGTTACAGTAGGTGACAATTTGACCAAATCCTTTGTCACTCTTGAATAAGTGTAACAAGCTTTCCATCCTGCAGTATTAGAGTTCTTAATGTTTACCTCATCAATTCCTCTAAGAGAGTGTCTTATTTTAGGTCCTGTTACTTGTATCACCTCACTTCCATGTCCCACATTCCATGTTTGTTAGGAATTGCATTCACCTGCTGGTAGAGATCTTTTTATAGTGGTTAAACACATAAAAAGTCTGGAAGGTAGGCAGTTCAGGGCTGGGGTGGCAACTTCACAATTGCTTCACCAAAAAAATCAGGGACCCAGATCCTTTCTCTCTGCTCCCATGTCCTCAGTGTATGGCTTTCATTCTCAAAGGTCACCTTATGGTCCAAGATGACTGTTGGAGCAATAGCTATTGTATCCACATTCCAGAGAGCAGGAAGGGCAAAAGGCATAATACCATCCAGAATAAAATTGGGGTTGTATTCCTAAGGAAGAAGGCCAGAACAGGTATGAAGTGGCAGTTAGTGGTCTCTGCCATAGACCTTGCTTCTGGCTGCCGAGATGCAGTAACAGGAATTATGTTTTTTATATATGAATATTATGTTTAAATATATGTATTTTTTGACCCCCTGAGATGTGTGTGATCAGAATTACTGCTGTGGTAATTACAAGGATTTCTTTTGCGTTCTCAGTTGCTCAGTTTTTCACATGCCAAGTGTTAAGACAAAATGCCAAGTGCTAGGAAGGGAGGGAGAGGATTCAGGAATATCTAGGTCACATCATCATTACCTTCATTATTCTTACTTTATTTTCCTTGATGTCTTCGTCTTACCTCCATTTAGGAAAGCCAACAATATCTCTACCCATTTCCTACCTTTTTATCCTGTTGCAAATTTTCTGTGTAAGCCTTGGCTACTCCTCAGTTGTTAGGGAAGTTACAGAGGGAAGCCAGGCAATGTGCTAAAGTAGCTAAAATGCATATTTGGGATTGTATCAGTGGCAGAATTTCATTAAGTGAGGTCAGAACCCCCTCCCTCCTCTTATGTCATAAATTAGTGTGGAGTTGTTATATCTGGATGCTCTTTACCTTTTCATTGTATGCAGAAAAAATTCCTTATTCTTTTAAGCAATAGATACCATCATAGATTTAAGAACTTCAGACATAATTTTTTCATGCCTTGGTTTATCCCACAAGTAACATTATCTTCTTATCTTTGGCTTCCATCTTCCCATTTTTCTCTACTTTTTCAGTAGAACTCTCTGTTCCTGTGTAGTACTAACTTGTCAGTCTGTGCTGAGTCATGCTTTTTTCCAGTTCATAAAGGACTTCTATCCTGTGGTTATCCTTACCTCATACTATTGAGTCCTCTTTCACCTCTTCCTTTTAGCTTTTAAATGGGTTTGGTCTTGTTTGCTTGGGGAGCAGCACACCCACACCTTCATTGGGTAGTCACTGTTTCAATCATTTAACCACCATTTATTGACCCTTTACCTACTGTGCTCCTAGGCATTGTGGGAACAGAAAAGAATAAGAAAGTTCCTTCTTCTAAGGAGCTCATGGCCTCATGGGAGAGAGGTAGATAAAGGTAATTTAATTCTGTGTAAGTTCTGTGATAGAAGTATTTATAGTCAATGGGGGTAGGATCTAGTTCAATTTAGGAGATGGAGGATGGGAAGAGTGGATTGATCAGGCTTTCTGGAGGGGGAGGTGTTTGGTTTGAGTCTTGATGAAAAAATAGAAGGCAGCTAGACAGAGTGGGAAGGAAAAGGCATTCCAGAAAGGAAGACTCATTCCTTATCCAAATACTGTGTTATTTTTCAGATAATGTGTACCTGGCATGGTGTTGGGTAGCATCTGAAGTACTAGTGTACGGTCACTATCCTCAATGGGGAGGTGGGGGAAAAGGGAGTGAGGGTAGAAAGCTTATGTTCCAGTTATACATGTGAAACAGCATGGTAAAGCCAAACTGAGGTTATAATTGCTCTAGGAATTAATAGAGAAGGATTAATAAAAGGTTAATGAAGCTAAAGTAGTTGAAAATGAGGCATTCAGATTTAGTATAATATGAGAAGGGGAACCATTTAAAGTTTTTGGGCACAGTGACATGAAAACATTGCTGGCATTTCTCTTGGAGTATATACATGTACTCTGGAGGTGATTAGCAGGGAGGAGTGGTGAGAAATCAGAGCCTAGGAGGCCAGCTAGGAAGCTTTTGGAATGAGGTGAGGTAATGAGGGCCTGACATTTCTTAACCAGATTTCCATAACCAGATTCCTCAGAGCCTCCCATGCTGTTTTTAAATCTGCCACCATCTGTTCTCTTATACAAGTGGACTTCTGTCATCACCATTCCACTAAGAGGTTTCTTTCTAAAGTTACTTGAAGATCTGGTCAAATCTAATGGTCACTTTTTGTGTTCTTAGTGGAGAACCACTGCAATAACCAGCCTAAGCAGCAACAATAGAGGCACTTTTTACCTCACTACCAAGAATATGTAAAATATAACAAATTGCAAAGAAAACAGCAGCCCCGCTTTTTCAGATTTTAAATTTGAGAAAGATTTTTATACTCTACTTCAATGAATAATTCTTACTCATGATGCCTTTGATGGCTAGGCACCAAATTCTTTCCAGCCTATTTAGATCTTAACTTTCTTTAAGTCTTAGCTGAAGTTCTTCCTTCTCTACCTCTTAAGGCTGCAGCCCATGTTGTCCTCCACCTTTTTCTGAGCCATTGCAGCACCCAGAGCTCTTTTCCAGCTCTTTCTTGTGTTTGACCTTCCTAATTGGAGTACAGGTTTCTAGAGGACAGAAATTTTTATCATACTTGCTGTGTGTATAAGATTTTACTCTAGGATAGCCTTGTACACGTGTGTAATTATAAATTCTTGTTTATTTTTATAACAGTATTAAGTACCTACTTAGTATGTGTTCATGTTATATTACTGAGACTCTCCTAAAGTCTCAGTTAGTGGCACTGGGGGAAGGAAACAGAAGTTAAAGATGGTTCTCAACAGGGAGCATCTGCTGTATCAGTTATATTCCAATTTGGAATGTACTTTTACATTATCTTTGAAAATGTATGTGACTGGCTGCTTTGGGAATTTGAACAAAATAAAGCTACTCAGTGGAGACTTAATTGAGGCAAATAGGATGATAGCATGGTATAATAATAGCCAATGTTCGTAGAATAAAATGTGAATAATAATAGCAGCAACTACTGTTATCACCACTACCAGTAGCTAACATTTATTGACTCTTTACTATTTGCCAGTGGCTGTTCTGAGTACTTTATATCAGTGAGAGGTAGGTACTATTATTTTAATTTTACAGGTAAGGTATGGTAGAAAAACTGCTGGATTGGGCATCAGGAGATCTGAGCTCTGGTTTTAGTTCCGCTGTTAACTATTTGTGTGAATTTGGACAAGTCTTTAACTTCAGTAGACCTTAGTTTTTCATCTTTAGATTGGAGGCTTTGTTCTCTAATCTCTAGGATACTTTGCCCACTCTTTGACATTCTGTGATCTCTAAATTATCTTAGCTTCTTATTCCACAAGTTTCTATCACTTATTTCATGATGGGAACAAGCATTTCTGGCTGAGATTGTAGAGCAAGGTGCTGTATAGAGGAATTTAAAGTTCAGGTTTCAGAGGAATGCATACATTAGAGATGGGGAGGGAAAATGAAAAATGTAAAACTGTTAATCAAAATATTGGAAAATATTCTATCTGCATTGCCAGTAGTTAATATTCTACTGGCAATGCAGATAGAATCCTCGTGGCTAGCTCTTGATTTATAATTGCTATTGCTTAATCTTATTTACTTTATGGTTCATTAGTACCCTCCCAAGATACTCCTAGAGTAATATTATTAACTAATACTTATTGAATGTTTCTTCTATGCATAAGTTATCCCATTTATTTCTCAAAGTAATATTTCAACCGTAGGTACTATTATTGTTTCATTTTACAGATGAGATGGGGTTTAGAGATAGTAACACTTTCATAGTCTCACAGATAGTAACTGGTAGCATAAGTACTTGAATTCTGATCTGCCTGACTCCAGAGCCTGTGTTTTTTATTAATCTACATTGCCTCCCAGAAGTTCAGATCCTAAGCACATACTCCAGGTTGCTTTTTGCCTGCAGCCATTTGGAATGAAGGGTATATATGGGATTCTTAGCCACAATTTTTTTCTTTTTACTGAGATACTTTAAGTTTCTTATTTTGTTTTCTTTTTCCCTTTATTTTTATATCACTTAGAAGCCTTTCATTCCTCTCTGCTTTGTTGTCAGGCTCACTTTTCCTGCTTCTTTGATCCCAGGATAGGAAAGTTTGTACCTTTTGTTGAAAGTTTGCCATTCCAGTGTGAGGTGTCAATCTTTGTTTCTATATTTTTATCTTCCATTCTTAGAGCGACTTCCTTCTTTCTCCAGAATATGTGTTAACCTGGCAGATGTTGTTTTTTCTTTTTTCTTTCTTTGGGTGATAATGGTTTGAATTTTTCAGCCTTGGAGAGAAATAGATTACAGAATCCAGATCACTGGATGTTTTTGTAAGCCTGTCGTTGAGTTTTTAATGTTTCTTTTCTTGCTGTCCATTTATGTGATTTTATGTCATATCCTACACTCCCAGATCTTTAGTTTTCTTAAGCTTGTTCTTTGACTTTTTTTTTTTTTTAAACTTCCTGGCACTGCCTGTTCTCCTTTTCTCTAGTTCATCAGTGTCCTTGAGTTTGCATTTCTTTTTTCAGTCAACTCCCCCAGCTAGCTTGTCTCCTTGCTATTCTTGTCTACCCTGCTTTACTCTTCCTATCTCCCACCTGCTCAACTTTACCTTCTTTCCTCCATGTAAATTCCTCAGTTACTTCTCTGACCTCTTGCCTACACTTTAATTTTGGTATTCTTTTGTATGATTTCCCTAAAATTTGTGTAAAAGAAATGCCAGATATACAATCTTAAGTTTTAAAAGGGCCTGCAGTGTTGGTGAGTAAAGAGCTGGACTGCAGACAGATTTATTCATACTATGATCCTGTCTCCCTGTTTAAAGTGACAGATAGTCTTTTTAAGAAAACTGGCCTCAGAATCACTTTGTGTGTATGTATTGTTCTATCTCTTAAACAGTTTAAAACCAAATTTGTTGTGTTTGGAGAGGAAGAAATTAAGAAAAAAGATTGGAAATGTTGATCCCTTAAATATTTGGTTTGGTCATTAATATACTCAATCTTTTTCCTCCAGATTTAACTCAGGCTTTCCCTCACTTTGGAACTCCTAGATTTGTGAATATTGGATATTTTGAGAAGCGGGGGTTCTTTCCTTGATATTGACTAAGGAGTCTATTTACCTTCAGGATGACATCTGAACTGGAGAGCAGCCTAACATCTATGGACTGGTTACCACAGCTCACCATGAGAGCAGCCATCCAAAAATCTGATGCTACACAAAATGCACATGGAACAGGAATTTCCAAGAAGAATACACTTCTTGACCCAAATACAACCCTGGACCAGGAAGAAGTCCAACAGCACAAAGATGGGAAGCCTCCATACAGTTATGCCAGCCTCATTACATTTGCAATTAATAGCTCACCCAAAAAGAAAATGACTCTAAGTGAGATTTATCAGTGGATTTGTGATAACTTCCCATATTATAGAGAGGCTGGCAGTGGATGGAAGGTAAGGATTTTATTTAAATTTTTATTTTTATGCTGTAAACAATAACAATACTGGCTTTTATTGAAGATAAAGCTTTGTGGAGGCTTATATAATTAAAGATGAAATTCTGATTACTAGTCATTTTTAGGGTTAAAAAAGGAAATTAAATGTTTTAAATTAGATGAATAACTTTATTTTGGGTAGAATATTAATTTGTTAGAGCTTTCTTATATTAGAGGACTGACATAGCATAAGGTATTGGAGCAGAGATAATGTAGCATTCACTAGAAAACAATACCCACAGTTCAGTTAAGTTGATAGTGTGTCTGAGGTTTAAAAAAAAAATAGCATAGTATTGCAACTAGTACTGTTTTTATCATCAAAGATTTTTTAAAAAAAACTCTATTTTGAAAGAATTCTAGATTTATAGCAGAGTTTTGTAAGTAGTACAAAGGGTTCCCATATATCCTTCAACCAATTCCTCTTTTTTAACACCTTATATAACCATAGTACCATTATCAAAACTAAGAAATTAATACTTTTGACTAAGCAGTACTGTTAGCTACTAAGTAAATTACAGACTTCGTTCAGATTTCACCAGTTTTTCCCACTAATGTTTTTTTTATGTTCCAGGATTCAATTCAGGATCTAATCTAGGATCCCACATTACATTTAACTGTCATTTGTTATGTCTCCTTAGTCTTCTCCAATCTGTAACAGTCCCTCAATCTTTTCTTGTCTTTTATGACCTTGACACTTTCGAAGAGTACTTGTCAGGTATTTTGTAGAATGTTCCTCAGTTTGGATATGTCTGATATTTTCTCAGTTAGATTGAGGTAATGCATTTTGGGGAAGAATAATGCAGAGGTGATGTGCCCTTCTCTGTCTATCAGTTATATCAGGGGGAACTTGATGTCAGTATGTCTTACTACTGGTAATGTTCACCATGGTTCTTTGGTTAAGGTGGTGTCTGCGAGGTTTCTCCACTATAAAATTACTATTTATCACTTTGTAAATTATGAAATGTTTTGGAGGAGATACTTTGACAGCATGCAGTACCCTGTTTTTCTTAAATTTTTGTTCATTAATTTTAGTGTTCATTGGTAGATCATTACAGCAGTTTTTATTGTTTTCTAGTGGTGGTTTTCTTTTTTCCTTTATTCCTTCTATATTAATTGGGATCCTTCCCAATTAATATGGAAGCCTTGTCCCTTCCTCCCCTTTTATTTATTTATTCAATCGTATATTTGTAATAGTATGCACTCATGGATATTTATTTTATTTTTTGTGCTGTCGTTATTTGTTGCTCAGATTTTTGCTGCTTTTGCATTGGGAGCTCTTACAGGTTGGCTCCTGTGCCCTTTGATACGGTAGAGTTCTTTTGTTTATTTACCACTTCTTAACTTTCTGGCACCACAAGATGTTCCAGGCTCATCTCGTACCTTTCCTGCCTCAGCTCTAGAATCAGCTACTTCTTAAAGAAGGCTTAGCTCCTCATCGAAGCTTTTTGAGGAACCTTCAGATTAGTTACCTACCTAATCTATGTTATATGACAAATAATTCAGTTTTCTTTTGTATCTGCACATTTTACATTCATATTCTTATGTAGGAGTTATCCAGTTGTGTGCAGTGTGGGGTGTGTGTATTTGTGTGTGTGCATGTGGAAGAAGGGGACTTACGGGGCTTTAGGTCTGCCATCAGCTGGTAGTTCTACTTGTTTCTCTTAAGCTTTCATGTCTCAACACCTTTGTCTTTTTTGTTTGGATATACTTATTAAAGGCATTTACTGAATTACTCTGCACCCGTGATGTGTGCTGTATATCATGCCAGATAATCAAGTACCTTATGGGAAGGGATTTTTTTTGTATCTTTTCCTCTATTCCATGCACTAGCACAGTACTTCCATTTAGTAAGCCTCAGTAAATGCAGCTTGAATGAAGGCCAGAATCCTGGTCCCAGCTTTCTTTCCTAGCTTTAATTTTTGCTAGTTCCCTCTCATGTACTGTTTCTTCTACATATTCCAGCCTATTAGTTGTCCTAGAAATAAATATTTTGATTTTTCTTGCTTTTGTTTTTCTCTTACTTGTCCTTGGACTTTCTCTTGCCCTTTGTCCAGTTGGCATTATTCTGTTTGTTCTTTAAGCTCATATGTAATCTCTCTTTTCCCTGTAGAATTAATCTTTTGTGTTTCCATATGTTTTATTAATAACTCTATTATAGAACTTACAGATCTTTGTTCAGGGATCTTGTTTCATCTAAGTCCACCTTGAGAGTGCCAGATTCAGTCTGCTGGATTTCTTGCTGCTGGCCACCCCAAGTTACGGTCTGAAACTGGTTTAGAAGTAGTGATACAGTTTCATCTGGAAGATACATGGTTTGGATGTAGTGAAGAAGGAAGGATGGAAAGCGAAAAATGGGAATAGGTTGAGAAGGATAATGTTGCTTTTTAGAACTAAAAGATACGCCAGGGAGATTATCTGGTCCAGTCTGTTGCTTTAGGCAGACCTTGAATATTCCTGGGGATTGCGGTTTCATAATTATTCTTTTAAAAAAGTTTCTTCCACCCAATTTCAGGAGCCTAGAACTTGCCATGATTACTTTAAATTTTATTTTTGTAAACATAGAAATATTTTGAACATCTCACATGGAGACAAATGGAAAGTGGTTTATCTTCTCCTTTGCTCAGGTCCTATCTCTGTTTTCATGTTTTAGTTCCCATTCACTGTCCTAAGATTTGTTTAGCATTACTTGTACAACTTGCTGCTTACTGTTTCTCCTTCAGGTATGGAAGGGATGGGTTAGGTGAAAATGGAAGGTCATATAGAACTTGTGAAATTAGCTTGTGTTGTTTGAAGAGAGGATGGAAGAAAGATCCTAAAGCAGTTGTCAACCACCTTTCCAGAAATGTAGAGCCAACTAAAGTCACCCAGAGGAGAAAATGTTGTCGTGGTCGCTTAAAAGGATTCAAATAGAATTTTAATATTTAGATGAACTCCCTTTCATTTTGTGCCAGGGCATTGAAGGGAGATTACATATTAAAAACAATTCTTTGTATAGTCCATAAGAGTTATAAAAACTCTTTGAATTTCCATAATTGAATGATTTTGTAATCTGAACTAGAGGAAAAGGAATTTTTTTTATGCTGTTCACCTTACTAAAGAAAATTAACCTATTAAGTTATTGGAATTTAGAGTAATAAAAAGAAAAATATAAAAGAGTGTGGTATGGGCATTTGGGGGTGTATTCTACTTTTCTATGTGAAGAAAAAAGAGAAATAAGAATATATTATGTGTTTGCTTATTGTTGTAAAAAGAAAGTTAGGAATAATAAACTAGAAATATAGTAAACATAGTTACCTATAGGGATGGACGGAACTGAGGTAGAAGAGATAAGGAAGGGAATAAGATTGTGAGTGTACCTTTTTATATAGTTTTGAGTTTTGAAACATCTAAGTGTTTTACACATCCAAAAAAATATAAGGGAATCAAAAAGGATGAAAAAAGAAAACCTTAAAACTGAATATAAGTAGAAATAAATAAGCCTTATATCAAATGTATAACATAATCGCACAGAAAAATTCAAGAAGTTTTGAAAAGAGCATACCAAGGTTGAAAAGAATTACAAAAGAATCATGGACTTCATTTAGTAGATTTGTCTTTGGTAGTGGTAATTTGCTAGAGGCAGTCTGTACCTTGTGTGACCACAAGAAAAGAAGTTGGGAGTTGGGAGCAATTCTGAAACAATCTTATGTGCATGGTAGGATAGAACAAATGAGTACGTATATTAGTGTTTTGGGGAGTCAGGGCTCTCACAGTGGGAGAAGAGAAGTAAAGGTGGGAATGTGGTGGTTGATTTGAATGAGAGATGCCAGTTTAAACTCAAGTGAAAATAAAAATCAGTGAGAGTGCTTTTAAATTCAGATTCCTGGGTCACAACTCCAGAGATTTTGAATTAGTCATCTTAGAACCTAGGAATCTGCATTAAAATTCATCTCAAGTGATTCTGGTGTAAGTAGACTGTACTTTTGAGAAACTACTTTTGAAACTGGTTTTCAAGGCCAAGCAATATACCATTATCAGTTATTTAACCCGGGCCATTTTCCTCCAGCTTACTCTCTGCCATCCTAGTTATCTCTACCTCTGCTCTCCCAACTTCTTTTCTTAGGGTTGTTAGAGGTAGTGTCTCCCCAAGTTGTGAGGTCTGAAGTCATCTCTTTTCTTCATTGTGTGTTGTAAATACATGTGTTGGCTCTCATATCTCTCCAGGTGTTTTTATTTTCTAAATATGCTTTTGGCATTTTTTCCAACAGATTTGTGATTCCCATATGAAAAGCATTATATTCTAGGTTCTGAGTTGGTAGACAAGATCCCTACCCTTATGGAGCCTACTTATATTTTGATATAGAATACAGTATGGAGGAGGAAGACCATTAAACAAATAACTGTGTGGTGAGAAATCCACACTTGGCCTAAGCTAATAATTTATGAAAGTCAGAAAGGACTTCCTTAAAGAACTAATGTTTAAACCAAGAATGAATTGAAAGTTAAGTAGACTCAGTTGGGTGAAAGGGATGGAGGAAGGCTGGCAGCAGTAACTTTTGCAGGGGGAGCAATAAATAGAAAGCCTAGAGGTGAGAGAGACCATTGGAAGGGGTTAGTATAGAGAGTATGACAGCAGGATAGGGTGAGATTATGAAGAGTCTTGTGGAGGCTTTAAGGATTTTAGGTTTTATCCTAAGTGCAATGAGAAGTTACTGAAAGGTTTTAATTGAAACAGTAATGTCAGATTTGCCTTGTGAAGAGGTAACTGCCTGTTGGGTAGAGAATGGTGGAGGAAGGGTAAAGAGAGGAAGGTAGAGGGTGGACACCAGTTAGGAAGCTGTTGTACTAGTTTTGGTGAGACTGGTGTCCTGGACTGAGGTAGTAACAGAAGAGATGGATAAAGTAGGTAGATTGAAGGTAGACCTACAAGATTTGGTGACAGATTTGTTTTAGATGGTGAGAAGGAGGGAGGAGTTAAGGAGGTCTTACAGGTTTCTGATTGGAACAGTTATATGAATAACTGTCTTTAAATAGAGAAGGGAAAACTGGCAGAAGACCACACTGAGAATAAAGATTGAGTTTAGTTTTAAACATGTTGAGTTGGAGGTGTTTCTGGAGATGTCTAGTAGATTGTTGAAAATATGTGTTAACTCAGGAGAAAGGTCACAGATGGTTATTGAAGCCATGGCTGTAGATGAGATTGCCTAGGCAGCAAATGTAGAAGTGAAAAAAGGACAGTGTCAGAGTCTTGAAGATTTCCAGCTTTTAAGCTTTTTGTAGAGGAGGAAGATCTAAGTAGAGATGTGTTCTTCCACTGTGAAGCCATTTAGAAAACATGACCATTTTGATTTCTTCTTCTGACCATCTTGATTTTGGTTTTTTCCCATCTTGAACTTTTTAGATGGGTAGTTTTTCTGATTAGTTCCTTCTTTTCCTTGTCTTCTTTTGGATTTGGAGTATTGTTTATGATTTCATTTTATCTTCACTATTATTTTATTAGTTATACCTCTTCCTAAATTTTGTTTTAAGATGTGATTACTCTAGGGTTTACCACCCACCTCTTTAACTTATCCCACCCTACCTTCATTATACCATTTTATGTATAGTGTAAGAACTTTATAAACCTTATACAGTTGACCCTTGAACAACCCGAGGACTAAGGGGGCACTAACCCCTGCACAGTCGAATGTATAACTTTACAATTGGCCCCCCATATCCATGGTTCCTCATCTGTGGATTCAGCCAACCTTGGATTGTATAGTACTGTAGTATGTATTTATTGGAAAAGTCCGCATATAAGTGGACCCATATAATTCAAACCCGTGTTGTTCATGGGTCAGCTGTACTTCTAATTCCCCTGAGCCAACCTTTGTGTTATTGTTATTGTACATTTTACTTTTACATGTTATAAATCTCATAAATAATTGTTATATTTGCTTTAGACAGTTATCTTTTAAAGGCATTACAGATAAGAAAAAGTGATTTTTAAAATTTGCTTTCATTTTCACAGTTTCTGGAACTCTTTATTTCTTTTTGTAGATCCAGGTTTCCATTTGGTATCATACTTCTGCCTGAAGAACTTCCTTCCAATATTGCCAGCCAACTGGCGGTACAAGAAATGACTTCTTTCAGCTTTTGTTTGTCTAGAAGTCTTTACTTTGCCTTCATTTTTGAGAGATATTTTTACTGCATATAGAATTGACTTTTTTTTTCTCTTAGTGTTTTAAAGATGTCACTTTGTTGTCTTCTAACTTGCATGGTTTTTGAGACATCACTGTAATTCTAATCTTTATTTCTCTGTACATAATCTTTCGTTTTTTCTCTTGCTGCCCTTCAAGATATTCTCTTCATTTTGATTTTCAGCTTTTGGACTATAATGAATATAGTTGTGTGGATTTTTAATTCCTTCTGCTTGGTGTTCTCTGAAATTCTTGCATCTGTGATTTGACGTCCTGCATTACTTTTGGATGATTCTTGTCTGTTACATCTTCAAATTTTTCTTCTACCCTATTCTTTTCCATTTCTCCTTCTGGGACTCTAATTACATGTATTGTTCCACAGTTCTTGGATGATCTTTTTTTTTTTTGTATCTGTGTATATGTGCATGCCTACGTGCATGTGTGTTATTTTGGATAATTTCTATTGATCTAGCCTCAAGATAACCTGAGCCTTTCCCTAATTGGGTCCAGTCTACTGATGAACCATCTAGGGAATCCTTTATCTTTTATCATGTTTTTTATTTCTATCATTGACATTTGACTCTTTCTTATAGCTTACACATCTCTGTTGAAATTCCCCATCTCTTTATGCAAGTTGTGCACTTTTTTCTACTTGGTGCCTGAACATATTAGTCATAGCTTTTTAAAAGTTCTTGTCTGATAGTGTCATCTCTCAGTTGGGTTTTGTTGATTACTGTATCTCTTGACAATGGGCTTTTTTCTTTTTTCTTGCTTTTCCATGTGTCTTGCAGTTTTTGATTGAGTTCCAGCTACATGTGTAGAAGAATGGTAGAGATAGAAGTAAATGCTATTTGTACCTGTAAATGGACAAGCATCTTTTTTCACAGGCCATTTGTGTGGGGAGTCGAATTACACTCATCAGTAGTTGAGCTGGATTTGGGTTTTGTTGTTGGTACCTTTGCCTTTAGTATACCACTTTACATTCCTCCTGCAGTAGACTCCTGTTACCTTGTGCTTGGAGTGGGAGGCTTGGGTGCTGTAGGGTTTTCTCAGTTTTCCTGTTTTCTCTTTAGGTTTAGTTGTCTCTGCCCACCTTGCTACAGATAGGGGTCTCTGTCCATGCTCCTGCCCCTCCTCTCTGAAGGTTGTCACTACTTGTTATTCACTGCTGGGCTTGTGGTAGGGGCTGGTGTTTTTTTTTTTTTGGTGGGGGGTGGGGTGTCTTGATCCAGCCTTAGTCTTATTCAGGCCGTTGGACTTGGGGGTGGGGCTTTTTCAGTGGTTTTTTTCCCCTCAGCCAGGTTAGTTATCCTTGCTTATCCAGTTACCTTTGCGTGGGAGTTTCCTGTCCCTTTCCCAGCTACAGTCACCCTCCACCTCAGCATGGTGTATTGGTGTAGGATACTGGCCCCTGGGTAGTTTCTGACACTTGTCTCGTCGGTAAAAGGATTTTGCTTCCTCCATCAGCAGGTCTTTGCCTGTATCCTGGGAAGGTGTTTCCTATCCCTCCCTAGAGGCAGAAGGGCTTTGTTTCCATTCTTTCCTCAGAAGTAATCTTTGCCAGAGCCCTGTGGGTGGGAAGTTTTGTTACCCCTACCTCAAACTTAAGTTTTTTGCTTTGTAAGATCTGTAGAAGGTGGTGTGGCTTTTTTCCCCCTCGTGGCCATCAGTTACCTCCTTCCTGCTTATGCCACAAAGGAGACTTTCTCTGTTTTCCTTTCCTGCCCCCAATCTTTCTTGTGAGCATACGGTGAAGGTCCAAGAGCTTCTTCTGAGCTTGAGAGTGAGTGGAAATTTCCCTTGTGTCTGGGATCCTTGTTACTTTAAACTGATACCATGCTTGGCCTTTCAAATTTTAGCTAATTTCTTGGGTGCTTGGATTGTGGCCATCTCTTTCTCCCATATTCTGCCGAAAAGTGAGACAGTTTGTCCCCTTTCTCCTTGAATGGGCTTATCCCTCTTAGGAATTTTATTTGTTGGGCTGCTTTGCAACCTCAGCTCTCTGATGTGGCTTAAAAATAGACTTTTTTTTTGGCTTACCCATTGGTTTCTCATTGTTTGGGAGGGATCATCAGTCTTTGTAGCTGTTTACATTCCAGGTAGAGGTGGAACTCCCATTCATAAGTTTTAATTGATGTTTGGTAATAAGATAGGCTTGAATTTACATTCTCTGGTCATCTTTTAAAAACTTCTTTAATCCCAATATTGCCTCATGAGAGGCAAGTTTTAATGTAGGCATTGTTAGAGTTCCGAATTTTATATTAAAAATAAAATGACATTATGCCAAAAAATAACCCTCTGCCCAACATCCAATTCTAAGTAGTGGCTAAATGCAATTGGAGCCCCTCCACCAGATACCTGGCCATTTTGGAACAAACAAAATTATGAAATGGATTTTAGAGCATTTAATTAAGAAGAAATGGCCTTTGGGTATTTTCTGTAAAAGTTGTGGCATAGTCCTGTTTATTCATGAAAGATTTCCTGTTTCACAGATTCTCCAGGTCTCTAAGTGCGTTTTCCTTCCATCCAAGTTGTTTATTCTTCTTGCTACATTGAGGAACCTACATGTTCTTGCTGGCTTCTCTAGTCAGTGTCTTCCCATGTGGTTTTCTTTCTTAAATATTGTAGTGAGAACCTAATTGGTTTTTATGTACTCTTGTAATGGAGCAGTGACATTTTTTTGTTTATAACTTTTTAAACTCATTAAAAAGTGGTAACACATGTGCCTTGTAAATCATTTGAACATTGCAGAAAAGTGAATGGAGGAAAATAATCATCACTTATAATTCCATGTAGAATAACTCTTAGCATTTTGCATTATGGCTTGTTTCCAAGAATAAATAAATTAGCTAATAAATATATATATCACAATTAAAATCATAATATGCATACAATTTTATATTTGGTATTTAACGTTAATCACAGACATCTTCCTGCATCATTGAAAGGTCTTACTAAACATTTAAAATGGGACATATAGTCCATTATTTGGAGTTTTGCAAAATGCACTAGAAACTGTCTTTTCCAATAACTACTCCCCTTTGTAGCATTCATAATTTGAAAATCAGAAAGGTTTAAATTTGAAGCTCATTTAAAAAACTTATTCCATTTGTAATTGTATTCCAGTGCATAGAGATATTTAGGTTTCTGATTGTTTCTAAAGGGGGTTTTGGTTTTTGGATTCCAATGACCTTATGGCTTTTCTTTCTTTTTAAATTTCAGAATTCCATACGACATAATCTGTCGCTGAACAAGTGTTTCCTTAAAGTGCCTCGATCCAAGGATGACCCCGGAAAGGTAGGATTCATTTTCTTAAGATAAAATAATTGGATTCTTCGTTGTATCTGTTGGCATGTTTGAATCTGAGTTATATTTGTTATATAAAGAAAGAGAATTGGAATGAAAGCATTTAGGAACTCGTCTAGTTCATTGATAAGGAACCTTTGTGAAAGAGCAAGTCCTCCTTTACCCACCCTGCCCTATTCCACCTCACCTTACCTTACCTTTTTAGTTGATATGCTTCAAGGACCAGCCAGGCAGGGAGAGATTTCTTTTTAAGCAGTGAGAAGCTAGCTAGCTAGTATAGAGCTGGCCCTCTGTTATAGTTTGCTGTTTCTAATCTAGTTTTTGTTTGGTTATTTTCTTAAGTGTTATGCATTAAATTAAATTTGGCTTTTGAATTGCTTGTTGAAACCACAATTTATTATTACATAGAAGAAGAGAATCTGTATGTAATTGACAAGTGGAAGTAACTCTTACCCTGAAGTAAAATTTTCTCTGTTATATCCTTGTTTTCTTAGTTGCTGTTTTTTCCTCTTCATTCCATTTATCTTTTGCCATTGTTACATTTTTAGTATTTTATCTGCAGAAATGTCCCTTTTTTTGGGTTTCAAAGCCATGTCAAATACATGTGGCCTGAACTTGGTACTAGTTGCTTGGTTTCTAAAGCTCAGAGTACTTGCTTGGACCATATTTGGTTGTCATGATAAATTGTTAGTTAGATTAAGACTTTGAGATAGATTATCTGTTGTCAAGCACGCATTCTTTTTTGGATGGTTAGACTTCTTGTCATCTTCTTCAGGCTACTGTCCCTGGAAGAATTTTTCTAAAATGTAAGCCTGGTCATGTTATCACCCTGCTTAAAAGCACTCCCCAGTGTCCTGGAGATGTTTCTTTGTTATAAAATATCCTTTACTATCTTTTCCTTAATCTGCCTTTCTAGCAATGATTTTACCTCATTCAAGACTCACTGTGAGGAACTATCGATACTTGAGGTTTCCCAGACATGCCTTTCCTATGGTTTTCTCTTATTGCACAAACTCCCTCTACTTGTCTGCATACTCCTTGTTTTTTAAGATTGAGCTGCAACATTACCCTCTGAAGTTTTTTTGTTTTCACATACTTCAGCTGAGTTTGTTGTTCCATCTTTTGAGTTCCCGTTACTTTGTCAGCATCGTAGTAGTTCCTAACTGGTTTCTCTATCCTGGGGCTTAGTATCTCCAGTTTATAGTAGCCAGCCATCTTTCAGAAAGGTTAACCTAATCATATGGTCTCTTTGTTTAAAATCTTCATTGGTTATCTATTGCCTTTAGGTTAAAGTCTGAACTTAAGAGGGTAGGGACAGTATGTGTATTGTTCACTTTTTAGCCCCTGTTTCTTGCACAGTGGCTGGTGGCACTGAGGAGACACTCTTGTTGAATGAGTGAATGAACGTAAAGTTCACCCTTGAACAATGTGTGGGTTAAAGGCACTGACCCTCTGCACAGTCGAAAATCCCAAGTATAATTTATAGTCAGCCCTTGGTATAAACGGTTTCTGCGAATCCACAGTTCTACATCTCCAGATGCAACCAACTGCAATTGTAGTATTTAATGTTGAAAAAAATCCATGTATGAGTGGACCCGTGCAGTTCAAACCTGTGTTGTTCGAGGTCAGCTGTATTGTATCCTCTGCTAGACTGTTAACTTCTTGAGGTTGGGCATGGAGAGTTATTCATCTCAATTGTAAAGCAGGCACTCTTACATGATGAATGTTTTATAGCACCTTCTATGATCTGCCCCATCAAGTTGGTTCTCAATAAGATTGAATAGATTATTGTAATAGTCTTATTTGACCCAGTTTATTATTTGTCTGTATTCATAACTCTCTAAGATTGTGAATAGGAATTGGTGAAATTTTTCTTTCCTTTAAAGCAGGCTTATTATAAAAAAAGAGGAATTATAACTTTTTATATTTGCTTCATTACAATTTCTGATGGGTAGTGAGTGTATGTGAATCTGACTAAAAATCTTCTTAAACGAGTTTAGAGATTAGCTGTTTTATTAGAGTTCTGTGAAGATACTAATTGGAATCTGTAAACATTTGATTCAGATTTGATTTTTAAATGAGGTTAAAATCATTAAAAAAGAAAAAAACAACACCCATGAATGCTGAACTATATTATGTACTAAATTTTAACCAATTGGATATCTATTTTAAAAATCTTGTGCTGTTAGGTTTTTTTTTTTGTGCAGAACTTAAAAGCTTTTTCTACCTTTAATTAAATAATATCATGGGGTAAGGCAGGTGAATAAGTAATACCATGTTATTCTTTGCAACTATTCATTTTGAATCAGGGTTGTCTTACTCCTATGCAACCAAAACAGTACAGAAATAAATTGAATCCTGGGAGGTTAATAAAAGCTTTCAACTTTTACCATTAGTCTTTAATTTTAAAGTTTCACTTTTATCAAAACACATCATTGTTCTCATTGACTTTGGTGATTATAGTAAATATACATTTGATATGATAAGTATCATACATTTATCACTGATGTGATAAATATCATACATTTGATAATACATTTCTACTAACAGTCATCTTTATTTTCAGTCTCAAGGTGAGATTTAAATACCCATTGTTCTTATTAATTTTGGTCAGAAGTAAATGTTGTAAATCTGATCTTATAAAATACATTTATATGAATAAAATCATTTTAGTTTTTGATATCAAAATAAGATTTTTGTTTAAAAAAGTTCTATTGCTTAAAAAAAGTTTTGAAAACCTCAGATCTGGCCCATTTTATAGACGAGGAACTAAGTAAGGCCAGTAAATGAGGAATGACTTGCCCAAGTTCAGTGTGGAATTAGAACCCAAGTGTATTGGCCAGACTTACTTGCAAGTCACAGAAACCTATTACAGACTAACTTAAGGGAGAAAATATCTGCAGGAAGGGCTGGAACTGGAGAGGATTCTTCAGTTGTATCACCGGAGATGTCTCTTTACATCCCTTAGTCCTGCTAGCTTCTCTGATGGCTTCATTTTCAGCCCAATTCGTGACAGAGATGGCCATCAGGAGCTTCTGGCATATATTCTACTAGTTTAGTAACCCTTAGCAGTGAGTGAGTGAGTGGTGCCCTCCCCACCAAATCCCCTGGAGTACCACAAACATCTTAGAATGAGTGCCCAACAAGCAGAATACACTTGGTTTCTTGGTTCCTAGACTGGTGTTTTTTCCACTATACCAGTTTTCCTTGAAAGGGAAGCCAAAATGTTAGTTAAGTTTTGGTACTTATGAATTGTTTTTTCTTTTTGTATTACAGTGTTTCCTGGCATTTGAGGAGCTTTTCCAAAACCACCCTCACCACAGTGGGAGAAAACCATTGAGCCAAGGTGGGGTGGGAGTAGTTTTTGGTCTTGGGTGATGGGTGTACTTTAACCCCTTAGGATTTTGCTACCTGCTGCCATGATCCAGATGGGTCCAAGAGGTAGAGTTAGAAGTAGCTCATACAGCTTCTTCTTCCCTATACTTTTATGGTATAACTCTGTTCAGTGTGTTACCAGGAGAAGTGTAGAAGCCAACTTCAACTTGAAAAGTATTGTTTAATTACAGGTGCTTTTATATGATTATTTATTCCTGACTCAATCCTTTATTTTCTAGAAGCTTTTGTCATAAAAGCCCTTAATATTTGATACTCTCCCATGTACATTGATGGTCTGAAATCCATTTTTCTCAGTTCCCTGAAACTAAATACAAACAGCTACATTATTGCTTTCTTTAAAAAGAAACCCAAAATGAAATTACATTTTGCATCCATAGCTCTGCTGCTTTTTTGGGGATAGATTTCTGTTTTCTTTTCCCTTGATTATAGCCCTGTTTCTGTATCCTGCAGTCTGTTTTTTTGTTTGTTTGTTTTGTTTTTTTGTTTTTTAATTCTGTCTCTTATCTCTCCTCTTATCATTAGCTTTGTTTTTTGTATTTTTGTCTGGTTTTTTGATCTAATTTTTTTGGTAAAAGCCTTCTTATTCTGGAATTCACAAATGCCTCTTAATTATCTTCAAGGTAAGTATTTTGCTCACATTATGGAAAGACAAATCCTATCAGCTAAATTCAGTTTTCTAAAAAACTAGAGTTCTCTTTTTTGCTTTCCAGCTTAATCTTTTCTCAACCTTGTTCCCTCTTCTCTGGCTCAGGAAAATGATACTTTGACTTTAAAGGAAATAAAAGATGATAAGAAGTAGTTTTAACAATTGCATAATTAAATAGCAGCAATTGGGCTCTAAGAGAAATGAGATGATAGCTAAGAAGTTTAAGACCCCCTGAAGGCCCCCTGCCTGGCCTGGGAGAGATAACTACAGTGAATTCATAGGAAGAAGAGGTTTTTTTTGGATGCTTTTTCTTCCCTGGGGTGGGGAGGTTGTAAGTGCTCAATGGCTGTGGAGATTGGGGGTCTCCTGGTTTGTGAGGAGACAGCAGCTCACTGCTAGAGAATTAACTTTTGGAAGTTCTGAGATTGTGATTATTTTCTACTCCTGCCCTCTGTCATAATGTAAGAGACCATAACATAGTTGACTGATTGCTTTTGTTCAAAGGGTATTCTTTTTTGGCCATGTTAGTATTGTGTTGTATTTATTTGTCAATTGTCTGTTATTTGTTAGTATCCTGTTTTGGTCATTTCATTTGTAAAGGGTTGTAGAAAGACTGGAGAGGTTTGAGAGAACATAAGATATAGCATTAAGTGATAAACAGTGTTGCAGGAATCATAGGTACGTACCTTGAAGAAGGAAGATAGTATTAAGTTTAATAATAGTCTTAAAGTAGATGTATGATTTTTGTAAGGAAGAAGTTGATGTCTTATCTGTGTCTTTGAATAAAACCAAGCAGGAAGTAGAACTTAAAGATAGGCAAGAGTTCTGTTGGACAGAAATAAGTACATCATATTATTGGAGTGAAAAAACACTCATAGGGTTCCCAAGGGAGGCTTTAGAGTTTGCCACTTCTAAAGCACTTCAAGGAGAGCAGAAATTATTACCCTTCGTAGTTTTAACTCATGATAGGTAAGAACTCCCTTTTGAAGGCTGAGAAGAGGACATGATCAAGAGCAACCCATCAGAACAAAGTTGAGATGGAATCAGGAATTAAGGGAATTAATGTAAGTACTAACATGAGGTCAAGAGTGAAGAAATGGGTTGATGCCAAGAGTGCATGTTAAGGCAGAAGTGGATTATGAATGTAAGGCGGTCAGTTAGACAAACCAGGGTTAGAAAACCCAGACTAAGCATTGAGAGAGGCATTCAGAGAGGATTTGAAAAATTGGGTTAGATAAGAGATGAGGGTCTGATTCAGAGAGACAACACTGCAGAAACAGAAAGTAGTGCTGGCACAGACCCTGACAATACACTGTTAGTCAAAGCAGTTTAGTTAGAGCTGCCTTTTACTTGCACATGCAGTAGTCTCTGTTCTTAAGGGTGGGAAATAACAGTTTGTTGCTGTTGGCCTTTTTTCTTTTCCAGATCTAAACTGCTTTTTAAAAAATAATTTTTTTGCCCTCAGATTAATTTTTTTAAAAATTATACATGGTAAAATTTACTCTTTGGCGTGTAATTCTAGTAGTTTGACCAGTGCATACAGTGTGAGCATCACCATGGTCAAGATACAGAACAGTATTGCCCCTTGGTAGTCAGTGCCCCCCTGCTCCCACTCCAAGTCCTGGCAACCACTGATCTATTTTTTGTTCTTATAATTTTGCCTTTTCCAGAAATTCGTATAAGTGGGTCTCATACAGTAGGTGGCCTTTTGAGTCTGACTTCTTTCGCTTAGCATAATGCGTTTAAGATCCATCTGTGCTGTTAGTATCAGCAGTTCCGTTTTATTTCATATAGTTCATCTTATGGATTTACCAGTTTAGTCACTATTTGAAGAGCATGTGGGTTGTTGCCAGTCATAAGTTCATTTGAGCATCAAGTTTTTTTCTTTTAGGCTTAGATTCAGTAGTTAATTTGATAAATACTGAGATACAAGACAGTGTTGAATTAACCTAAACTAGTAACATACAAGTCATACTATCTATCATGTGTGAGTTATAGTAAATATTATATGAGTTATATAGTAAATATAGGTGAGCTGTCTGTCTCTTGGAAATCAGTTGTGATGTAGTAAAACCTTATTTATCTTCAACTTAAATAATTTCTAAAAAGATTAGGTTAAGGCACTGATGATTTAAAAACAAAATGTGGCCAACTATTAATTGCTTAATAGAATATACTGTTTTTAAGTATCCTTAACATTTAGAGAAACCATTTACTATACTACAATCAGTATACTAATTACATATTATTAATTTTTTTAACATCTTTATTGGAGTATAATTGCTTTACAGTGTTGTGTTAGTTTCTGCTGTATAACAGAGTGAATCAGCTATATGTATACATATATCCCCATATCCCCTCCCTCTTGCGTCTCCCTCCCACCCTCCCTATCCCACCCCTCTAGGTGGTCACAAAGCACCGAGCTGATCTCCCTGTGCTATGTGGCTACTTCGCACTAGCTAGCTATTTTACATTTGGTAGTGTATATATGTCCATACCACTCTCTCACTTCATCTCAGCTTACCCTTCGCCCTCCCCATGTCCTCAAGTCCATTCTCTACGTCTGAGTCTTTATTCCTGTCCTGCCCCTAGGTTCTTCAGAACCTTTTTTTTTTTTTTTTAGATTCCATATATATGTGTTAACATACGGTATTTGTTTTTCTCTTTCTGACTTACTTCACTCTTACATAGTATTTTTAATCCATTGATTAAGAGTGAGTTCCTTAATAATCTTTTCTGGGCAACACTTAGATTAATTTGATAATCAATGTAAAAGTAATAAAAGACTGTATTTGTTCAACAAGAATGTTCCAGAGACCTGAGCTGGCATTGGAATAGTTTTTATTTATTTATTTATTTATTTTTTATTTTTTTTTGCATTACGCGGGCCTCTCACTGTTGTGGCCTCTCCCGTTGCAGAGCACAGGCTCCGGACGCGCAGGCTCAGCGGCCATGGCTCACGGGCCCAGCCGCTCCGCGGCACGTGGGATCTTCCCAGACCGGGGCACGAACCCGTGTCCCCTGCATCAGCAGGCGGACTCTCAACCACTGCACCACCAGGGAAGCCCTGGAATAGTTTTTGTCCATACATTCATTCAGCCAGTTAGCCACCCAAGCTACCTGCCTTTGAGTGCCTACTGTGTATTGACTGTTGGTAGCCTATTTTTGTGGTCTGAGTAGAGTGATTATTAACCTGTTGCCCAAACTAGAAACTTCTGAGAATAAAAAGACATTTTTCTCAATTATGTATAGGCAATAGGTATAAACCAAAACTAAAACCGGGAAGGATGTTCACTCTGTCTATTTGGTGCATGCAAATGCTGTACCTTGGAGTTGTGGGCAGCTACCCAGGAGCAGCACCCTAAGATGATGGAGGGTAAAAAAAAAAAAAAAAAACCTATAAAATTGGATTGCCGTATCTAAACTGGGAGAGAAAAAACATTGAGACACATGGTCTGAAGCCAAAGAAGTCAGGGGCAAAAGGGATCCAGTACTATGTCTGAGGCTCTTGATACGGTGTGCACTGAGAGCAGAGAATAGTCTGTGATGATTCACTTTACCAATGAGCATATATACATGATAATATAGTTAGTTAAAACATAAAATTCACAGATTTAGCCATTTGGAATGGCTAGCTATTTATGACAGGGACTGCTTTCCCCAGGAATATGAAATTAATATTAACTTCTTGGGTTTATTTATATTTAATCAGGTAATGGCAT
The DNA here is from genome assembly GCF_011762595.2 of Tursiops truncatus. Classification (NCBI taxonomy): domain Eukaryota; kingdom Metazoa; phylum Chordata; class Mammalia; order Artiodactyla; family Delphinidae; genus Tursiops; species Tursiops truncatus. The sequence goes on from NC_047034.1 coordinate 149,635,963, forward strand.
TTTTATTAGGCTGTTTCTAATCTAAGAGCTGTTAAAGAAAGGTCATATCAGTGTGTAGTAGAGCAGGGGGCTTTGTACTGACATAAAATTTCAGTCAGAAATTATTGGAATAATTGTACTTTATTTGAAGTGATATTTTGTAATGATGAAAATAAAGGCATTTAAGTCCATTGTTCATCTTTGATACATCTTGAAGTTGGCAGGTGATTCGGTTTTGGAAGATGTGTTCAGAGCTGGACAATTCTAGTTTGTGATCTTTCTTTGGGATTTTACAGACTAAGACATTGCCTTCTTCTCCAGGAGGACGTTAACTTGCTGTACCAGAATTGTTGATGTAAGTTAATAATAATGCCTACATTTGTATATAGCTTTACAGACTAAGGGGCTATTTTTTTTTTTTTTTTTTTTTTTGCCGTACACGGGCCTCTCACTGTTGTGGCCTCTCGCGTTGCGGAGCACAGGCTCCGGACGCACAGGCTCAGTGGCCATGGCTCACAGGCCCAGCTGCTCCGCGGCATGTGGGATCTTCCCAGACCGGGGCACGAACCCGTGTCCCCTGCATCGGCAGGCGGACTCTCAACCACTGCGCCACCAGGGAAGCCCAAGGGGGCTATTTTACATGCATTATCTCAATCTTTAAAACAAAGTTGTATTCAGGCCTCAGTTTTAGATAGTGATCTTTAAGTCCATAGTAGATTTTTCCATAACAGATTAGTTCACGTAAATCTCATATAATGGAACGTCACATAAATGGAATCATTTGGTATATACTCTGTGTCTATCTTCTTTCATTCAGCATAATGTCTGTGATGCTATTGCATATGTCAGTTGTTTCTTATTATTGCTAAGTAGTATTCCATTGTATGACTATACCACAATTTTTTGTCCATTTATCTGTTGGTGGACATTTGGGTTGTTTTCAGTTTAGGGCTATTATGAACAAGCTACTAAGAAATTCTTATACAAGTTTTCTATGGACATATGCTTTTGTTTCTCTTGAATAATGGAAGGATTGTTATGTTAAAGGGTAGATGGAACATTAACTTGATAAGAAACTGCTAAATCTTTCTCCAAAGTGGTTGTGTATTTTACATTCCCAGTAGCAAGACATGTGAGTTCCAGTTGCTCCATATCCTGACTGACAGTTGATATCACCTATCTTTTTTTAAATTACTTTTTATTGGAGTATAGTTGATTTCCAATGTTGTGTTAGTTTCTGCTGTACAGCAAAGTGAATCAGTTATACATATACATATATCCACTTTTTTAAAGATTCTTTTCCCATATAGGTTATTACAGAGTACTGAGTAGAGTTCCCTCTATCTTTTTAATTTTAGTCATTTTAGAGGATGTGATGTAGTGTCTCATAATGGTTTTATTTTGAACTTTCCTGATGACCATTGATTTTGAGCATCTTTTTTATGTGCTTAGCTGTCATTTGTATATCTTCACTTCTTAAAGTTCTTTTAAAGTCTTTTGCAATTTTTTTCTTTTAAAATTTGGTTGTCATTATTACTGAGTTGTAAGAGTTTTATGTATATTTTAGATATGTCTTTTCTTGGATTTATATTGTGTAAACATTTTTTCAAAATGTGATTTGCCTTTTTGTTTTCATAATAATGTCTTAAAAAGAGAAGTTTTAGATTTGATGAAGTCTAATTTATTAATTTTTCATTTAATGATTAACGACTTGTGTGTCTTGTCCAGGAAATCAACCAAGGTCATAAATATTTTCTCCTCTGTTTTCTTCTGTAGGTTTTATAGTTTCAGTTTTTACATTTAGGTCTGTGATCCATTTCAAATTAATATTTATGTATGGAGTGTTTAATCTTCCTGTTGAATTGTTCTTTTACCTTTATGAAATGTTTTTCTTAATTTCTTCAAATACTCTTTGTCTTAAAACTTTATTTGTCTGATATTAATATAGCTACTAAAGCTTTCTTGTGCAACTTCATGGTATATTTTTTTCTAGTATTTGGCTTTTTTTTTTTTTTTTTTTTTTTTTTTTTGCGGTACGTGGGCCTCTCACTGTTGTGGCCTCTCCCATTGCGGGGCACAGGCTCCGGACGCGCAGGCTCAGCGGCTCCGCGGCATGTGGGATCCTCCCGGACTGGGGCACGAACCCGTGTCTCCTGCATCGGCAGGCAGACTCTCAACCACTGCGCCACCAGGGAAGCCCCTCTAGTATTTTGCTTTTAATCTATAAATGTCTTTGTATTTAAAGTGTGTGTCTTATAAACAGCATGTAGCCATTGACTCTTCCTTCTTAAATTCAGGGTAACAGTCTGCCTTCTAATTGGAGTGCTTAGTCTGTATTTAATATGATTATTGGTTTGGTTGTTCTTTTTTTTCCTTTTGTTTCTGTGTTGCTTCATTTTTGCAACCTTTGTGGTTAATCAAATATAGTATTCTGTTTTATTTTCTCTAATGACTTATTAGCTATATGCTCCTTTTCTTTATTTTTCAGTAGTCATTCTAGAGCTTAACAGTATGTATTATTAACTTATCAGAGTCTATTTTGATGTAATATTATACCACTTTTCACTTTACACCTCACACTTCATACCACTTACTACTTGCCTCTTCCCATCCGTTTCACAAGCGTAATAACCCTACAACAGTATAATTCCATTTATCTACCCATCCTTTTCTTTGTGCTGTTGTCATATCTTGTACTTCTCCTTGCATCATAAATCCTACCTTAGGATTTGTTTTATTTGCCTTAAAAGGTTAGTTGTGTTTTAAGGAAGTTATTTTGACTAAAATATTTTCCTAATTTTTTATCTTTTCTGATGTTCTTTTCTATAAATCCAAATTTCAATCTGATATCTTTCCCCTTTAGCCTAACAACATCCTTTGGCATTTCTTGTAGTGCAGGACTGTAGGCAACACATTTTGTAGGCTTTTGTTTACTTGCAAAGGTCTTTATTTCATCCTCATATTTTTTGGGGGTGTGGAATATTGAGTTTTTTGGGTTTTCCCCATCTTTCAGACCTTTGAAGATGTTCCATCATCCTTGGTCTCCATTATTTCTGGAGAAAAGTCAGCTGTCATTTATAATATACTTTTATTTTCTTGTATGTAATATGCCCTTCCCCAGTCCTACCTCCTCTGATAGCGTTCAAGATTTTTTTCTTTATCTTTAGATTTAAGCAGTCTGTGATGTGCCTCAGTGTGGTTTTCTTTATTCTGCTTGGAATTTGCTAACCTAGGATCAATAAGAAGGGGTTTTCATCCAAATTTGAGATATTTTTGGTCATTATTTCTTTTAAAAAAAATATGGCCCCATTTTCTCTCCTTTGCTTTTAGTGTCCAATTAAAATATGATAGACTATTTGACATTGTTTCATAGGTCATTCTGGCTTTACTAATTTTCCTTTGTTCTTTTCCTTTTTGTTTCTTATATTGGGTACTTTTCACTGATCTAGCTTCAAGATCTCTGGCTCTCTGACTCTGTTCTGTCACATCTGGTGAATTATTGGACTTTTTGTTTCTAGAATTTCCATTTGATCCTTTTTTGTGTATGTTAAGAGAAAATTGGTGAAATGAGTTTAACCATTTGCTTTGATGCTGGAACATTAGGGCTTCTGTGTTGTCTCCAGCCAGTTTGTGGACATGAGACATGCCTAGGAGCTTCTGCTTCACTGTGGCTTTTTATAAGAAGAAGGTATGTAGTAGTGTCCTGATCTATATAGGGTTTAGAACCTAATCCATTCTTTCATCTGATTCCTTACATCATCCCTGATGTTTTGAGATTCTGGGTTTTTATATGAAAACAAAGTAATTAGAAGAAATGAGATTTAAAAAAACAATTATTTTAATGATAAATAGCATGGATTATTGTGTCACCTCCAATTGTCTCCTTCCTCTAATCTCTGTTACCTTTGCTCCATCTATAACATTGCTGCCTTAAGCTGTGGTACACTAATAAACACACAGACCTACCTCTAATGCCACATTTTCAACCCTAGCCCTCAGCTTCATCTCCCTGAACTTTATATTGATGCTATACTGCACCATTGTTTTTGGATTTATGATGCAGTTAAATATCTTCATGTTGTTGCCCATACTCTTCATTGTATCTAGGTAGTCTTCCTTTCTATTTTACTCATTGTTTAATGCCCAGCTCAAGTGTCAGCATTACTCTGAAAGGAGGTAACCTTCCTTTTTCTCTTTGTTTCATCTTTTTCCTTCCTCCTTCCCTTCCTCCATTCCTGCTTTCCTTCCTCCCTCCTTCCCTATTTTCACCTCTTTCTTCCTTTTATTACCATAGTTCTTTGAATATACCACTGTTACAGCTCCTAAATGGTGTAGCTATCTGTATTTTGATCTATTCCACCCAGTTGTGAGTTTTTCGTTGACAAGGATTGGGTCTTTTTCATTTTCATAGGCCCGTAGCACCTAGCATAATATTTGATACATAGCAGATGTTTAATACATGTTTATCACAAGAATAAACATGTCTTTTCCTAATTAACTAAGAAGTAGCTGTTCTGTTCTTCTTAAGGAAACTTTTCTAATTGTATATTAATTCTCTTGCTGTTTTAAATTAAAGGCTGGTCTTTAGATGTTCTAGAAATTGTCACTTTGCTTCTTTTCACTCAGACCTTTTCTTTTGATCAGCAAGCCAGGGGTCAAGATAATTTATTTCACTTCTTAATATTAACTCACATATACTTTGAATTTGAGAGACTTTGGAGTTCCTATTCTTTGGGTGGGTGAACTGCTTGACTTACTCTGACATTAATGACTATTTAGAACTTTTATCAAGACTAATGTGGTCCAAAGGAAAGCCAGGAAACAGCTTGAAATCAAGAAACTTGAATTCTTTATGGACATTACCACCTACTTTGCTTTGTGACAAGTGACTTTTGACTCTGTTGGGCATACCACTATATTAGATTAGAGCTCCTTGATTCCAGTTTTTTTCTTAATTAAAAAATATTTTTTATTGAGATATAATTCACATACCTTAAAATTTACCCTTTAAAAGTGTGTGATTCAGTGGTTTTCAGTATATTTGCAAAGTTGTGCAACCACCACTATCTAATTCCAGGACATTTCATTTTTAATTAATTAGTTAATTTCTTTATTGGCTGCGTTGGGTCTTCGTTGCTGCGCACGGGCTTTCCCTAGTTGAGGTGAGGGGGGCTGCTCTTCGTTGTGTCGTGCAGGCTTCTCATTGCAGTGGCTTCTCTTGCTGTGGAGCACGGGCTCTAGGTGTGCGGGCTTCAGTAGTTGCAGCACACGGACTCAGAAGTTGTGGCACGCGGGCTCAGTAGTTGCGGCATGTGGGCCCTTAGAGCGCGCGGGCTTCAGTAGTTGTGACGCGTGGGCTCAGTAGTTGTGGCTCGTGGGCTCTAGAGTGAATGCTCAATAGTTGTGGTGCATGGACTTAGTTGCTCTGCGGCATGTGGGATCTTCCCAGACCAGGGCTCGAACCCGTGTCCCCTGCATTGGCAGGCAGATTCTTAACCACTGCACCACCAGGGAAGTCCGACATTTTCATTTTATCAGTCCAAAAAGAAACCCACTTCTCATTACCAGGTACCCTCCCTCATCCTCCAAACTTCTGGCAACCAGTAATTTACTTTCCATCTCTATAGATTTGCTTATTTTGGACATTTTATATAAATGGAATCATACAATATGTGACCTACTGTGTCTGGCTTCTTTCATTTAATGTAAGGCTTTCAGGGTCATCTATGTTGTAGCATATAGCGGCATTTTATTCCTTTTTTATGACTGAATGATATTTCATTGTATGGGTATATCACAGTTGTTTATCTGTTCATCAGTTGATGGACATTTGGGTGGTTTTCACTTTGGGCTGTTATGAAAAATGCTATGATTATTTGTGTATAAGGTTTTGTAGGGCCGTAATGTTTTCATTTCTCTTGGACATGTTTTCATTTCTCTAGGAGTGGAATTGTTGGGTCATATGTTTAATCTTTTGTACTGCCTCGACTGTTTTCTAAAGAGGCTGCACCAGTTTACTCTAACAATTACGAGGCTTCCAGTTTTTCATATCCTTGCCAACACCTTTTATTGTGTGCCTTTTCTATTATAGCCATCCTAGGATGTGAAGTGGTATCTCATTGTATAATGGGCTTGATTTGCATTGCCCTGATGGCAGATGATGATGATCATCTTTTTATGTGCATGTTAGTGTGCTCTTTGATAGAAATTGTAGGAGATGAGAAAGAATACTAGAAGATTAATACAAAATAATATGTGATCAAATAATGGAGGAGGGAATATTTCATATATATTTTATTTAACCCATAGTATATCATCAGGGTCTGTTGGACCCAATTTCGTTTTTGAGTATGTATTTTGAGTGGTTCTAATTTGTTAAGATTTTTACTTTATGACTTTTATTCTTTATAAGAAGTCTTCCAAAGCACAATTAGAAAATTTATCATCATCTTAAGAATTATTTCATCATTACCCATCAGTTTTTCTCCATCATGCCCAACCACTAAAATAACAAGAATATAGCAGAATGATTGAATGACCTAGAAGGACAATGAAGTAACGAAATTATCACTATTATCCTTCAGTTTTCTTATTGTGTTGCCCAAAGTATAGCATCCTTCAAGAAGGTGTAATAAAAGTCTGTAGATGCCATTTAAGTCTAGTCTTTTTTTGTTTTTTTCCCCTTTAGTTTTCATTGAACATAGTTGAGAGTTTAGGTATTTTTTTCCTGCTCAAAATGGCAAAGAGATGAAAATTGACAGAGGAAAATTGTTTACTGTTATCAGTAGAATCAGAAGATAAATACAGAGAGCAACACTCTAATTATGATGGTGAAATTGAGTGGATGATATTATAGATTAGTTTTCCCAAACCCAAGAAATACTGGGTTAGTGATATATTTCTAAGAACAAAAAGATACCTGCTATTCTCATCCATTTAGTCATTCAACAAGAAGGTGTTCATCATGCAGTACTTTGTGACTAGAATCTGAATCATCCCATTTTTCCCTAGGAAGTCATGTTACAGTATTTTTCACCTTTTATGATGTTTGTGCACCAAAATTCACTTGATATGGTTCATAAGTGGACAGGTCCTGAAGTCTGATGTGTAAACAGAAGTGCTTACAAGGAAATAACTGATATAGAAATGAAAACATTAATTGGATTCATCATTCTATTTGGGATTTATAAACCAAATATGAAAATGTTTTTTGCAGTTATGGAGCAGAGATGGCCATCCTTCAACAAAATTCTGAGCCATCAAAAATTACAAATGTATTGCATTTTGAAAAGTAGAAGAAGAACAAGAAGTAATAATATGCTAGAATCTATTAAATATATATTTCTAATCTGGAATCAGCATTGCCTTTTGATAGCAAAATATAAGGAAAAAAACCCCACAAGTAATAAAGTAGAACATTTTAGAGATTGGAAATCTGGAATCAGTATTTACAAGATAGATGTTTTAGTTTCATACACGACAGTTTAAGCACTTACATTCAAAAGATACTGACCATTTGATATACATACCTTCAAAACCAGAAAAATTGACTGTTTTAAATATGTATTATATATATAAAATATAGAAAGTTTGGGTTTGCTATGTTTATTTTTTTGGGGGGGTTTGATATGTTTAAATTCCTACTAAAATATCTCATACAAGGTTTTTTTCCACAATCCTTTTGTTATTTATTCTGTAAATTATTTGCAAAGTGACTTAACTATAAACAAGAAGTGTCTATTGGACACAGGTGGTAAATAAATGCTGATGACTAGTTTTCCTGATGTACACTTAGGGCTGATTGTCATGATTACTCTATGAAAGAGATATGAGGAAAGTGGATCAAAGGTTTTGTAACTTGTCCGAGGTTATCGAACCAGATCTGGGATTTGAATCCAGGTCTGTGGTTAATAGATGATCTCTTCAGGATATCACATGACCTTTTAAGTATTGTATAGGCATACATCATTTTATTGTGCTTTGCAGATACTGCATTTTTAATAAATTGAAGGTTTGTGGCAACCCTGTGTTAAGCAAGTCTGTTGGGCACCATTTTTCCAACAGCATTTGCTCACTTCACGTCTCTGTGTCACATTTCGATAATTCTTGCAATATTTTAAGCTTTTTCATTATTGTTATAATTGTGATGGTGATTTGTGATCAGCGGTCTTTGATGTTACTCTTGTTTGGGGTACCATGAACCATGCCCACATAAGACTGCAAATTTAATTGATAAATGTTGTTTGTATCCTGACTGTTACACTTACTGGACTTTCCTGCATTTCTCTCTCCCTCTCCTTGGGCCTCCCTATTCCCTGAGACACACCAATATTGAAGTTAGGCCAGCTGATAACCCTACAGTGTCCCCCAAGTATTCAAGTGAAAGGAAGAGTTGCACATCTCTCACTTTACATCAGAAGCTGAAAATGATTAAGCTTAGTGAAGAAGGCATGTCGAAAGCTGAGATAGACCAAAAGCTAGGCCTCTTGTGCTGAACATTTAGCCAAGTTGTGAATGCAAAGGAAAAGTTCTTGAAGGAAGTTAAAAGTCCTACTCCACTGAACATACAAATGATAAGAAAGTGAAATTACTGATATGGAGAAAGTTGTAGTGGTATGGATAGAAGATCAAACCAGCTACAACATTCCCCTAAGCCAAAGCATAATCCAGAGCAAGGCCCTAACTCTCTACAGTTATATGAAGGCTGAATGTGGTGAGGAAGCTGCAGAAGAAAAGTTTGAAGCTAGCAGAGATTGGTTCGTGAGGTTTAAGGAACAAAGCTGTCTCTATAACATCAAAGTGCAAGGTGAAGCAGCAAGTGCTGATGCAGAAGCTGCAGCAAGTTATGTAGAAGTTCTGGCTAAGATAATTCATTATGATGGTGACAGTAAACAATAGATTTTCAGTGTAGACAAAACAGCCTTCTATTGGAAGAAGGTGCCGTCTAGGACTGCCATAGCTAAAGAGAAGTACTGCCTGGCTGCAAAGCTTCAAAGGACAGGCTGACTCTCTTGTTAGGAGCTAATGTAACTGGTGGATTTAAGTTGAAGGCAGTGCTCATTTACCATTCTGACCACCAAGGTACATCTGCTAACAACATGGTTTACTGAATATGTTAAGCCTACTGTTGAGACTTACTGCTCAGAAAAAAAGATTCCTTTCAAACTATTACTGCTCATTGAAATTGTACCTGGTCACCCAAGAGCTCTGGTGGAGATGTACAATGAGATTAATGTTGTTTTCATGCCTGCTGATAACACAACATCATTGTGCAGCCCATGGATCAACAAACAATTTTGACTTTTAAACCTTACTATTTAAGAAATATATTTCATAAAGCTATAGCTGCCATAGTGATTCCTCTGATGGATCTGGGCAAAGGAAATTAAAAGTGTTCTGGAAAGGATTCAGCATTCCATATGCTTTTAGGAACACTCACGAATTCACTGGAAGAGGTCAAACATCAACATTAACAGGAGTTTGGAAGAAGTTGATTCCAACCCTCATGGATGGCTTTGAGGGGTTCTAGACTTCAGTGGAGGAGGTAACTGCAGATGTGGAGTGGGAACATCAAGAGAACTAGAATTAAAAGTGGAGCCTGAAGATGGGACTGAACTGCTGCAAACTCTTGACAAAACTTTAATGGTTGAGGAGTAGCTTCTTAGGGATGAGCAAAGAAAATGGTTTCTTGAGATGGAATCTACTCCTGGTGAAGGTGAAGATTGTTGAAACAACAGCAAAGGATTTAGAATATTACATAAACTTAGTTGAGAAAACAGCAGCAGGGTTTGAGAGGATTGATTCCACTATTGAAAGAAATTCTGTGGGTAAAATCCTATCAAACAGCATTGCATGCTACAGAGAAATTGTTCATGAAAGGAAGAATCAATTGATGGGGCAAACTTCATTATTGTCTTATTTTATTAAATTGCCACAGCTACCAGCAACTACTACCCTGATTAGTCAGCAGCCATCAACATTGGGGCAGGACCCTCCACCAGCAAAAAGATTATGACTAGTTGATGGCTCAGATGATGGTTAGTATTTTTTAGCAATGAAGTATTTTTAAATTAAGGTACATACATTGTTTTTTTTAGACATAATGATATTGCACACTTAATAGACTATAGTGTAAACATAACTTTTATATGAACTGGGAAACTAAAAAATTCATGACTTGCTTTATTGTGATATTCATTTTATTGCAGTGGTCTGCAGCCGAACCTGTGGTATCTCTGAGGTATGCCTGTAGTACTTTTGTTGGAATTCAGCATTGTATATTACTTAAAGAAACCTTTATGGGGAGCTTGCCTTGAAGTGAAGGAAGTGAAAGAGATTGATATCAGTATGGCTTAGATAAGAGTTGGAGTTAGCTCCTGAATCAGGTGGAACAGGTGGCCCAGATAGTGGATTTAGCAGACACAAATTTCAAAACAGCCATTATAAATATGTTGAAAGAATTAAAATAAAACATATTCTCGTAATGAATGAATGAATTGTAGAGCTGAAAAATGCAATAACTAAATGAATAGTTCACTGAATGGCCTTAACAGAATATTGCATACAGCAGAAGAAAAGATCAATTGATCAGGAACATCTAAGAATTATAAATGTATGTGCCCAAAAGTAGAGCTTCAAAAACACCAGACAAAAACTACAGAACTAAAAAGAGAAATCAACAAATCCACAGACTTTTAATTGTGTAGTTGATGTGGTATATTATATAAGTTTCAGGTACTCCATTTATAGTTGTTATAAAATATTGGCTATGTTCCCTGTGCTGTATAATATATCCTTGTAGCTTATTTATTTTATACATAGTAGTTCCAACCTCTTAAACCCCTACCCCTGTCTTGCTCGTCCCCACTTCCCTCTCCCCACTGGTAACCATTAGTTTGTTTTCTATATCTGTGAGTTTATTTCTTTTTTTAATATCTACTAGTTTGTTTTATTTTTTTAGATTCCACATATAAGTGATAAAATACAGTATATGTCTTTCTCTGTTTTATTTCACTAAGCATAATAACCCTCCAAGTCTATCCATGTTGTTGCAAATGGCAAACTTTCATTCTTTTTTATGGCAGAGTAGTATTCCATTGTGTATGTATGCCACCTCTTCTTTATCCATTTCTATGTTGATGGGCACTTAGGTTACTTCCATATCTTGACCATTGTAAATAATGCTGCTATGATCATTGGGGTGCATGTATCTTTTGAATTAATGTTTCCTTTTTTTTTTTTTTTTTTTTTTGGTGGTACGCAGGCCTCTCACTGCTGTGGCCTCTCCTGTTGCGGAGCACAGGCTCCGGATGCACAGGCTTAGTGGCCATGGCTCACGGGCCCAGCCGCTCCGCGGCATGTTGGATCTTCCTGGACCAGGGCACGAACCCGTGTCCCCTGTATCGGCAGGCGGACCCTCAACCACTGTGCCACCAGGGAAGCCCTATGTTTTCATTTTTTTTAATACATATATACCCAGGAGTGGAATTGCTGGATCACATGGTAGTTCTACTTTTAGCTTTTTTGGGGAACCTCCATACTGTTTTCCACAGTGGCTGCACCAATTTACAATCCCACCAACAGTGTACAGGAGTTTCCTTTTTTCCACATTCTCTCCAGCATTTGTTATTTGTGGTCTTTCTGATGATAGCCATTCTGACAGGTGTGAAGTGATATCTTGTGGTTTTGATTTGCATTTCCCTGATGATTAGTGAAGTTGAGCATCTTTTCATGTGCCTATTGGACATCTGTATGTCTTTGGAAAAATATTCAGGTCTTCTGCCCATTTTTTTATCAGGGTTTTTTTTTTTTTGATGTTGAGTTGTATGAGCTGTTAAGTTGATATTAATCCCTTCTAAATGATGAAATTTTACAGACGCATGTTTTCTGACTAGCAGAATTAAATTAGGAATAAAAAACAAAAAGATGCTTAGAAAATCTCAAAAGTAGAAATTTATATAGTTTTAAAGTACCTCTGGGTCAAAGAAGAAATCATAAGGGTTATTAGAAAATATTTTGAGCTGAGTGATGAGAGCAGAAAATATCAAAATTTAAATGCTTTTAGTTGAAAAATAAGAAGGGTCCAAAATCAATTACTTAAGCATGTATCTTAAGAAGTTAGAAAAATAAGAGCCAGGTGAGTCCAAAGTAAGTAGAAAAAAGGAAATAATAAAGGGAAATCAATAAAACAGAAAATGAACAAAAAAGCAATGAAACAAGAAGCTAAAATATTTAAGGAAAAAGCAATGCCAGTCTTACAGAAACTCTTACCACCACCCCCCGTCCCCCACAAAAAAGTGGATGAAGGAACAGTTTTCAGTTTATTTCATGAGGTCACCATCACTATGATGGCAAAGAAATAATAAGAAAAGTACAGAACAATATCTTTGTGAACATAGACCCAATAATCTTTGAACATAGACCCAGTAATCTTTAACACAATATTAGCAAATTAAATTTATTGATATATGAAAAGGAGAATACATCATGACCAGGAGGGATTTGTCCCAGCAGTGCAGTGCAGGTTAAAATTTAAAAACCTATTGATTTAACTCACCATGTGAGTAGAAGAAAACTGAAAAATCATGTTATCTCAAGTGTAGAAAAGTTTGACAAAATTTGACACTCATTCAGCACACTAGGAATAAAAAGGAATTTCCTTTATTTGATTAAAGGCATCTATAAAAAACCAAGTTTATATCATATTTAATGGTGAGACACTGAAAGCTTTTCCTCTGAGGTTGAGAACAAACAAGAATGCTTGCATTCACTGTTATTCAACCTTCTGTTAGAGGTCCAAGCCAATGGAATAAGGCAAGAAAAAAATAGAAGACATCCAGTTTGAAAAAGAATAAGTAAAATTTTCTTTGTTTGCAAACAACTTTATTGCATATGTCGAAAATCCTAAGGAGTCTATGGAATAGCCACTAGAAGTAATAAATGAGTTTAGCAAAGTCGCAAGATACAAGGTCAGTATAATTTTTTTATGCTACCAACTAATGGTTGGAAAATAAAGCAATTTCATTTACAATAGCATCCAAAATAATGAAATACTTTAGTGATATGTTTTAACAAAATATATGCAGACATGTTTACTGAAAACTGTAAAACATTACCGAGAGAAATAAAACAAGACCTAAGTAAATGGAGAGATATAGCATGTGGAAAAGAGGACATATTGTTAGATGTCAGTCTTCCTCAAATTGATTTATAGAGTTTAAAAGTCCTAGCAGACTTCTTTTTCTTTCTTTCTTTTTCTTTCTTTTTTTTTTTTTTTTAGAAATTGACAAGCTGTTTCTCATAGTCATGTGGAAATGCGAAGGACCTAGACCAGGCAAAACAATTTTGAAAAAAACCAAGGTTGTAGGACTTACAGTGCTTGATTTCAAGACTTTCTATATAGCTACAATAATCAAGACAAAATGGTATTAGCACAAGGGTAGACATGTAGATCAATGGAACAGACTAGAGTTCAGAAGTAGACTCACATATATATTCATCTGATTTTTGATAGAGATGCCAGTGAATTCAATGGGGAAAGGACATAGTCTTTTCAAGAAATAGTGTATACCTTGGTGAAAGAAAAATTTGTATTGATCCTTACCTCACACTTACACAGAAACTTAACTATGTATCTATCTCTGACAAAGGACTTGCTATTTAAAAAGTATAAAAAAAATCCTTGTAACACAAAAAACAAAAAATCTTATAAACCAAATAAAACATGCAGCAAAATTTATGAATAACTGCTTCACAAAGGATAATACATGGATGCCAGTAAGCACTTGCAAAGATGCGTATCAACATTATTATGGAAATGCACACAAAAATCACTGAGGTACAACTATACATCCACTAGGATGGCTGTAATTGAAAAGGCTTAAAATACCAAGTATTGGCAAAGACATGGAGCAACTCGATTCTTACATTGCTAATAGTAGTAGAAAATAGTGTGACGGTTTGAGTTTATTTATATGAAATTTTATAAAATGCAAAACTATAATAATAGGAAGCAGATGAGTAGTTGTATGGGATGGACATGTGGGGGCAAAGGAAGAGGGGTTGCTTGTTGAGTCACACAAAGGAGCTTTTTAGGGTGATGGAAATGTTCTTTATCTTGATTTTGGTGTTAGTTGCGTGCATGTATACATTTGTCAAAACGCCTTTAACTGTATGCTTAAAATGGGTGCACTTTATTTTTTTAAAAAATATACTTAAGTAAAGTTGACTTGAAAAAATAAAACCAGAAAACAGAAAACTCTTGTTTCTTACTTGCTCCACATAAGCCTAGAGGAGTAGGCCCTACTCTGGGAAGGAATGTGTGTTTGTTGATTGGCTGTATTTAAGCAGTTCAGTTTCTGCGAGAAATATTGTTTAATATGGAAGAGAAAAGGTAGCTGCTTTTTAAAGGTAGCTGAAAGGGATTTTTTTTGTGTGTGGTAAAATATATATAACATAAAATTAACCATTGTAATCATTTTTTTTTCTGATTAACTTTTTTTTCCCACATCTTTATTGGAGTATAATTGCTTTATTTATAATGTTGTGTCAGTTTCTGCTGTACAACAAAGTGAATCAGCTGTATGTATACATATATCCCCATATCCCCTCCCTCTTGAGCCTCCCTCCCACCCTCCCTATCCCATCCTCTAGGTCATCACAAAGCATTGAGTTCATCTCCCTGTTGTAGTCATTGTTGTTAAGTGTATAGTTCAGTGGCATTAAGTCCATTAATACTGTTGTGCAACCATCACCACCATCCATCTCCAGAAGTTGTTCATCTTCCCAAACTGAAACTCTGTACCCATTAAACAATAGTTCCCCATCCTCCCTCCCCCCAGCTCCTGGCAACCACCATTCTACTTTCTGTCTTTATAATTTTGACTGTCTAAGGTACCTCATGTAAGTAGAATTACAAAGTATTTTCCTTTTTGTGACTGACTTGTTTAACTCAGCATGTCTTCAGGGTTTACTCATGTTATAGCATACATGTGTCAGAATTTCCTTCCTTTTATAGAGTGAATAATATTCCATTGTATGTGTGTACCATATTTTATTTATATGTTCATCCATCGATTGACACTTGGGTTGCTTTCACGTTTCAGCTATTGTGAATAACTTGCTATGAACATGAGAGTACAAATATCTATTCAAGTCCCTGCTTTTGATTCTTGGGTATATACCTTAAAGTGAAATTGATAGATCATACGGTAATTTTATGTTTAAGTTTTTGAGCAACTGCCATACCATTTTCCACAGTAGCTGTACCACTTTATATTCCCACTAGCTATGCACAAAGGTTCCAGTTTCTCCACATCCCTGCCAGCACTTGTTATTTTCTGTTTTATTGATGATAGATATCCTAATGGGTATCAAATGTTACCTTGCAGTTTTGATTTGTGAAGGGAAGTTTTAAGTCATTTAATCCAAACGGGTGAGTTCACAGGTGAAACTCAGATAATAGTTTAGCAAGAGCCACTAGGTGGAAGATTTTACAATTTCTTTTGTGAATCATTTCAATTGCTTTTGCATTTGAGCTTTCAGGGTTTTTTTTGTTTTTTTTTTAAGTATAGTTGATTTACAGTGTTATGTTAGTTTCTGGTGTACAACAGAGTGATTCAGTTATACATATGTGTTCTTTTCCATTATGGTTTATTACAGGATATTGAATATAGTTCCCTAGTGTTATATGATAGGACCTTGTTGTTTATCTATTTTATATATAATAGTTTGCATCTGCTAGTCCCAGACTCCTAGTCCAATCCTCCCCTGCCCTACTTCCCCCTTGGCAACCACAAATCTGTTCTCTATATGAGTCTGTTTCTGTTTTGTAGTTAAGTTCATTTGTGTCACATTTTAGATTCCACGTAACAGTGATATCATATGGTATTTGTCTTTCTGACTTAACTTAGTCTGATAATCTCTAGGTCTATCCATGTAGCTGCAAATGGCATTATTTCATTCTTTTTTATGGCTGAGTAATATTCCATTGTATATATATAACACATCTTCTTTATCCATTCATCTGTCAGTGGACATTTAGGTTGTTTCTCTGTCTTGGCTATTGTGAATAGTGCTGCTATTAACATAGGGGTGCATGTATCTTTTCGAAATACAGTTTTGTTCAGATATATGGGCATTCAGGGTTTTGTAAGTACATAATGGATGGGTTAGGCTTATGAACGATTTTTTTCTCTTTTGTTGATTTGTGATAAGCTACAGCCAATTATATTTTGTGTGGAAGGACAGATACATATTTGTTTTTGTAGTTTTATTAAAATGTTTAATAAATCAGTGAAATGTTTGGACAGTGAGTGGTTTCCCAGATTAATACAAATATACACAACCATGCAAAGCAAACTAAACACTGAAATTTATCATTTCCATAAACAGTGGTTTTTAAACTGTTGTCCAGTGAGTTTGGGTATTTTTCTTCCTGCTTCAGTTTCAACTTCAGCAACAACTGAGTGTAGCACATTTTCCTGCTTTGTTTATTTTGCAACTTGCTAGCCTGAACCATACTCATAACCATACTCATACTCATAATTAGTGCTTAACATTTTACGTGGTTCTTGGCAAGTTTACATCAGGTCCGGTAGGCTCATTAGCTGAAATGCAGAAAAGATAACATGGAAGAATGCCCCAGTATGGCTGTGTGTGAAGTGAGTGCTGAGTTCATATACTGCCTAGATTAGGACCTGGGGAGGCCTGGCATTATACCCTGTACTCTGACATTTTTGGCACAATTTGTTCAACATCTTCCCCCACGCCCACCCCACCCCCGCCATTTTAACACATGTTTATTGAGTACTTGCTCTGTGTTTGATTCTGTCGTGCACTGTGGATATAGGAATGAGTTTCTACACTTAAGGAACTTGTAGCCTAGAAGGGATACAGACCTGTAAATAAAATTGTAATGTTAAGTGCAGACAATCATCTAAATGTATAAATGGTATAGAGATCTTGCAGAGGGAGAGAGAGATGAATTCTTGAGTATTGTAGGAGGATCAGAGAAGGATTCCTTTAGATAACATCTGAGCTAAGTTTTGGAGGTAGAATATGAGTTTGTCAGTGGTAAGATGGATATTATAGGCAAGGAGATAAGTATGTAGGACAGGCACAGATGCATGAAAGAACATGATATATTTAAGGAGATATAAGGAGATAATTCATGTTGGGCACAAAGTGTGAAAATTGATAGATGAAAGCTGTATTTCCCCTTGTTGTCAAATATTGCCTGAAAAAGCAGCTTAGGAAGATTAATGAAATGATAGAGGCAAAGAACATGATTCTGGTCCTGACTCTCAAATCCTTGGTTGAACAGACCACTTTTATTTTTCTGAGCTTTGGTCTCATTTGTATATGTGCAAACTGTATGATCTATGCTTTTCAAGTTATTTTTCAAGGGAGTCACAATTTCTGAGTGCCTGGAACACAGTAGGTCCTCAGTATGTATTTTTGAAAGAGTGGTCTGAGAATTTGTATCAAAACGTAAGAGAAGATAGTTAAAATTAACTGTGATAGAATAAGCAATAAAAGATTTATGTGCAGACCATTGCACTTATTGTTTTAAAACGTGGTCAAGAAAGTTGTTTTTATAAATTGTTTCACTTACCTGTTTAGTTTTGTGAGGTCCCAGGGTGCAGAAACTACATATAATACAAAATTCTGTTAGACTTGAATGTCATATGCTGTTGTAATTATCTTATATGTTCAATTAAGAATTAATATATATATGTTTTAAATGTGTTCGGTTGATCATTTCCGTTTTTAATTTGGCTGTGGCAGATTTCTTGGACTTGGCTTCTTCAGATTGTGATTTTTTCCTCTCTTTAATAACATAGTTATAAATGGACTTTTTTTCTTGTATAAACTTTACTTTTCTCCATTCAAAACTAGTATTTCTTCTCATGCTACTTTTCCATTGTTGTAACTGCAGAATGTTTGCTTTTGAAGCAGAGGATTGTGAAAGTCCATTTTAATGTTACAGAGTTCCTGTAAAATACTGTTAATATAATTTATTTCTTTACCTTTAGGGGTCCTATTGGGCAATAGACACCAATCCGAAGGAAGATGCGCTGCCTACTCGGCCAAAGAAGAGAGCACGATCTGTAGAACGGGTAAAAGCTCTTTATCACATATTTAGTTTGATGGGGTTATTATGTCAGAAATATAGATCTTAAAAGTTCATTTCCAGTAATACAGTAAGTATAACTGTAATGAAGGTAATATTTTATTTGGATAGCATTTTCTATTTTTTCAAAGCACTTTCAGACTTATTATTTGATCTCAACAACTCTTGAGTGAGGTGGGCAGTTTAGGAATTAAGTAAAAGGGGTTTTGTTTGTTTGTTTGTTTTGTAATTAGGGCACAGCTGTTGTTTAACTGAGGGAGAATCCAGGTCTCTTGAGTTTTAATTGGTACTCTTTACTCTCTGTCTACACCACTGAGGACTGGTTTTATATAACAAAACCGTTCCCTTTCACTGAAGATAATCGTTCTGATTATATTGAATTTTCCTGATTATCCTCAAAATGTTTTTTCCTGCTTCCAACCATGTAATAATTATTTTGTACACAGAGTCTCTAAGGACCTCAAGCTGAGTTTAAGTTGGGATTGGGTGAGCCATGAGGTATAGCAGCAACGGGATTTAGTCAGGCAGATTTATGGTGCCAGCAGAGGGAATTCAGTACTCCAGTTACTAAGCTCTGCAGAATTAGAAGTGAACTCTTAGGTCAGAACACTTTTTGGTTTTATACAAACCAAAATTTAAAAAGATAAAGTTTAGTATTGGTGGCATAGTCTTCTGGTAATAGAGTTTTAAGGCTGAGATACGTATGTAAAAATTTGAGAGGGAATGAATCTCACTTATTGCCTTCCATCTTTTGCTTTTTAAAACATATTGAGCACATGGACTTTAATTGTGTGAGAAAGTGGAGTATAAAATGTTTAGCATCTATTGCCAGATTTTAAAAGGAAGAGGAGAATCCACATTGTTTAACTCAGAGCATTAGCAAGGATGTATATGTTGAAGGGCTGAGGAATTGTGGTCTTCTCTACCATTTGCTCTCTTCTTCTGAAGTTCCTAGAACTTGAATTATTTTTGGAAAATTGAATTCTTATTTGGGTTGACAACTGGGCATTCCTTTTGGATATTAAGCCTGACTTTTTTTCTGTTGCTTTGTTTCATAGTTCTTAGAGCAATACTTCTTTATTTCTGAGAGCCCCCTTTTTTTCCTGAAGACCATATTGTCAGTTTTATAATGGAAGTCTATATAGAAATATAGAATTCTGATTACAGAATTATGTTTTATGTATGTTCTTGAATGTACATTTTGGACATATATTTTCTGTATTTATTTCCTGCTGTTTATCTTTTTATCTTTTAAGTTTAAAGCATGTAAAATCTTCAACAATTTGCCTTTGTAGTGTAGTTCCATAATATATCCAGTACCAGAGCCTTTCAGTTAGTATATTGATATTTATTTTGGCCTGAGCTATGTGTTGGTTGCTACTGTAGGAGAGAAACCTATAGAAAGAGAACAGCTGTAATCAGAGTATGTCTAAACAGGGAGACAGATATTGTTTAACAAACACTCTGAAAGATACTCTTCTTAAAAAACATAATTTTGTGTCCTGATAAACTGATATGTCTATTTTTTTTAGAGGCTTTGGGGGGGGTAGTATTTTTATTAGGACAGAGTTTGTATTTAAGTAACCATTGGGTTATCTAAGGAAATGCCTAAGATGGTCAAATAGTGAGTACGATTTTTAAACATTTAAAGTTTTGTCAAAAACGAAACATGACCCGTAACTTGAAACTTCAAAGGATTTTAAAATGCAGATGGTAAATATGTTGACGTCCCTAAAATTTCCTTATTAAATTTTTGAAATGTTACTTCTTTGTCCATGTGTAAATATCAGAGTTATATGTGAAACATCAAAGTATTTCACACATTTTTGAAGAGAGAAGAGCTTTTCATGTAAAGAGAAGCAATTTTTAAAAATGCAAGTAACAGTATCTTTATGTCTTAAATGAAAATTAAAGCCTGATTGTTATCTCCAGTCTAGTATTCTTAATGCAGTTGTCTGGACTGCCTTCCTGTTCCCTCCATTTACATGAACACAAACCCTTGTTCTCTCTTGGCCTTGTGGTAATCCTTTCTTTTTCTTAATCCTTGAATAATGTAAGTGCCTTTCATTTTCCTTTTTCTAATTTCTTTCATCCTGTTACCATGTTTTCTTTATTTATCATAAAGTAGACCTGAAGACCTAAAAAGAATTATTGATAAAGTTTAGCATGGTGAAGATGAGTGGGCTCCTTGACTAGGAGTCCTGTGTTTTTCTTCTGGCTTTACAATTTACTTCTTCTGTGACTTCTGGCACGTTGTTAGATTTTTTGAGCTTCAGTATTCTCAGCTATTTTAAAGGAAAAGATAAAAATCTTAAGAGCTGCTGTGGACTGAATGTTTGTGTTTCCCCCAAATTCTTATGTTGAAACCCTCATCCCAGTGTGATGGTATTTGGAGGTGAGGCCTTTGGTAGGTAATTGGATCAGGAATATGAAGCTCTCATAAATGGGATCAGTGCCCTTATAAGAATAGCCAGAGAGCTGGCTAGCTGTTTTCTAGCATGTGAGAATAGCAATGAAGATACCTGCAAGAAGGCTCTTACCAGAACCTGACCGTGCTGGCACCATGATCTTGGACTTCCAGCCTCCAGAACTGTGAAAAACAAATTTCTGTTGTTAATAAGCCACCCAGTTTATGGTATTCTGTTACAGCAACCTGAACTAAGATAACAGCATAATAATAATAATGATAATTGAGTTTATGTGCTAGATTTTTTCTTAAAGAATTTTATGTATATTAACTCATGTAATTTTTATAGTAACTTCAAATGATGAAACCGATAGGCACGGATGTTGTTATCCAAGGGTACAAAGGACAGTAAGTACCAAGGCCAGGATTATGAACTCAGGTAGTCTGCCTTCAGAGTCTATGCTGTTTACAACTGCGTTATACTGCCACTAGTATTTGCTATGCTGAAGATCACAAGACTGAATTAGATTTCTTTTTATATATGCATATCTTATTGTGAGATAATGGGCCTTTATTTATTTTTGGATTTGAATACTAATTTTTTTCTTCAATGTTATTTAAATTTTTTTAAAATTGAAGTATAGTTGATATGTACTATTATATTAGTTTCTTGATATGCACTATTATATTAGTTTCAGGTGTATGACATAATGATTTAGTATTTTCATAGATTATACTCCATTTAAAGTTATTACAAAGTAATGGCTATATTCCCCTGTGCTGTACAATATATCCTCGTTGCTTATTTACTTTATACATAGTAGTTTCTATCTCTTAATCCCATACCCCTATCTTGCCCCTCCCCACTTCCCTCCCCTCACTGGTAACCACTAGCTTTTTCTCTGTATCTGTGAGTCTATTTCTGTTTTGTTGTATACATTCATTTTATTCTTTAGATTCAACATGTAAGTGATGACATAGAATATTTGACCTTTTTCACTAAGCATAATACCCTATGGGTTCATTCACATTGTTGCAAATGGCAGAATTTCATCATTATTATTATTTTTTATAAATTTATTTATTTTTAAAATTTATTTATTTTGGCTGCGTTGTGTCTTCGTTGCTGTGCGCGGGCTTTGTCTAGTTGCAGCGAGCGGGGGCTACTCTTAGTTGCAGTGCGCAGGCTTCTCATTGCAGTGGCTTCTCTTTGTTGTGGAGCACTGGCTCTAGGCACACGGGCTTCAGTAGTTTGGCATGCGGGCTCAGTAGTTGTGGCTTGCGGGCTCTAGAGCACAGGCTCAGTAGTTGTGGCGCATGGGCTTAGTTGCTCCACAGCATGTGCGATCTTCCCGGACCAGGGCTCGAACCCGTGTCCCCTTCACCGGCAGGCGGATTCTTAACCGCTGCACCACCACAGAAGTCCCTCATTCTTTTTTTTTTTTTTTTTTTTTTTTTTTTTGCGGTACGCAGGCCTCTCACTGTTGTGGCCTCTCCCGTTGCGGAGCACAGGCTCCGGACGCGCAGGCTCAGCGGCCATGGTTCACGGGCCCAGCCACTCTGTGGCATGTGGGATCTTCCCTGACTGGGGCACAAACCCGTGTCCCTTGCATCGGCAGGCGGACTCTCAACCACTGCGCCACCAGGGAAGCCCCCTCATTCTTTTTTATGGCTGAGTAATATTCCATTATACATAATACCTGTATGCATATATATATGTATATATGTAAAATGGAGTATTTTATATATATATCTCCCACTTCTTTATCCATTCATCTATTGAGGGACAATTAGTTTGCTTCCATATCTTGACTATTGTAAATAATGCTGCTATGAACATTGGGGTGTGTATATCTTTTCAAATTAGTGTTTTTGTTTTCTTCAGATATATACCCAGGAGTGGAATCGCTGGATCATATGGTAGTTCTCTGTTTTAGTTTTCTGAGGAGCTCCGTACTGTTTTCTGTAGTGACTGCACCAATTTACAATCTCACCAGCAGCATTCTAGGGTTCCTTTTTTTCCCACATCCTTGCCAACATTTATTTGTAGACTTTCTGATGATAGTTATTTTGACAGGTGTGCAGTGATATCTCATTGTGGTTTTGATTTGTATTTCTCTGATTAGTGATGTTGAGCATTTTTTCATGTGCTTGTTGGCCATCTGTACATCTTTGGAAAAGTGTCTATTCAGGTCTTCTGCCCATTTTTTAATTGGGTTGTTTGTTTTTTTGATGTTGAGTTGTATGAGCTTGTTTATATATTTTGGGTATTAACCCCTTATTGGTCATATCATTTACAACTTTTTTCTCCCATATAGTAGGTGGTCTTTTCGTTTTGTTGATGGATCCTGTTTATTTTTTTAATTTTTGGCCTTAGGAGACAGATCCAAAATAATATTGCTATGATTTATCTCAAAGAATGTTTTGCCTGTGGTCTTTTCTAGGAGTTTTATGGTTTTTGATTTTATATTTAGGTCTTTAATCCATTTTGAGTTTATTTTTGCATATGATGTGAGGAAATGTTCTAATTTCATACTTTTTACATGTAGCTGTCCATTTTCCCAGCATCATTTATTGAAGAGACTCTTTTCTTTATTGTATATTCTTGTCTCCTTTGTTATAGATTAATTGACCATAAGTGTATGGATTTATTTCTGGGCTCTCTGTTCTGCTCCATTGATCTATGTGTCTGTTTTTGTCTCAGTACCATGCTGTTCTGATTACTCTAGCTTTGTAGTATAGTTTGAAGCCAGAGAGTGTAATTCTTGAGCTTTGTTCTTTTTTCTCAAGATTGCTTTGGCAATTCAAGATCTTTTGTGGTTCCATATAAATTTTAGGATTAGTTGTTCTACTTCTAAGAAAAATGTCATGGGTATTTGATAAGAATTGCATTAAGTCTGTAGGTTGCTTTGTAGTGTGACCATTTTACCAATATTAGTTCTTCCAATCCAGGAACACAGCATATCTTTCCATTTCTTTGTATCATCTTCAAACCTTCATCAATGTTTTACAGTTTTCAGAGTATAGGTATTTCACTTCCTTGGTTAAGTGTATTCCTAGGTGTTTTATTCTTTTTGATGCAATTTTAAATGGGGTTGTTTTCTTGCATTCTCTTTCTGAGAGTTCATTGTTAGTATATAGAAGAGCAATAGATTTCTGTATATTAATCTTGTATCTTACAACTGAATTCATTTATTCTAATAGTTTTTTTGCTGGAGACTTTAGGATTTTCTATGTATCGTATGATGTTATCTGCAAGTAGTGACAGTTCTACTTATTCCCTTCCAGTTTGGGTGCCTTGGTTTTTTTGTTTGCTTTTTCTTGTCTGCTTGCTGTGGCTAGGACTTCAGTACTGTGTGTAATAGAAGTGGCAAGAGTAGGCATTCTTTTCTTGTTCCTGATTTTAGAGGAAAGGCTTTCAGCTTTTCACTATTGAGTACGACGTTGGCTTTGAGTTTGTCATGCATGACCTTTTTATGCTGAGATATTTTCCCTCTATACCATCTTTGAAGAGAGATTTTATCATGAGTGGATTTGAATTTTGTCAAATGCTTTTATGTGTGTGTTTTTATATGTTGTTGAATTCGGTTTGCTAATATTTTGTTGAGTATTTTTGCATCTATATTCATCAGAGATATTGGCCTGTAATTTTCTCTTTTTGTAGTGTCTTTGTCTGGTTTTGGTTAATGGTCCTTGATTTTAAGAGACTCCCCCACATTTAATCTTCATATATATATAATTAAGTGTCATAAAAATGACAGAGCACATTACTAAGTAATTAATCAACATGTTAGATCAAACAGTGGTAACTAAAGTGACTCAAAATATCAATAGATAATGCTGCCCTGGAAAGGCCTATAGGAAGAGGAGTGAGACTTAGAATTTGATACAGAAGTGTAAGTTTTTGGCATGGGAAATAGCAAATGATGGGGGACTTCCCTGGGTCCAGTGGTTAAGACTCAGCGCTTCCACTGCAGCGGGGCACAGTTCATTGCTGGTCAGGGAACTAAGATCCCACACTGTTACATAGAATGGTTTTGTTGTTTAAGTGATCCCCCACTGTGTGCCTTCCTTCTCTGAGGCTGAGTCTGAATGAGGGAGGGTTCAGTTAAAGGTATAAGTGAGCAGAGGAAGGAATGCAGTCTACATACTTATTCTTAGGATGAAAAAAAACATTTATTTCAATTGGGCAAGCATACTGAGTGTACATTAGGTGGGAGGCACTACATGTTGCCTCCAGGAGATATGTAGAAATAGAATTTCTTTTTAAAGCAGGAGAAATGCTACACAGTTAGAGTTGTAGACCAGAAAGTGTTTCATAAGGGGTTATTTTGATCAGAGATTTAGTTCTCTGGTTTTTACAGTACCATTGAGAGATAGTTTATGTACAATTAATTGAATGTTTAAAGTTTACAGTTTGAGGATTTTTGACATGTGAAGTTATTAGTAGTTGACACTGAACATTTCTGTCATACCCAAAAGTTTCCTCATGCCCCTTTGTAACATGTGCCTCCCTCCATTCTTATCCCCAGGCAACCTGATCTGGGGAGAATTGACATCTTAACAATATTATTTCAAGCCATGGAAGTGTTGTATCTTTCTATTAATTATGTCTTTAATTTCTCTCAGGAATGTTTTTTAGTTTTCAGTGTAGAGGACTTGGATGTTTCCAGTTAGATTTAATCCTGAATATTTTGGATTTGGATGCTATATATTTTAAAATCCAGTTGCTTGCTACTAGTAATAAAAATGTATTTAATTTTTGTATATTAACCTTGTATACTACAATCTTGTTAGTTCTAGTATTTTTTAAAGTTGCCTTGGGATTTTCTGTATAAACAATTATGTCATCTGCAAATAGACACTTTTCCTGTGCCTTTCCTTTCTCCTCCCCTGTCCCTTCCTAGAACCTTATTGCAGTGACCAAAATCTAGTACAGTGTTGACTAGAAGTGGTGAAAGTGGGCCTCCAGCCTTATTTCCATTCTTAGGAAGAAACTGTTCAGTCTTTCACCACTAAGTGTGACATAAGCTGTAGGGCTTTTGTAGATGCCATTTATCACGTTGAGGAAGTTCTCTAGTAAGCCCAGTTTGGTGAGAGTTTTTATCATGAATGGGTGTAGAATTCGTTAACTGCTGTTTCTGTAACATCGAAGTGGTTATATGGCTTTTCTTTATTCTGTTTGCATGTTGAATAACATTGATTGCATTTGGAATGTTAAACCTTGTATTCCTTGGATAAACCCTTACTGAGTCATGCTATATTATCCCTTTAATGTATTGCTGGATTCATTTTCTTAATATCTTAAGTGTTTTTGCATCTGTGTTCATGAAGGACATGGATTTATAATTTTCTTTCTTTGTAATGTCAGCTGAAAAAAAATGCACAACGTTAAAGTTGAGAATTATATTTTATTTGGTGGACTTGATAAGGGCTTAAGCCCTGGAGGCAGCTTCTCAGATAGCTTAGAGGGACTGCTCTGAGGAGGTAAGGGAGGAGCCAGGATATATAGTTTTTGCAACAAAAACCAGGTAGTTGGGACATCAAAAGATTACTGTTAATTAAAGAAAACTTGACATCTCAAGTTAATGAATTTAGTGCTTTTCTGTATATGGGAAGATGCAAGAGTCTGGGCTCATTGAAATCATTCCTTTGAGTCTGGGCTCATTGAAATCATTCCTTTGTTGTGCACCTTAACTATCTCGGGCTAGTGTCCTGTTTTTCTCCAGATTCACCTCAAGGTGCACATTTGAGGGTGGCTGATGGCTTGATGGCCTCAACATCCTTTGTTTACTGATATGGCTGGTGATATTTTTCATCTGCAGTAGTATCTGTCAGGTTTTGATGTTAGGGTTGTACTGGCCTCATAATACTGGTTGGGCCATTTTCCTTCTCTTTTCTGAAAAAGTTTCTGTAGTTTGGTATATCGTCCTTGAATGTTTGAGAAAATTCATCAGTGAAACCATCTGGACCTGAAGTTGTTTTTATGTGGGAAGGTTTTTGATATTTATTTGTTATGGGACTGTTCAAATTTTCTCTTTTTATTCCAGTTTTGGTAAATTGTATGCTTAAGAAATTTGTCCCTTTCATCTAAGTTGTTGAATTTATTGGTGTAAAGTGGATCATAATATTCTCTTCTAATATTTATAGAATCTGTAGTAATAAATCCTCTTTCATTTTTTGATATTGATGATTTGTTTTCTCTTTTTTTCTTCATTTGGTATAGCTAAAGGTTTGTTGATTTTGTTTGTCTTTTCAAAGAACTAGGTTTTGTCTTTAAAAATTTTTTTCTGTTGTTGGTTTTCTGTTTTATTTCTACTTTTATCTTTATCATTTACTTCTTTCTAGTTACCAGTTTTTCTTATTAATATTTCTAGCTTCTTCAGTTTCCAGCTTAAATAATTGATTTGAGACCTTTCCCCTTTGTAATATAAGAATTCAAAGCTGTAGGTTTACCTCTAAGCACTGCTTTAACTGCATCTCACAAATTTTGGTATGTTGCATTTTCATTATCATTTAATTCAAAATATTAAAAAAATTCTCTTTTGAGTCTTCTCTGACCCATGAATTACTTTTTCCAAATATTCCAAATATTGGGTTTTCCTAGGTATCTTACTGTTTTATAATATAATTTTTTTTTCATTTCAGTCTGTACATATTTATTGGGACTTGTGCTGGGACTCAGCATGTGCTGTATCTTGGTGAATGTGTGCACTTGAAAAGAGTATGTGTTCTACAGTTGTTCAATATAGTGTTCTCTAATATCAATTAGATCAAGGCATTTACTAATTTATTCGTGTTCTTTTTCTTTACTGATTTTTAATTGTTAGTTTTTGCTTCATATATCTTGAAGCTCTGTTATTAGTCTCATTTGAAGTTGTGACTCTCGTAGGCTGCATTTAGCTTAGTCTTGCTTTTTTAACATCTTTTTGACAATCTCTGCCTTTTTATTGGAGTGTTTAGACCATCAACATTAATGCAGTTGTCAATGGCAAAATGGGTGATTTCCTCAGTTCTTGCCCTTCTTGAGGGAAAGAATTTAGTCGAGAAGGCATAGAACAGTTTTAAGTAGCAAGAGTGTTGTTAAGTAGAGCGAAAGTACACTCCTGAGAAAGGATGAAAGCGGGCTGTCTGGAAATGAGAAGCAGCCTCATGATGGGGTAGGGTTGGGTTTTTTAGAGTGGTGTTTCCTCCGTGTCTTGCATCATTTGACTGACAGCTTTAGGTTATATCACTTTTCTCTTAGTGCGCAGGTGCTTACTCATAAGCACCCAAGTGAAACCCACGGTAGGGGGGCGGGGATGCAAAAACTGTAATGCTAATTTATTACCTATAAAGCATAATGAACCCTATGTTACCTTGAGTCACCTTTTAGGTCTTGGTGTGCCTGCGCCAACCTGTGCTGGTGGTTTCATCTTGCTTGGTCCTGATATGGCTGGAAACCTAGTGGTGGTCCTTGACCACAGAGGGAGGACTCTGGGTGTGCTCCAATCACCAGTGTCCAGGTGGGGCAGGGAAAGATGAACCATCCAGGGTGGGGCGGGACCCCCTCCTGTCTGACTAGCTACCTAACATAATTATCGATATTGTTATTAATGTAATTAATGATACTGTTTTCTGTTTGATATCTCATAAGCAGGTAGGGGGTTCCCAGAGAAAGAGAACCAGACATGGCTTTCTTGACATAAGAAAAAGCATTTTTGGCCTAAGCCATTTTGTGATCTAAGCCTGGCCATAATGCTTGCTCTTGAACAGGTCTCAGTAATAATTATCTTTAAGAGAACAAAAGAACAAACTGTTACCAGTCATGAGAAGTGACAATAGCAAAGATAATAAATCAGTTGTAACATTCCCAGTTCTGTTTCAAAGGCTAGCCCGAGTGCTTTCTTGGGCTGTTTTTGCAGAATTTAAACCCCTCTGGCAGGCGCTCAAGTACCAGATCAACTGGAACCTAAGGGAGGATGATGTTGACCTTTTCTGACCCTTCAGTCAAGTGACTTCAGTCAAGTAAAGGTTGGACTCTCTGGCCCCACCCCCATCCCCTTCATGAATATGCATGTACCCTTAGCTTAAAACTTGCTTCACTTTTGCTGTTGGCAGAGACACTGCTTTGGGAAAGATCCCCTTACTTGCTGCAAGTAATAAATCGTTCCTTCTCCCACTCTTTGCCTTGGTTGTGTCTTTTAGCTCTACACCCACCAAGAGGCGAACCCAGTTTTTCTGGTAACACTCTGTATTTTTAGTTCCTTTTTTCCACTTTTCTTGCCTTTTAGATTGTTTGGATATATTTTTGTATTCTTATCTACTGGCTTTTTAGGTATACCTCTTTTTATATTTATATATTGGGATTTCAGTATATATTCCTAACCTTCTGCAGTCTATTCAGAGTTAATATTGTACATATAAAATGTAGAGATCTTCCAATCATATATGTCTCCTTTGTCCCTTTCCTCACCATTCCCCATAATATTACATCTGTGTATACTGATAATCTTAGAAGACAGTGTTATAAGTTTTGCCTTAAATAAAGATAACGTGATTTTTAAAACCTAAGAGAAAACAGTGGTGTTTTAAATTTACATAGATATTTACCATTTCTGGTGCTTTCATTCCTCAAGGTCCAAGTTTCCCTCTGCTATAATTTCCCTTTAGCCTAATGAACTTTCTTATGTTGTAGATCTCCTGGCAACAAATTCTCTTAGTTTTCCTTTTCTGAAAATGTGCCTTCCTAAATAATATTTTTGTTAGATATACAGCCTAGGTATTTTTTTTCCTTTCAGTATTTCAACGATATTCACTGTCTAATGACCTCCATTATTTTTATGAGAAATTCAGACATTTTCCAATCAATGTTTTTTCTTTATGTGATATGCCATTATTCTCTGCCTGCTTTCTACCTTTATTTTTCAACAGTTCAGTTATGATATATCCAAGTGTGATTTTTCTTTTAATTTATCCTGATGGAGGTTTACTGAGCTTCTTGGATCTGTAAATTTGTCTTTCAGTAAATTTCTGAAGTGTTCAGTCATCATTTCTTCCATGTTTTTTCCTGCTGTTTTCTCTCTTTTCTGTCCTTCTGGAACTCATATATACATGCTAGGCCTTTTGAGATTATCCCATAGCTTTCTGAGGCTTTTTCTTTTTTTCTCTCTTTTTTAAAAAGAATCAGTCTTTTGCTTTTTAGATTGGATTATTTCTGTTGATCTGCCTTTGAGTTCACTGATTCTTTCCTCTTTAATCTCCATTCTGATATTAAGTCTATCCATTGACTTTTAAAATTCAGATATTATATTTTTCATTGGTAAATTTTGTTCTTTTTATATTTTTTTGTATTTCTCCACTGATATTTCTATTATTATGTTATTTTCATTCAGATTTTTTCTCCTTTTTATCACTGAGCATAATTATAATAGCTACTTTAAAATCCTTTTCTCGTAATTCCAACATCTTAGTCTTCTTGTGGTGGGCTTCTGTAGATTATCTTTTCTCTTGAGAATGGGTTTCATTTTTCTATTACTTATATAGCAGGTAATTTTGGATTGTATCCTGGACATTATGAATGTTATAGAGACTCTGGGTTCTGTTATAATCTTCAGTAAAATATTGGTATTTTTATTTTAGCTGGCAGTTAACCATGTTAGACTCAAACTGTAAGTTCTCTCTCACCGTCTGTGGGCAGTGGTTCCAATTTCAATTTGATTCTTTAAGCTTCTGCCTTATTCTAATCTGCATATGCATGGTTCAGGGGTCAGCCTGAGACTTTTGCAGTGTTTTGTATACAGTTTTAGGGGATCTCTTTTGACTTTATCCCCTGTGAGATTCCTTTCTCTCTTTAGTAGCTGGTTGTGTTTACCTGGGCTCTTTTCCCTAGTTCCTACTGACAGAAAGACAATTTTAGCTGCTCATACTCTGCATCTACTGCCTGACCTTGGGAAAAAGCTACAGCAAAACAGGAAATTCAAGCAGGTCTCTCCCAAATTTTGCCTTCTCTCCACAATCTGCCTGTTTTATTTATCCATCAGACTCCTCAGCTAGTTGTCATCCCACGTCCCTTACCGCTTCCCCCACCCCAAATTGGTAGTTATCAGCAGAAGGTAGGTGTCACACTACCGTTTTGGAAGTAGAAACTGAATGAGTAGGATTTTGACATGAGGTATGAGGAAACTCCAGAAATGATCTTTCATAAGCTGAGTGATGCCACCTAGATTAGATTCATTGATACTTTTCTTTGTCCGGAATTTGGGTTTTGGCTGCAGTAATAACAGTTATTCAAATACATTTTGGGATCTGTAGATTGCAAGTTAAATTAACTTTCCTAATCAGGCTACTTGTCTATTAATAACATCAAATCAGTGTATCTACAAATAAAAATATATACCATACTATTGAGCATATCAGTGCATGTAAAGAGAATGTCCTTTATTCTCTTGTTTTTTTGGTTTTTCTCTTACACTGTATTTTATTTTTACAAGAGATAAATAAACTGACACCAAGCATTGTAAATGGATGACCACAACAAAAGCAACAATGATTGCAATTACCAAACACGAAACACACTCATACTATGTCATAATATTGACATTCAGTCCAGTAATCCTCCACTGTAACAGCTCCTTTACTTTGCAGTGAAAATTGATTTGTATATTTTTTTGCCTCTGAGTCCTTGTGGGATTTTTTTTTTCAAACAAAGTCACAAAAATTATAATCATCCTCATCAGTTCACTCAGTCCCATGTAATTAATTTTTTTTATCTTGATCTTTTGTTAGCACTTTTATGAGTTCATCAGTTTTCTATTAGAGTTCTGAAAATGCTTATTCATTCAGTTCAGCAGTATAGTCAGTTACCAGAAACCTGTACTTGTCAGAGTTTTTTCCATGAATTCCTTGAAGATGAAACCCTTTTATAGGAACATTTTTGCAAAAGCATCAGCATACACCCAGAACTGTCTGTAAATGACAAGACTTAAAAATGACCACGGTTAAAGATTTGATGAAAGTTCATAATAATGCAATTGACAAGGAAATTTAGTTATTTCTGAGATATACATCTTAAAGTAATAACTAGAATTATGACTTATAACATTATACCAGAACATATAAAATTTTTAGAAATTTCATGTAATGTCTGAAACATTTATATTAACATATTTCCATACAAATAACCCAAAGAAAGTTTAGTATTAGTTGTTTTTTTTGTTTGTATTTCTATATTGCAGGTTCTTATTAGTCATCAGTTTTATACACATCAGTGTATACATGTCAATCCCAATCACCCAATTCAGCACACCACCGTCCCCACCCCACCGTGGTTTTCCCCCCTTGGTGTCGATACGTTTGTTCTCTATATCAGTGTCTCAACTTCTGCCCTGCAAACCGGTTCATCTATACCATTTTTCTAGGTTCCACATACATGCGTTAATATACGATATTTGTTTTTCTCTTTCTGACTTACTTCACTCTGTATGACAGTCTGTAGATCCATCCACATCTCAACAAATGACTCAATTTCGTTCCTTTTTATGGCTGAGTAATATTCCATTATATATATGTACCACAACTTCTTTATCCGTTAGTCTGTCGATGGGCATTTAGGTTGCTTCCATGACCTAGCTATTGTAAATAGTGCTGCAGTGAACATTGCGGTGCATGTGTCTTTTTGAATTATGGTTTTCTCTGGGTATATGCCCAGTAGTGGGATTGCTGGATCATATGGTAATTCTATTTTTAGTTTTTTAAGGAACCTCCATACTGTTCTCCATAATGGCTGTATCAATTTACATTCCCACCAACAGTGCAAGAGGGTTCCCTTTTCTCCACCACAGCCTCGCCAGCATTTGTTGTTCGTAGATTTTCTGATGATGCCCATTCTAACTGGTGTGAGGTGCTACCTCATTGTAGTTTTGATTTGCATTTCTCTAATAGTTAGTGATGTTGAGCAGCTTTTCATGTGCTTCTTGGCCATCTGTATGTCTTCTTTAGCGAAATGTCTGTTTAGGTCTTCTGCCCATTTTTGGATTGGGTTGTTTGTTTCTTTAATATTGAGCTGCATGAGCTGTTTATATATTTTGGAAATTAATCCTTTGTCCGTTGATTCGTTTGCAAATATTTTCTCCCATTCTGTAGGTTGTCTTTTCGTCTTGTTTATGGTTTCCTTTGCTGTGCAAAAGCTTTGAAGTTTCATTAGGTCCCATTTGTTTATTTTTGTTTTTATTTCCATTACTCTAGGAGGTGGATCAAAAAAGGTCTTGCTGTGATTTATGTCAAAGAGTGTTCTTCCTATGTTTTCCTCTAAGAGTTTTATAGTGTCCGCTCTTACATTTAGGTCTCGAATCCATTTTGAGTTTATTTTTGTATATGGTGTTAGGGAGTGTTCTAATTTCATTCTTTTACATGTAGCTGTCCAGTTTTCCCAGCACCACTTACTGAAGACACTGTCTTTTCTCCATTGTATATCTTTGCCTCCTTTGTCATAGGTTAGTTGACCATAGGTGCATGGGTTTATCTCTGGGCTTTCTATCTTGTTCCATTGATCTATGTTTCTGTTTTTGTGCCAGTATCATATTGTCTTGATTACTGTAGCTTTGTAGTATAGTCTGAAGTCAGGGAGTCTGATTCCTCCAGCTTCATTTTTTTCTCTCAAGACTGCTTTGGCTACTCAGGGTTTTTTGTGTCTTGATACAAATTTTAAGATGATTTGTTCTAGTTCCGTAAAAAATGCCATTGGTAATTTGATAGGGATTGCATTGAATCTGTAGATTGCTTTGGGTAGTATAGTCATTTTCACAGTATTGATTCTTCCAATCCAATAACATGGTATGTCTCTCCATCTGTTGGTACCAATTTAATTTCTTTCATCAATGTCTAAAGTTTTCTGCATACAGGTCTTCTGTCTCCCTAGGTAGGTTTATTCCGAGGTATTTTATTCTTTTTGTTTCAATGGTAAATGGGAATGTTTCCATAATTTCTGTTTCAGATTTTTCATCATTAGTGTATAGGAATGCAAGAGATATCTGTGCATTAATTTTGTATCCTGCAGCTTTACCAAATTCATTGATTAGCTCTAGTAGTTTTCTGGTGGGATTTTTAGGATTCTCTATGTATAGTATCATGTCATCTGCAAAAGTGACAGTTTTACTTCTTCTTTTCCAATTTGTATTCCTTTTATTTCCTTCTCTTCTCTGATTGCCATGACTAGGACTTCCAAAACTATGTTGAATAATAGTGGTGAGAGTGGACATCCTTGTCTCGTTCCTGATCTTAGAGGAAATACTTTCAGTTTTTCACCATTGAGAATGATGTTTGCTGTGGGTTTGTCGTATATGGCCTTTATTATGTTGAGGTAGGTTCCCTCTCTGCCCGCTTTCTGGAGAGTTTTTATCACAAATGGGTGTTGAATTTTGTCAAAAGCTTTTTCCACATCTATTGAGATGATCATATGGTTTTTATTCTGCAGTTTGTTAATATGGTGTATCACATTGATTGATTTGCATATATTGAAGAATCCTTGCATCCCTGGGATAAATCCCACTTGATCGTGATGTATGATCCTTTTAATGTGTCATTGGATTCTGTTTGCTAGTATTTTGTTGAGGATTTTTGCATCTGTATTCATCAGTGATATTGGTCTGTAATTTCCTTTTTTTGTAGTATCTTTGTCTGGTTTTGGTACCAGGGTGATGGTGGCCTCATAGAATGAGTTTGGGAGTGTTCCTTCCTCTGCAGTTTTTTGGAAGAGTTTGAGAAGGATGGGTGTTAGATCATCTCTAAGTGTTTGGTAGAATTCACCTGTGAAGCCATCTGGTCCTGGACTTTTGTTTGTTGGAAGATTTTTAATCACAGTTTCAATTTCATTACTTGTGATTGGTCTGTTCATATTTTCTATTTCTTCCTGGTTCAGTCTTGCAAGATTATACCTTTCTAAGAATTTGTCCATGTCTTTCAGGTTGTGCATTTTATTGGCATAGAGGTGCTTGTGGTAGTCTCTTAGGATGCTTTGTATTTCTGCAGTGTCTGTTGTAACTTCTCCTTTTTCATTTCTAATTTTATTGATTTGAGTCCTCTTCCTCTTTTTCTTGATGAGTCTGGCTAATGGTTTATTAATTTTGTTTATCTTCTCAAAGAACCAGCTTTTAGTTTTATTGATCTTTGCTATTGTTTTCTGTGTTTCTATTTCATTTATTTCTGCTCTGATCTTTATGATTTCTTTCCTTCTGCTAACTTTGGGTTTTGTTTGTTCTTCTTTCTCTTGTTCCTTTAGGTGTAACGTTAGATTGTTTACTTGAGATTTTTCTTGTTTCTTGAGGTAGGCTTGTATAGCTATAAACTTCCCTCTTAGAACTGCTTTTGCTGCATCCCATAGGTTTTGGATCATTGTGTTTTCATTGTCATTTGTCTCTAGGTAATCTTTGATTTTCTCTTCGATTTCTTCAGTCTTCTCTTGGTTATTTAGTAGCATATTGTTTACCCTCCATGTGTTTGTGTTTTTTCCTTGTAATTCATTTCTAATCTCATAGTGTTGTGGTCAGAAAAGATGCTTGACATGATTTCAATTTTCTTAAATTTACTGAGGCTTGATTTGTGACCCAAGATGTGATCTGTCCTGGAGAATGTTCTGTGTGCACTTGAGAAGAAAGTGTAATTTGCTGTTTTGGGATGGAATGTCCTATAAATATCAATTAAATCTATCTGGTCTATTGTGTCATTTAAAGCTTCTGTTTCCTTATTTATTTTCATTTTGGATGATCTGTCCGTTGATGTAAGTGAGGTGTTAAAGTCCCCCACCATTATTGTTTTACTGTCAATTCCCTCTTTTAGAGCTGTTAGCAGTTGCCTTATGTATTGAGGTGCTCCTATGTTGGGTGCATATATATTTATAATTGTTATATCTTCTTCTTGGATTGATCCCTTGATCATTATGTAGTGTCCTTCCTTGTCTTTTGTAACAGTCTTTATTTTTTATTATTATTTTTTTCCGGTACACGGGCCTCTCACTGTTGTGGCCTCTCCCATTGCGGAGCACAGGCTCCGGACGCGCAGGCTCAGCAGCCATGGCTCACAGGCCCAGCCGCTCTGTGGCATGTGGGATCTTCCCGGACCAGGGCACGAACCCGTGTCCCCTGCATCAGCAGGTGGACTCTCAACCACTGCGCCACCAGGGAAGCCCACAGTCTTTATTTTAAAGTCTGTTTTATCTGATACGAATATAGCTACTCCAACTTTCTTTTGATTTGCATTTGTATGGAATGTCTTTTTCCATCCCCTCACTTTCAGTCTGTATGTGTCCCTAGGTCTGAACTGGGCTTCTTGTAGACAGCATATAGATGGGTCTTGTTTTTGTGTCCATTCAGCAAGCCTGTGTCTTTTGGTTGGAGCCTTTAATCCATTCACATTTAAGGTAATTATTTATATGTATGTTCCTATGACCATTTTCTTAATTGTTTTGGGTTTGTTTTTGTAGGTCCTTTTCTTCTCTTGTGTTTCCCACTTAGAGAAGTTCCTTTAGTGTTTGTTGTAAAGCTGGTTTGGTGGTGCTGAATTCTCTTAGCTTTTGCTTGTCTGTAAAGCTTTTGATTTCTCCATCGAATCTGAATGAGATCCTTGCCTGGTAGAGTAATCTTGGTTGTAGGTTCTTCCCTTTCATCACTTTAAGTGTATCATGCCACTCCCTTCTGGCTTGGTAGAGTTTCTGCTGAGAAATCAGCTCTTAACATTATGGGAGTTCCCTTGTATGTTATTTGTCGTTTTTCCGTTGCTGCTTTCAATAATTTTTCTTTGTCTTTAATTTTTGCCAATTTGATTACTGTGTGTCTCGGCATTTTTCTCCTTGAGTTTACCCTGTGTGGGACTCACTGCACTTCCAGGAGTTGGGTGGCTGTTTGCTTTCCCATGTTAGGGAAGTTTTCGACTATAATCTCTTCAAATATTTTCTCGGGTCCTTTCTCTCTCTTCTCCTTCTGGGACCCCTATAATACGAATGTTGTTGAGTTTAATGTTGTCCTAGAGCTCTCTTAGGCTTTCTTCATTTCTTTTCATTCTTTTTTCTTTACTCTGTTCCGCAGCAGTGAATTCCACCATTCTGTCTTCCAGGTCACTTATCCGTTCTTCTGCCTCAGTTATTCTGCTATTGATTCCTTCTAGTGTAGTTATCATTTCATTTATTGTATTGTTCATCTCTGTTTTTTTGTTCGTTAATTCTTCTAGGTTTTTGTTAAACATGTCTTGCTTCTTCTCGATCTTTGCCTCCATTCTTTTTCCGAGGTCCTGGATCAGCTTCACTATCATTATTCTGAATTCTTTTTCTGGAAGGTTGCCTATCTCCACTTCATTTAGTTTTTTTTCTGTGGTTTTATCTTGTTTCTTCGTCTGGTACATAACTCTCTGCCTTTTCATCTTGTCTGTCTTTCTGTGAATGTCTTTTATTCTCTTGATTGTACCAGATTTTTAGTGTCCATGAAGAATATCTAATTAAAAGATTTTCTAGCTAAAGCTGTGAATCTGGTCTTGTGGGAATGCAGTGCCGCATACCAAAGCTGTCTCCTTTTTCATTAATCACCATTGAATATTCCTCTCTATCAGTAGGTTCTCAGCATCAGTAGTATATACATGTTAGTAGTCATCATAGAAGCCAGCACTTGCTGTGCATTTCAGGTACTATGCTAAGTGCTTTACATGAATTATTTCATTAATGCTCTTTACAGACCTCTAAAGGAAGTGGCATAATCCTCTTATACATGAGGAAAAGAGTATAAAGGTTGAGTAATTTGCATGAAATCACACAACACAGGCTTGCTTCTTGTTACCAGTGGGGAGGAGTGAGAATTAGATAGTGAACCAGTAGTCTGGAGCGAGATGACTGAGTTGAGTTAGAGGAACATGAGATTTGCAGCTTTCTAAAGTAATCTTCTGTGTTAATTTA
This sequence comes from Tursiops truncatus, assembly GCF_011762595.2. Lineage (NCBI taxonomy): Eukaryota > Metazoa > Chordata > Mammalia > Artiodactyla > Delphinidae > Tursiops > Tursiops truncatus. The sequence goes on from NC_047034.1 coordinate 149,673,397, forward strand.
GCTAAATTAGCTGGCACCAAAGTTGGGGCATAAATTGTAGCTAAATTGGCAGACACCAAAGTTGGGGCATAGACAGAGCTGTCTTTGTAGTTCTTCCATTTGTATTTCTGAAGTGCTTTTCCATGTTCACCTAACTCTCAGTGTGTACCCAGCACGTAAGTACTAGATTCTACCTTCTTGGGGTGACCCTTGTCTTTTCCTTTTTTCAAGATGTCTGTTCCCTACCCTCTTGGATTATCTGATGAAAGAAATTCATGCCAAGGGATTAAGTGATAAATAAATCAACCTTAGAAATGTTTTTCAGTGAAATTACTGTTTCTTTTGAGAGAGAGAAAGGAGTTGTCACAATCTATATCCAGAATTCTAAATGTAGAAAACCTATATTGATTTTTGACACCCATGTTAGCTTTGTAAACAATGTATATGAAATTGTGTTATTTAGGATATTGTTCAGTTGCATTAACAGACAAAGGAAGAGAAAACTACATCTGAAAGGCTTAAACCAGAGAGATTTATTTCTCTCTTAGGTAAAAGTCCAAGCTGAGAGGTGAATCAGATGGATAACCAGCTCTGTTCCACAAGGTCATTCAGATGTTTCCTTCTAATCTTATCTTTATGGTGTTCCCCAGGGTATTACCCTCAGCTTTCTGGTTATGCAGGATCACCACCAGCACATCTGTGTCACAGGCCTGCAATAAGAGGGAAAGAGGATGGAGGGCAAGCAAGTTCCTTTCAAAGACATGACCCAGAAGTTGCACACATCACTCTTCCTCACATCCCATTTGTTGCACCTTAATCACATGGCTACAGCTAGCTGCAAATGAGTCTGGAAAAGGTGGTCTTTAGCTGGCTAGAGATGCATTGATAACTACAGGGATCTATTGCTAAAAGGGAGAAGAGGGGAGAATGAGTGTTACCCGATTATTAGTCGTCTCCACCACAGAAGTTTATCTCTAATTTTTGCAAACCTATCCCACAGCCAGTTAAAAGAGTTGGTAAGGGGTAGCCATACCAATGGACTTGGTGATTATCAGGTTAGTAGCATAATAAAATATAGTAGAAGAGAATTCAGTAATGATTTTAAGTTTATTTTCAGAAACAAAGCACAAAACTGGATGTTGGAGAATTTGATGAAATAACTTAAAATTGTGTTAAAGTTGGTGGTTTTATGAGCTAATAATTATTTATTTTGTTCTTGTATTTTAGGCCTCAACTCCATATAGCATAGATTCAGATTCTTTGGGAATGGAGTGTATTATTTCGGGAAGTGCCTCTCCAACTCTGGCAATCAACACTGTGACTAACAAAGTAATTCTATTTTTTGAACACTTTTGAAATGTCATTGAGTAATACATTTAATTTGCTTTTATAGTAACAGTAGATTTCTGTATGGTTGAATTTAAAGATGATATAAATTTGACCAAACCATACATGGCAGTTTGAAAGCTGAATCCACAATGCTTTTAGCTTTACACAAGTTAGAGATAAATAAATAATTCTCTAGAAAAATTGGAAGATGCTTATTGGGAAGCTCTGTATTAAATCTAAATTCTTGACACTACCAATCCCATTGAATTTTTGAGTCCAGCATTTTACTGAATCAATTTGTTTCAAAATCATTGATTACCCCTCTAAATATGTGATTTAAAAAGAGATTGACAAATAACCAGGGCGTCAACAGAATCCAGTAAAGTAAATAATTCAGACAAACTCAGAGTCCATTAGAACGGTGGTCACCCTCTTTCATGATATTCAAGTCTAGGTACATACCTAGAAGTGTAGTATGTGGTAGTCTGCTGCAGTATTTGTTTTGTTTTTGTTATTGAAGCAAGGGTCAGAACTTTGTGCTAACTCATTAGATACCTAGTAGGGTACAAATATCTCTTCTTTACAAGGTAATTTCTTAATCTCATATCTCAAAACCCTAAAACGGCTCTGGGAGGTTCATAAAATATCTCAGTTCTGTGCATCTATTTCCTCCCTTACTAGACCATCAAGAGCACCTTGAAGCCGTAATATTTCTCACTCTTGTACTCATACGGTCTGTCAGTCTTGCTTTTACCCTCTCCCCATCTCCCTTGCTTTCAGTTGCTCTTTTTTTTTGTTTTAAATCTCACTCTTCTACTTTCTTGTGCACACACATAAAACACAAACATGTATACATACTCAGTTGCACTAATATACGTAGTATCTTTGTATTGATAAAAGGTATTGAATAAGCAGATAGAAGACAGATTATAATCAGAGTTACTAATCAGAATTCCAATTTAGATAGGAAACTGGCAACTGAGGTGTAAAGTGATAATTTTTCCCAAATAGCAATACATGGACTGATTCCATCAGAATCACTTGAGGGAGGGGTGGGGTTGTTAGTGTGTACGTGTGTTTGGTGGTGGTAGTAATTCCCAGATTCCATTGCAGTCCTACCAAATCAGTTACTTTATCCTTGTGGGTAGGGCCCAGGAATCTGTACTTTTAAAAATCATCCCTAATGATACCCAGCTAGACTTGAGAATTTCCAGTGAAATAGATGGGTTGGAATCAGAGGTATCCAGTACTGCTCTTTGCGATAGTCCAAGCAGGAGATACTGAGGCCTAAACATAGACAGTTGTGGCTATTAGGAAACAATTAGAAAGTAGTAATGCTGGGACTTTGTGACTAAATAAAGAAACTGGAGTTTTGGGACTTCTGCTTTCAGATATGATAGAATAGCTAGTATCGGATTAACCCTTCTCCCTATCTATATAAAATTACCACCCTGCCCACCAATAAAAAAGAAAGGCATTGGAGAAAAAGACAAGCAGGACTTAAGAAGCAAAGATCTCAGAAAAAAGGGAAGCACATTGAGATAAGCCCTACATGTTTTCCCTGGGGACATTTCCCACTTCTCAGTGCATGGCATAGAGGCTGCACAGAAAGCTACAACCTAGAGCAGTCACTGAGCTAGGGATGTAAAAATGAGAGTATGAGGCTACCAAAGAGCCAGGGCTTAAGGACCAAGATCCTGAGGAATCTCAGAAGTTACCTCAACTTTTTGCAAGCGATATCCAGTTAAGGCATTTGCTAATCCCTAACCTGTGTGTGCTTCAACTCAGACACAGGCAAATCATGTGGATTTTTCACTAGCCAGAATTCAGCAGTCTCACAGAGGTGGGGGGGGACAAAAGTTGTAGTTCTTTAAAGAGGGAGCCATGGTAAACACCCCAGTTTTACAAATGGATACTTAAGAAAGATTATGTTCTATACGTAAGAGCAAATCAAAATAACACCAGTCGCAAACTGTTATTAGGGTGGTATGCTAATATTCCACTTGCCAAAAGAAAACTAAATCCTTTCTGGAAGATAACATATCCCGAGCTTTTGCAAGTTTTCATAAGTAAGGTCTCACTTTCAGTCAGAATTTTCAGACATTCCAAGAAACAAGACCAAATAATTAAATGCCAAGATTGAAAGATAGTATAAACATATCCACAAGTGATCTAGATATTGATTTTTAAATAACTATGACTAATATGTTGAAGAAAATAGATGAATTATAGAAAATTTATCAGAATTGGAATCTGTATGGAAGAATCAAGAGAACTGAAAAATATAATAACTGAAATTAAGAATTAAATAGATGGATTTAACAGCAGATTAGACACAGCAGAGGAGAGAATCAGTGAACTGGAAGATAGGTCAATAGAAAATATGCAGGTTGAAAAACAAAAGAATGGAAAATTCAGAGAAGCTTAAGAGGTAAATGGGATACAGGGAAAAGATCTAACAAACTTGTCATTAGTGTTCCAGAAGAGAAGCAAAAGGGAATAGAGAAGAAGCAATATTTGAATTTTCTAAGACTGATGAAAGATAACACAATACAGATTCAAGAAGTTCTGAGAACCCCAAGAAGGACTAATTAAAAGAAAACCTTATCAGGCAAATAAAAGTCAAACTGCTAAAAAACAAGGATTTTTTTTTTATCTTAAAATCAGAGGAAAATAATAGGCAACTTCAAAGGAACACACTGAATTCTGAATAGAAATGATAAAAGTCAGATACCACCAGAATGAAATTTTTGTAGTGCTGAAAGGAAATAACTGCCAATCCAGAATTCTAAAATTAGAATTTCTATGAAAAATGAAGGTTAAGTAAATAGGCTTTTACAGAAACAAAATGTGAGAGAATAACAGTATTAAAAAATTAAAGGAGGTTAATTTTTCAGATAGAAGGAAAATTATCCTGTGCAGAAAAGAATGAAGAACACCAAAAGAGTATGCATGTCAGTAAATAAAAATATGTATCGAGTGATTAAAACAATAGCAGTGCTGTTATAGAACACAATGCTTTGGAGTCTAAAATACTTGTAGAGGTTAAAGTACGTGACAATACTAGAGTAAAGCATTAGCAAATATATTGCAGTTAATGTCTTTGCATTGTATGGGAAGTGGTAAAAGTACTAAGTCAAGGGCATGTGGTAAAATCTAGGGCAGTGATTCTTAACACTTCAGCATATATCAGAATAACTAGGAGGGCTTGTTAAAACCCAGATTACTGGGCCCTACCCTGAGAGTTTCTGATTCTCTAGGTCTAAGTTGGGGTCTGAAAAATTGCGTTTCTGACACGTTCTCAGATACTGGTCACGTACTGGTCCAAGTTCCTTACCTTATGAACCACTGCTCTAGGTTACTACAAGAATAAAAAGAATATTACCAAGTAAGGAAAAATAATAAATCCTTGGTTAATCCAAAAGTAGGCAAGAAAGGGCTTCCCTGGTGGCACAATGGTTGAGGGTCTGCCTGCCGATGCAGGGGACACGGGTTTGTGCCCCGGTCTGGGAAGATCCCACATGCAGCGGAGCGCCTGGGCTCATGAGCCATGGCTGCTGAGCCTGCGCGTCCGGAGCCTGTGCTCCGCAATGGGAGAGGCCACAGCAGTGAGAGGCCCGCGTACCGAAAAAAAAAAAAAGAAGAAAGTAAATTAGTGAGCTGTGGGGACAGCTTCAGGCAACCTGTAATATGTGTAATTGAAGTTCCTGATGTAAATCAGGATCTATACAGAGCAATTAAGTACACCAGAAATGGTAACTATGTGGGTAAATATAAAACTTTTTTTTTAAAAATTTAAATCTCTTTAAAAGATAACTGTAAAGCAAAAATTACAAAAATGCATTGTGGGTTTATAACACATAGAAGTAAAATATATGACAGTAGTGTTGGGGCAAGGAGAGGAGAAATGAAAGTTATGAAAAGAGAAAATGTTTAAAATTTGGGAAGGCAAAAGTGAAGCCATCGTTCACAGAAGACATCATTATTCATATGGAAAATTCAAAAGAATCTACAGACAAACTCTTGGAATTAATAAGTGAATTTACCAAGGTGTCAATATTAGATCAGTGTTGGATTTTAGAAGTCAGTTATTTTTCTGTGTATTAGTCATGGACAGTTAGAAAATACAATTTAAAAGGTAATACTTACATTAGCATTCAAAAACATCAAACACAGAGACACTTCATTTTATTGTGCTTCGCTGTATTGTGCTCCCCAGATATTGGGCTTTTTACAAATTGAAGGTTTGTGGCAACCCTGTGTTGTCAGCTGATGGTTAGCATTCTTAACCAATAAAGTATTTTTAAATTAAGGTATATACATTGTTTCTGTAGACATAATGCTATTGCACCTTAATAGACTACAGTACATTGTAAACGTAACTTTTATATGCACTGGGAAACCAGAAAATTCATGTGACTTGCTTTATTTCAATACTTGCTTTATTGCAGTGGTCTGGAACCAAACCCGCAATATCTCTGAGGTAGCTAGGATTAAATGAAAGATGAACTCTGCACAGAAAACTATAAAAAATTACTGAGAGAGAACAAAGGGTGTATAAATAACTAGGTATATAATTTTCATAGAGAAGATTATTGTAAAGAAGTCAGTTTTTCCTGAGTTTATCTACAGATATAATATCCCAATCAAAATTCCACAGTGCTTTTTTTAGGGGAAAGAAGATAGTAGGAAATGACCAGCTGATTTTGAAAGATAAATGAGACTCCAAATGGTAAACAGTAGTTGAAGAAAATGTTGAAGAAAAAGATAAAAGAGGATTTATACTTCCAAATATCGAGTAAACCTACAATAATTGAAAGTGTAATATTGGCATAAGAATAGACACATAGAATTATGGAACAGAGTTCAGTGATGTCTTTCAACAAATGGTGCTGAATCAATAGAAAAGTGAGATTTTTTTCTTGCACAGAAATCAGTTTCATACCCCAGTAAAGATGTTAAAAAAAATCAATTTCAGATGGATTTGAGACCTTAATATAAATGATAAAGTTCTCAGATGGATGAAAAAGAATAAAATATGTTTTAAAAAGTGGAATGAAGGAAGTAATAAAAGATTAAGAGCCGATGCTAACGCAACACACAACAAAGCTTTACATAATCCTTTAGCTAAATTTACTGCAAAAGGACAGAGAAGGATATATATACGTTGTATGAAACCAGTCATTAATGGTAGAAGTCTGTATGGTGGTTACCTGTAATAGGAGATATGCGGATGGATAATGACTGGCTGGTGAATGATGATTGGGAGAGTTCATGAGTGGGCCTTCTGGTGTGCAGGTATGTTCTGTATCAGTGGTTCTGTGATCTGTGGACACTTGAGTAACCAATACCCTTTTGGGGATTCCATGATAATACTAAAATGCTATTTGCCTTTTCCTTTATTTTTGTGTTTTCACAGATGCAGCAAAAGCAATAATATGTAAACATTAGCACAAGTCAAGGCAGTGACACCTGACTGTACTAGTAGTCATTGTGTTCTTCACAACCACACACCCTTCAGATTAAAAAAAACAAATACTAGTTAAGAATATCCTTGGTGATGCAGGAAAAATAATTTTATTAAATTGTGACCTTTGAGTAAACGTTTTTAAGAATCTGTATGGTGAAATGGGAAGTACACATAAAACGCTTAAACTGTGTATACCGAGGTACAGTGGTTGCTTCAAGGAAGAGCATTTGTGTTGAACTAGCCACTTTGTTCATGGAGCATTGATTTTACTTGAAAGAACAACTGACACTATTATTCAGATTTGGGTATTTGGCAGATATTTTCTTGAAAATGAATAAAGTAAGCCTCTCACTTAAAGGAAAACAATTGACAGAATCTCTTGCCAATGGTAAAATTTGAGCTTTTAAGCAAAACATACAGGTTCGGAAAACTTACATCCACCACAGTGAGTCTGGTAGCTTCACAGTCTTTACACACTTTTCCAATGAGATTATTGGTAATGTTAACAGGTGTGATGTTTTGATGTTGTGTAATGAAATATGTCAGTATTTGGAAGATGTGCATAACTTAGTGAATGATATTTTCCAAATGACCAATGCATAATGTTATAAAATCATGCGTGGGTAAATGATCCATTCAGAGTCCGAGGTGGAAAGTGGATTATAATGTAAAAGAGTGTGAAAATTTTATTCATATGGTTTCAGATTTTACATTGCAACTAATCTTTAAAAAATTGTCACTTGTCATGTTTTCGTGTAGTATCAAAAAAGACTATCCACAATTATCTGAAAAGTCTATTAAAATATGCTTCCCTTTTCCAAACACACACACACATATATATGTATATATGATGCTGGGTTTTCTTTCTATACTTCCACCTAAACAACATATTGCAACAGATGGAATGCAGAAGCAGATATGAGAATCTAGCTGTTTCCTGTTAGGGCAGGCTTTGAAATTTACGAAAATGTAAAACAGTGGCACCCTTCTAAGTTTACTTATTGAGAGAAAATTTTTTTTTGTTAACATATAGTTGAGTTTGTAATAGTTATTTTTAAGTTAGTATTTAAAATTTTTTAAATTTCTAATATGCCAGTTATTGATAAATATATCAAACAAAAGCTTCTTGACTCCTTAATATTTAAGGCTGTAAAAGGGTTCTAAGATCAAAGTTTGAGAGTTGCTATTGATTACATGATTCCATGAGTATGCCCATTTTATAATTAATAAACTATAACAACTCGTGTATTTTCCTCTCCATAATATGTTACATTTTAATAAAAATCTTATCCTCCTTGCTATGAGGATTTGTCTAAGATGGTGGGAAGTATTTCTGACTTGACTGATAGGTAACTAAGCATGCACAGGAGAGAATGAGCAGCCAACAGAATGACCATGGGATGCTTGTAATTTCCTGATATTGTATTGCTTAAGAGCCCATAAGGTTGAGTTTTTTAAAAAATGAAATTTACACTGGAAATAATTGACCAGAAAAATCTTTGCCATAGTTTTATTTTCTCTCAATTTCCTTATACTCTTTTCCCTTATTAGTTCCTAGACACATAATTGTTCCTAGCTGATGTGAATGTGAGACAGTTTGGTTTTGCCTTAAGTATTGAGGCATATATGCCTAGTTTTCCAGGTTTTGGCCTCTTTTGGCAAATGAGCATTGAGCATGACCCCATTTTCAGCACAGACAGAAGGGTGGTAATAGCTCAATTGGTCATTAAATTCAGCAAGTATTTTTTATGTGTATACTGAGTAGAAAACATTATGCTGCTTATGATTATTTATTGGGGAACTCAAGTTGCTAACAGTCTAGTAGTGGATAAAAATTTGATAAAAATTAGTTACACCATAAAATCAAAAGTATTAATTTTTCCCATGAAAGTAGGAGCATAGAAAGGAAAATTGGTAGTAGCATCTGAATGGAACTTTAAAGGATATTTAGACGAGTTTTCTGTTTTAAAAATATCTTTTTTGTTGTTTCTAATTAAAAATGATAATGCACATTATAAACATACTCAAGCATTGTAAAAATATACACTATCAGTGACAGAAGTCTTCAGGAATACCCAGCCCCCTGCCAGTTAACCATTGTTAACAGTTTGATACATAGTTCTTTCATGTCTAATGCATATGTTAGCATATTATTATTATTTTAAAAATCAGATCACATATTTATGATTCTGCAATTGTGTTGGACAGTTTACAGTTTTCAATATTATAAACACTATGATGCCTAAATTCTATTTTTTGTGTTCTTTTTTTTTGATGCCTAAGATTTTTAAAGAAGAAAACTGATTTTGCTTAAAGCTTGAGTAAAAATAAGTTTATGCATTATAGAAATATTTAACAGTAAAAATCTGTTATAATCCCCTCTTATTAAATGTCGATGAACTAATTATACCTTTTAGAAAATTGAATTTATATACCTCTGGATGGGATATATCCTTTAGTTTGAAAGTAAATTATCAATATTTCATGGTGAACATGGAGTGAGCGATGTAGAGCATGGATTTGGGGTAGGTAAACACCAAAGGAAAGACCAATAACATTTTGTTTTCCTTCCATCTACCAGGTTAGTTGTATTCTTCTAGAGTTGCTTAAAAAGTACTTTTTAGAGTAGGAACTACTTATTCAAATATTGCTGTTCTTTTCCTTGTAGGTAACATTGTACAACACTGATCAGGATGGTAGTGATAGCCCACGCAGTAGCCTTAACAACAGTCTCTCAGATCAGAGTTTGGCATCTGTTAATTTGAACAGTGTTGGAAGTGTGCATAGTTACACACCGGTAAGCCTTGGTGAAGTTAACTCCTTTGTTGAGTACTCATTTAGAGCTTAAAATGGAACCAAACGTAATTGAAATACAAATAAAAAGTGAAGATGTATATTTCTCACTGATGAAATTGATCATTAGCTTAGATAAGTAGAGCAGATTTCTATTATATTTTAGCAAGTTAGATACAAATATATTGTTGTACTATGTTATATATTTTGGTCTACTTCATCTGTTCTCTGTCCAAGTGAAACACAATTGGAATAGGAAAAGAATTTTTACTTTAGTCTTCTAAAGCTGTGTTTAATGATATTTTACAGTCCTTGGTAAAAGAGCTTAGAGGATATGTATATCACCTAGTTTTCCAGAAGCAGATCTAAGAAGGGGATTCTACAAACCCCAAAGCTTAGGATGACCTGGTACTCAGTTGTTAACCAGTCTTGTATTTTCAGTTTGGGTCTGGAAAACAAAGCTATGCTATAAAGGGACCTGTGTGAGTATTTTTGCTCCTGTGCTGACCCTTCCCTTATCTGATACTTCTTTTCAAATCATCTTGCACCTGTCCTCCTGGGTAGACAGAACAGAGCCCGAGAGAGCCATACACCACACTGTTCATGGTATAAATTTGATCTCATCACATCTCTCCCTGTTCCAAGATGAATAATAGGTAAAAACTTTACACAGAGAAAAGATATAAGGGGGATGGGGGACCTGAAATAAGAAAATAACACGAGGAAAACAGAAATTCAGAGAGCAGTTTTAAAACTCACCTTGAATGTAGGAGAAAGAAGACAACGCAAAACTGTTAACAGTGCTCTGGGGGAAAAAATTTTAAATATTTTTCGAGAATGCAGAAGAAACAGATAAAGGAATACCAATTATGTAAAAGAATACGATAGATATGGAGAATTGCGAATTATAGGTGTCCCCAAATAGTTGGTACAGAAGCAGTTTTCAGAAGAAATAGAGAACAAAAGGATTACTGAGTTCTAAGAAAAGTTAATGGGAAAAAAACTATATCTAGACACATCATGACAAATTTTTAAATTTCAGAAGTAATCATAGATACTCTAGCAGAAGAAATAAGGTACATTCAGAGAAACACAAATCATACCTCTCTTCCATAATACTAAATGCCAGAAAATGATGGAGCACTTTATACAGAGTGTCAAGGGAATAGATTTGGAATTATAAATATTAGGCCCACCAAATTTTCATTCAGTTGTGAAGTCAAGAAAAAGACATTAATTCTTTGATACACAGAGTTTAGAAAGCATCCTACCCTTGTTTTCATGCACCCTTCCTGAAAAAAATTACATATTTAGCTGATCAGGTGGTGAATTAAAGTACTCAGTAATGATGAAGTCATGTGCCAGTGGTGGAGCCATTCCCCTACACAAAACTCATATTTTTCCATGTCATTGTAGACTCCTTGTGAGCATCATTTTGAAAGGCTGCATAAATCTGTAGCCAGTGTTCATATCTTAATTTTTTCAAAACACTAAACCAATGGTAGTTTGTTACTGCTTGATATGATCTTTAAGATATATTGCTGATCATGTTTTATTTTATTTCTAGTTGTGCTGTCTTCAGAGATAATTCTTATTTTTTAGGTGTTCATGGTGCTCTTTTTCCTTGCATAGCTCGAGGCCCTGATCTATTCTGTTTTTCTCAGAATCTCCTTTGTCTTTTACCCTTCATTTCTTACTTTCCTTAAGTTTCATTTAAAAAAGAAAAATTTACCTACAGTGAAGAGTTAGGTGTGTTGAAGTTCCTTGCTGCTTTGGGCAGTGCCATACAACCTGACTCACGGTATTTGAGTTTAAATACTTAAAGATTAATTGAATAAATGAATGAGAAATGTTAGTAGTTTCAGAGTATAGTGAGTTTGAGATGAAATTGCTTCTGTGGAAATCAAGATGAAGACTCCACAGAAACTGGAAGGGTTCCAGGCTTAGCTTATCACTTATTATGACCTTGGGAAGGTCCTTTAACTTTGAATTTTCCCCCCTACTGTGAAATGTGGAGGTTGGATTAGATTTCTGAGATTCTTCAAGACCTAAGTTAACAACTTTTGGTCTGTCCTTTTATGTATACCCAACTTAACAGACGATAGGAAAGCCAAAGACAGGGAAGTTAATTCCTTTGAATTCTAATAACTGTTCTGATATTTTCAGTTTTATATCATATGTAATAAACCAATTCTGATATAGAGCTACTAAATTAGTAGTTTTTTTCTTCAATGTTAGGTGACAAATCATCCAGAACCAGTCTCTCAGTCATTAACTCCTCAACAGCAGCCACAGTACAACCTTTCAGACCGAGACAAACAACTACTTTTCTCAGAATATAATTTTGAAGATCTCAGTGCCTCATTTCGGAGCCTTTATAAGTCAGTTTTTGAGCAGTCACTTAGTCAACAAGGTGAGTTTTTTAATACCTCTTTTGTAATTTTTTATTGAAAATTTTTAAAGAATTATTTTCACATCGCAGCTGTTATAGTTCCTTAATCTTAGAACATTACCATCATGATAAGGACTGAAGGTTCTTTGTGCCTTTACTATAGTCTGTATATATTTTTATCATAGCACAAGAATGGCAGATAAATCTATCTCTTCATGCATGCCTACTTCGTTTGATTACTAGTGGTGTCCTGAAGCATTGTGTTAAAGGATTCTGACACTGCATTTATTGCCATGTGGGAAAGACTGCCATGATTAATTAGTGATGTCTAGCATGTGAAGTGTTTGAGTGGTAAATGTTGCACCACAAGAATAGATGTGCCTTGCTTTTCTGTTCTGACTGCTGTTAGCAAAGAGATAACTTTTGGAATATGGTAGCACCAAATTTGCAGTTTCATGTACGGCACTTATAAGTGAACACATTAGTTAGTGGTCATTATTTTGTACAACATACTTAAGTCAGATTTAACACTAAAAGTGACACTGGTTGAGATGTACTATTATCTCAACCAAATGCTAGATTGTTGCTATTATGTATTACTGTCCTATTAGCTGCTGGTTTAATTTTAATCAGAGTCATTTAATGGGATCAAGGTGTCTCGTTGTTCCACCATAGAACGAACACTAGCCAGAAATTGTTGGGAACTCAAACAATGAAGCATTGCTTTGTTTGGCAGATTGACTACTTACACCCCAACTCAGAGGGTTTACCTCACGGCAGTAGACAAAATAGACAAAAAATCCCTGCCTTTAAAGAGTTTACTTTTTTTTTTTTTTGTGGTATGCGGGCCTCTCACTGTTGTGGCCTCTCCCGTTGCGGAGCACAGGCTCCGGACGTGCGGGCTCAGCGGCCATGGCTCATGGGCCCAGCTGCTCTGCAGCATGTGGGATCTTCCCGGACCGGGGCACGAACCCGTGTCCCCTGCATCGGCAGGCGGACTCTCAACCACTGCGCTACCAGGGAAGCCCCGAGTTTACATTTTAATACACATCATTGTCAGATATTATGAAAGTTAATGTTATATGTAAGTGTTATATATATTGATGAATATCAGTAGTTTGTTTAGGAAGTTGGTTTTCTGGTTAAAGTGTCGTGTATTTTCTCAAATTTTATATTAAATTTTCTATAAAAGTACAAAAAAAAAACAACTAAGACTTTGCTAAGCAGATCCAGCTTTGCTGATCATAGTAGAAAAATACTGGCTTTGAAATAACAATGGCGACAATTTCTGAAACCCATAATGCTATTTCATTACACTAATAAAAAAAAGAAAAGAATATTGATAGGAATTCTGGGTTCTAGTCCAGGTTCTACCATCAAGTCAACTGAGTTAACTTCACCTCTTTAGACCTAAGCATTCCCATTGTACAGTGAAGAAGATTAGACTAGATCAGTGCTTTCCAAATTGTTCTCTTTGGAGCTGTTGGGTTTTCTGGAGGTTTCAGAGAGAAGGGTGCAGATGAAGAGGGAGACCTAACAGGTTCCTTTTCATGGCTTCCCAGAAAACAACTTTACATTTATTAGTTTTACATACTGGGCTTCTAAAAGATGTTTTGTTTTATTTTAAAAACAATTTGGGATTAAAAATGTTGGTAGAGGGCTTCCCTGGTGGCGCAGTGGTTGAGAGTCCGCCTGCCGGTGCAGGGGATGCGGGTTCGTGCCCTGGTCCGGGAAGATCCCACATGCTGCGGAGCGGCTGGGCCTGTGAGCCATGGCCGCTGAGCCTGCGCGTCCGGAGCCTGTGCTCCGCAACAGGAGAGGCCACAACAGTGAGAGGCCCGCGTACCGAAAAAAAAAAAAAATGTTGGTAGAGATTATATCTGGGTGCCCTCTTAAAATGTTAGGACTTTATTGGAAATAGATAATGAAATAACTGCTTTCTTTCATCTTATTGTAGTAACCCTATAGATTCCCTGTAAATGACATTTTTCCCAGGGTTAAGGCAAGCACTCTTATTAACACTTCTACCTATAAAACCTTAATTTATTATGTTTTGAGATTATCTTATAATGTACTCTGATATGATTTTACTCCTAATAACAAGTATGAGAATACTTTTATTTTTGTTTAAAATTTTTGATTCTTTTATTGACTGACAGTATGGTATGGGGCTTTATTTTCATTTCATTCAAGTAAAACTTTTTTGTGTTTGGTTCAGCAAAACATATGTTATCTTATGGGATATGAAAATAGTGTAGTTATATAGAACCACATGTTGCAATAAGGTTTGTTAAAGTGAGTGTCTACCTGTAAACCAAACATACATTATTTTTAACATTAAGCACTTCTGGCCTAATCATCATTATCATCATAGTGGCTAATATTTACTGAGCTAAGGCTACAGCCTGCGCTTGTACCATGGCATGTAATCCTCACAACAACTCTACGAAGCAGGTACTATTATCATACCCATTTATAATTGAGGTAATTGTGGCTTGGAGCGGTTAATAATTCTCCAGAGTTACCAAATGTGTAAATTATAGTGCAGAGATTTTAGTTCCTCTTTTCTGGTGTTAAGAAATATGTAATCTTAATCCCTAAACTGTGTCTGTCTCAAGAATGTTCCATAAGAGTAATGAAAAAGAGCAGTGGAGATGGCTGTTTTGTTTTGCTTATTCTTAAGGATTCTAGCCATCTTGGACTTAAAGTTTTTGGAGTAGTCAGAGAAAGAGATCAGAAATAACTGGGCTTTATTTCTACCCTCCTCTTTTGTCAAAGGTCTTCAGACCTATAGAGAACCATCCTCAATGTGACCCAACACCTCTCCCACTTCTCCCTTAACATTTTACTCATCTTTCAAGACTCAACCCAGATATTGCCTTTTCAAGGAAGGCTTCTCTGTATTCAGAGCCCCTTCCTAGGTAAAACGGGGAAGAAGCAGAGTTCCTGTATACCCTCTGTATACTTTTGCCTTAGTATTTACAGTGTTGGACGTAATCTCCTCAAGTGTCTGTCTCTTCCACTGGACCACGAGCTACTTGAGGGCAGAGAATGATGTTTTTTCTTGGTAGCCCCAGAGCCCCAGGGTATGATGGATACTCTATCAGTACTTGTTAAACTGAACCAAAATCGCTTCCTGACAGCATATACCTTTGCTCTGTAAATAATTTTGCAAATGTTTGTCATAAGGTATAACTGAAATCTGACCATCAGTGATCTTGCTTTGTCTCTTTTCAGGTTTGATGAACATCCCTTCTGAATCTTCCCAGCAGTCCCACACTTCTTGTTCCTATCAGCACTCTCCCGGCAGTACAGTGAGCTCTCACCCACACAGCAACCAAAGCAGCCTGACCAACAATCATGGCAGTGGCCTCAACACCACAGGCAGTAATTCGGTTGCACAGGTCTCACTGTCCCACCCCCAGATGCACACACAGCCGTCTCCACATCCGTCCCATCGACCGCATGGTTTACCACAGCATCCACAGCGTCCCCAGCACCCAGCACCACACCCGCAGCAACACAGCCAGCTCCAGTCCCCTCACCCCCAGCATCCCTCTCCACACCAGCACGTACAGCACCATCCGAACCATCAGCACCAGACGTTAACACATCAGGCACCCCCTCCCCCACAACAGGTGTCCTGTAATTCTGGTAAGTTTTTGTCTTCTGACGTGTGTTTGGCTAACTGTGAATTTGGATCTGTTATCTGGGGCTTATATATATTTTCTACCAGTACTTTTCTTATCCATCTTCTTTTGTGTTTCCTTGCCATAGTCCTAGAGTTGTTAAGTCCTTCAGTCTATAGATTCACCTTTTTTTTTTTCTGTACGCGTGCCTCTCACTGTTGTGGCCTCTCCCATTGCGGAGCACAGGCTCCGGACGCGCAGGCTCAGCGGCCATGGCTCACAGGCCCAGCCACTCCGCGGCATGTGGGATCCTCCCGGACTGGGGCATGAACCCGCGTCCCCTGCATCGGCAGGCGGACTCTCAACCACTGTGCCACCAGGGAAGCCCCTGGATATTGTCTTGATTACAATTTATGTGGTAACATAGGCAAACTCAGCAACCCCTGCAGGTTTTGGTTTTAACTCTTTTGTCCTTCTGGAAAACAAATGTTTTTGTGAGCGTTTGAAAGAAGAGTGGAATGCAGAGTCTGTCTGCAATCTATTGTGATTTAGTGTGATATAGAAGAAAGAGTATAGATTTATGTCTGAAAGACCTGTATTCGAATCCTCATTATGGCTTTTTATGACCTTTGGTGCATTAACTCTTCTGGTCTTATTATTTTGTTAGCTGTAGAACAACACGGGTATACAGTGTTGTTATGCGGATCATATTGAGGATACAAAATATGAAATGCCCAGTCTAGTACCTTGCATTTACGTATTCAGTGAATGTTCCCACTTTTTCTTTCTTTGCATATTCCTGCCAAGTATTTCGTTTAGAATGATAGATTCATACCCTGATTTTAAAAGAAAAAAAAATGTCTGTTTCTCTTAAGATAGGTCTTGATGGTTTCTGGTGAGATGCTTAACTGACATTGCTCACAGACCAGGCAGTCTCTGCACTGCAGAACTCCAGAGGGTACCACAGACATAGACTACAAGTTGAATGGGGCCTCTTGGAATGGTGCAGAGTACAGCTGGCTTCAAGTCTTGGATTCATCATAGTGGCCTTGCTAAGTCATGCCTCCTCTCTAGGTTCAATTTCTTTTGTTTGTAAAATGCAGGGAAATAATACCTTTCCTGCCTGTCTCACAGAGCAGATTGCCCCAATGCATGATATATTGGCTTTGAATCCATTTGTAAAACTGAATTGGGATCGGCCAATATCAGGAGTAAGGCCAGCTCAAACTTTTGCTATCCAAGATTTATAAGATTGCCAATATTATTTTTATAGGTGTTTCAAATGATTGGTATGCAACACTTGATATGCTAAAAGAAAGCTGTCGAATCGCCAGCAGTGTTAATTGGTCAGATGTAGACCTTTCACAGTTCCAAGGTGAGTATTGGTTCCTTCTGACTTATAACCAAATACACATATCATGTGTTTTTGAATAGATTTTAAGTCTCTTTTTAGTGGAAATAAGTATCTCCTTATATAGTGTTTCTTTTGCAGTTGGTAGTATGCTTAAAAACAACACTTTGCAAAATTCGTAATGAAGCCTTTCAGCCAGGTGATGTAGTGGAGGTTCACAGACAAGAGTTCTGAAGGAAATTTGGCCACATTTAAAAGAATCAGATTTTGAATAATTTTTAAAATGTCATTCTTCATTGCATGGGCAGAAGATTACCGGTGGAAATTTTGAGGGCTGGAAAAAAGAAGTGCTGTTTTCTTTGCAGTGTTTGCAGAACCATGCTAACTGTATTTCTAATGCTTTCCTCATAGGTTTGATGGAGAGTATGAGACAGGCAGATCTCAAGAACTGGTCTTTAGATCAGGTTCAATTTGCTGATCTCTGTTCTTCTCTTAATCAGTTCTTTACACAAACTGGCCTTATCCACTCACAGAGTAATGTT
Organism: Tursiops truncatus; assembly: GCF_011762595.2. Lineage (NCBI taxonomy): Eukaryota > Metazoa > Chordata > Mammalia > Artiodactyla > Delphinidae > Tursiops > Tursiops truncatus. The sequence goes on from NC_047034.1 coordinate 149,690,882, forward strand.
CAGCAGAATGTCTGTCATGGTGCCATGCATCCAACAAAACCTTCCCAACACATTGGAACAGGTATGGATTTAATTATCTTCCTGATTTTCTCTTTTTCTCATTCATATGAAATTCAGTAACTGTCTGGGGCTGCTTGATACGTTGTTAATGATAGTAGTGATCCATTTATATCTTTTTATTTCTAAGAAATGAATGAAATCAAGTAATTTATTTAAGATATATCTTAGAAAAATTGAGATAAAAGAGACTGTATGTTTTTCTCTCATTTACATGATTATTTTATTGTTTATAATTGACTTTCCTTTGTGAACTTTAACCTTTCAAGTTACCAAACAAGAATTAAATGTCTTAAAGATATGTACATTTTAATTTTAAGAAGAACATAGTTATGAGGTGTTACCAATTTAAATTTGTATAGACTTGCAATGAAAATCAACATATCTTTATATATCTTCTAAGAATGTTAAAAAAAATTAAAGTTCAGAGTGTATATGAAGAGTATACGTAACGGTAGTCTCATTTATGTTTTACTCTGAACTCAAAATTTGTGCTTTGTATTTTTTCATCTTACTTTCTTCCTTTACTTTTTACCCTTGTAGCCATCTCGTTTACTCTGATTGCAGAGCCTACAGTTTTCTCAAGTTTACATTCTGTGTTTAATATCCAAGTTCTTTCTCTCTTCATTTTAATTTCTTGATGCCTTTATCTCCAAGTTGACTTCTTTTCTGTACATTGTCTAGTTTTTAGAGTTGATGCTAAAAAGCTCTCTTTTCTATCCTGAGTGGCTTCCTTCAGTCATTATCCTAAATTATTTCACATACTTGGTTTTTCTAAGTTCTCAAGATCCCTAGTCCTTTTTGTGAAATCTTCATTTGTGTCTTTTGATACAAAAGAAACCTTCCATCTTTGCTTCTTCCACTTGAATAGCTTACCTAACTTGAAAATCTCAGTGGTTGTGTGATTTTGGTGACTTATTCATTTCATAAATCATATTCATAGAAGAGCCTCATTCAATGCCTGGCATATATAGGAGGTACTTAGTATTAACTGAATTTATTGAATGCCCTCTATGTGCCAGATACTAAGCCAGTAAACTTTTTTTTTTAATAACTCTTTAGGTTCTCTCTCTCTCTCTCTCTCTCTCTCTCTCTCTCTCTCTCTCTCTCTTTTTGTCACTTCTTTTTTGGTTCCTGTTAAAATAAATTTCAAAAACTTTATTTTTATTGTGGTAAAATACACATAAAATTCACTGTCCCAATCATCCTTAAGTGTGCAGTTCAGTGGTATTTAAATACATTCATAATGTTGTGCAATTATCAACACCATCCATCTCCGTAACTCTTTTCATTTTTGTAAAGCAGATACTCTATACTTATTCAACAAGACCTCTCCACCCATTTCAACCCTTCACCAGCCCGTGGCAACCAACATTCTACCTCTTGTGTCTTGAGTTTTAACTATTCTAAGTACCTCGTATAAGTGGAATCATACAATGTTTGTCTTTTTGTGGCTGTCACTTAGCATAATGTCTTCAGGGTTCATCCATATTGTAGCATATGTTAGAATTTTCTTCATTTTTAAGGCTGAATGTATGTATAAGGCTATTTTTAAGGCTATTGTATATATAATACATACCACATTTTGCTTATCCATTCATCTGTTAATGAACACTTGGGTTGCTGCCATGTTTTAGCTATTGTGAATAATGTTGCTGTGAGCATGAGTGTACAGATATTTTCAAGACCCTGCTTTCAATTATTTTGGTATATACTCAAGTGGAATTGCTAGATCCTATGGTAATTCTATGTTTCATTTTTTGAGGAACCATCATACTCTTTTTCGCAGCAGCTGTACCATTTTACATTTCCACTAACAGTCATAAGGGTTCCATTTTCTCTATCCTCACCAACATTTGTTATTTTCTTTTTTTTTAATAGCTTTGCCCATTTCTTGATTGGGTTTTTGTTGCTGCTGAGTTTTAGGAATTCTCTGTATTTCTGGGTATTAACTCCTTACCAGATATATGATTTGCAAATATTTTCTCCTATTCTTTTGTTTTCTTTTTTACTGTGTTGTTAGTGTCTTTTTTTTTTTTTTCTTTTGTTGTGTATGCCTTTGGTATAGTATCCAAGAAATCATTATGGAATTCAATGTCATGAAGCTCTTGCCCTCTGTTTTCTTCTAAGAGTTTTAAAGTTTTAGGTCTTACATGTAAGTCTGACCCATTTTGAGTGAATTTTTGTATATGGTGTTATATAAGGGTCCAGTTTCTTTTGTGTGTGGATATCCAATTTTCCTATTACCATTTCTTGAAAGACTGTCTTTTCCCCATTGAATGGTGTTGACACCTTGTTAAAAATCATTTTGACTATCTATGTATGTATTGCTGGGTTCTCTATTCTGTTCCATTGGTCTTTATGCCAGTACACTGTCTGACTGTAGTTAGCTCTGTAGTAAGTTTTGAAATCAGGAAGTGTGAGTCTTCCAGCTTTGCTGTTCTTTTTCAGGATAGTTTTGGCTATTCACAGTCCCATGAGCTTCCATATGAATTTTAGGATGGGATTTTCTATTTTTGCAAAAAATGTCATTGAGATTTTTTTTTTTAACATCTTTATTGGGGTATAATTGCTTTACAATGGTGTGTTAGTTTCTGCTTTACAACAAAGTGAATCAGTCATACATAAACATATGTTCCCATATGTCTTCCCTCTTGCGTCTCCCTCCCTCCCACCCTCCCTATCTCACCCCTCCAGGCTGTCACAAAGCACCGAGCCAATATCCCTGTGCCATGCGGCTGCTTCCCACTAGCTATCTACCTTACTACGTTTGTTAGTGTGTATATGTCCACGACTCTCTCTCGCCCTGTCACAGCTCACCCTTCCCCCTCCCCATAACCTCAAGTCCGTTCTCTAGGAGGTCTGCGTCTTTATTCCTGCCTTACCCCTAGGTTCTTCATGACATTTTTTTTTCTTAAATTCCATATATATGTGTTAGCATACGGTATTTGTCTTTTTCTTTCTGACTTACTTCACTCTGTATGACAGACTCTAGGTCTATCCACCTCATTACAAATAGCTCAATTTCGTTTCTTTTTATGGCTGAGTAATATTCCATTGTATATATGTGCCACATCTTCTTTATCCATTCATCCGATGATGGGCACTTAGGTTGTTTCCATCTCTGGGCTATTGTAAATAGATCTGCAATGAACATTTTGGTACATGACTCTTTTTGAATTTCGGTTTTCTCAGGGTATATACCCAGTAGTGGGATTGCTGGGTCATATGGTAGTTCTATTTGTAGTTTTTTAAGGAACCTCCATACTGTTCTCCATAGTGGCTGAACCAATTCACATTCCCACCAGCAGTGCAAGAGTGTTCCCTTTTCTCCACACCCTCTCCAGCATTTATTGTTTGTAGATTTTTTGATGATGGCCATTCTGACTGGTGTGAGATGATATCTCATTCTAGTTTGGATTTGCATTTCTCTAATGATTAATGATGTTGAGCATTCTTTCATGTGTTTGTTGGCAGTCTGTATATCTTCTTTGGAGAAATGTCTGTTTAGGTCTTCTGCCCATTTTTGGATTGGGTTGTTTGTTTTTTTGTTATTAAGCTGCATGAGCTGCTTGTAAATTTTGGAGATTGATCCTTTGTCAGTTGCTTCATTTGCAAATATTTCCTCCCATTCTGAGGGTTGTCTTTTGGTCTTGTTTATGGTTTCCTTTGCTGTGCAAAAGCGTTGAAGTTTCATTAGGTCCCAGTTGTTTATTTTTGTTTTTATTTCCATTACTCTAGGAGGTGGGTCAGAAAGGATCTTGCTGTGACTTATGTCATAGAGTGGTCTGCCTATGTTTTCCTCTAAGAGTTTGATAGTCTCTGGCCTTACATTTAGGTCTTTAATCCATTTTGAGCTTATTTTTGTGTATGGTGTTAGGGAGTGATCTAATCTCATACTTTTACATGTACCTGTCCAGTTTTCCCAGCACCACTTATTGAAGAGGCTGTCCTTTCACCACTGTACATTCCTGCCACCTTTATCAAAGATAAGGTGTCCATATGTGCATGGGTTTATCTCTGGGCTTTCTATCCTGTTCCATTGATCTATCTTTCTGTTTTTGTGCCAGTACCATACCGTCTTGATAACTGTAGCTTTGTAGTATAGTCTGAAGTCAGGGAGCCTAATTCCTCCAGTTCCTTTTTTCGTTCTCAAGATTGCTTTGGCTATTCGGGGTCTTTTGTGTTTCCATACAAATTGCAAAATTTTTTGTTCTAGTTCTGTGAAAAATGCCAGTGGTAGTTTGATAGGGATTGCATTGAATCTGTAGATTGCTTTGGGTAGTAGAGTCATTTTCACAATGTTGATTCTTCCAATCCAAAAACATGGTATATCTCTCCATCTATTTGTATCATCTTTAATTTCTTTCATGAGTGTCTTATAATTTTCTGCATACAGGTCTTTTGTCTCCTTAGGTAGGTTTATTCCTAGATATTTTATTCTTTTTGTTGCAGTGGTAAATGGGAGTGTTTTCTTGATTTCACTTTCAGATTTTTCATCATTAGTATATAGGGATGCCAGAGATTTCTGTGCATTAATTTTGTATCCTGCCACTTTACCAAATTCATTGATTAGCTCTAGTAGTTTTCTGGTAGCATCTTTAGGATTCTCTATGTATAGGATCACGTCATCTGCAAACAGTGACAGCTTTACTTCTTCTTTTCCGATTTGGATTCCTTTTATTTCCTTTTCTTCTCTGATTGCTGTGGCTAAAACTTCCAAAACTATGTTGAATAAGAGTGGTGAGAGTGGGCAACCTTGTCTTGTTCCTGATCTTAGTGGAAATGCTTTCAGTTTTTCACCATTGAGGATGATGTTTGCTGTGGGCTTGTCATATATGGCCTTTATTATGTTGAGGAAAGTTCCCTCTATGCCTACTTTCTGCAGGGTTTTTATCATAAATGGGTGTTGAATTTTGTCAAAAGCTTTCTCTGCATCTATTGAGATGATTTGCGTATACTGAAGAATCCTTGCATTCCTGGAATAAACCCCACTTGGTCATGGTGTATGATCCTTTTAATGTGCTGTTGGATTCTGTTTGCTAGTATTTTGTTGAGGATTTTTGCATCTATGTTCATCAGTGATATTGGCCTGTAGTTTTCTTTCTTTGTGACATCCTTGTCTGATTTTGGTATCAAGGTGATGGTGGCCTTGTAGAAGGGATTTGGGAGTGTTCCTCCCTCTGCTATATTTTGGAAGAGTTTGAGAAGGATACGTGTTAGCTCTTCTCTAAATGTTTGATAGAATTCGCCTGTGAAGCCATCTGGTCCTGGGCTTTTGTTTGTTGGAAGATTTTTAATCACAGGTTCAATTTCAGTGCTTGTGATTGGTCTGTTCATATTTTCTATTTCTTCCTGATTCAGTCTTGGCAGGTTGTGCATTTCTAAGAATTTGTCCATTTCTTCCAGATTGTCCATTTTATTGGCATAGAGTTGCTTGTAGTAGTCTCTCATGATCTTTCTTATTTCTGCAGTGTCAGTTGTTACCTCTCCTTTTTCATTTCTAATTCTATTGATTTGAGTCTTCTCCCTTTTATTCTTGATGAGTCTGGCTAGTGGTTTTTCTATTTTGTTTATCTTCTCAAAGAACCAGCTTTTAGTTTTATTGACCTTTGCTACTGTTTCCTTCATTTCTTTTTCATTTATTTCTGATCTGATTTTTATGATTTCTTTCCTTCTGCTAGCTTTGGGGTTTTTTTGTTCTTCTTTCTCTAATTGCTTGAGGTGCAAGGTTAGGTTGTTTATTCGAGATGTTTCCTGCTTCTTAAGGTGGGCTTGTATTGCTATAAACTTCCCCCTTAGAACTGCTTTTGCTGCATCCCATAGGTTTTGGGTCGTTGTGTCTCCATTGTCATTTGTTTCTAGGTATTTTTTGATTTCCTCTTTGATTTCTTCAGTGATCACTTCATTATTAAGTAGTGTATTGTTTAGCCTCCATGTGTTTGTATTTTTTACAGATCTTTTCCTGTAATTGATATCTAGTCTCATGGCATTGTGGTCAGAAAAGATACTTGATACAATTTCAATTTTCTTAAATTTACCAAGGCTTGATTTGTGACCCAAGATATGATCTATCCTGGAGAATGTTCCATGAGCACTTGAGAAAAATGTGTATTCTGTTGTTTTTGGATGGAGTGTCCTAGAAATATCAATTAAGTCCATCTTGTTTAATGTATCATTTAAAGCTTGTGTTTCCTTATTTATTTTTATTTTGGATGATCTGTTCATGGGTGAAAGTGGGGTGTTTAAGTCCCCTACTATGAATGTGTTACTGTCGATTTCCCCTTTTATGGCTGTTAGTATTTGCCTTATGTATTGAGGTGCTCCTATGTTGGGTGCATAAATATTTACAATTGTTATATCTTCTTCTTGGATCGATCCCTTGATCATTATGTAGTGTCCTTCTTTGTCTCTTTTAATAGTCCTTATTTTAAAGTCTATTTTGTCTGATATGAGAATTGCTACTCCAGCTTTCTTTTGGTTTCCATTTGCATGGAATATCTTTTTCCATCCCCTTACTTTCAGTCTGTATGTGTCTCTAGGTCTGAAGTGGGTCTCTTGTAGACAGCATATATAAGGGTCTTGTTTTTGTATCCATTCAGCTAATCTGTGTCTTTTGGTGGGAGCATTTAGTCCATTTACATTTAAGGTAATTATCGATATGTATGTTCCTATTCCCATTTTCTAAATTGTTTTGGGTTCGTTATTATAGGTCTTTTCCTTCTCTGTCATTGAGATTTTTTATATGGATTACATTGAATCTGTAGATTGCTTTGACATCTTAACAATATTTTCTTGCAGTCCATGAACATGAGATGCATTTCTATTTATTTATGTCTTCTTTAATCTCTTCAGCAATGTTTTTTAGTTTTCATTGTACAAGTTTTTCATCTGTAATTAATTTATTCCTAAGTAGTTTATTCTTTTTGATCTCAGTGAAAAATGGAATTGGTTTTGTAATTTCCTTTTCAGATTGTTCATTGTTTGTATATAGAAATGTGACTGAATTTTGCATGTTGACTTTGTATCCTACTACTTTGCTGAATTCATTTATTCTAACAGTTTTTCTGTGTGTAATCTTTAGGGATTTTTATGTATGAGATTATATCTGTGAACAGAGATAAATTTACTTCTCCATTTTTAGTTTGGATGCCTTTTGTTTCTCTTTCTTGCCTGATTGCTCTGGCTAGGACTTCCAGTACTGTGTTGAATAGAAGTGGTGAAAGTGGACATCTTTGCTTTGTTCCTGATCTTAGAGGAAAAGCTTTCAGTCTTTCACCACTGAATATGATGTTCACTATGGGATTTTCATACATGGCTTTTGTTATGTTGAAGTAGTTTCCTTCTATTCCTAATTTGTTGAGTGTTTTTATCATGAAATGTGTTGACTTTTGTCAAATACTTTTTCTGTGTCGGTTGAGATGATCATGTGGGTTTTTATCCCCTTCATTATGTTAATGTGGTATATTGCACTGGTCAGTTTTCATATGTTGAACTGTTCTTGTATTCCAGGAATAAATCTCACTTGGTCATGCATGGTGTGCATAATCCTTCTGTCATGTTATTGAATTCATTTTGCTATTGTCTTGAGAATTTTTGCATCAAGGTTCATAAGGGATATTGGTCTGTAGTTTTAGTTCTTCTTTAAATGTTTGGTAGAATTCACCCATGAAGCCATCAGATCCAGGGATTTTCTTTGCACAGGAAACTTTTGATTAAGTATTCAATCTTCTTACTCGTTATAGGTCTATTCAGATTTTTGTCTTTCTTCATGATTCAGTCTGTGTTGATTTTGTGTTTCTAGGAATTTGTCTGTTTCATCTGAGTTGTCCAGTTTGTTGGTATACAGTTGTTCAAAGAACTCTCTTATCCTTTTTATTTCTGTAGAATCAATAGTAATGTCACCACTTTAAATTCTCATTTTAGTAATTTGAGTCCTTTTTTTCTTAGTCCATTTAGTTAAAGGTTTGTCAACTTTGTTGTTTTTTTTTCAAAGAACAACTTTTGGTGTTAAAGATTTTTCTCTAATGTTTTTATGTTCTCTGTTTCATTTATGTCTGCTCTAATCTTTATTATTTCTTCCTTTCTGTTAGCTTTGGGTTTGGTTTCTTCTTCTTTTTTAGGTCTGTTTTTTAATGTAAGTCTTTATAGCTATAAATTTCCCCCTTAACACTGCTTTTGCTGTTTCCTGTAAGCTTTGGTATGTTGTATTTTTGTTTTCCTTCATCTCTAAGTATGTTTTAATTCCCCTTGTAATTTCTTCTTTAATCCATTGGTTAAGTGTGTGTTGTTTAATTTCCACAAATCTGATAATTTTCCATTTTTACTTCTGTTTTTGATTTCTAACTTCATCCTGCTGTGGTCAGAGAAGATACTTTATATGGTACCTATCACTTAAAATCTATTGAGACTTGATTTGTAGCCTAACATATGGTCTGTTCTGGAAAATGTCCCATGTGCACTTGAGAAGAATGTGTATGCTGTTGTTGTTGGGTAGAATGTTCTATATATGCCTGTTAGATCGGGTTGATTTATTGTGTTAAATCCTCTATTTGCTTATCTTCTGTCTGGTTACTCTATCCATTATTGAGATAGTGGGTATTTAAGTCTGCAACAGTAATGGTAGAGCTGTTTATTTCTCCTTTCAGTTCTGTCAGTTTTTGCTTCATATGTTTTGCAGTATGTTATTAGGTGCATAAATGTTTGTAATTGTTCTGTCTTCTTGCTGTATTGCACCTTTTGTTGATATATAATGTCCTTCTTTACAAGAAGTAGGACTTCACAAGACATCTCTTGTAACATTTTTTGATTTAAAGTCTATTTTGTCTGATATTAGTACGACAATCCCTGTTCTCCTTTGGTTACTATTTGCATGGAGTATCTTTTTTCATCCTTTCACTTTCAATCTGTTTGTGTCTTTGGATCAGAAAGTGAGTCTTCTATAGTCAGCATATGGTTGGATCATGTGTTCTTATCCAGTTCTGCCAATTCTGTCTTTTGATTGGAGGGTTTAATCCATTTATATTTAAAAGAATTACTGGTAAGGAGTGAATTCTGTGTTTTGCTATTTTTTTGCTGTGGCTTGTAGCTTTTTTGTCCCTTATTTCCTGCATTACTGTCTTCGTTTGTGTTTAGTTGATTTTTTGTAGTGAAATGTTGAAATTCCTTTCTCATTTCTTCTTGTGTATGTTCTGTAGCTCTTTGTGGTTACCTTGGGGATTGCATTTAACATCCTAAACTTACTACACTCTAATTTGAATTTATACCAATGTAACTTCTATAACATGCAAAAACTCTGCTCCTTTTCGGCTCCACCTCCACCTCTTTTGGTTGTTGATGTCTCAAAATTACATTTTTCTACATTGTGTGGCCCAAAACATATACTAATAATTATTTCAAATGCATTAAATCTCTTAAATCATGTAGACAACAATATGTGAAGTTACAAGCCAAAGTTACAATAATATGAGCTTTTATACTAATAGTTTTTAGAAAACATTTTAGCCTCTTAAATCATGTATAGAACAAAAAGTGGAGTTAAAAATCATTGTTATGCTAATGCTGTCTCTATAATTGCCCACGTATTTACCTTCATTGAGATCTTTACTTTTTTCATACGGCTTTGTGTTACTGTGTAGTGTCCTTTCATTTCTTCCTGCAGGACTCTCTTGAGCATTATCTTCCGGGGCAGGTCTAACAGTAACAAACTCTATTAGCTTTTATTTATCTGGGAATGTCTTAATTTCTCTCTCACTCTTGAAAGGACACTTTTACCAGGTATAGGATTCTTTGTTGACACTTTTCTTTTAGCACTTTGGATAGATTGGCCCACTACCTCTGGCCTGTAAAATTTCTGATGAGAAATCTGCTTATAGTCTTATTGAGGATCCCTTATATGTGACAAGTCACTTCTCTCTTGCTGCTTTCAGGATTCTCTCTATATCTTTGGCTTTTGAAAATGTGATGATAATCTGTCTTGGTGTGGGTCCCTTTGACTTCATCTTACCTGGAGTTCGCTGAGTTTCTTGGATGTTTATATTCCTGTGTTTCATCAAATTTGGGAAGTTTTCAGCTCTTATTTGTTCAGATATTCTTTCGGGCCCCTCTTCTCTCTCTTCTAGGACTCCCACAATGCATAATTGGTCTGCTTGATAGTGTCTCATAGGTCCCTTTGGCTCTGTTTGCTTTTCTTCAGTCTTTTTTCTTTCTGTTAATCAGCCTTGATAATTTCCATTGTCCTATCCTATCTTCACATTTGCTGATTCTTTCTTCTGCCTTCTCTTCTTTGAGTCCCTTAGGTGAATTTTTAATTTCAGTTATTGTACTTTTCAGTTCCAGAATTTCTTTTTGGTTTCTTTTTATGTTTTCTGTCTCTTAGTTGATATTTCATTGTGTTTATGCATTGCTTTCTTAATTTTCTCCACCTCTTCCTTTAGTCTTTGAACATCTGTAAAGTTGTTTTAAAATCTTTGTATAGTAGATCTGCCATTAGGATTTTTTTTCAAGGACGGTTTCTGTGGATTTGTTTTTGCTTTGAATGGGTCATACTTTCCTGTTTATTTTTATGCCTTGTGATTTTTTTTGTTGTTGTTGAAAACTATACACTTGAATCTATTAATGTGATACCTGTGGAAATCAGATTCTTCCTCTTCCCAAGGGTTTGCAGGATTTTGTTACTGTTTTTGGTTGTTTTTGACTGTTGATGTTGGCATGTATTTTTACTTATTTGTCTTCTTCCATTCCATCTTTTTAATCTATTCTTCTATGTGGACAGCTTATCTTTGGTCCTCTGATAGGTTCTAAGCCTATAACTTGTCCCTTTCAGGATACATCACTTACTTTTCTAGCTTGCTTGAAGTCCTAGACCAGGTGTACCATACTTTGTCCATTGTTTCTTCGTTCTCCTCTCTTCCTTTCTTTCCCTGTTCAACAAAAATTGTCCCTTCTAAGTGCTGCCACATTCTCTTTTCCAAATCACCTTAAACCATTTCAGTCAACCTTAAAAGTACTAAGTGAATTTGAGTAGTTTATATGTACATCAGTATGCATGTGTGTTTGGGGGTGAGCCCCTGTGTTGCTCAGATCGTTGCCTTCAGATCAGGGAATTCTAGGAAAGACAGGTAGAAGATGTGGGTCAGTCTTAAGGCCATTTCAGAAGGCCATTGTACATGCTTGCCAGTAGCTCCCCTTTCTGCAATTTCAAAGCTGTAGGATGAAACAAGACTTTCTTCAAGTTTGTGGCCTAAATCTCTAAGAAAGGTCCAAAAGTACCTTTTGATTTTGGAACTGGGTACTCTTGGTCATGGAAAAAGCACTTTCCATCTGCTGCTGTCCTCTGTCAGAGTGGCCAGGCATCTCTTCTAGATTCTCTCTAGACTGAGATCCTGGGTTATTCCCCTAAAGCCCTTTGTTAGTAGACCTCTGTGGTCATCTCTGCTTGATCCTTGACCTTGATTATTTGGTTCTGGTTTTTATGATTCTCTTAATTTTTTCTGCCATCTTTCCCTTTTGTTGCCAGCACTTCCTTTCCCTCTAGGGTCCCCCCAGCTCCTCCTTGATTCTCAGTGCTACTCCATTCATAGCCTATTAGATGCAGAAGACCTGTAGTTTTCCCTCAGTGTTTATTTGTCTCCCAATTTCCTTCCCCTTTAGTCTTTCCCTTCTGAGTCAAAAGAACTTTAGCGAGCCCTGGCCTGCCAAGCCATGTTGACCTTTGTCAACACTTTGTGTGATCAGCTCTGGTGTTAAGTATCTATCACCTCATGCCTGCTGATGTCTTTTCACAAACATTCAGGGGTTTTATTTGTTTGTTTGTTTTTAACTAAAATTTTTTAAAAAATTTTTGGCTGCATTGGATCTTTGTTGCTGCACACTGGCTTTTTCTAGTTGCAGTGAGCGGGGGCTACTCTTTGTTGCAGTGCTTGGGCTTCTCATTGCGGTGGCTTCTCTTGTTGCAGAGCACAGGCTCTGGGCACGTGGGCTTCAGTAGTTTTGGCACGTGGGCTCAGTAGTTGTGGCTCACGGGCTGTAGAGCGCAGGCTCAGTAGTTGTGGCACACAGGCTTGGTTACTTCTCTGCATGTGGGATCTTCCCAGACCAGGGCTTGAACCCATGTCCCCTGCATTGGCAAGCAGATTCTTAATCACTGCGCCACCAGGGAAGTCCCATGTTCAGGTTTTTTACATGCCAGCCTGCTTCCATTTGTTTTAAGTCCTAGCCACTTTCTGTCATTCTTTTATTCTCCTTCTTGCATCCCTGTGTTTCACATTTATTCAGATATCTCATTTCTCTTATCTCTACCACCCAATAATTCTTTACCACATTTTCTTAGAAATGTAGTGTAAGAGGGGACTTCAGAGAGCTGTTAAAGCTGTTATCCTTTTATTTAACAGGTAAGGAAACTGATCCAAAGAGAGAAAGTGACTTGCCTGAAATTACAAAGTTCATTTAGATATAGGTCTTGACTCCCAGAATACAGCCTTTCCATATCCTTCAAACTTTCCCTGTCCCGTCTGTCTTCAAGACTCCCCTTTTGGTAAATACCTCTTTGGCCTCCTTAGAGATGCCAGAAACTAGTGTTGTAATGTGTTAGTGTGGAAGGGGGAAGGAGAAAAAGATGTTGTAGTACACAGTGTATTCCCTCTTCTTCCTAAATCATTTTACCTGTATTTACAATTTGTCTTGCCCAAAATGTTTAAATCCTCCAGTAATGTTTAAGTCCTCTAGTTGTGCTGTTCTTAATTTGATGCTCTGCTTAAAGGTCATTAAATACAAGTAGAAGTGCATTAATTCAGCAAACATTTATTTACACCTTTCCTGTGCCTGACTACATAGTGGGGACTAGGAATAATGAGGTGACTCTAGAATAATCCCTAATTTCAAGAAGCTCACAGCCTGATAGGTGAGACAAGTCTATCAAATACAGTATTATGAGGACTACATTTCTACCACAGGGCAATGGGAATAAGAGAAAGGGGCTTACTTGTCCTAGGGAGAAAGAAAAGCTTCATACAAGATGACACATTTCAGCTGGACTTTGCAGGATAAGTGGGATTCTATATGACAGAGAAGTCTGATCATTTCTCTGCTCAAAACCCTTTATTAGTGTCCGTTTTTCTCAGTAAAAACCAAAGACCTTACTGTGGCCTATATGGCCCTACAGAGTCTGGTCCCCCATTACTCTCTGACCTTGTCTCTTTTTCCCTTCCCCTCCCCTCCCCCTACCTCAGGGCCTTTGTACTTGCTCTTTCCTCTATCTTGAGTGAGCTTCCCCAGATAGACACATGACTCAAGTTTTTCCGTAAAAAAGCACCTACTACAGTGATACCTTCCCTGACCATCCTACTTAAATGGCACCTACTCAGCTCTCCTTTTCCCCTCTCCCTGCTTTATTTTTCTCTGTAGCGTGTATAACATACTATATAATTTACTTTATTTTCCTCCCTCCCGTCTTCACCCCTCCCAATCCCCTGAGAACCAGCTCCAAAAAGACAGGGAGTTTGTTTCTTTATTTATGTATTTCTAGTGCATAGAGCTGTGCCTAGCACAAATACTTCTTGAATGAATGAATGGTCATTCAACAACAGTCTACTTTCAAGAAATATGTTGTGTGATTAGATTTTTATTGAAGTATAGTTGATTTGCAATATTATATTAGTTTTAGGTGTACAGCACAGTATAGATTTATAAATTCTCATAACTACATTCTAAATGTTATAGGATCTCAGACATCTTTGAAACTGCATTATAAGTTAATTTCTTGCTTAAAAAGTCCAAGTAGACTCTCATTGTTCAATCTGTAATGAGAACATGGGGAAAAAATGAGGAGTAATGAGAATCTCTATATGAAAATAAAATCTTATGAATGTGACAAGTTTCAAAAAGTTAAGGCCATTTGTTTAATGTGGGTGTCTGTTTATTCCCTTAATCTTGTTTATTTCCATAATTCTCTAATTCTCACCTGTCTCCTCCTTTAAGGTAAGAATTACTAAGCCAAAAAAAAGAGAAATGAAAAAAAAATATATAAAAACAGATTAATTTAATCTCCAATAAAAATTAGGTTTTGTCTTATGACTTGAGTTGTTAAGGATAAGTAGAAAGAGAGCTAAGATTTTGCAGGATGGAGGCTGGGATGTTGTTCGTAAGTGAATGACCATATTACTCAGAGGAGGGCAGCCCCTCTAGCCGGATGCAACCTTTAAAAGGTACATCAGCCACGAACGTGAAGGCCGATCACATTTTTTCTCCTGCACAAATATACTAGAGCTGTAACTTAGTATAACTTTTATTAGTATAACTTTTCTCTTCTTTTCTTCCTAAATCTTCAGTGTGGTAAATTGGTCAGAGAGATCAGTTCTGACTTTAAACTTTACTCTAAAAAGACATGTTATCTTGGGAGGCAGTGGCTGGAAGTCAGAACTCTTGGGTTCTGTTCCTGGTTCTTTCTCATTTTCTCTCGTCTCATTTCCTCACCTACATGAACAGAAGTAGGGCTGGATTAGATTATCTCTGAGGCTGTCTCACACTTGGACAGTCTGACTTTCCAGTGGCAGGTGGAAACTTGTGAGCAGCCAAATATAGTGTGCCCTACCATGAATATAAAACGGAGATTTTTCTTCCCTTTCTAGTTTCCTCTGGGAAAATGATTGCTGTTTTCTAGTTTGATTACAGCATTCCTGGAATGCAAGTATAGTTTGTGTGAAACACTAGAATACCTTAGGGAAATAGCCTTTCCAGAATTCTGGATGTTTCATATAATATAAACCAGTGTTACGGTGGTTCTTCCCCAGGAGTTATTGTGGGAGGTTGCATGATGTTTCCTCCCCTCCCTTTCTATTTTGCATTAGGATGCAATATAATTGACATTCTGGAGCTATTATACTTGATGGCTGCTGTCAGTGAAAGCATATTAACTTAAGAACCTTCTGAAATGCTATTTGAATGAGATCTGTGTTTCCCATCTACACATCTTCTAAATAATATGTTTTTAATCACCTTTGATATAGCTCTTTTACTTTATGCAAATCTTTCCTGTCACTTTGTGCCTCCAGTCACTTTGTTAATCAGCTAGGGCACACTTAGGTCTGCTTTAAGGATGCGAAAATCAGGGCAATAGAGACAACCATTACTGGAAAGAGCCCATGAGTTAGGAGAACTGAATTCTAGCCCTAGGCCCTGTCAAACTGATGTGTCTTTGGGCAAATCTCCTCAGCCTTCTGAGCCTCTGTTGCCTCATCCATAAAATGGGGGTAATCCCTGTCTTGCCTTCACTGTGGGTCTAGGGGGAGACTCAGATGAAGTAATGGGATATGAAAATGCTTTTGAACTATAATGAGGTATGTAACAACAACAGACATAACTTACCTACGAGCTTCCAGAGAGTTAGAGGCAGTGCCAGAATTAGTACCAGTGTACTCACACCCAGCCTGGCACCATGTTTGAAAATCCAGCACCACCTTTGGCAGAGTTGTAGCATCTAAAAGGAGTGATCTTTCCTTCCCTTTCCTTCCTCACTTTACCAGCTTAATTTAGTTTTAGGTAACAGTTCTATTAAGATTTTTATGTTTGATTTGCTTTACTTAACGGTACTATGTTTTCCTTCTGTCTTCTTCACAATCTGATCAGGAAATTTGTACATAGACTCCAGGCAAAATCTCGCTCCTTCAGTGATGCCTCCCCCTGGTTATCCTCACATCCCGCAGGCACTCAGCACTCCAGGAACAACAATTGCAGGTGATTTGGGGTGTGGTGTGTTGGGGTTGGTACTTGGAGTTTAATATTGAAAAAGGCTTTAGCTGCCCCGACAGGGAAGGAGGCTGCCTCAGGAGCGGGTGAACTCCCTGTTTCAGAGGGGTGGGGTGCAGAATACCTGTAAGATGAGGATCAGAAGAGCCACCTTGTAGAGGCTTCTGGGTGGGTAAGTGAGAGCATATGCGCTGAGTTCCTGGCACACATAGGAAGTGTTCAATAGGTGTGTGTTTCTTTCTTCCTTTGTCCTCTCCCAAGTCACTGCTGACATTGCCTCCTTCCTTCCAGGCCATCACGGAGCCATGAACCAGCAGCACATGATGCCTTCCCAAGCCTTCCAGATGCGGCGCTCTCTGCCTCCAGATGACATCCAGGATGACTTTGATTGGGATTCGATTGTGTAGAGCTTGTTTCTTAAGGCACCAGACAGACCCAAGCGTTACCTTTCTGTGCAGTGAAGGGAAAGGTTTGAGAGAATCCAGTTGAGAAAATAAAGTTTCTAATCATTTTACCAATGTTATTGAAATTTTTTTTGAAGACAATCAAAAAGATTTTAGCTGGATAACTTACTGCTTTTATCTGACCCAGACAAGTACTACATGTTTGTCTCCCTGCCAGCTGCCCTATGTAGCTCCTAATTGTTGTGTGATTTGAACGGCTTTTGCATATTTGTGTCAGTTTGATGTTGACCACAAGTGCCAGACTGATTTTTCAGACAGAGCCTATTTTGCTGCAAGCAGTTTATAGATGCATATATGTAAATACATGTACAAAAATTATTGAAAGGCTTCAATTTTTTCTAATTGGATTATTATGTCTTGAAAAGAAAAGTTACTGTGAGTTTTTATTCCTTGTTAGGCTATTTTCGGCAGGATGCTTTTAACTGATGTAGGCAACTGAAAGGAAATAGATTTTTTCAAAGCCCAGTTCCCCTTATTTAATCTTTTTCGGAAATGTGAGTATTGAGTTCTACTCAGTAAGCCAGAGAACCCAGAATTTGATACTCTCCAAACAGTCCAAAGGGGCATGTTGTTCCTGAGCAGCATGAAGGACTGACCAATGTTTTTTTGATGCCTGGGGGATTCTAGAGTTCATGTTGCACCGTGTCAGCATCTGGTTTTCTAAGTCTGCATTGTATGCCAGTATTCAATGTGTTTGATTAGAAGCTGGGCACTGCTTGGCTTTTGAAACAAATCAATGTCTCCACATTCACTTATGTATTTATTATTCAAAAGTGTTATTTTAATATTTATTGCTATCTTCTGTGAATGCTCAGCTCCTCTTGGGTTCATTAAGGAGAAATGCAGTGTCTGAAAGCACAGAATTATTTTTCTTGATAAGAGTTTACAGACAAGACAATCAGAGAGAGATTGTGTCATTCTCTTTATCATTACTCCTGCCATGTGAGTATATTCTCTATCTTTGCATTCCTGCTAATTGAGACTTATTTGCTAAGTAGGATTTTCTGGAATTTGAATCAGAGTTCATTTGGGCAACGGGACAGCAGGGCAGTGTTTGTATAGCAAGTTTCCCCCTCATTCTCTTTCCATTTAGGAAGCACTGAAAGGAGGGTAGAGCCACACATGGATTTTATTTGCCTCCGTCTTCAGTGCAGTTACTGTCGAGTGGCCTGCTGTTTCTGTTGTCCTGTGTGTCTGTGTATGCATGACGTTTGGTTCCTTTCTTTGAAATGCAGCCTGCCTCTTAGGGGTTTTTATTAGTTGTTTGTTTTTTGTTTTGTTTTATTTCACAGTTACTTTGCATGGATTGATTGTCTTAGTTTTGTAATGAAACTAAGAGAAATGAGATTTCTTTTTTTAATGAATAGATTTTGAATTGGTTCTTTAGACCAGAAAAAAAAAGCAGAATTTTTCAGTTCTAATGGGGAAACGATGTTCCATCAAATCAAGGAGTACTAACTGCTCACTGGTTGCCTTTTAGCATCTCTAGTCTCTATCAGCCATGCTTATTAAGTCACTTTAATTACCCTTACTGATTCTGTGGTTGAGTAATCTCTACTTGAACTAAACAAACACCTTTGTTTCTCTGTGTGTGTATGTGAGAGTGTTTGCGAACGTCTTTGGGTATTTTTTTTAGTGGAGTGTTGCCTTGAATGAATCACTGGGAAGCCAGCCATGGTAAAGGCTGGTGAGGTTGGGGAGGAGGGAAGGGCTTTATATTCCTGTTGTTTGGATCCTGCTTGGCATGAAAAAGGAAACTCAGTTCCAGCCCCTTGGATCAGTAAAAATCAGAGGATTCTGGAAAGGCAGCCAATCAAGATGAGATAGCAGCCTGCAGAGTAAAAGCTTGGAAAAAAGGGGGTGATTCTCAGTAGTCTGCTCAAGTCACAGTTCTCTAGATACCAAAATAGCTGTTTTGAAACTATAAATTGTATGGGTAGCAGTGTGCACTTTAAACAATTTGGGTGTTAGAATGCAGTAGCTTATACTGAGTTATTCAAGTAGAAACCGCTGATGAAGATGTTACAAATTGTGTGAAGCTAATTTCCCATTTGGTAATCATTTACTGATTTGCAGTGATCAATATTTTTGTGAGAATTTAAACTTACCATGAATGGCCCTGGAGGCAGAGCCTCCATCCAGACCCATCCCACACTAGTGATTCATGTGGCCAGGGAGCCCGGGACAGGCTTTCTCACGGGCTCCAGCCAGACAAGGCTCCCTAGTGAGGTGCAGAGCATCCCTCTAGTGGCCATCTCAGTTGGTAGTTGTAAATGCAGAGCAGTTCTGTCTTGGACTTAAATTGACTGAAGACTTTTGGGGAAACGAATCCTAAATGCATGTAATCAAATGGGGGTACTCTGTCCAGGAGAATAATCCGACTGGCATTTGTGGCAGTGTTTGAAATGTAAATGTATTCATGTATGTTCTTGTAAATACATGTCTCTCAGATGTCCTTTGAAGTGGGAGGGAATCAATCTGGGGATTATTTCAAATGGAATAGAGTATTTTGATATTGTTCATTCAGAGGGTGATGTGTACATATCTATATTGTATATATGTGATGAAAATGCATTGGCTTTTTGTGCAGACACAATCTGCTCTCTGTACTGCTGTTGGACAGTCAGTGTTTTAATGTTTCTACAGTTTTGCTATTGCACGATTTCATATTTTGCCTCTATGATGAACGGCACCCATTCTTTGTAACTGTTTAGTGCTGTAAAGAAATATCCCAAGTGTCATTAGGATTGTTGCTGCCAGAAGTGATATGCATGAATGGCACTTAAAATAAATATATTATGTTAACTCTATTTACAACACCAATTGGTCTGTGTCATTTGCTGCAGTTGAGGGAACAAGATTGGAGCTAGTCCAGAAGCAGAAAGCCTGGAGTTAGTCATTCCTTGGGGTCTCAGAGGTTGTGTCCCATGTACTGCTGCCTGAGAACAGTCATTGCTGCTGTTTATTGAACATCTCACTTGCTCTGTGAACTTGAGGAAGTTATTTCATTTGTCTGAGCTTTCATTTTCCTCATTTACAGTGCCTATAAAATGAGAATAATACCTACCTCCTAGAGTTGTAGAGGGATTAAATTAATTAAGGCATTTAGAACAGCATCTGGAACATGAAAAGTACTCAGTATGTGCCACATGCTGTGCTAAGTAGATATTGTTATCCTCAGCTTACATGTGGGAACAACTCAAGTAGAGGTATAATGGCTTCCCCACATCCTTTGTTGGTAAGTGGTAGAGCAAAGGTTTGAATCCAGAGCATTTGACTCCAACGTCATGTTTTTTACACCATCCTCTGTTACTTCCAGTGGAACACCCCGGTCCCTCTACCCCTACCCTGGACCCTAGTCTTGCCCCCAGCACTGCCTTCCCAGAGTGCTCTTTCCAAAAGGTGAAAGTGGAGCTTCTTAACATTTGCTGAGCCCACACTGTGTCAGCCCTTCCCATGAGAAATTTAGAGATGAAAAAGCCACGGTTCCTGGCTGTAGGGGGTACAGACTTACCCAGGACAGGGAGCAAATGCCAGCCCAGGGAACTTGCCCAGGGAAGCTACTCTGAAGATGCCCCCTGGCAAGGCAAGATTCTGTTGGTGAGCAGTTAGGTCATGCTGAGGCTAGGGCATTGGCTTAGGAAAGCCTTGGGGTGGGCATGGGCTTTTTAAGTTGAGTTTTCAAAGGACTCAACGGGAGAAGGTGTTTCCATTTATACCACTGCTCTGAGCCAGGCATGGAAGCTAGATTAGCATGGGCGCAGGGTGAGGTTGAAGCCAAAGAAGTGACGGTTTGCTAGTTAAGAGCCAAGCACCAGCAATCCCTGGAGTTGGGATGAGTGCTGGTGTCCCGACCTGATTGTGGAAACAGGCTCAGAGAGGCTACCAATGGGCAGACCAACGACACTGGTGGAAGTGGACTTGAAGCTGCGGTCTGTCTCACTCAGGAAGGGGAGAGATTCCCACCAATCCCATAATCCTGCTCAGGACCCCTCACTACTTCTAACTTAACCCATACAACACTGTCAGGAAAACCTATTTTTAACCATTTTACCGATGGGAAACTGAGGCTCAGAAAGATTAACTTGCCTTAATTAAGTTCTCATAGGTAGTGGAGGATCTGGGATCATTCAGTCTGGGCCTGACTCCAAAGCCCATTTCCTTTTGCTCCACCCAGGGATAGTGCCTACCCATCCTGTGTGTGTGTGTGTGTGACTTGGAGGAGCTCTGCTTTTCCATCAGTGCCTCTGAAAGACTGTAGTAGGGGGCACGGTTAGATCTGGTCACTTTGTGCTGATTCAGGCACAGCTAAAGTGCACCTTTGTGCTGATCAAATGAGAAAAAGATCATAAAGATGCATGTTTCATTCTTGTGGCTTTACCATGTTGCAGTGTGTTAAGGGCTGCTGTTTATAGATGTGCCCTTACCAGTCAGACAGAGCAGTCCTGGAAGAACCACGTAAGCATCAGTTAGCATTCATAGAAGGGTTGACCGCATCAAAAGGCCCTAGGATCACAGAACTATCTTGAAAGCTTCAAGCTGGGAGGGGCCTTTGAAATCATCTAATATTATAAAACACCCACATTTTGCAGTTGAGAACATTGAGACCCAGAGGGGAAAGTGACTTGCTCGAAGTCATACATTAGTTAGGGGAAATTTGGGGGAAGGGGAGGAGTGGAGAAAGTCATCTTCCCGGCAGGAATTTAAAATTCCTCACACATTGTCTTGATCTACACAAGAAGGTGATGCTGTAGTATAGTTACTGTAGTTATTGCTCCGCCTTACAGAAAAGCAAACTGCTTTAGAGAGGTAAGGCGCAAGGCAGCAGCATCCTGAATGCATTCAATCAAAGCATGGGAATTTAATTAGACACACTTGGCCAAAAAGAGAAAGAAGGGAAATCTTAATGTGAGAGTACCTACCTGTGATGAACGTGTGCCCCTCAGTGAGTGCAAGTTGGAAGATTCAAACCTGAGACCATAACTGATGTCTGCTTCCAGGTGCCTCTCTGCCTGAGCGTCTCACCACTGAGTGTCGTTCCAGTGGGTAAAGATACACATTCTGTACAACATTGCACTTGGATGCAAGCCAGCTACTTCAAAGACAGACTGTAACCAAGAATTAGGAAAAATGACCATGTTGGGCTTATTGAGATGGTGTGTTTTTCCCCAGTGTGGTGCCTTCCTAAAGGGTTTTCCAGAGGATTTTGGACTTACCTCCCTGTGTGTCTCCCTCACATGATAAGCAACTAGTCAACATGTGCAAAGCACACATTTGGTAAGTGCACCAGAGCCGGAGTCTAACCCCAGGTCAAGGCTGCTTCGACCCAGCCCTGAAGCTGTGCCTTCAGCAACGCTGACCCTGGAAGTCCAGAGTAGGACGGCCACCATGTATTCCTTGTTACTTCACGTTACTTATTCTAAGTACTTGTGGGTTATCAGATTTCGCCTTCAAAACAACTGTGTGGTGGATACTATTGTTATCAACCTATTGCAAAGGAAAAATCTGAGCCACAAAGAGATTAAGTCACCTGCCCAGGGTCATCCGCTCGTAAGTGGTAGAGGTAACAATAGCTGGAGCAGGAGAGCCAGGATTTCAAACCCAGGACATCCAGCCCCAGTGTCTACACTGCAGTGCGCTGTGCTGTCAGTCCTTACAGGGCAAAGAACGGGGAGCCTTAGAACAAAGCCATGAGGCCGCAGTGAGCACCGGAGGCCGCCA
Organism: Tursiops truncatus; assembly: GCF_011762595.2. Taxonomy (NCBI): domain Eukaryota; kingdom Metazoa; phylum Chordata; class Mammalia; order Artiodactyla; family Delphinidae; genus Tursiops; species Tursiops truncatus. The sequence continues at coordinate 149,712,868 of NC_047034.1, forward strand.
GAGGGCGCAGGGCTGCCAGCTGTGTGCCTTTCCTTGTTTGGAAGGTTTCCTTTACCACAGGGGCTGTGTTCTCTTCCTCTGCAGCCCCCAGAGCTGGGAGCTCCTACAGACAGGTAGGGACCCCAGTGGCCAGCCCTCAGACTCTGCTCCCGCATCAGAGCTTGCTGGAGGGAGCCGAGGAGCCCTCTAGTCCTCGGCGATAAACATACTGGGGGGGGCCCACTGCAGAGTGGCCTCTGAGTCTGCTGCCTGGGCCCAGCCCTCCTGATGCCCACTGTCACCTACTCTGAGGTTAGGGTGGGGAAGGTCACCCCACCATCAACCCCAGATCTGAGTTTCCTGAGGCTCTGCATTCCTGGGACCAGTTGACGTCTTGTTTAGGCAAGTGGCCGGGCCTGCCACACACCTTGCCACGGGGCATCTACCCTTGTCCTCCCAGCCCTGCCTCTGAGCCCACACACGCTCACACAGCGAGTCCCGGGGCCGTCACAAACATGATGATTATTGCCACTATTTGCCAGGCCCTGTGCCCAGTACTTGACAGCAATTATCTGAGTTAGCACTCCCAGTTACCTTGGAGGTTGGTGTCATTATCCTCCTTTTACTGCTGGACATTGCCACTCAGAGAGGTGAAGTCATTTGCCCCAGGTCACCATCAGTGAGAGGTTGGCAAGGGGACGGGAACCCAGAGCTGCCTTATTGCGGTCTGCTCTTCCCACTGAGGGCCTTGGCCTCTTCCACAGCACTCCCCAGTTGCCCTTGATCTCCCTCAGGGCCATTCACCACACCCATCCCAACCCACCCTACCCTAGCATGGGGCCTGAGCTGATGTCACTGGGTGAAGGCCACCCCTCTCATGATGCAGCCCCCAGAACGTCAGAGAGGCAACTTCCTGTCCCAGACAATGGCAATAAAGACGTCCGAGCGCACTTCCCACCCTTCCCATGCCTGAGTGACGTCCACAGGCAGAGGCCTTCCTGGGAACGGTCCTCTGGTTCCATGTGAGAACGTGTGAGTGCATGAACTCTGACTGGGTGTGGGGGGGTGCGGTGTAGGTCCTATAAGTCAGGGTAACTGCGAGTGCTTGTGTGACTCCGATTGTGCTCACGAGGCCCTCCGTGTGTGTGAGCCAGACCTTGTATGTTGGTGCTTGTGTGTCTTGTGATGGTGTGCTCATGTGTCTGTGCCTGGATATGTGATTGTGTCGCCTGCATGATTGCGTCTGTGTGCCTCAGTGTGTCTGTGTGTGATCGTAAGCCGCAGACAGGAGACAAAGCATTCTGCCCAGGGCAGGGAGGGCGGGATGGCTCCCCACGCAGGTTCTGGCTTCCTCCTCCCTTCCTAACCTTGTTAGCCACTCGAGTCTTCCCCAGCAGCCCACGTCCCCAGAGACATTTGCCTGGGATAGAGCCGGGTTCCCAGGCACACTCAGGGTTAGGCCCTGCAAATCCAATACAGATGAATTCTTCCCCTTTTCTCATCACATCCTTGGCCTGGCCGCTGTCACTGCTTCTCCCCACTGTGGCCCTTTGGACTGGATCCCAGATCTATCTATACCTGCTCCTGCCCCCAGGCAGCTCCTACCCTCCTCCTTGCACCCCGCAAAGCTTCCTGGCCAGACCAGAAGCTGGTCCATTGTGAGTTGCTGGCCTGTGGCTGATCGTGTTTTCTGCAGGCGTCAAAGCCCAGAAAAATACATGAGGCAATGGAAAGAACACGAACTCTGGAGTCAAAAGAACCTAAAGTTCCATCTGGGCAAGACGTTGCTCTCTCTGAGCCTCAGCCTCCTCATCTGTATAATGGGATTAAAGTGTTGATGGGCTCATCCATGAGAAGTCAGATGGAAGCAGCCAGCACGGGCCCTGGCACGCTGTTGGTCCCAAGGACCCATCTGCCTTCCCTGTCTGCCCTCCTCCCTTGCTTCTCTTGCACACGCCAAGACCCATGGATACCCCAGCACACCATCCTTCCAATCACCCCTGGCCCTCCCAGGGTACTGCTGGGGGTGGAACACACCCCTTCCCTCCTGGACCAGTGCAGCAGCCATACCTAGACAGTCCGCTCCCAACACCAAGGGCCATGATGGTCTTTCTAAATCACAGCTCTTCTCATGGTCTTCCCCTAGCTTCCCACTGTCACCGGGTGAAGGGCAAAATGCCTTAGCCTGGTGTTTAAAGCCTCCTCTGGCTGCCCACCCACAGCCCCTCTTGAGACACTCTCTGCTTCAGCCCATCCTCCCTCCCTTCCCCTGTGTGCTTCCTGTTGCCAGGCCTTTGCCATATAGCCCCCTTCTCTGTGGGTCCAAATCCTCCCATTGATCAAATCCTCCCAGTTCAAATGCCACCTGGTCTGGCAAGCATCCCCAGACCCGGCCACGGGGGGACCTTTTCTCCCTGCGGAGCCCCAGGGAGTTTGTGCCCGTGTCCTATCCTCCCTCTAGCCTGTGGGCTCTGAGGCACATGGCAGGAGCTGCAGGTGGGTCTCCCTCCTTCCCTGACAGCCTTCGGGTGTGATGGGTTGTTTCCATGGCCAACGCCCAGAGCAGGCCAGGGTGTGGCAAAAGGAAGCCCTGCTGTGTGGGGAGCAGATGGTGAATGGAGCTCCCCCAGTGCCTTGTCCCGGCCAGACCATGGGGATGTGAGATGACACTGCCGAGCAAACAACCAGACACACCCTCTGTCTACTCCCCAGCTGCCCCCGCAGAGCATCACGGGAAAGATCCTGCCCACCCCAGCGCCTGGGGGAGGGGAGGGAGCCCGCCACCCCTGCCTGGACTTGGGCTCAGGCCAACAGGCTTCAAATTCCCACTCAGCCATCCACTTTCTCTGTGGCCCTGGGCACTCTCCCAGGAGCCTGGTTTCCTCCTCTGTACAACGGGTATCGCTGCCCTGTAAAACAGGGTCTGACTCAGTGGTTGGGCCTTTCTTCTTCTCCTTCCCCAAAGATGGGGGTCTGGGGCTAGGAAGACAGGACAGGAGGTATGAACCGAATAGAAGTTTAGCTTTTCTTTGGCACTTGTGAGAACTGGCCTCTGTTCTGGAATTTACAGCTTTGTGACTGCAGCTGGTGCCAAGTCCACCTGGCAATGAGTCTGAAAAGTTGTGCCTTCCTCTAGGCTGAGCTAGCCACACACCTGTGTCTGTGCTTCCCTCGCTGTTGGCTGGGTGCCCTCGTGCAGAGAGCCACCAGTGAAACTGCTCCCGGAGCTTCTGTCCGCACCTTCAGGAAAGTCATGCTTTCTTACCCTCTCTGGGCCTCTGAGCTTCAGTGTGCCCACCTATAAAATGGGGTTCTATAGTGATTTCTTATGTATTCCCAAAGCTATTGGGAGGTTCACATACATCGTGATGCCTTCCTCATGCAGTTCTGGGCTCTCAGAAGAACCTCCAGGACATGTATGCAAGCAGGATGCGGAGGCTGTAAAGTGTGGGCCACAGCCTCTTCATGGTCACACAGATCAGCATGGGAGTCTTCAGACTCCCACCCGGGCTCTGTTCCAGGCCTTTCTCCCTAGGGTCAGCTGAGGCCTCCAGCCTGCAGGGAAGCAGAGCCAGGCCTGGGAGGGCTGGGCCTCAGTGGACCCAACTTTAACAGGCACCCTGGAACCATGACGAGGTCACCCAAACACAAGAGTTCAACAATCTCTAGGCCAAAAGGAATGGCATCAGCATCCTCACAGAGACCAGAGGGCGGCCCAACAGCAGGGGAAACCCACGCAGCTGCCAGCAGTGGGTGAGGGGTGGCTGGGCTGCAGGGCTGGGTCTGGTTTTCACACCTGTAAAGCACGTAGCCTAGAGTGAGTGTTTGATCAACATTCGCTGCTATTCTTAATGTTATGATTATTACTAATACCACGGCCTTCCTGGTCTCCTGAGAGATCGGGGCTACCCACTAAGTGCCAGGCCTTGTATGGGTACTGGGGCCACGATGGAGCAAGACACAGGCTCTGCTCTCAGAAGCTCGTAGGAAAGTGGGCAGGACAGATAGTTTGGTAGGTTTTATAAGGGGAGAGTATAGGAGGCTGGTGGAGCCCAGAGGTGGTGGGGATGGTCTTAACACAGGCCTGCTGGGGCTGGAAGTCAGGACAGTTTTCTCGGCAACCCAAAATTCAGTGTAGTTGTTATTGTCTCCATTTTTCTGACGCAAAAACTGAGGTTCAGAAAGGGCACACAGCTGTTCACTGATGGAGCTAGGACTCTACCCCAGGGCTGCCTGGCTCCAAAGCTGGAGCTTTTTCACCTACAGCACCCCAGGTATGGGCCCCTTCTTCCTGGCCCACTCCTAGGGAGTCTTTCGGGATCCTGGGTGAAGGGTGAGCAGGGGCCTGACCATGATGGGCCTTGAATGCCAGGCCAGGGAGTCTGGGCTTCCTTCTGAAGGTTTGGGGCAGCCATTGATGGGTTTTCATGTGGGGAGGCAGGTAGAGGTGGCATGGCCTGGGAGGCTATGGAGGTGTGAGAGTTTGCCAGAAGGGGTGGCCTTTGGATGTGAGGTGCCCAAACAACCCAGACCCACTCACCCCCCTTAAGAAATGATGAGGGGTGTTGGTGTGCTGGGGAACCGAGGCCACAGGACTCAGGTGGGGGCCTGGGGTGATCCAGAACCCCAGGCTTCCAAGAGGACCCCAAGATCCAGCAGCTTCGATGCAGGAGAGGAGGGAGGGGGTCTGAACTCACACCTAGGCCCAGGCTGGGCCAGGGAATTGGCAGGGGTGGGAGGGGCGTTAGTTCACATTTCCCAGGGGAGATGTCAGAGGTAGGGTTGGGTAGGTCAGGGCCCGAAGTGCTGAGGCCTGTGAGCCGTTTCCTCTTTCTCACAGTGTGGAGCTTACATCACTCCCACACACCCGCTCCACCCCAGCCTTGCAGCAGGTAAGCCCCGGCTAAGGGGTTATGGGAGAAAGAGGCTTCAGGAACCAGAGGCCCCTCCCTTTACCCCCAATCCCACTGTAACCTAGGAGGGGAAAGACTGAAAAGCCAAAGGGAGCCAGAAACAGGGCTCCTGCAGCCCACAGCGGCCACACCGAACCCCATCCTTCATGCTAAACCAAACCCCAGTCCAGCCTGAGCCCCGCGCTTAACCCCAGACCCAGCCCCAGTCATAAACCCCACCCACACCTCCAACTTAAACTGCAGACTCAGCTCCCGCCTTAACCCTACCACAGAACCCTAAGCTAACCCCAAACCAACCTCCATGTCAGCTACAATCCCCACATCGACCCAATCCTAGCTACACCCCTGATTCCAAACCTAACCCTGACCCTCACCCCACACCCAAGCTCAGCTCCATCCTGACCCTGACTCAAACCCCAATCTGAGTCCTAACTTGAACTCCTATCACTATCTGCTACTTCATCTTGCCCTAATGTAACTCCAGTCCCAGTTGGTAACCTAAGACTGATCTTAACCCAGCTTTCACCCTAACCCAGCTCAAGTCCACCCAACCCCAATTCCAACCCCAGCGCCAGCCTCAGCTGCACTCCTGATCTCTACCTGTGCTCACCACCATCCCAATCACAATACATTCTACCCTTATGTGTATCTCTAGCCTCACCTTCAACCCAAACTCCATCCGTAACCCTAAGGTACCCTATCCCATCCCTAACCCTCTGCTGGGGCTCATTCCCACCCAGCTCTCAGCTAGCAGCGGCCACCATGTGGCTGGACTGGACATGTAGACTTCAGCGTACACACACACACACCTTGCATATACTAACACACTTCAACTTACACACACTCCTCAGTGTACACACACACACTAGAAAAGGGAGGGAATCTTAGTCTGGTTCTGAGGACTAGCCTGAGAGGGCAGGTTGGCCAAGTGTTTCCTGCCCCTCCCTTGGGCTGAACCCCTTTGAAGTACCCTCCAATTTCCCCTGCAGTGTTGACTTTTCCCACCCAGGGATTCCCACCCCCACTCCTTTCTTTGGAGCCATCCTGGCTTGCAGCCAGATTGGTTTGTAGATTAGAACAAAGCAGCTCCCAGGACTCCCCTTCCTCCGTGTCCTGGAGGCTCTGCTCACAAAAGAATACAATGAACACACACTATGCCGGGGTACAGTCCTCATGAGGGTCAGAGTCTAGAGGGGCAGAGACACACACCCAAGTAATCCAACTCAACAAGATCCCCAGTAGGGGAATGTATCTGGTTCTGTGAGAACAAAGAGAGGTTATTTAGCTGAGGATGCAGTGGGGGTTATTTGATCTGGGCCTTAAAGTTTAAGTAGGAGTTCACCTAGTGACAAGGAAGGAAAAACCTTCCAGGCAGATGGAGTAGCATATTCAAAGGCAGGGATGCTGGGAGAGTTGAGCCTGGCAGGAAAGGCCAGGGTGGGGGAGATTAGGCTGAGTTAGTTGGGGGAAGCAGAGCAAAAAGAGGAGGGACACGGTGTGGGCAGGGGGTGGGGGGGATGGTTAGAGGGGCAGGGGGCAAGGGAATCAGGAGGGAGTGGGGAGAGCACATCCAAGGATGATCTGAGGCTGCAGGACAGGCAGGACAGCAGGCCCAGCACCAGATGAGAACAGGCTGTGGCTCAGATCGGCAGGTGGTCTCCAGAGGGGCCAACGGGGACCAGAAGCTGTTGTGGCTATTGAACAAAGTAATGATAACTGAAGGATCTTTTACTGAGTGCTTTCTGTATGCCAGGCATTGAGGTAAGCATTTTTATAACCTCATTTAATTCTCAAAATAACCCCACGAGGTACGTATTATTATATTGGTCCCCAGAGAGGATACAAGGGGTCCTGATGTTCAGAGAGGGAAACAATTTGTCCAGATTCACACACATAGGAATGGGGCAGTAGATGGGACTCGAACCAGGCCTGTGGATGGCAGAGCTGAGTCCTTCCTCAAAGTCACAGTGGCCAAACCTAACGCCTGCCTTGGTAATCTCATTTCTTAACACTTGAAGCCCCCTGGCAACCTCCTCCTCCCCCGCAGGCTGAATTACTCACATTTCCTCGATTATTCCAGGCCTATTTCACCTCCCTGCTGTCTCACGTGTAGTATCCTCTGCAAGAAACGGCCTTCTACCCTCAGCCCCTTCTCCAAGAAAATCTCCACCCATTCTCTAAACCTCCTTTGGGAAAGCTTCTTGAACTGCCCCGCCCCTTGGCTGGTCGAATGGCCCCTCCATTCCTCATGCCCACCCACTCCCCTAATCACCCTGCATCGCCACTGGTCCTCCCTCTTTAAGGGCTGGGCTGGGTCTGCAGCCCCACCCTGGCGCATGGCGTGGCCCACAGTCATCAGTGAGTGTGAGTGGTTGGTCCTGAATGCAGGACCCAGCCCAGCCATGGGTTAAAGTGGGAGTCCAGGAAGGGGCTGGGGCTCTGACGGCCTCCCCCGACTGATTTCTTACCGGCCAGGGCTGTCTTGGGCCTTATCTGATTAGGGTTAAGTTGACAAGCAAGCAGATGAGACACTGGCAAAGACTCCTGGGTTACTCAGTAACCCTGCTCTCTTTAAAAGTCCCACTGTTCTCCCCTTGCATGCAGAACCAAGCCCTCTTCTCTCTTGGGCGCTGCTGCCACGAACACCTTCCTGCTCTCTGCACTGTGCCTCCTGGGGGCCTGGGCCGCCCAAGCAGGGGGAGTCACCGTGAAGGTAAATTCTCCGTCCCTACTGTGGCCCAGCTGGCTCTCTATGTCCAGGGCCCAGGGCCTGTCCCCTGATAGAGCACCCCTCTGGGGACGGAGTGGGGAGTATGTCTAAGGCTTGACTCTTCCCCAGGGACCCCCTTCTCAGTCCTGCCTCTTACGCCTTCCTCTTCAAACTTGGAGAAAGAACATCAGGTAGAGAAAAGAGAAACAGTTTGGGAAAGGCAGGTGATTAGCCAATTTACAGAGTGCCTGCCATGACCAGGTTCCTCCAGTATGTCACCGTGACGCCAGGATCACCGTGGCAAGAGGGAGTATTAGTCTCAGTTTTCAGAGGCGTCAAATAGAGCCTCAGAGAGATTCTGTAACTGGGCGTGGGCACATGGTTGGGAAGGGAAGGAGCTTGATTCAGTTCCAGACCTTCCTCCTCAGCCACAGCCCTGGCCTGGGTCTCAGGAATCACCTGGACAGCCTGGAGGTCCTGACGGAAGGGTGTGCCCATTGGTGTGGATGCCGGCCGTAGGCCAGCCTGGTACTCATCGGGGGCCCCATTCTATCACAGCCAGGCCCCGGGAGGCCTTTTACTGCTTCTCAAACATCAGCCAGGCAGCAGGCTGGAGCCGGGAGCCAGGGGATCAGCCCACACTGCTCTCAGGCAGGGGTGAAGACAACTGGGACACAGCCACGTGGATTCAGGATGCCTGAGCCTTGGTCCCAGCTCTGTGCCTCTCCCTACAAATCAGCACAGTGGCTCCCACTAATAGGCACCTATTGTGTCCCTGCCGCTTCGCATCTGTCTTCTCCATTCCTCATATAACAGGCAGACCCTAGGATCCCAGAGTGTAATGACCCGTCCATGGTCGCAGAGCAAAACCAGGATTCAAGCCCAGTGTCTGGCTCTGAGCTCTGACCACCTTATATTGCCCCGCAGTGGAGCACCTGGCTCCCGTGTGCCGCAAACACTGTTTGAGTGTGAGCACCGGGGCTGGAGAGGGGGCGGTCCTCGGGGAAGCGGCCAGGGAGCAGGCTGTATGTAGCCTGGCCTCACACCCTGGACATGTCTCTCTCAGGATGGAGAGTTCTCCTTTTCTCTGGAGTCAGTGAAGAAGCTCAAGGACCTCCAGCAGCTCCAGGAGCCTAGGAGGTCTAGAAATACTGGTGGATCCCTCGTTCCCATCCTCTGTAGCTCCCTGAGGTTTCCCGAAGAACTCAAGCCTCTCTGCAAGGAGCCCAATGCCCAGGAGATCCTGGAGAGGCTCGGTGAGTAACCCCCTCTCTGAAGGGCGGGGCCCAGGAATTCCCTGATTGGTGGCACTTGAAGGAGAGGTGTGTTCTGATTGGTGGGATTCCGAGGATGAGCTCTGCTCTGATTAAGCCCTCTGCTGTGTGTCCTGGTTTGTCTGGTCTCGGCTGTAACGCCTTTCTGGGTAGGCTCTCCGCCCTGATTGGCCGGCTTGCCGTACTTGTGTCCTGGTTTGGGGTGGGAAGTGCCGCTGGTCAGAGAGGACAGGCCTGGGTTTCTCCTGGGTAGCGGATGTTCAAACTCTGGCTCAAGGGACGGCGGGAGCTTTGGGCAGAGGAAGCTGCTCTCACGGGGCCCCGTTTCTCCTGTCCAGAGGCCATCGCCGAGGATCCGAGCACGTGTGAGATCTGTGCCTACGCTGCCTGTGCTGGATGCTAGGACGGCGGGTGCTCGCTACCTTCTGTCCCTCCCCCGCAGGCCGCTCCCCCTCCTCGCAGCTCCACCTACCCAGAATGGAGGAGTGACGAGAGGGCAGCCTGGGGAGGCCCAGCCCCTGCCCGCATCCGAGCTGCCGGTACTTTCCAAGATCCACCCCCACCGGCGGATAATAAACCAGATTCCAGAGTCCTCCTGGTGTTGCTTTCATTCCTTCTTTCATCCCACTTTATGAATGCCTACCCTGCCCTCGCCAGCTCAGGGTTTAGTGTGCTAAGTGCAAGAACCCTGCTCTTCCTGCTAAGCCAGTATCGGTACTGCCCCCCACTCACAGACGCCGAGGAGACTTGAATCCAACGACCACCAATGGAGGAGGTGGAACTTCTGCTTTTCTTTCATGATCCGTAAGCCACATGTGAGCTCCTGTGCTGGTTTGGATGACCGACACAAGCACTGAGGGGCTATGAGATCAGCCCCTGGCCGGAGAGTGTTCAGGGGGCCTCAGAATCTGGCCCCGTCCTGACCACTTCAGCAATGCCTCCTGCCCTCCCCCCAGGGCCCACACCCCAAGCCATAGTTCTCACTATGTCCTCTGCTCCCCTCACCTCTGCTCACCCCTGATCTCTTGGGAGATCCCTCCTCCCAAGGTTGCAGGGGTGCCTGATGAGATGGGTGGTGGGGTAGAATTATTTAATGCTCCTACTCTGGAGCCAAACTCTCTGGGTGTCAGTCCAGGCACTGCTTGTTACCAGCTGTGTGACTTTGGGCAGGTTACTTAGCCTGTTCTCTCCCCTACTTCACAGGGGTGAGTGAAGATTAAATGAGGTAACACAGGGAAAACTCTTAGAGCTCCACCGGGCCCAGTGTGAGCGAGCACTGTGCTGATGCTATTATTATTATTATTATTTCTGTCTAGATGGCTCTGCCTTGTGCCTGGCACATAGCAGGTGCTCCCTCAGTGGCAGTTCCCATTATTGCCTCCTTCCCAGGCAGGTGGGAGACGAGGCCAGATGGTGAGTGGGCTCAGTTTAGACTTGCGGGTTGGTACTGGGGAGGCACAGAAGGGTAAGGGGCACTGCTGGAGCAGCACTGCAGTGTTCCTCTGGCTTGGTGGGCATAGAGAGCCTGCAGGATGTAGGGCAGGGAGGAAGCTCTGGCCTCGCGGGGGAGAGAGGATGGGACAGGGAGGGAGGCAGTGATGATAGAGGGATGGGAGGGGCCCAGAGAGACGCAGGAGGCATTGCAAAGGCCCCTAGCCAGACTTGCTGTGGGGGGAGGACCGGAAGGAGCCAGAGCTCCGAGGGGTGTGGCCTGGGAGGCTGGGAGGTTACAGGACGATGGAGCACAACTGGGCAGACAGGAGGAGCAGCTGGTCTGGGGGAATCCACCATGGGCTTGGCCCTGGGAGCTGAGTTCAGAGGGCATGGCCCCTTTGTACCTGGCTTTTCTCCTCTCTGGCTGCCCGGGACAGAGGCCGGGGAGGAAGCCACCCTGTGGAAAGCCCTTCTCCCAGGAATTCCCAGTCTTGTCTCTTGGCCTTTAGTAGAGCACTGAAGGCCCCTGGGGGAATGCAGTGGCTGCAGGACATCCTCCCTTGAGTGTCATTAGCTGCAGCTGGGGCCTGGAGTCACAGGGAGGCGGTAACATGATGGTTCAAAGTATAGACTCTGGCCCAGACTTCCTGGGAAGAAGCCTGCTTTGCCACTTTGCTGAACCTGTGACCCTGGACTAATTAGTTCTCTCTGTACCTGGGTCTCCTCATTCGTAAAGGTAATGCGAATATTACCTGCTTCACTGAACTGTTGTGAGGACTCGGTGAGTTAATACCTACAAAGCGTTTAAAACAGTACCTCGGGTATAGCAAATGCTCAGAAGATGCTGGTACTATTAATATTCCTTAGGGCCACCAGGATGGAGCGAGGGAAGGAAGGCCTTCCATATGGAGCTGGCCAGGCAGTCCCGGGGAGCCCCAGAAGGAGGGTAAAGGTGAACTCAGGCAGGCCCGGGGCAGAATCAGCCCCGAAGGGGCACCACGTGGTTCCTCCCTCTACCCCCTCCACTGCAGTCCCACCTACGGGAGGGAGCCCCCCGTCCCTTCCCCAGCCCCACCAGGAGCACAGAAGCTCTGGCTCTGCAGCTGGGCCAGGACTTGAGCTCAGCTTGGGAGGTCAGATGGATCTGGGTGCTCTGTAGCTCCCCAGCCCGCTGATCATGGGCGACTCCTTTCCACCCAGAGCCTCACTCCTTCGATATGAAACAGAGCAACTCCTCAGGCGAGGAAGCCATGAAAACGCCTGACACAGGAGCCCAACCCCCCCAGCTTCCCAGGCAGCTCTGCCTGTGGCTCCTGGGGGTGAACAAATGGACGCCTGACTCTGCGTGTAGGTGGGGAATCTTTATTCAGCAGCAGGGCTGCCTCAGGGGCCACACTCTCCTCCAACCGTGGGTCCAACTGCTTTGTGTCAGATCCAGCTGCTCGGGCCCTGCAGGGCGGGGTGGGGGGCAGGGATGACCGTGGTGGCGGGGACCCCCAGAGCCTGGATGGGGGTGGGTGCTGTGAAGGCAGTGGGCGGGGGTGGGGCACGGTGTCCAGGGTGGGCTCAGGGCACCCAGGCCATCTTAGCTGCAGCCAGTACAGGCAACATTCACGCACAGCTCGCAGTCATCAGCAGCGATGGTCCCTGGGCAGAGGAGAAAACTGGTCAGCTGAACCTGAACCTGAAACATCTGTGGTCCAAGGAGCCACTGACCAGGCAGCCAGAGAAGGCCTGCTTCTGAGAGGGTTGGAGGCAGGGGCCTGGCATCCTTCTCATAGATTAAGAGCAAGAAAGTTTAGAAGTGTGAGCAGCTTGGGCTCAAGTCCCAGGTTCTGTCCTCTTAGCAGTGCCTGGGCAAGTCACTTAAACTCTGTGCCTGAGTTTTCCTGCCTGCTCGACTGTGTCAGCCTGACAGAGGGGTTGTGAGGAGAGCTTGCAGGCAAAGAGATTGACCCGGGGCCTGGCACTTAGTAGGTGCTCAATAAATACTAGCTACTAGAGATTATCATACTAAGTGAAGTAAGTCAGAGAAAGACAAATATCCTATGCTATCACTCATGTGGAATCTAATTTAAAAAGTTACAAATAAGCTTATTCACAAACAGAAACAGACTTAACAGATGTCGAAAACAAACTTGTGGTTACCAAATGGGAAGAGTGGGGGGGGGGATAAATCAGGAGCTTGGGATGAACATACACACACTACTATATATAAGATAGATAACCAACAAGGACCTACTGTATAGCACAGGGAGCTCTACTCAATATTCTGTGATAACCTATATGAGAAAAGAATCTAAAAAAGAATGAATAGATGTGTATGTATAACTGAATCACTTGGCTGTACACCTGAAACTAACACAATATTGTAAATCAATGATACTCCAATAAAATCAAAAGAAAAAAAGAAAAAATACTAGCCAGTTGCCGCGTTCTCCTGGCCAGCTGTTTCATCCCTCACATTTCAGCTTAGATGTCACCCCGTCTTGGAAACATTTCAGATCCCGTTATGTAACAGGGAAGAGTCAAATCTGACTACATGTTGGATCTGTTGTTTCTTTTACTTTATCCTTTTCTTTCCGCTGCTTTTGTTCACTAAAAGGATACTGTCTACACATAATGGCCTGCCTTGGGGAACCCTGCCCCTTTGCCTGAATGTTAAACCAAAGTGCTATTGTTCAGGGAAGCATCCTGACCCTGTCCACCCTGTGGATGGCTGCAAGAAAGAAGAAATTAACACATCCCCTCCCAGAGGCTGGCCATTCCAAGGGACATTTGCAAAACTTATGGCCTTTTTACTTTATTTCCTCATCTCCTCCCCGTCTCTGTTCTATAAAAGAAACTGGCATCCAAACCCCGATAAGATGGTTTTCTGGAGACCTTAGTCTGCCATCATCTCGGTCTGCTGGCTTTCCAAATAAAGTTGTATTCCATGCCTCAACACCTCGTCTCTGATTTATTGGCCTGTCGTGCAGTTGGACTCAGTAACACTTATGCCACTGTGGACGTGAGCCATCTGTCTCCCGTGTCCCCGCTGTGCCTCCTCCATCATCCCACTGCATTGCAATCGTTTTTATGGGTCCGTTTCCTGTGTCCCTTTCCCCCCAATCTGTGTAGTCTTGGAAGTAGGCTGATCACCCCGTCCAGGCTGCCAGGGACTGAAGGGGTTCCTGGCATGCCTGATTTCAGTGCCCCAACCGGGGAGGCCAGGGGCTTGAGTTTCTTGAATCTCCCTGTTCTCAGCCACTGGGTGTTTAACAGAAACCACACGAGGTAGAGGAGCTAGGGTGTGGGGAGGAGAGAGAATGAGGGGCAGGAGTCTTGCCAGGGGTGGGGGGACTCACTCAAGTCCTGGAAAATGCTGTCTGCTTCCCCAGAGGCACAGATGGGCTGGAGGTCCAGTGGCAGGGACGGGTAGTGGCACATGGAGGACTGGGATCTCTGGGTTTTCAGGTCAGGGCTGGGCACCCATTGCCCCTCCAGGTCATTCAGCTTCTTCACCGATTCCAGCTGGACCTGGAAGCCTTGGTACTGGAGGAAGAGAGAGAGGAGACGGGAGGGTATCAAAACCTGAGCAGGAAGGGGGTGGGGCACTGCCGGGAGACCAGGGTTTCCCGGGCCCCGCAGATCTTCCGTGTTCTCACGGAGTGGGAACGTCAAGGTCACACTCGGAAGACCGCCTGCGTGGAAGGTGGGGCCTGGTACTTCACACCCCTGTGTCACAGGCTAACTGGGAGATGAGGTCGAGCAGGGCCGTGGAGCACGTTGGTTCAAGGCGTGGGCTTTGAAGGCCAGGGGACTTCGGTTCAAATCCCAGCTCTTCCCGACTGGCTGACCATCTCTTCCCCACTCTGAGCCTCATCTGACAAATGGAGATAATCAAACTCCACTGCTCTCTGGTGCCTGGTACCCAGGGCACCCTCGATAACTGCCTGATTGCCCTTGAACTGACATGGTAAAATGATGGCAATGCCTAGTCTAGCCAGCTGGGCTCCAAAGCCAAGGCTGCAGGGGGAAGCTGACACCGCTTCCCCAGGATTCCCTTATTCCTTCCCAAGGAGGCCCCGCCCAGAGTCAGGAATGTGCCACCCAGGAGCCCAGCGGGCAACCTGCCACACCCACAGGCAGACCCTGTTTCCAGAAGACTCCTAGTCTCACAGCTGCCCTGGAAGGAGACCCAGATTCCCTGCTGTCTTCTCTCTGGGCCTTTGCATATGCTGTGCCCTCTGTCTGGAGCTGTCGGTGACCTCTGCGCCGGGCTACCTCCTGCTCATGCTGCAATGTCAGCTCGAGTTACCAGCCAGGGCAACTTTTTCTGGTGACCCTCCGCCCTCCTCCCCATACATGGGTGAATACAGAGAGTTGTGGGAGCATCAAAGAAGTCTCCCTTCCCCTCTGGGCTCTTCAAGGGCAGGGATCACGTCTTGTTCCACATCTGAACTCTGACCGAGAGGGGCATTTGAGGAGAGCGATGCTGAACGACCATAATTTATTGTTATTATCATCACCATCATAGCCCCCATTGACATCCCAGCTGCTCCCCCCAACCAGCTGTGTCCCTGGGCTGTGATTGGGTGTTGGGCTGAGCCCTGGGTCCTCAGCTCTCCTCAGTGAATTGCCCAGCATTCCCTCTCCATCCCAGCCTCTCACCATGGGGACCTTCAGGACAAACCTGGATGTAGACTGACTGTGCGCCCTGCAGCAGTACCAGGAAGACCGCAGCAACGCCACACAGCAGCAGCCCTGACAGTGCCCTGTGAGCCATCTCGTTCCCTCTGTGTCTCGCCACCGTCCACCAGGCTCCCACCTGCTTCCCCAGCTGACAGCTCTTTATAGGCCGGGTTCCAGCTCCCTGGTCACTCATTAACTGGCCAGCCAGGGTGGGGCTGAACAGCTGGCTGGCATCCTGACAAGCCCAGAGCCCATTCCCGGGAAAGGGGTTGGGAATGATAGGGGTAAGGAGGCCCAGAGCACACCCGAGCATGATGCAGTGTTAAGCGCCTGCCTTGTGCACAAGACAGCGAGCGAGTGGGGTGAGAGGGAGGCCATTTCACAGAAAGGGAAAGTGAGGCTCCAGAGGTAAAGTGTCTTGTCCCAGGTGACAGAGCTAGTCGATAGCAGGGCAGGTCCTCAGGCATCTGACCCAGCTCAGCCTAGGGTTCTTTCTCAGGTCAAAAGGTGCAGACAGACAGGTTGGTCCAGGGCAAGGTGGGCAGATACAAGGCTGACCTCAGAGTTCTCCATGCCCTCAGACCCATGTCTCTCCCACTCCCCTCTCCCCAGTTCTAGTTAAGGACCATCCCGATCGGTCCCTGCCCAGGCCCTCAACCTGCCTCTGCCTGCCATTTCCCATGGTGATGGGTACACTCAGGCCAGGTATTGTCCATCTCACCTGTCGGTGCCTTTCAGAAGCCAATAGCCTACCCCAGTATGGAGGAAAGAGCACCTGCCTTGGAGACAGATTGACCTGGGTTCGAATCCTGATCCTGCCGCAGCCGCGTGACCTTGGCAAGTCACATCGACTCTGACTGAGCCTTAGTTTTCTCTTCCATCAAATGGGCATAATGATAGAATCCACCACAAGAGGTCGCTGTGAGAGTTGATGGGGCTGGGCCCGCCTGAGCTCGTTCTCATCTGGGGGTAACTCGTGCTGTCACAGGTCCCTTCATTTCACAGTTGCTATGCGGGGCAGTGCATGACCTACGACCTCCGTGATTGAAGGCTGGGTCAGGGAGAAGTGGGCAAAGTCTGCAAGGGCGTCATCACCACTGCCAGCCAAGGCAGCTGTCCACAGCATCCGTCCCAGGGCTCTGCTCTGCCAGGCCTGGTGTGCGGTAGGTGCCCCGTGCGTAACATTGAATTGAAGCCCAGATAGCCCATCTGTCTATTTCAGGACCACTCTCCAGCCTGTGGCTAAAATCTGATGTCACTGTATTCCCTAAGGCTGATCCTCCTTGCACAAGCCTAATCCCATCTCGTGATTCTGCTGCTGCTTTCCACCTGCCTGAAATGCTCACCTCCTTCTTTCTTTTCTTGGGGGTGAAATGAAAACAGCTTGAGTGAACTTTGGTATTTCCTTTGTCTTGCTTTGAATACGGACTTTGACCTTTACTCTTATGAGTATGAAGAATTTAATAGACTTTCTTCCATGACTTCATATCTGTAAACTGAAATAACTGTCAGTAGCAATAACTCTCTTTTCTCTAATGTACAGGTGCCATGCTGTTCTATGGGCCTAATCTCATCCAATCTGATGGGACAGTGTAATAATTATCTTCATTTTACAGGCCCAACAAGTTCAGGCACTGTGTGAGCAGCAGGTTTTCTCTCTGGAATTCTTGCCTCTGCTCAGCTTATGGTAGAAGGAACACAGGCCTTGGATGTAAGAGATCTGGGTTCAAACCCAGACTCCAGCACTTCTCACCTGTGTGACCTTGCGTGGCTTCTCCAAGCCTCCATTTCTTCATCAGTAAGTGGAGGAAATAATGGACAACCTCACAGTGGCTATTGTGAGGAAGAACTGGACAGTCCCGTCCCAAAGGAGCCTGTGACGCTTCCTTTCCCCAGCACGTGCCTGGTCTGTGGGGGCCACGTCGTGAGTGGTGGTTTCCCTGCCTCTCCTTCCCCATGCAGCCCTCCCTGACAGGCCCCATCTCTGAACCTGCAGCTGGGACACTTCTGATCTTCGAATCCCCAGTCCTTGCTCTCTCCACCAAGCAAGCTCAGCCCCACTGGCCAGACACCAAGAGGCAAGGAACAAGCCCGTAGGTTTGGAGGCCCCGGTAGCCATGGTCTTCCCTTCTCTGTCTTTCAGCTCTGCCAGCCAAGGCCCATCATGTGTCACTCTTTTCCTGGGAACAAGGTGTGACTTCCCTGTCTGCCTAATCTGACTCAGATTCATATCTCAATGCTGCTTTTTCTAATCTCTTCACCAATGACCCACCATCCATCACGCCACAGAGGCACAGACACAAACCCTCGCCACTGCCCCCGTTCAGACAGTGTGTGTTGACGTTTCTCAGGGTGCTGGCTTCTTGAGGGACATGGGAAGTGACTGTCATGCCAGCTTCGACTCTGGTCTCTGTGTGGAAACCTTGAACACGGAGAAGAGTGGGTGGCAGTTAGCCTCTGTGTGTATTTGGGCCGCTCCTCTCTCCGCACTGGACTCGCTGCCCAGTGCCCACCGCCACGGTACCTCCCTGCCCCCAAACTGACCATTTCCCAGCAGCATTTGTCACACCTGACCACTCCATCTTTCTTGGAATAAAACACCTTCTCCACTTGGCTTCTGGGACACACGCTCTTCAGATTTTCTGCCAATTTCATTGGCCCATCTTCTCAGTTTCCTTTGTTGTTTTTTTCTTCTCTTCTTGACCTCTAGAGCTTAGAATGCCCCAGGGGCTCCAGAGTTCAGTCCTTGGACCACTTTCCTCTGTCTATAGTCACCCCCTTGGAGATCTTATCCAGGCTCAAGGACTTTAGTGCCATCGGTACCCTGTTCACTCCCTAGCCTGATCTCTCCCCTCAGCTCCAGACTCATTTATCTACCTCCTCAGCATCTCGCAGAACAGGTGAGGGTACTACCATTCACTCAGTTGCTCAGGCCAAAAATCTGGGGGGTCATCCTTGATGCCTCCCTTTGTTTTGATTGCCAAATTCCATTCATTAGCAAATCCAGTTGGCTCTACCTTCAAAATATTTCTAGACTCCAACTATGTCTCATCATCTCCATTGCCACTGCCAAGGTCCAAGCTATCACCATGCATCACTGGTGTCGTGGATTCTTGCAACAGCCTGGTATTAGTCAGGATTCTCCAGAGAAACAGAACCAATCCTGTTATATATTCATATGTATTCTATCTGTCTATCTATCTTCTATCTAGATTTATTATTTTATTAAATTTAATTAATTAATTCTTTAAAAAATTTTTATTGGAGTAGAGTTGATTTACAATTCTGTGTTAGTTTCAGTTGTACAACGAAGTGAATCACTTATACATATACCTATATCCACTCTTTTTTAGATTCTTTTCCCGTATAGGTCACCACAGAGTATTGAGAGGAGTTCCCTGTGCTATACAGTAGGTCCTTATTAGTTATCTATTTTATATACAGTAGTGTGTATATGTTAATTCCAATCTCTCAATTTATCCCTCCCGCCCCCTTACACTCCTGGTTAACCATAAGTTTGTTTTCTACATCTGTGACTCTATTTCTGTTTTGTAGATAAGTTGTCTAGATTTATTTTAAAAGATTGGCTCATTCAATTTTTGGAGCTGGCAAGTTTGAAATCTGTAAGGCAGGTTGGCAGGCTGGAAATTCAGATGCAGTCTTGAGTCTGAATTTTGCAGGACAAGCCAGCAGGTGGGAAACTCAGGCAGGGTTTCCATGTTGCAACCTTGAGGCAAAATTCCTTCTTCGGGAAACCTCAGTCTTTCTAAGGCCTTCAGCTGATTGAATGAAGCCCACATACATTATTCACTTAAACTCTACTGATTGTAAACATTAATCACATCGGAAAAAATATCTTCACAACAACATCTAGACTGCTGGTTGACCAAACAACTGAGCACCACAGCCTGGCCAAGAGAGGTCTCCAGACAGATCTCTCTGTATCCACTCTTGCCTGTCTTCAGGCCTCCAGGAGGCAGCCAGAGTGAGCCTGTTAAAATTTAAGTCAGACTGTGTCTCTCCTCTGCTCAAACCCACTAACAGCTTCCCGCTTTACTCAGGGTAAAATTCAAAGGCTTGCACTGGCCTTCCAGGTCCCTCTGGCTCCCCTCCACATCTCTGAGCTCATCTCTAAAAATTCTGCCCTTCACCCTCTGGGTTCCAGCTACACCAACTTCCTTGCTGTCACCCAAACTTGCCAAAAGTCGCTTACCTCGGGATTCTGCTCTTTACTCACGCACTTATGTAACTCACCCCGTCACTTCTTCCAGGTCTCTGCTCAAATGCCACTTCCCCAAAGAGATCTTTCCCGACCATCCTACCTCAGAAAGCTTCCCCATCACTCCTGGTTCCCTTAACCTGGTTTCTTGTAGCACCTGTCATAGACACACATTTCACTTCTTGCGTTTCTCTCACTACTAGAATGCAAGGAATTGGTCTATTTGGTTCTTCCCAAACAACATGTGGCACAGGATTGGTGCTTAATAAATACCCGATGAGTTCGATAAATGAATATGAGTCAAATGTTAACTCCACCAACCACTAGATGTTTGGTCTTGGAAAATGTCCTACTTCTCTGAGCCTTATTCATCTTGTTTAGCATCTTCCTGCCATATGTAAGGGACCTGGTGACTGTTCAAAAAATGTGAAGACATTTGTGAACTAGTGTTCCTAGTTGTGAAATCACTTGTTTATCAAGAAACAAAATCCTTTTTGTGTCGTATGTGCATAGCAAACTCTAGGGTATATAATAATTTAATTCACACATATTTATTGATGGCCTATTTTGTTCCAAGCACCATTCTAGGCACAAGGGATACAGCAACCAACAAGACAGACAAAGCCACTGCCCACAGAGCAGTGCTGGTTGTTTGGAAATGGTGGGTGGGTGGGGGTGTCAGAATAGGGATGTTGAGAAGAAGTTGGGTTCTAGACATTCGTTGAAGTCAGAACCCACAGGATCCTCTGTTCCCTTGGATGTGGAGGGTAAATGGGGAGGAGTCAAGGACAACTCGACGTTGTTCCACGTCAGATGGGGCTGCCACTTACTGAGATGGGAAGCAGGGATGAGCAAGTTAGGTGAGGGTCTGGAGAGTTCAGTGTGGTCATGTTGAGTTTGAGATGCCTACTTGACCTCTGAGTAGAGATATGGTATGGGCCACAGATATACATGTGTGGTCATCAAGGAGGATCTGATACTTAGAGTCTTGAAACTGGATTGAGAGAGTGACTGGTTGGAGAAGAGGCCAGTCCCAGGGCCAAGCTGTAACAGGGCCCTGCAGTATTTGGAGGTAAAGGAGAGCAGGAGGAACCAGCGAAGCCGATGGAGAAGGAGCAGGAGATGGGGCCCCAGAAGAGGGTTGTGTCTTCAAAGCCAAACGAAAAAAGTGTTTCAGGAACAACAGCATGCTCCCTGGGGTCAAACGCTGGGTTAGCTCTGGTAAAGTGAAGACAGAAACTGCCCCTGGATTTAGCTACGTGGAAGGGGCTGGTGACCCTGAGAGGATCAATTTCAGGAAAATAGTGGATGTAAACCTGATTGGAGTGGGATCAAGAGAGAAGAGGAGGGCTTCCCTGGTGGCACAGTGGTTGAGAGTCCGCCTGCTGATGCAGGGGACGCGGGTTCATGCCCTGGTCCGGGAGGATCCCACATGCAGCGGAGCGGCTGGGCCCGTGAGCCATGGCCGCTGAGCCTGCGCGTCCGAAGCCTGTGCTCCGCAACGGGAGAGGCCGCAACAGTGAGAGGCCCGCGTACCGCAAAAAAAAAAAAAAAAAAAGAGAGAGAAGAGGAGGACAGGAACAGACACAGTGAGAATGGAGGTCTGGCTCTAGAGCTAGAGAGCTTAACTTTCACTTTGAATTAAAGGGTAAAATGGAGAGATGACAAATTTAAAGAAAAATCGGTGTATTGGGTTGAACACCTAAGCAGAGTTGATCTAGAAGACCCTGTATGGGGAGTTGTATAAACCAAAGCGTAGTGGTTTTCCAGCAGCTTCCCTAATGAAATTTTGGCCATTTCCTGAAGAAGTGGGTGACCTAGTGAATGGCTCTATTTTTGCTATGGCCAATGGGAGACTCAGAACCAAATTTGTACCCCAATATAAGTAACTACACTGAATCTCATTCAACCTATGACTTCCCTTTTGACTCATTTCCCCAGTCTACCCATATTGTACTGATCTTGACGCACACACACACACACACACACACAGCCCTTTCAGGTTTGTTTGTGTTCTCCCCAGCTGCCATTGTCTTTATGGACTGGGGTTTGGGAACAGTGTTTAAACACAAATAAGTGGATCAGGGCTGCCCCCTGGTGTCAGGCAGGGAGCACTGCATGCAGAGAGATCCGAGCTGCCCTTGTCCGTAAGGCATCCTTCTCTGAGCCACCCCTTGAGAGTTAATGGATGAGGAGGCACATACTCTCTGATTTGAGGGGCAGTGGAAAGCCTCTGTCCCCACGTCTCCTCCCAGGGGTGGAGGGTCCTGCCAATGTGAGTGTGACAGTCTCCATAAGGGGAAGCGCATGAGGCCGTTAGGGAAAAGCCCCAGCTTGCTGGCTGGTGTCTGAGTCCTGTGGTCTCCAGATAGTGAATGCTGAGGTAAACGAGAAGACTGCAGTGGCGAGGGGAGGGAGGAGAAAGTGCAGGCCACAGGTGGGACATGGCACTGAAACTGGGGCTTGGGAGCGGCTAAGGGGCAGCCCGGGGCAACGGGGAACCACAGCGAGGGTGGGACACTTGGGCCTCCAGGGTCTGGTGTTGCCTGAGCTGCGCTGCTCTCTTGGGAGGAGATGGCGTGCCTCTGACCTTGGTTTTTGTTGATGTGTTTCTGCCTTCCTCCCCCTGTGGTCAAAGGTGTGTGAGCACGTGTGTGCATGCCTGCCTGCTGTGAGTACGTGTATATATGTGTGCACTTTGTGTCTATAGGTGAGTGTGTGTGTGCACGTGTGGTAGGTGAGTGCGTGTGTGTACATGTGCATGCGTGTGTGAGAGCATGTGAACACGGGTAGGCTGTCTGCGTCTGTGTGGGCCTCTGCACGTGTGAGTGGGTGGTGTGTGGATAGCTATGTGTAAGCGTGTGTAGGCATGTGCGTGTGGCATGTGCGTGTTTATGTCTGCATGAGTGTGTAAGCGGGGGAGTGCGAGTGTGTGCCGGGTGCTGGAAGGGAGGCCTCTGTCTCCTGGCTGTGGACAGGGGCCAGGTGGCCGCCGGGGTCCCTCTGAAGCAGGACTGGGCCTGGGCGCGGGGGCTCAGGACTGGGAGGGTGGAGGCCGGGCCTGGGGGAGCAGCCTTCGCGCAGCTGCCTGGAAGTTGGGGGATTAACGGAGGACCCGGGAAGGCGTCCAGCCCAGGGCAGCCGGATCCAGATGTTCTCGCTTCTTCAACTCCCCCAGCACCCTCCAGCAGCCGCCCGGATGCTGTGGTTTTGGAGTCAGGCAGAGCAGAGGTCACACTGCTGTGGGCTCTCGAGCAAATCATTCCCTTCACTGTGTCAGTTCTCTCGATGGTGACATGGAAACAGCACACTGTGGTGGCGGAAATGGGGTGACGGGGGCACAGCAATGCCAGCGAGTGTTCACTGGGGACTGACGATGAGCCGGCCCTGATCTAAGGGCTTTACAAGCGCAAGCACATGGCTTCCTCACATCCCCCTCGGTGGTAGAAAGCGTTCCTTTTCCAGAGAACACCGGGGCAAGGGAGGTTTTCTAACTCTCCTGAGGACACACAGCTTGTAAGTGGCAGAGCTCCCGAGCTGGTGTCATAGCACCATACACCTGGCCTGTCTGAGCCGTAAGTGGATATAAGGCAGCCCTCGCCGTGCTGGGCACTTTGTAGACCCTCAATAGCTGCCCCCTCGTCCCCTCTACCCTCTGTCCCTCCTAGGAGTTAAAGGCAACAGTTGAGGGAGAGGGTGAGTCCTCTTCACATCCCCCGTGAATGCAACCTCTCAGAAGTTCTGGGAGTCCTGGAATTTGCCAAAGAAATGACCTGGATGTTGGTTCACGTATCCCCACACTGGCAATGTGACAGCAACAGCAACATACTGCTATAGATGCATATACATGATGGTTAGCTGCAGTCCTTCATTCGGCCAACGTTTACTGAACTTCAGTTCTTTGCTGGGCACCAGGGCTCAGAAACGGATAAGACAGTCCCTGCCCTCAAAGGGCTCATGGTCCACGAGGACAGGTGAGGTCAATGCTGTGTGACAGACACGGGGCGTGGGGAAGCTCAGGAGGTGCCAGGAACCCCGAAGAGGCCCCACCTGCCTCCGGGGCGGAAGCGGGGGGCCCTTACAGCCGTTTGCTTACGTCTCATGCCCGGGATGCTCCTGAAGCCCTCTCCCATGTCCTGCCCCAGCCCGCTTCTTCCAGGAAGTCAGCCCAGACCACAGTCCTTCCTCTTCTTGGGAACTTCCGCAGCCCTTATGCACCCTCCATGGAACCCAGCCCCTGCTACCTTAATTGTTTCTGGTTTGGGCGCAAGGGACCCCTCTCCACAGTTAGGCTGCATCCCCTCCAGGACACAGCCTCCATCTCACATTCCTGAGAGATCCCAGCACCCAGGTGGTCCCACACAAGCCCAGGACACACCATCTTTACCGATGCTCCAGTTGGGGGTTCTTTGTTTGCAGCCCATGGGCTGAGCTGCTAAGGAAATCCTAACTGCTGAGTCAGGGACCCCCGCTTTGCCAAGCAGGATTGAGTTTCATTAAGTGGGGATGAAATACGAATTCCCCACAGCATTCATGGGATTGATGTCCAAGGCGCAGCTGCCATGTATGCTTTGAAATCTGCAGTTGGGGATCATTGTGAAACTTGATTGCTCTGTCTTGGGGACTTCTTAAAGTCCAACTCCCACAATAAGGCCAATCAGACTCCGCCATCAAATGTCAAATAGGAGCTAATGAACCATTCACAGGCTGGGGAGAGAAATCAGGCAATCTCTTATTTCAGGATTATCCCTTCCAAATATTGAATCTGAACCGTAAGCAGAATTTGCTCTAATTGTGTCCTCCTCACGGGTGTGGCGGATCATTGGCATTCGCTTCGTGTCTCGGCTTTCCGGAGGGAGGCTTGACGAGCCAACACGCTGCTTTCTGGAGGCACGTGCCCCTGGGGTACCACTCGACAGGGAGCGGGCAGGGGGTGCTGGGAGTCCTCCTGCCCCCCTGGCTGAGTCGGTTGAGCTCGATGTTGGCTGGGTGTCCCGAGGGCCTGTGTGGCAGCCTCTTTGTGGGAGAGGGCGGTCAGCATCGAAGGAGGGGGACGCACCCACATAAGCTCCACTGGAAGCCCGGGTGTGGCTTCAGGAGGGTCACGGAGCCCAGGGACAAAGGAATGTGTCTGGTCTCTACTCCTTAATCTGTTGCCTTGGGACCTGCAAAGGTTAGCACCTCGGCTGCCACCCTGTCGGCTGATGTCCAAGTACATATGCTGTTCTCTGGTGCCCCTTGGAAACATCTGGCTGGGTGAGTTGGGTTATAATAGAGGGTTTGCCATCACTTCGACCTGGGGCAGCACTATGACGCAGGAGGTGTTTACTCTCCTCTTGCTTCCTTTAGGAATTGAGGGTAGCACGGTGGTGAGTCATTCCCTGTGGCAGAGATGGCTGGCTGGCCATCAAAATTTCCTCTCCTCTCTCATACTACACAGTCCTGGATGGAAAGCAGCTACCTGGCCAGCGATGTGCAGCTAGGCTTGGTCACATAACTGGCTTTCATCACTGAAATGTGAGAAGAAACAATGAAGGCTACTTACAGTTCAAGGCTCTTAAGAGGCAGCGCACCTTCCCCATCCTGATTCCCCCTTTTACTGATTGGTTTCAGATGGTGACAAGGTTCTACAGGATGGCAGAGTCACAAGAAGGAAAGAGCCGGGGTCCCTGAATCAACACGTTCAGGATAGGGGCCATGTAAAGAGAGTGAATTTAATGGTTCATCCTTCCCTGTAGCTATTGTCATGTGAACTTGGAGTACCTCCTGTAAAGGTGGAGTACGTTGGTTAAATCAATGGAATATATATATATATATATATATATATATATATATATATATATATATATATATATATATATATCTCCCATTGCTTTGGCCAATAAAATGGAGTAGAAGTGATGGTGTGCCAGTTCCAAGCCCAAGTCTTAAGAAATCCTGCATGTTTCTGTCTATTTGTTTGCACCTTTGCCATCTCCATATGAACATTTCTGACTGGTCTGCTGGAGAAGAGACACATGGAGTGAGCCAAGACACCCCAGCGGTGTAGCCAAGGCCAGCCTAGACCAGCCTTCAACCAGCAACCCATGAGCTGGTTGAACGAGCTGGTGAATGAGCCCAGCAAGATCAGCAGTGCCATCTCGTCAAGCCCCATCTGCTTCCAGATGCCTGTGCGGTAAGCACTTACTGCTGTGTGCCACTGAAGTTTTGTGGTGTTTGTTACGTAGCATCAGGACACTAGATAACTGATACAGCAGTCTACCAACCAGGAATGCATCTATTTCTTGGACTCTGCTGTGAGTAAGAGAGAAACTTCTATTGTGATGGAAGGTTGTACGTTTTGGAGTTGATTTTTAATAGCAGTTTAACTTACCCTAATTAAAACAACCCACTACTTGCATGGCTTGCCCATCACTTCATGATGAAGGATCCGGAAAAATCTCTCCAGGTCCATCCAGCATATCTTTTCCTCTTTCTGCACACCAGTTGTGCTGGATTTCCCTCAAGTCCTTGAGGGCCCCAGGCAACTTCCAATATCATGACCTTATATTATGCATTTCCCTCTGCTTAGAACCCCACTCCTTGCCACATAGCATAGCTAACTAACTCTCAGCTAAAATTCCCCACTTCCCCACTCCCCTCCCCAGCCAGCAAGTTTACTCTAATTCTCAGAGGAGGTTACTCCCCTGTTAAGGTGGTCTCAAATCCCTGTGCACGTCTTTGGTGCCTTTGAGACTCCCAGCCCAGGTACATCTTCTCCATCATGAGGCAGGACCCCATCTGGTGTGCTCATGGTGGGTCCCTCCCATCGGGCACACACCTGGCACACTGTACAGGCTCCATGAGTAGTTTTGGAATAAATGGGCTGGTGTAGGTAACATTTTCTGGACTAGGGTTACCAAGGCTTTTCAACAGAACACCTTTGAGCTTGTGAGGACATATGAGGGAACTGCCTCTCCTTCACAGGTGCTGTCTAGTTGTATGTTCATTTTTCTCTTAACCTTCCTTCCCAGCTCAGGCTCTTAAGTGGCCAACCAGTGAGGTGGTGGGCTCTGTAGTTAGTCTGCCTGGGCCCAAATTCTGGCTCTGCTCCTTACCGAATGTGATCTCTCTGACAGGTTTCTTAATGTCTCCCTGCCTCGGTTTCCTCATCTATAAAATGGGGTTTATGAGAGTACCCATCTCATAAGGTTGCTCTGAGGAATAAATGAATTCATATGTGTAAAGCATATTCACAGAGCCTCACATATGGTCAAGGTTATAAGAGCATAAGCTATAATTATTCAAGGTCAGGGACTATATTTTACTCATTTTTGTATCTCCCAAGTGCTTAAATCTATGCTGGCAAAAATAATGTGCTCAATAAGTGCCTTTAAAGAAAAAAAATTCCAGAGGGTTTAAAAAAATACCTTCATTATTATTATCATTATTATTATCACTTTTTTTTTAGGCCGTGCCGAGAGGCTTGAGGAATCTTAGTTCCCTGACCAGGGATTGAACCTGGGGTTCCAGCAGTGAAAGCGAAGAGTCCTAACCACTGGAACACCAGGGAATTCCCTCATTATTTTTCTAGAGGAGGTTGACCATGAAATTAAGAGGAAGGCACAGATATTTCCAATACACCCCTGGCCCCACACATGCATGGCCTCCCCCATCATCAACAACACTCACCAGAATGTTACCTTTTTTTTTTTTAAAACCAAGAATGAACCTACAGTGACACATTATGATCACCCAAAGTCTATTGTTTACCTTAGGGTTCACTCTTGGTGTTGTGTATTTGTGGGTCTGGACAAAGGTATAATGACATCCACCCATCATGATGATACCACACAGAGCATCTTCACTGTGATTATTTTGTTTTGCTTTTTTCACCTCATCATGTCATGAGTTCATAGGGGATGGGTCCCAGCATCTCAGGCTCCTCTCCATCGGTCTCACAAAGCCTGCCTCTCTGGGGGGAGTGGGCCGGTGCTTCCCTTGAATCTGGGCACTTTTCTCCTTGGCTCCCTCCTATCCCAGCTCTTAGAGCACTTAATACACTCAACACATATGCTCCTTCTCTTGGCAAGAATCTTGCCCTTCACCTGTTGGTTTACAATCATGCCAGCAGCACACAGGGCCACTTCATAGACTCCTTCAGTTTTGCCGTGGTGACATTCATGCTGTTCCCTTTGGAACAGTGCTAGTCCCTAGATGTCGATATCGCCTTCCTTGTAGGTTCACGTGTAGGTGGCCAAAGGAACAACTTCCTGTTTTCTAAGAGGCCGGGAGAGCATACAGTGGGTGCTTCTCCTCTTTCTCTTTGTGTTAGTCATTTTGGTGAAATTACTGGAAGATGGTGGTTCCGGCTGAAAGGCCATAAACGCTTTTCGAATGAATGAATCAAAAAAAGCCTCAGAAATAGTATTGGGGAAAAAAGATCAAAACGTATAAGCTGATATGCCTGTTCAACAAGGTCCTACTATATAGCACAGGGAATTAATTCAATATCTTGTGATAAACCATAATGGAAAAGAATCTGAAAATGAATATATATATGTATAACTGAATGACTTTGCTGACAGCAGAAATTAACACAACACTATAAATCAACTAGACTTCAATAAAGTAAATTAAAAAAAAAGAAATAGCTGTTCAAGTCAAGTCGGCTCCTAGTTCACATATGGCTCAAATCAGCAATCAGGGAAGACTATTCTCGTGGTGTTTTACTACATCTTATTTGTACCCCAATGGCACCCCAGCTTGGTCCCTGCCTTGCTTCCCTTGAAGACTTGCCACTCCTGGGATCCTGAAGAAGTGGCCCAGGAATGGCAGCGATGCTGAAAATTTTCAAGCATCATTGACTAGTCTGAGGTGATACACTTGATGGGGCAGAGTTCATCGATACGTGTTTTGACCTGTTTATTTAAAAATTCACTGTGTTGAAAGTAGGCGTAGAGGGAACTTACCTCAACATAATAAAGGCCATATATGACAAACCCACAGCCAACATCATCCTCAATAGTGAAAAGCTGAAACCATTTCCACTAAGATCAGGAACAAGACAAGGTTGCCCACTCTAACCACTATTATTCAGCATAGTTTTGGAAGTTTTAGCCACAGCAATCAGAGAAGAAAAGGAAATAGAAGGAATCCAAATCAGAAAAGAAGAAGTAAAGCTGTCACTGTTTGCAGATGACATCATACTATACATAGAGAATCCTAAAGATGCTACCAGAAAACTACTAGAGCTAATCAATGAATTTGGTAAAGTAGCAGGATACAAAATTCATGCACAGAAATCTCTTGCATTCCTATACACTAATGATGAAAAATCTGAAAGTGACATTAAGAAAACACTCCCATTTACTATTGCAACAAAAAGAATAAAATACCTAGGAATAAACTTACCTAAGTAGACAAAAGACCTGTATGCAGAAAATTATAAGACAATGATGAAAGAAATTAAAGATGATAAAAATAGATGGAGAGATATACCATATTCTTGGATTAGAAGAACCAACATTGTGAAAATGACTCTACTACCCAAAGCAATCTACAGATTCAATGCAATCCTTATCAAACTACCATTGGCATTTTTCACAGAACTAGAAAAAAACTTCCACACTTTGTATGGAAACAAAAAAGACCCTGAATAGCCAAAGCAATCTTGAGAAAGAAAAACAGAGCTGGAGGAATCAGGCTCCCTGACTTCAGACTATACTATAAAGCTACAGTAATCAAGACAGTATGGTACTTGCACAAAAACAGAAAGATAGATCAATGGAACAGGATAGAAAGCCCAGAGATAAACCCACACACATATGGTCATCTTATCTTTGATAAAGGAGGCAAGAATATACAATGGAGAAAAGACAGCCTCTACAATAAGTGGTGCTGGGAAAACTGGACAGCTACATGTAAAAGAATGAAATTAGAACACTCCCTAACACCATACACACAAAAACCTCAAAATGGACTAAAGACCTAAATGGAAGGCCAGACACTATCAAACTCTTAGAGGAAAACATAGGCAGACAACTCTATGACATAAATCACAGCGAGATCCTTTTTGACCCACCTCCTAGAGAGATGGAAATAAAAACAAAAATAAACAAGTGGGACCTAATATAACTTAAAAGCTCTTGTACAGCAAAGGAAACCATAAACAGGACGAAAAGACAAGCCTCAGAATGGGAGAAAATATTTGCAAATGAAGCAACTGGCAAAGGATTAATCTCCAAAATTTATAAGCAGCCCATGCAGCTCAATATCAAAAAAACAAACAACCCAATCCAAAAATGGGCAGAAAACCTAAATAGACATTTCTCCAAAGAAGATATACAGACTGCCAACAAACACATGAAAGAATGCTCAACATCATTAATCATTAGAGAAATGAAAATCAAAACTACAATGCGATATCATCTCACACTGGTCAGAATGGCCATCATCAAAAAATCTACAAACAGTAAATGCTGGAGAGGGTGTGGAGAAAAGGGAACTCTCATACACTCTTGGTAGGAATGTAAATCGATACAGCCACTATGGAGAACAGTATGGAGGTTCCTTAAAAAAGTAAAAATAGAACCACCATACGACCCAGCAATCCCACTACTGGGCATATACCCTGAGAAAACCATAATTCAAAAAGAGTCATGTACCACAATGTTCATTGCAGCTCTATTTACCATAGTCAGGACATGGAAGCAACCTAAGTGTTCATCATCGGATGAATGGATAAAGAAGATGTGGCACATATATACAATGGAATATTGCTCAGCCATAAAAAGAAATGAAATTGATTATTTGTAGTGAGGTGGATGGACGTAGAGTCTGTCATACAGAGTGAAGTAAGTAAGAAAGAGAAAAACAAATACCTTATGCTAACACATATATATGGAATCTAAAAGAAAATGGTCATGAAGAACCTAG
The DNA here is from genome assembly GCF_011762595.2 of Tursiops truncatus. Lineage (NCBI taxonomy): Eukaryota > Metazoa > Chordata > Mammalia > Artiodactyla > Delphinidae > Tursiops > Tursiops truncatus. Next base: position 149,742,988 of record NC_047034.1, read on the forward strand.
GGGCAAGACGGGAGTAAAGACAGAGACTTACTAGAGGATGGACTTGAGGACATGGGGAGAGGGAAGGGTAAGCTGGGACAAAGTGAAAGAGTTGTAGTGTATATATGGACATATATACACTACCAAATGTAAAATAGATAGCTAGTGGGAAGCAATCGCATAGCACAGGGAGATCAGCTCTGTGCTTTATGACCAGCTAGAAGGGTGGGATAGGGAGGGTGAGAGGGAGGGAGACGCAAGAGGGAAGAGATATGGGGATATATATATAACTGATTCACTTTGTTATAAAGCAGAAACTAACACACCATTGTAAAGCAATTATACTCCAATAAAAACGTTAAAAAACATGCACTGTGTTACTGAAACATACATCCCCAAATTGTCCCAGTTCCTCTTTCACCGTTATTTGGAAGAAGACTTGGCAGCAAAGCTGGATGTTGGGACCTTTCTGGCAATCGTTGCCATCACATCATCTGTCAGCAGCGACTGGCTACTTACTTTGTGCAGGCAGTTGTCAGTCCTTTAATCCTCTCAACACCTCTGTGAGGGAGGCACCCCCACTTTAGAGATGGAGAAACTGAGGCTCTGGGAGATAAAGTCAGGTGCCAAGGTGGCCCAGGAGGAACTGGTACAGCTAGGATCCAACTCCAGAGCATGGTGTGGGGCAGGCATGGTCTCTCCTGTGGACCACAGGTGTAGTATTGAAAGGCTTGGCAAATGCTGCCCTAGAAATCCTACTCCGTGACAGCCCATTATTTCAAAAACATTGGGTGAGTGTCTTTGCTGCGTGAGGAGGATGCAGGGGAGCAGGAAGGGTGTCTAACAGTTGGAGCTGGAGAAGGGAAAGGCCTCCTGGGAGGCAGGGAGCTTCCTCTCATCTGAGCAGGGCCAAAGGTGCTCGTGGGGAGTTTGTGTCAGCAAAAGGCTGACCTGGTGACCCCAAGAGTTCCTTCCATTCTTGAGCCTATGGGCCTGTGTCTGACTTGTATCCAAGTGGCCCTTGAAGTGGTACCGTTTCTGCTCTAGAAAGGAGCCACATCTAGAAGGGGCATCCGTAAGGGCAGGCTCCCCAACATGAAATGGTCCTGGAGCTGGTCCACTGTCCTGCCAGCAAGGCCAGCAGCAGAAAACCCATGTGACTTTAGGCCCACTCTACTCATAGGTAAGGAATCCTTCAGTTAATAGCATGGGTTTGGGGCCCAACAGACCTAAGCTTGAATTTTAGCTCAGCTACTCCCACACCGGGCTTGGTCTTAGTTTCCTTGTGTGTAAAATGGGGATGACTATTGTACTTTCTTCTTTGCTTTGCTATGATGGGTAAATGAGTAATGCATTTAGCCCAAGACTGGAACAGAGATGAATGTTTACCAAAGCAACCGGAACTGTCCAGGTATTTTGTCCCAAGGTGGTGTATTCGGCCTGCTTGGAAATCCTTAGTGCAAAGTAATAATACTAGATAACATTTATGTAGCACATACTAAATGCCAGACAGTGGTAAGAGTTTTAGGTGTGTTAACTAATTTAATTCCTCTGTCAGCCTTATGAAGTGGGTATTATTATTATCTTCATTTCACAGAGAAGGAAACCGAGGCACAGAGAGGTCTGTCCTGGAAATCTCTTGGGAGGTTCCATATGGCTGTAGGCTGCTCAACAAGAGGGTGGTTTGGTATGAGATGAGAAAACCTATTCTTAACATCTAGCAGAGCAGTCTTAATGATACCCCCGACATCTGTGAGACCACCTCACAGTAAAGTGAGTTTTTTTTTTTTTTTTTTTGCCGTACGTGGGCCTCTCACTGCTGCTGTGGCCTCTCCCGTTGTGGAGCACAGGCTCCGGACGCGCAGGCTCAGCGGCCATGGCTCACGGGCCCAGTCGCTCCGCGGCATGTGGGATCCTCCCGGACCGGGGCACGAACCCTTGTCCCCTGCATCGGCAGGCGGACTCTCAACCACTGCGTCACCAGGGAAGCCCGTGAGTCTTTTTTTAAGTTAAAAATTAAGAGCTCTTGTCCTTCGAAAGACTCTGTTAAGAGAATGAAAAGACAAGCAACAGACTGGGAGAAAATATTTGTAAATCCTATATATGTTAAAATATTTGAATCAGATTATATAAACAATTCTGAAAAAGCCATAATAAGAAAACAGCTCAATTTTTTACAATGAGCAAAAGATATGAACAGATACTTCAACAAAGAAGATAAATGAATGGAAAGTAAGCACATGAAAAAAAATGTTTAACATTTGTTGTCATGGCTTTAGTGCAAATTAGAACCGCATTAAGCTATTACTTTACACCCCCTAGAATAGCTAAAATTTAAAAAGACTGACTTCACTCAGATTGACAACACTAAGTGTTGGCAAGGTTGTGGAACTCTCAAATACTGCTGGTGGGAATGTAAAATGATACAACCACTTTGGAAAACAGTCTGGCAATTTCTCAAAAAGTTAAATTCACACCTACCTTATGATCCCAGCCATTGCTAGGTAACTACTCCTAGGTATTTATCCAAGAGAATTGGAAGGACAAGTCCACGGGAAGACTTGTACCTGAAATGCTCACAGCAGCTTTAGTTGTAATAGCTCATCAAGTGATGGATAAATGACTTTGGTACATGTCTACAATGCAATACTGTTCAGCAAATGCTATTCAACGTGGATGAATCTCAAAATGGGCTGAGTGAAAAAGCCCGGTAAAGATACAAGTAGACCTCTATGATCCCATTTATATACAATTCTAGGAAATGCAAATGAGTCCATAATGATGGCAAGGAGATGAGTGGTTGCCTGGGAGTAAGGGGAGAAGGGGGTGGGGGGGTGGGGGGGTGGATTCCAGAGGGGCCTGAGGACACTTTAGGAGAGATGGACATATTTGCCATCTTGAGTCTGGTGGTGGTTTCACAGGTGTATACCTTTGTCAAAACTTACCCAATTGTAAGCTTTAGATATCTTCAGGTTATTTTTTTTAATATCAATTATACCTCAGTAAAGCTGTTGAAAGTGAAATTCAGGTGTGACGAGGGAGAGGTTGGGGAGTTATTGGAGGCCCTGAGCGATTCAACTCAGGCTCCCTCTAGGTTGCTGCCTTTTAGAAAATTATTTTTTAAAATTAAGTCTCCATTAAAGGGCAGGCCCTGTACCGGGCACTTTCCCTTTGTTCTCGCAGGACCTGGGTAGAGCCTGTGCAAGCAGGTGTGCCCCGTAAAGGGCACGGGGTGGGGTGACTGCTCAGAGGGTGCTCGGGGAGAGCTTGGGGAAATCCCTTCACAGCTCAGTCCAGTTTTCTGCTTTCCAAATGTGTCATCTTGGCCCTTTTAGGAAGCGAGTTCTGTGGAGCCGTTACCAGTCAGGGTTCTTGGCCTTCCTTAATCAATAGAAATGAGTAAGAGGCCAGACAGGAAATTCATGCAAGGCTTTGAGAGCCCTTGCTGCAGCAGGGGGAGCGAAAACAACACGTGCCCTCGCTTGCTCCCCAAGGCAGGGCGAGCTGGTTGGTTTTTTTGTTGTTTTTTTTTTTTTTAAATTTCTGGCTGCGTTGGGTCTTCGTTGCTGCACGCAGACTTCCTCTTGTTGCGGTGAGTGGGACTACTCTTTGTTGCAGTGGATGGGCTTCTCACTGCAGTGGCTTCTCTTGTTGTGGAGCACGGGCTCTAGGTGTGCGAGCTTCAGTAGTTGTGGCACGTGGGCTCAGTAGTTGTGGCTCGCAGGCTCTAGAGCGCAGGCTCAGTAGTTGTGGTGCATGGGCTTAGCTGCTCCGCGGCATGTGGGATCTTCCCGGACCAGGGCTCGAACCCGTGTCCCCTGCATTGGCAGGCAGATTCTTAACCACCGCGCCACCAGGGAAGCCCCTGAGCTGGTTCTTTAGATGGGGTGAGGGTAGGGGCGGGCCCAGGGGCTGGGCTGGAGGGATGGCTTAGGTGTTTTGCCCAGCCCCTGGTGGTGCTGAGTGCAGGGGGCATGCGCATCACCCTGTTTTGCTCCTGGCTCTTCTGAAGTGGGCGTTGGGTTTGGTCTTTTTGTATCTTATTGTCCATAATTTGCCCCAGCTGTGAATGCACATGGTTATTTTTAGTCCCTTGTAGTTTCTTTGTATTTTGTTGCTCAAGGTGACGTTTGTCCAGGTTCAAGCACTGCAGCAAAGAGTCCCAGATCCCAGGTGTCAGCCAGTCTCAGAGCTGTGTTCCTTAAACTTCCTTCTAAAACGATGGGGGTGGGGCTGGGGGCTGAAGGATCAGTGTGCTTCTGCGATGCCCTCAGTTGGCAGCATCAGCTTCCTGGCTCAGAGATAAGCCAGGGAAGTGGAGTGTTGGAGGAGGGCAGGGCCCTGGGTGTTTTCTCTGCCCCAGGCTGCATGCTCATCCTTTTCAAGCTCCCCTGGGGCTGTAGGGTTGTCTCATGCATATTCCCCGCTCCTCTCCTGAGGAGGCTGGCGGACCAGGAAAGTCAGAGACAGTGCTTCTGTTCATGGTCTGGTGCTCTCGCCCTCCTTTCACAAACTCAAGTGAAGATTTTAAAGGATGCTCAGAAATGGTTTGCAATGGAAATCACCCCTGGATCCCATCCCCAGAGTCTTGGGGTGTGTGTGTGTGTGTGTGTGTGTGTGTGTGTAGGATACAAACCCAAGGCAACTGGCTTGGCAGTCTGTTGGGAAGGACCTGCTGGACTGATGGATAAAGGCTGGCTCAGCAGGAGTTGAGGCTGAGTTTCAAAGAGGCACGGTTGGGCTTCCCTTGTGGCGCAGTTGTTGAGAGTCCGCCTGCCGATGCAGGGGACACGGGTTCGTGCCCCGGTCCGGGAAGATCCCACATGCCACGGAGCGGCTGGACCCGTAAGCCATGGCCACTGAGCCTGCACGTCCGGAGCCTGTGCTCTACAACGGGACAGGCCACAACAGTAAGAGGCCCGCGTACCACAAAAAAAAAAAAAAAAAAGAGGCACAGTTGCCAGTGCAGACAACAGAAGGAACAGGTTCCGAAAGCGGGAGGGAAAAGAGGGGACGACCAGTGAACGCATGCACACGTCCTAGAACACACACCTAGCCTTGGGCACTACTGACACCTTCTTTATTGTGAAGGGCTTTCCTGTGCCTTGTAGGATCTTTGGCAGCACCCTTGGCCTCCACCCTAACCTCCCACCCCAGGAAAGTCATGACAGTCAAAACTGCCCCCAGCTGTTCCCCGGGGGAGAAATCACCTCTGGCCAAGAGCCACGGGACTAGCCACTTTGGATCTCAGTTGTATTACCTGTGAAATGGTCATACTTGACCTCCTGGAGGGGAGGAGACTGGACTAGACTTGCACTGTCCAATGCAGGGGCCACGAGTCCCATGTGGCCTGAACACTTGCAACGTGGCTAGTCTGAATTGAGATGTGCTGTGCGTGTGAAATACAGGCTGGATTTTGAAGACTTAGTAGGATAAAAATGAGGTAACATATCTCACTAATAATTTTCATGTTGCTTACATATTCAAATGATAATATTTTGGGCGCAGCGGGCTAAATAAAATATATTATTAAAATTAATTTCACTGGTTCCTTTTTACTTTTTAAAATGTGGCTATGAGAAACTCGGAAATGACCCATGTGCCTCCACCACTTCTATTAGATGGTGTTGGTGTAGAGAAGGGACAAACATTAATCAAAGAATCACTCAGTTGGTGAGAGGGTACACTCATGAGGGAAGTGATGTAGCAGGTGAAGGCATGGACTGGGGGATGCTCAGGGGTCAGGGAGGGCTCCCCTAAGGCAGTGATGATAGAGAGAAGATCTGCGGGAAGAGGAGGAGGGGGAAGGGGAGGAGGAAAAGTAATCCATGCAGAGGAATCAGCTAGTGCCAAGACACTGTAGGGGGAGTGAGCCCTGTGCCCGAGACACAGCTAGCAGCCAGCATGGAGGAGTGCAGGGCTGGACCACACAGGGCTCTGTGGGCTGGGTGAGGAGCTGGTCTCCATCCTAAAGGCAGTGGGAAGCCACGGAAGGGATTTTAAGCAGTGGGGTCATGCCATCTGATTTGTTTTTTAAAGAGCTCACTCTGTCTTTGATGTTTTATCTCCATCCCTAAGAAGTCACAGAGGGCTCTGGAATGGGACTGCTGGGTCCAGATCAGAGCTGTGTCACTCACTAACTCAGTAGACGTTGGCAAGGAACTCAAACTCTCAGGGCCTCAGTTTCCACATCCGGGACATGGGTTGATGATAATAATAGCATTTACTTTATAGGGTTGTTGTGATGATTAAATAAGTTATCATGGGATGATGATAATAATAGCATTAACTTTATAGGGTTGTTGTGATGATTAAATAAGTTATCACGTGAAGACTGTGGTAGAACAGGGCTGGACATATAGTACCACTCAGTGTTTTTCAATATTAACTTCCTGAGCAGGGAAGACTCCATCTTAGAAATCTTGGCTTTCCTCATTCTGGGTGCATGTACAAATATGCCTTGTATTTTTATGTTTCTCTTTCCCTTGAGCCTTTTTCCTCTCCTAGGAGGAAATCCCAGCTCAGTTAGAATTTTTGCCTTCCGTTCCTGGTTTCTGACACATGGAGGCCCAGAGACCACAAAGGAAGGAGTTGAGAGGCAGTCGAGGAACACAGGAAGGGAACGCCACTCAGGGCCGTGATTTCAACTTTTCTCCAACAGCAGGATCCCTTACAGTTTCTCCCACTGTTGCTTCCTTTTAAAGTCAGTCTGAAAAAAAGGTGCTATCCCAGCAGCAAGGAAAAGAAAAATGAGCTTCCCTTGGCTCCTGACTGTTGGAGAGCCCCAGCTGCTGGGCCAAGGCGGGGAGAAGGTACAGCTTTCACAACTTTATGCACATATTTGGAAAAGTCCTTGATTGTTGAGGTCTTTGACCACATTCCAAGAACCCAGCAGCGCCTCCTCGGAGGGTGACCCCCGGGAGCCAAGACTGGTCTAGGGTATGTTGCAAATTGCCCAAGGGTTTATAGCAACTTTGGCGGCATGACATGTATACAGAAGAGCTCAAAGTCTTGAAAATCCATCTGGGTACTGAGCTGGGTAAATAAAACCAAGTGCTTCTGCAGCTCTGCAAGTTAATTCAACCTGAAGTTTCTTAACAGTGCTCGGCCATGGGCCTGACCTGCCATCAGTGGACAGCTTTGGTGGCTATCCATTGAGTTTGTCCCCTGGGAGGAGAGCGTGCTTGATGTGCACACTGAGGAAGGGAAGAGAGGCTCCTGTCAGCCACAACCAGGGAGACTGGGACCCGTCCATCCATCTTCCTGTTCCCTACACAGTCAAGAGCTGAATTTAGTCCAGCTTTCTTAGAAACTTAGCTCACCCTGGGTTAAAGCTCGGGCACTTGATGCTTCAGGGCTCTCACGGGATTCTGGATCGACTTCATTCTCTCTAAGGTAGAACCTGGGAGTGGTATGATCTAGTATGTTCCTGCAGCTCCAGGCATCACATCCCCATATGACAGTTTCCCAAGCAGAAAGGAAGGGGCTATGGACAAACCTTCTCCTTGCTTGCTGTGGTGTAGTAAGAGATATATTTGTGTTTGTCTCTGGTTCCTGGTATAGAGCTCCTTAACACCCTGGTAATTTCCTGAGTGATGGGAGGTTAGGAACGTCTTTTATTCTAATATTTGATCTTTGACCCTGGTTCTTGACATAAGACCCTTGGAATCTCCAGAGTGATGAATGTCTTTTTGAAGGCTAAGGTGATGACTTGTGACTGAGGGCCCCTAGATAGCTTCAGAAGTCACCAGAAAGACCAAGCCATGATGAGAAACTTGGGACTTTCGGCCCCACCTCCCAACCTCTGAGGAGGGTGGGGGACTGGAGGTTGAGCTAGTCATTGATTATGCCTACATGATGAAGCTCCCATAAACATCCCTAAACTATGGAGTTTGGAGAGCTTCCGGGTTGGTGAACACATGGAGGTGCTGGGATGGTACTGTGCCCAGAGATGTCATGGGAGTTCTACTTCCCTTCCCCATGTATTGTCCTATGGACGTCTTCATCTGGCTGTTCAGATGAAGACGTCCATAGGACAATACATCCTCTGCAATATCCTTTATAATAAACAGTAAACGTAAGTCAATGTTTCTCTAAGTTCTGTGAGATGTTCTAGCGAATTATTGACCCTGAAGGAGGGGGTGGTGGGAACTCCCCATTTATAGCTGGTGGTTCAGAAGTACAGGGGACCACCTGGAATTTGAAACAGAGTCAGAAGTGGGGGGCTGTCTTGTGGGATTGAGCCCTTAACCTTGGGGTCTGTACTAACCCCTGGCATTTAGGGTCAGAGTCAAGTTCAGTTGCAGGGCACCCAGTCAGTGCCCAATGAGAACTGGAGAATTGCTTGGTGTGGAAAATTCCACACATTTGGTATCAGAAGTGTTCTGAGAGCAGAAGAAAACATAGTTTTCTTTTACATGCTCTCTCATCACAGAAGAACTTTCCCCAGAGTCCCCAGCACACATCTTCTTGTGTCTTGTTGGCCAGAACTGTGTCATGAGTCCACCCCCAGACCAGTCATGGTGTAGGGTTGCCGTGATCGGTTTTGACCAGCCATGATTCACGCCCTGGGGCCAGGCACACTGGGCTTGGTGTCAAGGAAGAAGTGGGCCGCTGCTGGGTAGGAACTCTGTTGTCCTGCAGAGCCTTTATCATAAGAGCAATGGGGAGCCATTGTAGGGCTTGAAGTAAGGGGGCGACATGATCAGATTTTTGTTTTTAAAAGACACTCTGGCAGGACAGTAGAGAATAGGTTGAAAGGAGGCAAGAATAGAAGGGAGGAGATTAGTTCCAAGCTGTCCAAGCTTGTATAACATGAATAAAGTCAGATAGGATTTCATTCTATTTGCTATAAAGACTTTTTTTTTTGCCTTCATATGTTGCAGGAAAATGCTTTGAAGAACCTCTTGACATATTTTCCCTTCTTAGTCATTTACTTTTTGCTCCCTTGCTGTCCTTAAAGCTGGGCCAGGAGACCAAGCTCATTGCCCCAGGAGAGAGGAGGGAGGATACTACCTAGAACAAAGAAATCATCGCCAGCCGTAAATTTCAAACTAGACTTTCTAAATCCACAGACAGACAATAGTCTAGGATAGGAGTCAGCAGACTACGGCGTTTGGACCAAATCTGGTGGCTGTCTCGGTGAAGCTTTACTGGAGCACAGCCACGCTCGTTTGTGTACAAATTGTCTACGGCTGCATTGGCGCTACAGCAGCAGAGCTGAGTAGTTGTGATCAGAACTATATGGCCTGTGAAGTCTGAAATATTTACCATCTGGTCCTTTATAGAAAAAAGTTTCTCAACCCTAGTCTAGAAAGGCAGACTTTGGAGAGAGGAGGCATTTTCTTGGAACTTCTGAAGCTGAATTTTTCATCTCAAGATCCAAAGCCTGGAAACTTACCGCCAAGTAGGAAGGACAAGGGTCTATCATGAGGGAAGTGTTGGCCACACAGGACTAGGGCACGTCCCTCTCATGCTGAGGCAGGCAAGGCAGGATGGGCTTTAGATGTGACTGTCCTGGCTTCCCTTTAAGGTCAGAACTTCCAACTGCCCAAGGGCAGAGCTTGGGGAACTCCAAGGCATCCAGAAAAGCCTTGTATTTTCATGATGCGGCTCCAATGTGGTTCAGTGACAGCAAGTCAAGGTGGCTGAAGGACCCCTTAGAAAGGTGCCTGAGACCAGGTGCCTCACCTGGTCTCCCACAAACTCTAGTCTCTGCTCGGACAACTATGACATTTCAGGAAGGCCTTGCCCGATTGCATGAAGTTAGCTCCCCGCTTTATATACTTACAAAGAACTCCAGACTTCCCCTTTTCAGAACATTCATTATATCTGTAATTATTCATCCAGTATCTACTTAGCTGACCTGACCATTAATTCTACAAGGAAGGGACCGTAACTATGGATGGTTTTATCGTCATCATGTAACTCAATGATAACACTGAGTGAAGTGGTGAGCAATGAATGAATGAATGAATGAGCAAGTAACTCTAAAGACCACTCCCTAGCTTATCCCTGTCTCCTTGGTGTTTTCCTGTCTAGCTGCTTTTGGCACCATCATTGAGAAAGGCAGGATCTCCATTTAAGAGAGGAGATGAGAAAACCATTAACTTCGTGGCTGCACCTGCATGTAGCGCTCAGAAACCACAGAAGACCTCAGAGCTAAGGTGCGCTCTTGACATTGAAGTGTCTACACTGGCATATACCCATTCCTGGATGCTCCAACAGGCTGTTGCAGGTACCTGCAGGGAACAAAGATTTTTCTACTTCAGTTTCTAGGCTGGAGAAGTGAAACCAGCTGGCCACCGTTTAACTGAACCAATTAGTTTAAGGTGTAACCACTGCACAGATGTTCAGAAACAGTATGTTGCAGGGTGGATCATGTGGCAGAAGTGTCTTTAGCCAAAGAGAAGTGGGGTGGGGAGGCGGCCAAATAATTCAAATACTGTTGTGCTTTTATGTATATATGTTAGGTTTTGATAACAAGTAAAAAAATGAAAAAAAGGAAAAGAAAATAGTTTTGACAATTTGCTTCCCAAATTAATAATAATAAAAGGCAACATTTGCTTTGTGTTCAACAAGGGCCAGATGCTTTGCTAAGCACTTGACATGCTTTTTCCTGTTTAATCCTGACAACAACCCTAGGAGGTATTCGTCATTCTTCGTTCATTGCAAAACTATGTGCTGGGCACCTCCTTGTGCCAGGCATTGCCCAGGCCCTGAGATACAGCAATAACAAGAAAGATGGGTCCCTGCCCTCACAGGGCTTACATTCCAGTGGATATAGATCACTATTAGCTCCAACTTGTAGTTTTAAAAGCTGAGGTTTTGGGAAGTCCAGTAATTTGCCCAAATCCTGTATCTAGGAATCGATCGGGCCAAGATTCAGTTATAGCTATCTCTGACCCCCAAACTCCTAACCACTCGGCCATGCATTTTCTTCATGTTGATTCCCCCCAAAAGGTTGGGCAGACAGTGCTCTACACCAGCTCAGGAGTTCTTCAGTACTTTGTAAGACAGACACATTCTTTTTATTGATTTATTTTTAAAGCATAAAATGTTCGTGTACTGAAAAGTGCAAGAGAGGATGGACTGAGGTGCTCCAGCGTTGTCTTGAAGACACCCCCAGCGTCAGCTTCTTTCTCTGGCAGGACTCTGCATAGCAGCACATGCTTGCAGGGATGGCCCTTGTGACTGGCCATCCTGAGAGGGTTGGCATGCCTCTCTCCTGGGCTCCAGGAAACATTGGGACAGTGCTCAGTTTGGGGCATGTGCCTTTCCCAGAAATGATCCCAAGGCCAAGGGTGTGGGTATTCTTTTTATAATCGTATTTTTTCTCTTTGAATATGCTATATATTCACATGGCACAAAGTTCAAGTCATTAAAAAAAGGCTTACAATACAAAGGTGCCCCTCCCACCCTGTTCCCCAATTTTCCTTCTTGGAGTTCCTTATTTTTCATGTGTGCAGTGGAGAAGATTCCAAGACAAAGGGAGTGCAGATATCACGGGGTGGCCATGCTTAATAGATAAAGAAATATGGAGGGACTTACCCTGAGGCTCCTGCAAATGTGCTGCTAGGGTGTGCGGTGATCCTTAAATATTTCCCCAGTTTGGACAGAACCACCTTTCCATGAGCCACCTTCTTTCCATGAAGCCTGCATTCCAGAACCTCTAGGAAGCCAGGCCAATGACTGCCTTGCTTTCAAGTCTTTTTTGATTACTTACCCCAAGATATTTTTCGACAATAGGTGCCATTTATAACCCACACCCTAACTCTCAGGAAACAAATAGATTGGTGTTCTGGGCCACATTCTGGGTTCTTGTGATTTGGTTTACTGAGTGTCCACCTTGGAGCTGGTGCTCAGGCAAGAGTGTCCTCAAAGGGGGAGAAGACCGAGGAATGGAGTGACCACTCTAAACCACTGTGTCCTCTAAGCTCCTGTGAGCAGCCAGTTCTCCTCTCTCAGTGCTTATTTCTCTTCAACAAATGACTTTTTAAAACACTGGAGTTCTCTGTTATCCAGTTTTTATTCAGGTAAGAGACATCTGAAATATTGAGCTATTGGTTTTAAGAAAAGCCAGGGTAGTCCTGGCCAGAGTCATTAGGCAACAAAAAGAAATAAAAGGCATCCAGATTGGAAAGGAAGAAGTAAAATGGTCACTCTTTGTGGATGGCATGATTTTATATATAGAAAACTCTAAAGACTCCACCAAAAAACTATTAGAAATAATAAATGAAATAGTAAAGTTGCAAAGTACAAAATTAACATATAAAAATCTGTTATGTTTCTATAGGCTAACAGTGAGCTATCAGAAAGAGAAATTAAGGAAATAATTCCATTCACCATTGCAACAAAAAGAATAAAATATGTAGGAATAAACCTACCTAAGGAGGTTGAAGACCTGTACTCAGAAAACTATAAGACACTGATGAAAGAAATCAAAGATGACACAAAGAGATGGTGAGATACACCGTGTTCTCGGATGGAAGAAAAATATTGTGGAAATGACTATACTACCCAAAGCTATCTACAGATTCAGTGCAATTCCTATCAAATTACCAATGGCATTTTTTACAGAACTAGAACAAAAAGTCTTAAAATTTGTATGGAGACACAAAAGACCCCTAATAGCCAAAGCAATCTTGAGGGGGAAAAAAATATGGAGCTGTAGGAATCGGACTCTCTGACTTCAGACTATACTACAAAGCTACAGTAATCTAGACGATATTGTAACAGCACAATACCAGAAATACAGATCAATGGATCAGGATAGAAAGCCCAGAGATAAACCCACACACCTATGGTCAACTAACCTATGACAAAGGAGGCAAGGATATACACTGGAGAAAAGACAGTCTCTTCAATAAGTGGTGCTTGGAAAACTGGACAGCTACATGTAAAAGAATGAAATTAGAACACTCCTTAACACCATACACAAAAATAAACTCAAAATGGATTAAAGACCTAAATGTAAGACCGGACATTATAAAACTCTTAGAGGAAAACACAGGAAGAACACTCTTTGACATAAATCACAGCAATATCTTTCTAGATATGACTCCTCAGGTAATGGAAACAAAAGTAAAAATAAACAAACGGGACTATATCAAACTAAAAAGCTTCTGCACAGCAAAGGAAACCACCAACAAGACAAAAAGACAACTTACTAAATTGGAGAAGGTATTTGTAAATGATACATCCAATAAGAGGCTAATATCCAAAATATATAAAGAACTCATACAACTCAATGACAACAACAAAGAACAACCTGATTAAAAATTGGGCAGAGGAGCTGAATAAACATTTTTCCAAAGAAGACGTACAGATGGCCAACAGGTACATGCAAAGATGTTCAACATCACTAATTATTAGGGAAATGTAAATCAAAATCACAATGAGAGATCACCTCAAGCCTGTTAGAATGGCTATTATAAAAAGGCAAGAAATAACAAGTGTTGGAGAGGATGTGGAGAAAAGGGAAGTCTCATGCACTGTTGGTGGGAATGTAAATTGGTGCTGCCACTGTGGAGGGCAGTATGGAAATTCCTTAAAAAATTAAGAATAGAGCTACTATACAATCCAGCTATTCTGCTTCTGGGAATTTATCCAGACTATGAAAACACTGATTTGAAAAGATACACGTACCCCTAGGTTCACTGAGGCATTGTTTACAACAGCCAAGATATGGAAGCAACCTAAGTGCCCATCAAGAAATGAATGAATAAAGAAGATGTGGCATATACATACAATGGAATACTACTCAGCCATAAAAGAGGTGAAATCTTGTCATTTGTGACAACATGGATGGACCTTGAGGATATTATGCTAAGTGAAATAAGTCAGACAAATACTATATGATTTCACTCATATGTGGAATATAAAAAACAAACAAAATAAATGAACAAACCCCAAAAAACCCCCACTCAGGTAAATACAGAGAACAGAGTAGTGGTTAGCAGAGGGGGAAGTGGCAGGGGGACGGTAAAATGGGTAAAGGGGATTGACTGTATGGTGATGGATGGAAACTAAATTTTTGGTGGTGAGCACACTGTGGGGTACATAGAAATAGAAATATAATGTTGTACACATGAAATTTATGTAATGTTATAAACCAATGTTACCTCAATTAAAAAAAATAAAGTAAAAACTGGAAAAAGGGAAAAAAAAGCCAGGGTAATCAGTCCTCTGAATCTTATGTGATAGAAAATACAGATGGATTCTACTCACCAGCAATAAGCCATCTTTTAGGACTGAGTGGGTTTGTGTGCATTCCACAAACTCACTGATGGGGGGTGATTTACGTTACCGTCAGGCCATTTGGCAGGACAAAGCAATTATTATTTTCAGTGTCTGCTGAACTTATCTCTTTCTTCTGTTCCAATAAGACCAAGAATATGTGTCGGAAATGGATATCCTTGACCATCCTTTTGAGATTAAGCTCAGTGTTTTAACTCCAGAGTATAATGAAATAAATATTCAAGGTCATAAAGTTGGCATGCTGCTTCGTTTTATCTTTTACTTAAGTGGATGTTTTCCTTTGCAATGAAGTGTTCTGTGGCCAGTGAGTATTTGGCTCTGTTTCCATGCCCCTATTGAATTCTCTAGACTCTTGCTAACTCAGACCCAATGTGAATAAATATATGTATATTGGCATTCTATGGGAACTGGGGTCACAACAAAAGCTGTCCATTTTCTTCTTGTGTCAATCCTCGAAACACTCTCTGAATTCTCTGCCTATGGCTGCAAGCTACTGGCAAAGGAGCATAGCGTTGGCCCGTAGCAAGAGTGGATGACAGGTCAAACGGTGACCTATTCTGGCATTCACCAGGCAAGAACCAGTGTTTAAGATCAGAATTATTCAGAGACTGGCTGGAGATCTGGGGATCTCACAGAGTTGGCTGAAGAGTGTTGGTAGTTATGGAAGATAAAATCCAATGTGCTGGGTTAAGAACTGAGGAATATAAAGATGACTGAAACATGGTCCCATGTTGAGCATCCTAGTTTCGGACGGGAGATGGACATTAACTTGAGAAATATTTATCGCACATCTACTATGTGCCAGGCATTATGGAAATAGAGACAATAAGATGGGGGAGGGGCCTATTCACTTGTAGCCCATAACTTGATGGGAAGACAGACACGTGAACAGAGAATTGTGATCTCAAATGAGAAGTGAATGCCAGGGGCAGGAAGGATTAGAAATAGCCTCATGGAGGAGGTGACAGAAGCCCTGAAAATAAATAGGAATTTGTCAGACACATGAGATGGGAAGGACATTGGGGTCAGGTAGCTGGGACAGCATAGAGCAGGAGAGTTTGGGGATAATAGTAACAATGATAACACTAGCAAACACTTATGTAGCCACATCCTCAGACTGTTCTTAGATTTTAGGTTTACTGGCTCACTTAATCCCCACAACAATCTTAGGTACAGATGAGATTGGGTCACTTAGCCATGATCAGTGTTTGTTAGTGGCAGAGCTGGGATTCAAACCCTGGCAGGCTGGCTGTGAGTTTGTACTCTTCGCCACCACACTGTGTCACCATGTAGCCTGAGCACATGACACAGAGGTGGAGGGAAGCCATGTAGACGAGATTGGCACATATGTTGGGGCTGGATGGTGGAGAGCTTTGTCTGCCCAATGCCGGAGCTGAGACCTTACCAGAGGATTCTGCATAGGAGAGTTTGCAACCGGACCTGTACTTTGGAAAAAATCACCTTAGCAGCTGTGATGATGAACTAGGGCGGAAAGACCTGGAGGTTGGCTTAAGGCTACTGCAATTGCCCAGGTCAGATGGGTAAGGCCTTAAGGGCAGGAGCCATGGGCTGGAAAGGAGGGGTGAGATTTAAGAGCTACTTAAGGAGTAAAATGAACAGGATTAGAAGAGCAATTGCATAGGGCGTGGTGGTGACAGGAGTTGTCAATGACTGAGGCTCGTAACTTGGGCACCATTTGCAACTGCCAGCTCTGAATTGCTGCTCTGGGTTTGTGGAATATGGAGGTATGTTCCTCCATTGAGATGCTGCTACACCCCAGTCTGTTCCAGTTGTGGACCAGTCAGTTCCCTTCAGTGCCGCAGACACCAGGCTGCAGAAATAACAAAGAAGCGGAGATGTGAATGTAGCACAGAGGAATTACAGCACAGGACTGGCCGTGCCCTCGCATAGGGGGTCTAAAGCTCTTCCTATCAGAGTCTGCTAAACCCAGAATCCTCCTCCTCCAAGTTTTGGGGCCCCAGATTCCTGTTTATTCCCACCCAAGAAAGGAAACATTTAGTTTGCCTCATTGTAAATTCTGCACCCCAGGAATATTTTATGTTTGCTGGCAGTGCAGTTATCTCTTCAGTGTCTTAACCTCTCCTTCCAGGCTAATTTCTGGGCCTCACCTTTGCAACCTCAAGAGGCTCATTAAAGCATTTTCCCAAACAAAAGAACAGTCTCTCCCAAAGACGAATTTTGCTGCCACCACTAGAATGCAGAAACAGCTGCAGCACCTCTGAAAATTGCAGCGTTTTCATTCCTCCCGTAATATTTAAATATTGCAAAAAGGCCAAGAATGAAGACCATAAAATTTATCCAGCGTCTCATTGAACAAATATTTATTGAGGGAGAGTGTCCCCCTTTGGTAATAGAAGGTCAATTCCCTTGCTAAAGACAGAGAGAAAAGCTGGACATATTAAAATTAGTCTGTGGTATCTGAGTGCTAAACCAGCTCTTTTTTTAAAATTTTAATTAATTTATTTATTTTTGTACAGCAGGTTATTATCAGTTATCTATTTTGTATGTATCAGTGTATATATGTCAATCCCAATCTCCAAATTCATCCCACCACCAACCCCGCCCACCGCCTTTCCCCCGGTGGTGTCCATATGTTTGGTCTCTACATCTGTGTCTCTATTTCTGCCTTGCAAACTGGTTCATCTGTACCGTTTTCTAGGTTCCACATATATGTGTTAATATACGATATTTGTTTTTCTCTTTCTGACTTCACTCTGTATGACAGTCTCTAGATCCATCCACATCTCTACAAATGACCAAATTTCGTTCCTTTTTATGGCTCAGTAATATTCCATTGTATATACGTACCACATCTTCTTTATCCATTCGTCTCTCGATGGGCATTTAGGTTACTTCCATGTCCTGGCTATTGTAAATAGTGCTGCAATGAACATTGGGGTACATGTGTCTTTTTGAATTATGGTTTTCCCTGGGTATATGCCCAGTAGTGGGGTTTGCTGGGTCATATGATAATTCCATTTTTAGTTTTTTAAGGACCCTCCATACTGTTCTCCATAGTGGTTGTATCAATTTACATTCCCACCAACAGTGCAAGAGGGTTCTCTTTTCTCTACCCCCTCTCCAGCATTTGTTGTTTGTGGATTTTCTAATGATGCCCATTCTAACCAGTGTGAAGTGATACCTCACTGTAGTTTTGATTTGCATTTCTCTAATAACTAGTGATGTTGAGCAGCTTTTCATGTGCTTCTTGGCCATCTGTATGTCTTCTCTGGAGAGATGTCTATTTAGGTCTTCTGCCCATTTTTTGATTGGGTTGTTTGTTTTTTTAATATTGAGCTGCATGAGCTGTTTATATATTTTGGAGATCAATCCTTTGTCCATTGATTCGTTTGCAAATGTTCTCTCCCATTCTGAGGGCTGTCTTTTCATCTTGTTTATGGTTTCCTTTGCTGTGCAAAAGCTTTGAAGTTTCATTAGGTCCCACTTGTTTATTTTTATTTCCATTTCTCTAGGAGGTGGATCAAAACACATCTTGCTGTGATTTATGTCAAAGAGTGTTCTTCCTGTGTTTTCCTCTAAGAGTTTTATAATGTCCGGTCTTACATTTAGGTCTTTAATCCATTTTGAGTTTATTTTTGTGTATGGTGTTAGAGAGTGTTCTAATTTCATTCTTTTACATGTAGCTGTCCAGTTTTCCAAGCACCACTTATTGAAGAGACTGTCTTTTCTCCAGTGTATATCCTTGCCTCCTTTGTCATAGGTTAGTTGACCATAGGTGTGTGGGTTTATCTCTGGGCTTTCTATCCTGATCCATTGATCTGTATTTCTGGTATTGTGCTGTTACAATATCGTCTAGATTACTGTAGCTTTGTAGTATAGTCTGAAGTCAGAGAGTCCGATTCCTACAGCTCCATATTTTTTTCCCCCTCAAGATTGCTTTGGCTATTAGGGGTCTTTTGTGTCTCCATACAAATTTTAAGACTTTTTGTTCTAGTTCTGTAAAAAATGCCATTGGTAATTTGATAGGAATTGCACTGAATCTGTAGATAGCTTTGGGTAGTATAGTCATTTCCACAATATTTTTCTTCCATCCGAGAACACGGTGTATCTCACCATCTCTTTGTGTCATCTTTGATTTCTTTCATCAGTGTCTTATAGTTTTCTGAGTACAGGTCTTCAACCTCCTTAGGTAGGTTTATTCCTACGTATTTTATTCTTTTTGTTGCAATGGTGAATGGAATTATTTCCTTAATTTCTCTTTCTGATCTTTTGTTGTTAGTGTATAGGAATGCAAGAGATTTCCATGCATTAATTTTGTATCCTGCAACTTTACCAAATTCATTGATTAGCTCTAGTAGTTTTCTGGTGGCATCTTTAGGATTATCTACGTGTAGTATCATGTCATCTGCAAACAGTGACAGTTTTACTTCTTTCCTAATTTGGATTCCTTTTATTTCTTTTTCTTCTCTGATTGCCATAGCTAGGACTTCCAAAACTGTGTTGAATAATAGTGGCAAGAGTGGACATCCTTGTCTTGTTCCTGATCTTAGAGGAAATGCTTTCAGTTTTTCACCATTGAGAATGATGTTAGCTGTGGGTTTGTTGTATATGGCCATTATTATGTTGAGGTAGGTTCCTTCTATGCCCACTTTCTAGAGAGTTTTTTTATCATAAATGACTGCTGAATTTTGTCAAAAGCTTTTCCTGTGTCTATGAGATGATCAAATGGTTTTTATTCTTCAATTGGTTAATATGGTGTATCACATTGATTGATTTGCGTATATTGAAGAATCCTTGCATCACTGGGATAAATCTCACTTGATCATGGTGTATGATCCTTTTAATGTGTTGTTGGATTCTGTTTGCTAGTATCTTGCTGAGGATTTTTGCATCTATATCCATCAGTGATATTGGTCTGTAATTTTCTTTTTTTGTAGTATCTTTGTCTGGTTTTGGTATCAGGGTGATGGTGGCCTCATAGAATGAGTTTGGGGGTGTTCCTTCCTCTGCAGTTTTTTGGAAGAGTTTGAGAAGGATGGGTGTTAGCTCTTCTTAAATGTTTGTTAGAATTCACCTGTGAAGCCATCTGGTCCTGGACTTTTGTTTGTCAGAAGATTTTTAATCACAGTTTCAATTTCATCACTTGTGATTGGTCTATTCATATTTTCTATTTCTTCCTGGTTCAGTCTTGGAAGGTTGTACCTTTCTAAGAAGTTGTCCATTTCTTCCAGGTTGTCCATTTTAGTGACATAGAGTTGCTTGTAGTATTCTCTTGGTATGCTTTGTGTTTCTGCGGTGTCCGTTGTTACTTCTCCTTTTTCATTTTTAATTTTATTGATTTGAGTCCTCTCCCTCTTTTTCTTGATGAGTCTGGCTAAAAGTTTATTAAGTTTGTTTATCTTCTCAAAGAACCAGCTTTTAGTTTTATTGGTCTTTGCTCTTGTTTTCTTTGTTTCTATTTCATTCATTTCTGCTCTGATATTTATGATTTCTTTCCTTCTACTAACTTTGGGTTTTCTTTGTTCTTCTTTGTCTAGTTCCTTTAGGTTTAAGTGTAAGGTTAGATTGTTTATTTGAGATTTTTCTTGTTTCTTGAGGTAGGATTGTATTGCTATAAACTTCCCTCTTAGAACTGCTTTTGCTGCATCCCATAGGTTTTGGATTGCCATGCTTTCATTGCCATTTGTCTCTAGGTGTTTTTTGATTTCCTCTTTGATTTCTTCAGTGACCTCTTGTTATGTAGTAATGTATTTTTAGCCTCCATGTGTTTGTGTTTTTTACATTTTTTTCCCTGTAATCGATTTCTAATCTCATAGCATTGTGGTCAGAAAAGATGCTTGATATGATTTCAATTTTCTTAAATTTACTGCACCTTGATTTGTGACCCAAGAGGTGATCTATCCTAGAGAATGTTCGTTTGCACTTGAGAAGAAAGTGTAATCTGCTGTTTTCAGATGGAATGTCCTATAAATATCAGTTAAATCTATGTGGTCTATTGTGTCATTTAAAGCTTGTTTTTCCTTATAATTTTCTGTCTGGATGACCTGTCCATTGGTGTAAGTGAGGTGTTAAAGTTCCCCACTATTATTGTGTTACTGTCAATTTCCTCTTTTATAGCTGTTAGCAGGAGCTCCTATGTTGGGTGCATAAATGTTTACAATTGTTATGTCTTCTTCTTGGATTGATCCCTTGATCATTATGTAGTGTCCTTCCTTGTCTCTTGCAACATTCTTTATTTTAAAGTCTATTTTATCTGATATGAGTATTGCTACTCCAGCTTTCTTTTGATTTCCATTTGCATGGAAAATCTTTTTCCATCCCCTCACTCTCAGTCTGTACGTGTCCCTAGGTCTGAAGTGGGTCTCTTGTAGACAGCATATATATGGGTCTTATTCTTGTATCTATTCAGCAAGCCTGTGTCTTTTGGTTGGAGCATTTAAGCCATTCACATTTAAGGTAATTATTGATATGTATGTTCCTATTACAATTTTCTTAATTGTTTTGGGTTTGTTTTTGTAGGTCCTTTTCTTCTCTTGTGTTTCCCACTTAGAGAAGTTCCTTTAGCATTTGTTGTAGAGCTTGTTTGGTGCTGCTGAATTCTCTCAGCTTTTGCTTGTCTGTAAAGCTTTTGATTTTTCCCTCGAATCTGAATGAGATCCTTGCCGGGTAGAGTAATCTTGGTTGTAGGTTCTTCCCTTTCATCACTTTAAGTATATCATGCCACTCCCTTTTGACTTGTAGAGTTTCTGCTGAGAAATCAGCTGTTAACTTTATGGGAGTTCCCTTGTATGTTATTTGTCATATTTTCCTTGTTGCTTTAAATAATTTTTTTTTGCCTTTAATTTTTTTCAGTTTGATTACTATGTGTCTCAGCATGTTTCTCCTTGGGTTTATCCTGTGTGGGACTCACTGCGCTTCCAGGAGTTGGGTGGCTATTTCCTTTCCCATGTTAGGGAAGTTTTCGACTATAATCTCTTCAAATATTTTCTTGGGTCTTTTCTCTCTCTCTTCTCCTTCTGGGACCCCTATAATATGACTGTTGGTGTGTTTAGTGTTGTCCCAGAGGTCTCTTAGGCTGTCTTCATATCTTTTCATTCTTTTTTCTTTATTCTGTTCCGCGGCAGTGAATTCCACCATTCTGTCTTCCAGGTCACTTATCCGTTCTTCTGCCTCAGTTATTCTGCTATTGATTCCTTCTAGTGTATTTTTCATTTCATTTATTGTATTGTTCATCTCTGTTTGTTTGTTCTTTAATTCTTCTAGGTGTTTGTTCTTTAATTCTTCTAGTCTTTGTTAAACATTTCTTGCATCTTCTCAATCTTTGCTTCCATTCTTTTTCCAAGGTCCTGGATCATCTTCACTATCATTATTCTGAATTTTTTTTCTGCAAGTTTTCCTATCTCCACTTCATTTAGTTGTTTTTCTGTGGTTTTATCTTTTTCCTTCATCTGGTACATAGCTCTCTTCCTTTTCATTTTGTCTATCTTTCTGTGAATGTCTAAACCTGCTCTTGCCCAGGCTCAGCAGCCCATCTCCAAGGCCCTGAAAATCTCAGTTCCTGCAACTGGGTTAAGATGGTCCTGGATTCCTGGTGCACTTCATCCTTTTCCCCTTGCACCTGGTGAAAGCAAACATAAATCTTCTTAGTGGAAGTTATTGCCATCTGAGACCTTGCATTATGCCTATAAACAATTTTTCTAATGCAACATTAGACATCAAAGTAAACCAGGCATCAGAGTGAACTTGATAATATGACTGACATTCATTAGAAAAAAAAAGAACAGAAAATAAAAACACAGAAGCTCAGATAGTAAAATTATCAGACGCAGATTTAACATAGTTATTGAGTAACTATTAACATGTCAGGCACTTGTACTTGGCATTGAGGATAAAATAGTGAACAAACAAAACATAATTCCTGCCTTTATAATTTCGTGAGGGAGACAGACATTAATCAAATAAATCACCCTGTGGTAGATTGATTGCAAAAATGAGCCCAGTTCCAAATGTGAAATGGTACAGTTGTTGTGGAAAACAGTATGGAGCTTCCTAAAAAAATTCACAGTAGAAATACCACATGACCCAGCAATTCCACTTCTGGGTGTATGGTCAAAAAAACTGAAAGCAGGGTCTCAAAGAGATATTTGTACACTCTTGTTCATAGCAGCATTATTCACAATAGCTACCCAAGTGTCCACTGACAGATGAATAGATAAGCAAAATATGCTATATACATATAAAGGAATATTTTCCAGCCTTAAAAATGAAGGAAGTTCTGCAATATGGCACAACATGGATGAATCTTGAGGACATTAGGCTAAATAAAACAAGCCAGTCATACACACACACAAACCACTGTATGATTCCACTTATATGAGATATTTAGTCAAAATCTTAAAGAGAGAACATATAATGGTAATTGCCAGGGGCTGGGGGGAGGGGAGAAGGGGAAGCAATTGTTTAATAGGCATTGAGTTTTAGTTTTATGAGATGAAAGGATCCATGGGGGATGGATTTTGGTGGTGGCTACACAATAATATGACTATTTAAAACCACTGAACTATATATTTAAAAATGGTTAAACGGTAATTTTTATGTTATGGGCATTTTATCAAAACTAAAAAAATTAAAAAACAGGGCTCAGTTTCCACACTTCTCTGTATCCAACCCTTTGTAATGTGACTTTGCAGCCATTCCAACAACTGACGAAGTCTATTTCTCACTTCTCAAATCTTAGTTAGCCTTGCATTTGCTTCAGCCAATAGACTGAGACAAAAGTGATGGTGTGCCAGTCCTGAGCCCAGATCTCCAGAGGCCCTGTGCCTATCTGCTCATTCTCTTGGAATGCTGACACTAAGAATAATTTTGGCTATCCTTTTGGAGAAAGGCTGTCCCAGCCAAGGCTCCAGACTTGAGAGAGTCCAGCCAAGATCAGCAAACCTGCCTACCTGACCTGCAGCTGACAACATAAGTGAGTCCCACCACACATTAGTTGAACTGCCCCAGAGAAAAAACATTTATTGTGGTGTACCACTTACATTTAGTGATGGTTGTTATGCAGCATTATTGTGGCAAGGGTGACTGATACACATATGAATAACTATGATCAGAGCCATTATTTTTCACCTCCTTTTGAACATTTTTGCATCTTTTGAAGGTGCAGTGAACTAGATGAGTATTTAATAGGAGAATCTGATCTAATCTGGAGAATATAGGAAGGCTTCCCTAAGAAAGTGATGCTTGAAGTGAGATCTGGAGGGTGAAGATTGTTAAGTGAGCAAAGAGGAAGA
This sequence comes from Tursiops truncatus, assembly GCF_011762595.2. Classification (NCBI taxonomy): domain Eukaryota; kingdom Metazoa; phylum Chordata; class Mammalia; order Artiodactyla; family Delphinidae; genus Tursiops; species Tursiops truncatus. The sequence goes on from NC_047034.1 coordinate 149,766,498, forward strand.
CATAGTGCCAGTTGTCCATGACTCACACTTGAGCAGAGACAGTGAAGACACCTGAGGTGATGAAGGAAATCAGGAGGCAATGCAAAAGGGTGTAAGACTAGATTAAGGAAGTAGACAGGGACTAGATCATGGAGGTACATGTCTTTATTTCTTGTTCTATCAAATAGAGGCAGTACCTTTTGATTCCCCTCTTTGTCAGTGTCTGTACTCTTCTCTTCACCTCCTTTCCTTATTCTGTACCCCAAGTTCTGTCATTTATATACTTTCATGTTTATATTGCCAAAATCACTGATGTTTATGGTAAGTTCTATAATTATAATATTCACGCTTTAGCTCTAGGTTGATTCTAGAAGCTAAAGATCAACAAATTCTTTACATATCAAGACTTTATATTATTATGACAAAGACCTCATTCCCTGCAAAACCAAGTGATGTATTATGATTTTAATTTTCTCACTTGAATTTAAATTTTAAAAATTGCTTTTTTCCCCTGTTATTTTATCTTTTGAAACTATTAGTAATTATCAGACATACTACTGAGGAGAATGTTTCCCAGGAGAATTCCCTTCTGGGACCTCAGTCCCCCTACTCCAATCTAGAGTGGTTGTTCTGATATTATTGTGGAATTTCTCTTCACTGTATTCATGGGTTACATTGCTATTTCTAGAAACAAATATTTCTTCTTGTTTTACTCCTATCTTGCCGAAGCATATCTTCAAGAAACTTCCTTGGAAACGGGTGCAGAAGGTAAATTTATTTTCATTCATATATGTGTGAAAATATTTTTATAATACCCATATATTTGATAAATAACTTGTCTGATTATAATAATGAATAATCTACATTGAAAATAATTATCTCTTAGAATTTTGAAGGCATTGCTCTGTTATATTCTACCATCCAGATTTTCCGGTAGTGACAAACCCCTTCTACCCTGGTAGAAAGTTTAATGCTACTCTTTTTATTTTACTCAACATTCTTTATTATAGAATATAATGCACATGCAAAAAAAGTACAGAAAAATACAGAACTCAGTGATTTATCACAAATCAAACACTTGTGTAACTACTGGCTTTGTCAAGAAAATAAAACATCTCTAGTATCCCCAGCCACTGGCCACCCCCGCCAACCCCCTTGCCAGTTACTATTCCTTCCCTTCCCCCAAAGATAACAATTATCCTGACTTTTATGGTAACTATGTCTTTGTTTTTCTTTATAACTTTACCACTTAAACTCGTATCCCTAAATCCTGTAGTTTAGTTTTGCCTAATTTGAAAACTTAAATGTATGAAAGAAAAGAATGTGTTCTTTGAGCCATAGTTTCTTTCACTTGACATTATGTTCGTGTGATTATCGTGTATGTAGCTGTAATTTTTTCATTTTTCAATACTGTGTAATACTGCATTGTTTGAATATACAACAAATGCATTTATCCATTCTATTTTTGGTGGACATTTAGGTAGTTTCCAGTTTGGGGTCATTACAGGTAAAGCAGCCAAAAACACTGGTGCACCCGTACATCTTTTCTGTTGGGTATATCTAGGCAGAGTAAAATTATTGGGTCATAGGGCATGTAGTCTCATTGTAATTTTAATTTGCATTTTCCTAATTATCAATGATGTTCAACACTGTTTCACCAGTTATTGCTCATTTTTTCCCCTTTTGTGATGTACCTGTTCAATTTTGGGGGGCCCGTCTTTCTTTTTTTTAATAAATTTATTTATTTATTTTATTTTTGGCTGCGTGGGGTCTTCATTGCTGCATGCAGGCTTTCTCTAGTTGCGGCGAGCGGGGGCTACTCTTCGTTGCAGTGTGCGGGCTTCTCATTGTGGTGGCTTCTCTTGTTGCAGAGCATGGACTCTAGGCACGCAGGCTTCAGCAGTTGTTGCACGCGGGCTCTGGAGGGCACGGGCTCAGTAGTTGTGGCTCGTGGGCTTAGTTGCTTCGCAGCATGTGAGATCTTCCCAGATCAGGGCTTGAACACATGTCCCCTGCCTTGGCAGGCAGATTCTTAACCACTGCGCCACCAGGGAAGTCCCAGGGCCCATTTTTCAATTCTAGTTTTTTCTTATTAATTTGTAGATGTTCTGGATGCAAGCCATTTTGTCACCTATATTGTTGCAAATAATCTCTTCCTTCTTATGGTTTGAATTTTTCACTTTCTTAACGGTGTCTTATAAGGATGTAGGGGAGCAAAACTTGCTACCCCAAAATGTCTCTTTGGCATGCAGATTATTTTGAGCTAAAAACAATCAAGACCCAAAAGACTCGGGAAGAAACTTGGACCTTCCCCCAACTGCCTAGAAGAATTTAGGTAGTGGGCCTGTCCCTGGAATAGAGTTATCCCCAGAGATATCTGCAAGGAATATGGGCTAGGGGTGGTGGGGGAAATTTTTAGAGATCAGAGTCCACTCTGTGTCCCATTGTCTCTGCATGGCCCAGCAAACATTTATTTATCAAACATTTACTTTTCCATCTTCCTGTGAATTGCTTTCCTCCCTTTTGACGTCCTAAACCACTACCTCCAACATCCTCTTTTGTCTTTAGCTGAAGATGGCATTTAAGGTGAGGGCCTTGGTCATTTTGGCAAGTTACTCAGCTTTTCTGGCTCTCTCCCATGTATACATGTTACTAAACTTTTGTTTGATTTTCTCCTGTTGATCTGTCTCTTGTCAATTTACTACTTAGATCAAGCAGAAGAACCTAGAAAGGTAGAGGAAAATTTCTTCCTCTCCAACAAGGAAGAGGTGCTCTTAAATAAATGTAGTCAAATTATAAATCTTTTCTTTATAGTTTGTCCTTTTTATGTCCTATTTCTTAAGCTTTTCTCCACCCTGATATTGTGAAGACCTCCTGTATTATCTTTTAAAAGTGCTACTGTTGTCTTTTGCATTTAGATCCATAATCCACTTGTAATTCATGCTGTGTATACAATATGAGGTAGGGATCAAGTATGACCTTTTTTTATATGAATATCCAGTTAACTGAGTACCATTTATTTTAAAAAACTTATTCTTTCTCCAATTCTCTTCCGTATCATTTTCTCTGTAATTGTCATCAGTCACTTGTGTGTATGTGCATTTTTGTGTGCGTGTGTATTTCTGGGCTCTCTCATCTTTTCCATTGGTTTATCTAATCCTGTACTAATACCACACTCTCTTCGTTACTAGAGGGTCATAATAAACCCTGAAATCTCATGGAATAAATTTTCACACCTTGTTCTTCTTTACAAGTGACATAGATACTTTTGGCTCCTGACATTTCCAAATGATTTTTAGAATTAACTTGCCACAAAACTAACCCACAGGTATTTTTATTGGAATTGTATTGAATCTAAAGATCAGTGTAGTGATAATTGATGTCTTTAAAGTATCTAGTCTTCAATCCATGCCCATAGTATGTCACTTCCATTAATTATCTATTTCTCTATAACAAACCACCCTAAAACTTAGTGGCTTAAAATAGTAATAATTTATTATTGTTCCTGATTCTGTGGGTTGGCTGGGCTGGGAGGTCCAGGACGGCCTCACTCATGCATCTGACAGTTGGTGCAGGCGTCAGTTGGGGTGCCTTGGTTCTCCCCCACGGGCCTCTTACCCTCTAGTATGCCAGCAGTTTTTTTTTTTTTTTTTTTTAACATGGCAGCCTCAGGATGGTGCTCCAAGAGGCCTACACTCTGAAACTCTCACAATATCATTTCCATTACATTCTGTGGGGCAAAGAAAGTCACAGGGCCACTCAAATTCAAAGAGTGGGAAAAATAGAGTCTACCTCTTAATGGAAAGAGCTGTAAAGAATTTGTGGAGTATTTACTATCCCAATTCATTCTTGTATTTAAGTCTTTAAGTTTTCTCATTTATAGTTTTCAGTATAGAGGTCTTGCATCTGTTTGTTGGATTTATTTCTATTAATCAGATTTTTTGGATGCTATTGTGTTATCTTTTTTCTTTTTCAAAGAACTTTATTTTAGTGAAATATAAATAGAGTGAAATGCATCCATTTTAATTGTACCATTTGATGAGTTTTAAAAAATGTGTGACTACCACCACAATTAGAATGAAGAACATTTTCACCATCCACAAATATTCCTCATGTCCTTTGCAGTCAAACCTGGCCTCAGGCAGTAACTAACCTGCTTTTCATTCCTATAGGTTAATTTTGCCTTTTGGAATTTCTTAGAAATGGAATAATGCAGCATATACTCTTGTGCTTGGATTCTTTTACTCAGTACAATGATTTTGAGATTCACTCATGTTGTTGCCTGTATCAGTAGCTCATTACCTTTTATTCCTGGGTAGTGTTATGTTGTATGGATATGCCTCAGCTGTTTATACATTCTCCAAATGATGGACATTTGAGTTGGGTTTCTAGTTTCCGGCTGTTATGAATAAAGCTGCTACAATATTTGGTTACATATGTTATATATTTACATTTATCTAGGGTAAACAATGAGTAGAATAACTGGTTTGTAAGGTAAGTATATTATCTAATTTTATAGTAAAGTAACAGACTGTTTTCCAAAGCAGTTGTATCATTTTTCAGTCCCACCAGCCATGTATGAGAGTTCCACTTGCTCCGTGTCTTTGCCAACACTTGGTATTGTCAATTTCTTCATTTTTTTTTCTTGAGTTTCAGATTATTCATCTAGAATCACTTTCTTTTTGCTTTAACTACAACCTGTAGGGACTTCCATGGCAGTCCTGTAGTTAAGACTCTGCGTTTCCACTGCAGGGGGCATGGGTTCGATCAAATTAGGATCCCGCATGCCACGTGGTGTGGCCTCAATAAGTAAATTTCTTTAAAAAAACTTTATAAAAAAATAAGTACAACCTGTAGGATTTCCCTTAGTGTGGATTCTCTGTTTTTGTTTATTTGAAAAATGTTTTTATTTTGCCCTAATTTTTGAAAGACATTATCATTGTCTCTGTAATTCTAGTTTGGCATTTCTTTGTTTCAGGCCATTAAGATATGATTTTACTGCTTTTTGGTTTCCACTGTTTCTGTTTAGAAGTCAGCTCTCAGTCTAGATGAGGTTGTTTTTTTTTTTTAAGTAGTAAGTCTTTACAAGTGACATAGATACTTTTGGTTACTTTTTTTTCTCTGGTTACTTTTAAGGTTTAGTTTTCTTTGTCTTTGGCAGCTTCATTATGATGTGTCCAGCTGTGTATTTATTTTTATTTGTGCCGTGTGGCTTTTGTTTGGCTTCGTGAATACGTGGTTTGGTATTGTTTATCAGTTCTGGACAATTATTATTATTATTGTTCCGTTGTCTGTGGTGTCTGCTGATTTTACTCATGGTACTCAAGGGTGTTTTAACCTATTTAAGCAAGAAAGAACAAACACAAACAAGCCAATGAGGCAAGAATCCTGGAAAAAATCAGAATGGTCCCAAGAACAAGAAAGCCTGTTGGAAACCATGGGCCAATTGAGAGAACCAGGTCAATAGGGGTCGGCAGTTGTTCTGCATCAGTGGTCACCTGCAGTAGGAGCAAAGTGAGTTCTGAGATGATGAATTATCCAGTCTGTCGAAGAGGAGAATGCACAGATTCTCCCATTTAGAAATTCTCTCTAATTAGAGTGAGATTCTTACAAGGCTCTCCTAAAATTTCAATGATACTAACAGAATAGGTCAATAGATCACAATAATAACCCTTGAGTCAGGTCATTCTGAGTGGTGAAACTTAAAGAGGGCAACATATCTGGGAAAGAGATGAAATGTCAAAAACCTGAATCTTGTGTGAAATTAATCCCAGTGATGTAATGAGTGAAATTTTATTCTAAAAGAAGCTCAGGCCAATGATTGGGGTCTGAATCTTCTTGGACTGTGCAGCCAGGTCCTGTGTCTCAACCAGGAGCTAATAGGTTGATATCCTGAACCTTGCATATTTAGCTTCTCCGAGGCAGAATCTGTTTCTTTTTTTTTTTGCGGTACGCGGGCCTCTCACTGCTGTGGCCTCTCCCGTTGCGGAGCACAGGCTCCAGACGCGCAGGCTCAGCAGCCATGGCTCACGGACCTAGCCGCTCCGCGGCCTGTGGGATCTTCCCGGACCGGGGCACGAACCCACATCCCCTGAATCGGCAGGCGGACTCTCAACCACTGCGCCACCAGGGAAGCCCCAGAATCTGTTTCTTCTTTAGAGTCAAATAAGATGACTATAACTCAAAGAAGGTATAGAACAGCTTTATCCAAAAGAGCCATCTGCAATAGTGCAATAATATTCTATGTCTATGCTGTCCATACAGTAGCCACCAGCTACATGTAGCTATTGAGAATTTGAAATGTGGTGAGCAGGAACTAAATTTTAAATTAATTTAAACTTAAATAGTCATATAGGCTACTGGCTACTATATGGGACAAAGCAGGTATAGCTATCATATCTGGTAAAATTACTACAATATTAGGAGGTAACCCCAGAAAAAGGGAAAATTATTTAAATTTGTGGCATTAGTATTCTTAAATGGTATTTAATATAACAGTAATAATCAGATCTTAAACACTGTGATATTTTGGGGGTGCTTAAGTTATCTAAGAAAATCTGGTGAGAGAGCTATGATCCTAAACACACAAAAGAATAATTAAATAAGTTAGTAATCAGTTTTTTCATGTTTGTGGAAACCTAAGTTGTTAAATCCATCAGCTGTGATTTGTATTTTGTATAAATCATGTGTGACTGAGTCATGCTAATGGTTTTAATGTTTTAAAATATGCTAAGTGCTTGGTAGGATTATAAGATCAATAACCTGGATATTAAACAAAGTTCAGGGAGTAGTGAATGTTCCTCTCAAAAGCTCCCCGGGCAAGTCTCTTTCTTTGAATTTACCTACACTCACTCTCTACATTTTATATTTCTCTATATAAATGTGCCTTGCTTTAAGAAAATTCAATATGGTGTTATGTGCAATTACCACCCTGAACACTTTTATTTATCGATTGTAAATTTCTTCAGGAAGGTCCAAGGTTTCTAAACAGACAGTATCCTTTTATTCTTTCCACTTAGCCTTCATAATCATGCCCAGCTCTGTCCACATGGTGCTCATCCTACCAGTAAGTTCTGCTGAGTATCAACACTGTAGCTTCTCATGTGACTTTCAACTAACAGCTTAGGAGAGGTTGGGAGTGGGGACTCCAGAGCCAGACAGATGTAGGGTTGAATTCCTTTAGCAGGATTTGTCACTGTTCATCTCTCCCTTCTGAGGCACTTGCCTTCCAGGACACCACAGTCTCCTTACATTCTACTAGCCTCCCATTCTCAGTATCCCTCACTGGTACCTCTGCATCTCCCAACCTCTAAATGCTGCAGTGTTCCAGGGCTCAGAGCTTGGAACTTTTCTCCTTTCTTCACCCACTTGCTTGGTGGTCTCATCAGTGGAATTTAAAATGCCATCTACACACTCCCAGCTCCCAAGACTTATCCCTCACTCAGACCTCTTCCCTGGACTCCAATATAGGAGGTCCAACTTCCTATAAGATGTTTCCATTTGGATGTCCATTAAACATCTCAAATGTGAAATGTCCCAAATGAGCTCTTGGTCTTCCCCCTAAAACCTGCTCTTTCTTATCTTAGTAAATGCTTACTCCATCCTTTTGACTGTTCAGGCCAAAATCTTTGGAGTCACCCCTGTCCCTTCACTTTCGCTTATACGCCACATCCTGTTGTCTGTAAATCCTGTTGTCTGTACCTTCAAAATACACCCAGATGTGACCGCTTCTCACCACCGCCCCAGCTCCCACTCTGACCTCACCTCCACTGTTTCCCGGGGGTATTCTTGCACGGGCCTCTTGCCTGGTCTCCCTGTTTCCACTCTTGCTCTCTAGCACAGAAGCCAGGGTGACCTAGTTAAAACCTCACTCAGATCTCATTGTTCCTTTGTTCAAAACCCTCCAGGGCTCCTCTGTCTTGCAGAGTGAGAGCCGATGTCATTGCAGTGACCTGTGTAGCCCTATGCAGGCTGGTCTCAGTTATGCCCCAACTGCATCTACTGCTTGTCCTGTCCCCACTCTGTGTGGTTTTTTTGTTTGTTTGTTTGTTTGCGGTACGCGGGCCTCTCACTGTTGTGGCCTCTCCCGTTGCGGAGCACAGGCTCCAGATGCGCAGGCTCAGCGACCATGGCTTACGGGCCCAGCCGCTCCGCGGCATGTGGGATCTTCCCAGACCGGGGCATGAACCCGTGTCCCCTGCATTGGCAGGCGGACTCTCAACCACTGCGCCACCAGGGAAGCCCTTTTTTCTTTTTTTTTCTAAGAGAATCATATGGTAGCTTGTGGCTTTATTGTTGCTACTCAACAGAAAGCTGATGTAATGGCCATGATGGTCAACATCGTATGGGGAGGACCAAGTCCACGCTTTGTCATGAATCAGCTGCTACGACATGAGTCTTTTTGATTAAGTCATTTGAATCCACAGTGACAGCATAGGTCCTTGGATATATTTCTACGTAGAGGTCCTCAGAGATGTTCTCAGAAGGCTAGGATGCCTCTAGAGCACACTCTCATGCTTGATAGATGCCTCCAACATCAAGGGATACATCTTGTCTCTGACATTCCCTATGTCTGAGCACAAGTGCTGCTCCAACGACCCTCTGGGATAGCGGCAGATGTGGGTTGCTTTTCCTTCCTTTGGTGCTGATGAATATCTCTCTCTGGGAGAAGGCACTGGATCCCAGCTGCCATCTATCTTTCCCGGTAGGGCAGCTCCTCGAAAGGACCTCTGTGCTGCCTCTGGCGTCCCTGCCGTTTTTTGACCTGGTAGATGATACTCCATCTTGGAACTTGCCTCTCCGACTCATCTCTCCAGCTCTCGTCTTTGTGTCTCTGCTCCATCTGCACTGGCTTGCTTCTTGACTATTTCTTCAAGGAGCCAGGCTCATTCCCACTTCAGGGCCTTTGCACTTGCTATTCCCATATGACTTGCCCATGTAGAGCAAGGTTTATAGGTTTTTGTTCTCAATGAGGCCTTACCTGACTCTGGTATTTAAAATCAGAACTCTCATCTCCTGATGCTTTGTTTTCCTTTACAGCATTATTTGTTTATTATCATGTCTCTCAGCTCTCATCCCTGCTAGAAGAAAAGGTTCACGAAGGTTGAGATATTTAAAATCTCTGTATGTTTTAAAACTAATGATCTCTAACACCAAGACACACAGTAGGTACTCAAAATTAAAGTACTCATTGATTAAATAAACGAATGAATAAAGTTAACTAGGCTTGATTAGCTTCGGTGAAATGTAAGAATTCTTTGAAACGTAATTATTTTCAATTAGTTGGTTAAAATTCAGAGTTTCAAAATCTGTGTTTAGTGTTTGATATAATTAATGTTCCTTTTTGACAAGACCTCTCTTATGATAGAAAAGGATCACATTTTTGTGAGATAAAAATGGCTATAAAGAAACAGTCTTTTAAGTTGGTGAAATAAGAGTTCTCAAATCCTGTATTAGACTGCAAATTGTTTTAAGGGAAGGATGATGAAATTAATATCTCATTTGAATTCCTGAAGCTGGACACTAAGTAGCATAAAGAATTTTTGTAGCTTGAGCACATGGTGATAAGTTAAAGCTTTAGGGGATGGATTGCCTGAGGTCATGCTTTCAGGCAAGACCACTCAGAGGTATGGAATCATTGAACTTCAGAGGGAGAGAAACTCTAAGGATACCAGGGATGAGGGAACTAAGTTTGCGTAAACGTCTACCCTGCTCCAAGATGGGGCAAGGCTGCTGTGTTGGTCTTCATGACTACCCTTGAGGGGGTGGGGTGGTCCCATTTCACATATGGGAAAACTGAGGTTCAAACAGGGTCACTTGCCCGAAGTCACTCCTCTAGTAAATGGAAGAATCGGGATTTGAACGAAGGTCTGAGCTTTTCCCAGGAAACTTATACTTGCCTCCAGTCTTTTACAGATAAGGAGACTGAGGGCCAGAGATATGGAAAGCCTTGTCCAGGGTCAGAGGAAAGAGTAAACCCAGGTGTGGTCACCCTCCTTGGGAGCCTCTTGACCATTTGTCAGAGCTTCCCTTTCATCCAACTTGCCTTAATTTTTTTACCGTTTGCATGTCTTCAAATGCAATAATACATTATGATTCAAATATTCCAGAAATGCCCCCCACAAAAAGAGAAAGTTCCCCCCAATTTCCCCTCTAAAGAGAGTCACCATCATTGGCTTGAAATAATCCTCCATATTTTTTTGCTCTCGACACACACACGTGTGCACACATCCACACACACGAGTCACGCTACATGCACAATTTTGTAACCTGCTATTTATACCTCACACTCTCTTTTGGGGATCTTTTCATGCCAATAAATGGTACAACCTCATTCTAACTGTTGCACAGTCTTCCATATACAGAGGTACCGTGTACCATACTTTATTTATGTAATTCCCTACTGCTGGACATTTAGGTTCTTTCTTTGGGATACATGTCTATAAACTTCAAAAATATGGAAAATTTACTTTTATAAATTTTTACAATTTAAATTTTTGCCACCATGTAGACAAAGCCCATTTCCTCACACTGTCCCCAATAATGTGTATTAATGTGGGAAGAGAATTATGACTCCGGAATCAGCCTGGGACTCATGATACTCAGCAGGGATGCTGGCAATGCTGGGCAGAGCACTTGAGGGAGAGCCTGAGGGCAGGGATGTGCCGGCCACCTGGCTTTTCATCCAGCCCCCGCAGAAAGCACTCCTCCTCCAGCTTCTTTTCACACTGAAACTCCTGGCTCTCCCGTGCTTAAAACCCTCCAGGGGGCTGCTGCTTTATCAAAAGACATGTGCCTTAGTGGGTTCTACAAGGCCCTCTGGGGTGGCCTCCATCTCTCCATCCCTCCACCTGCACACTTCTCCAGCCACACCGTCCACCTTCGTGTTTCTCAACTGAGTGCACGGGGGCTGGTTTTACCACTTCCCTCTCCCATCCCAGTGCAGCTAAGGGTTCTGCCTTCTACACCTGCCCCAGCCCCTCTGGGAGCCAGGAACACCACCCTGTGTTTGGGAGTTGATGTGTGTCCTGGACTGCTGAGCATGGGGCAGCTCCAATGACACTAAACACAACTACGGGGTCTGGGAGGTGTCACTTTTCTGGTTCATCGTGAGTGAGCTGCAGGAACTGTCAAGGAAAGGTCCTCTTCAGAGAGCAGTGATGGCATTGCTTATGTGGCCCCTCAGCTGGGGAGACCCCTGGAGCTCCCTGGATGATGGGCTATGAGCTCTGCCTTGGCTTCCACACAGCCTCCTGGTGCTGGAGAGAGGTGTGCTCTTATCTCCTTCTGTCCTCGCTGTTCCCCTTGCCCAGGACCCACCAGTTTTCTTCCTGGAGGATCATTCTTCATCCAACATCCCCATCCAGTGCCCAGAGAAGGGTGTGGTTGATCTCTTCTATCCTCTGTCCATTTGGCAGGTAAGGCTTAAATTTGACATCATTTCCCTTTGGAGTCTCAAGAGATGTTCCTGTTCTCTCCCAATAAAACCTAGTTCTTGCAAGTTCAAAACTTTGGCTTTCAAAACTATCGTTTCTGACATGGGGTTCAACACAGAAGCCTATTTTAAGAAATTGAAAAATAGAACATTAAATATTTATCTTTGCATTCCTGATACGAAAATCCCAATTATCTTTGCAGCAACCCAGGATGCTTCTGACTGATTTTTGAAACCTTTACAGGTAAGGAGATGTGGCAAAGAAAAGAACAAAGGCAATCATGTCGTGATGTTATCATGTGATAGGCAACTTCCCTCTCACCACAGGACCTTTGCTCATGCTCTGACCTCTGGCCTGACCAGGTCTCTCCCCACTCTGCATGATGATGCTTCAACTCAGTGATCACTCCCTCAGGTGAGCTGACCCCATCCATCCTCCAGCTCCATGACCTCTTGACACCATATACTGGCCCTCCTTAACATTTATCACAGTTAAAATTTTACATTTTTTCATACTTTTATGATTGAATGTCCATCTTACTACTAGACTGTGAGCTCCAAGAGGATGAGGACCAAGTTTCCTTTTCCTTCCTATTAATCTCCTGTATCTAGCACAGTGTCTGGCTTATAGTAGGCACGTGATAAAAAAAAAAAAGAAAGAATAAGTAAATAATAAGGTGGCATAAATCTCATTATGGTGTGTGGTGTGTACTGGGGCTGCTTCATACTTACTCGTGGACCCAGTGATCCACATCTTTCCCCATTTCCGCGTTCAGTGATGTCACAGTAGCTTGAAATCAGCCATGGTGGCAGCATTTACACCACAGAAATCAGCAACAGCTACAAGCCGGACCTCCTTTGCTCCCCTCCCCACCCCCACCCTGGCGTCTGTTGTTAAGACATTGACCAGCTCACCGCTGGGTGATCTGATTTCTGAGAGTCTCTCCCTAACATCTATATATTTACTTCCACACGTTTGATGTGATGTTATGTAAACTTAATATATCTATGGTCAGTTCTTTGCCAGATTTTCTTCTAATTAGCATGCATTCTTTATTTTATGCAGGCATGTAAGGTAAAATCAATAAGAACTGAAGCGTGTGATGTTCAAACTGCCATAATAGGACCTAAAGACTTTGCTGCGGATCATTTCACCAAAGCGTGTTAGAATTTCAGGGAGCGCAAAGGCAGAAGGAGACTTTAGTTTCCTTTACTAAGAAACTGTGGAGGCAACAGAGAAAATGTACTTATTTGGTGACATGAGAGAGGCTGTGAACGGGCATGCAGATGTCAACTCCCTGCTTCATTCCACCACTTAAGGGCTGTGCAGCTCTGGAAAATCACCTAGACTCTCTGGTTCTTTTCCTCAAGTGACACATGGATGGGTGGAATTTAATGGTTCAGTGATAGGCTTTACTGAACAAGGTGGGAGGAGGCTGACCATGCAGTCTCCAGGTAGTGGAGAAAAGCTGATGGATTTGGGCAATCAGACCTCATATTGATGAAGCTATTTGTTCACTTCTGTTTTCGACTGTCAGTCACTAGGGAGTGTATTTTGTACTTTGAGAGCAGGGGTCCCTCTTAAGAGTGTTTACTTTTTACATTTACTGGTATTTCAGTGCATTCAAAGTCTAAGTTAAAGTGTAGTTATGTTTGCTCCTTCTGGGGCATGGAGGTGGGGTGAGGGAGGTTCCAAGCGAAAAACTTAACCACAGTTAAATCTTGAAGAGAGGTGCTCATTCTACAAAGATCAGACCTGCCACACATGGTCTCTGCCACATCATGGATTTCTTCCTGAATCTGCCTTTATGTTAGATTGTGTGGGGAATGTAGTGACCCCAGTTAAAGCTGTTATTAGCCCAAAGCAACACAATGTATTGTCCAACTCTGTCTTTTGGGGGTGAAGATGCTGGCAAAGTATTTACCTTGATAAATTTAGGGGACAAGTTTCTAAGTTGCTTAGGGAAGAGAGATGTAAGAGGCATCACTGATATTTTTAATCATCCATCATTCTAGATACACATGAACTTTAAAAGACTTTATGTCTTATAGCGAAGCACTGTGGATGATGGCTGATAGCTCCTGGAGGCCCTGGGAGGTTTAGAGACATTTTAGAAAAGAATACAGATGACATACAAAGGCCTTTCTTATGACCTTCATAAGGCTTTAGTCGAAAGTAAGGGTCCCTGAACCCTCCTACGCTGCTGGTGGGAATAGAAACTGGTGCAGCCACTATGGAAAACAGTACGGAGGTTCCTCAAAAAACTAAAAATAGAATAGAGCTACCATGTGATCCAGCAATCTCTCTCTCGGGCATATATCCAGAGAAAACTCTAATTCAAAAAGATGCGTGCACCCTTATGTTCATAGCAGCACTGTTTACAGTAGCTGAGATATGGAAGCAACCTAAATGTCCATCGACGGATGAAAGGATAAAGAAGATGTGGTATATATATACAATGGAATATTACTTAGCCATAAAAAAGATTGATATAATATCATTTGCAGCAACATGTATGGCATGGACGTAGAGATTATCATACTAAGTGAAGTAAATCAGATGGAGAAAGAAATACCATATGATAGAACTTATGTGGAATCTAAAAAAATGATACAAATGAACATATTTACAAAACAGAAACCTCACAGACGTGGAAAACAAACTTATGGTTATCAAAGGGGAGTGGGGGGAGGGATAAAATAGGAGTTTGGGATTAACAGATAAAACTACTGTATATAAAATAAACAACAGGGTCCTAATGTATAGCACAGGGAACTATAGTCACTATCTTGTAATAACCTATGATAGAGAAAAATCTGAAGAAGAATACATACACACACACACATACATATATATATCTGAATCACTTTGCTGTACACCAGAAACTAACACAACATTGTAAATCAACTGTGCTTCGATAAAAAAGTAAGGGTCCCTGGGGTAAGGCATAGGGAGGTGAAATTTTATAATTACAGGGGCTGTGGAAGTCACATGGTCTGATCATTCATAAGTGTGAGGTGAGCTCCTTGATGGTCTCCTAGAAAATGATCATCCAGTTCCTCCTTAAAACTTCCAGCAAACTCACCACATTACAAGGGCAGCCCACAGATTATCTGAAAATATGGGAGTGAGGTGAAATCAACCTCCCAACAATTTGCACCAGCTTTGGAACTGCTCTCACTTAGCCCTAATTTTCCTACGCTTTAGTAGAACACTTTTTTTTTTTTTTCCCAACTCACCCTGAATGCTTATTCCAGTTTAAACCCTTCCTGGCATTTACCATCATGCGCTGTGACTTTTAGAATTATTTGGGCTTCAAAAGATTCCAGATAAAAAACAAGGTCCTACTTGTGCTGTGTATAGCCCAGGGAACTATATTCAATATCCTATGATAAACCATAATGGAAAAGAATATTAAAAAAAAGAATGTATGTATGTATAACTGAATCACTTTGCTGTACAGAAATTAACACAATATTGCAAATCAACTACACTTCAATAAAATTTTTAAAAAAAAGAAGAAGATTCCAAGGTACTTTTCCCAGATTCCATAGATTCTTCTGTCACAGCTGGTTTGTCTGTCTGGCAGCTGAGAATTGAGTGCAGTTTAGAAGAATCATCTCAGGGACGACTTAGCACATCAACATATGTAGCTCTTATTGTTGTCCATGTCCCCGGCACTCCAGACTGCTTTGTTTAGGAGCCATATGCATGTCCACAAGGCAGTTAAGAGTTTTATTATACTGGTGCTCACTGTCTATTGAATCTCTAACTTAAAAAATTATGTAACTGAGAAATCACACAAATTCTATGAGAATTTTTAAACTGCATAAAGCACAGTGATTGCTGTGCCACACGTTTTAGATACAGTTTTCTATTTCTCCTTTGGTCCTGATGCAGCGTTGCATAGTATCTGGGCAATAGGTCATCTCTAGGAGTAAAGCAAGTGTGTAAAGGTAGGTTCCCCTACCTTTCTGAGTGACCAGAAAACTGGCAGAACACTTGTAATCAATCATTAAATATCCAGTGGGATAAGGTCCTGTTCACAAGGAACTCAAACCCAGTTGGGAAAAGAGGCTGACAGGACTTCTGGGGAAAAAGTCAATGTAAGTGCATTTTTAAAAGTCTTCCCAATTCCTACTTCTTTTAGTCAAGTTTGGGGGCTGTAATAAAGAGACCTCAAAATACAGTGGCTTAAAGAAGGAAGATTTTTTTCCTTTTTCATGTAAAAATATAGGTGGATGGTCCAGAGCCAGTATACAGTGATTCTGGAGTGTCGGGGATGTGAGGTATCAGGTATCTTGTTTCTCTGCATCCTCGACATTCAGATTCCACCTTATGGTCCAAGATGGCTGCTCCATTTTCTGCCATTGCATCCATAGTCAGCTGGCACAGTATCCCGCGTCCAGCAATCTAGCAAAAGCGGAAGGGGAGGGAATGCCCCTTTCCTTTAAGAGCGTAATTTGGAAATCATACACTTCTCTTATGCCTACGTCTGGCCGCATGTATGGCCAGATCTCAGCCACACACCCAGCTTCAAGAGACTCCAAGGAATATCCCTTTAGTTGGGTGAACAAATGCCCAGCTAGAAATTGTACTGGGATGGAAGATTGGATTCAGGGGATTGGATTCAGGAGAAGAACTGGCAGTCTCTGTCCCTGCACCGGATTGCACAACAACAAAAATTAGACAAAAACCACCAATTAGAGTAGCGAAAATTAAAGTGATTTCATCCAATATTGGTGAGTATGTGGGGCAATGGGCCCCTCGTATAGTGCTGGCAGAAGTATAAAGTGGCCCAAGCATTTTAGAGGGCAATTGGCAGCATCCAGCATTCCTTTTTTTTTTTTTTGCGGTACACGGGCCTTTTACTGTTGTGGCCTCTCCCATTGCGGAGCACAGGCTCCGGATGCGCAGGCTAAGTGGCCATGGCTCACGGGCCTAGCTGCTCCGCGGCATGTGGGATCTTCCCGGACCGGGACACGAACCCGTGTCCCCTGCATCGGCCGGCGGACTCTCAACCACTGCGTCACCAGGGAAGCCCCCAGCATTCCTAAAGACATGCATCCTGCATGGCCCAGCAATCACACTGCTAGAAACTCATCCCACAGAAGCACTGTACAACATACTTTGATAATTACCTATGAGGATCTTCACAGAAACATTGTCAGTGATGGCCAGTGAGCAGGACTCCCTATCAGGAGGGAGCAACTTTAAAAATGATGGTGTATCTATATAATGGAATATTATGTAGTCATTAAATGTATTGATATGTATGTATCAATATGTATTGTATTGTATTGATATAGAATATGTCCAAGCTGTATTTTTAAAAAAAGCAAATTTGAGAAGAGTATACATAGAAAGGTTCCATTTTTTTGTGAAAAACATATATGTATATGCTTCCATAGATTCCCATATATATTTGTATATATATAGGAAATGTGAAAGGCTGCACTGAAACTGAGTAATTCCAGGGCACAGAAGTGGCAGAAGGTGGGCTGAGAAGTTTCTACTTTTAGCTTTAGACATATCTGTAATGTTTGACTTTTTTATGAGCGTGTATCAATTTTGTAATAAAAGATGCAGATTTTGGAGGAAAACTGACCTGAAAAAGAGGAAGCATTAAATGGTTCAATGTCATTACAGGAAATGTGACTAACTGCTAAGAGTTTGGGATACTTCATAATACTATGGAAGTTGGGGGGAGGGCAGGGCAACTAGTATTGAAGCAGTAGAGGGAGGCTGTAAGAAGGAACACAGAGATTACATGAAAAGAACCGGAATATAAGATTCGATGCACAATTTGATTCTAAGGAGAAGGTGTGTGTGTGCGCACATAATCTATATCTATATAATCTCTATGTAGATAAATGCCCAAAACTACACAAGAACGTCACACCCTAAAATGTTATTGACGGTGTTTAGCTCTCTGTGTGAGAGATGTGCTTTAATTTTATTTCTTTACATTTGTCAGTATTTTCCAAGTGTTTGACAAAAACACTCTTTTTTTTTTAATTCAAAAAACTAAAAACAAAAGAATAGGTGATGTTTATATAGGTGGGAAAGAATGCAAAGGCCTTCCATGGGTGGGGCAGGCAGATGGGTGGACAGGTGAGACTGTTTGAGGGAGACCCAAGCACAGGTGAGAAAGTACCCTTCTCCATCATTCCGCCAAGTCCCTAGAGGCAGGGGGCAGGGGAGTGGGCGTTCCTGCTGTGTGCCAAACCCTGAACCAGGTGCTTTGCCTCTTAACTCACTGAATCCTCAGAATGTTCTTGCCCCCAAGAGGCATTATCATCTCCAGGAGGTGGGTGGGAGTTACAGGAGGGTGTATCCCAGCTTGATGTGAGGGCAACGGTCTATTAAATTGGAAGTTTAAAGTGACGCACCAAGATACATTTCATAGTGAGGGGCCAGTCCAAGATGTTCATTTTTAAAGGCAATATAATAAAACTGGTTTGATGACTCTCAAAGGCCGGACTGCGTAACCGTCGGTGGAGAAGGTTTTTAGAGAGAGCTGTACGTGTGCTCCAAGTTGTCCCCCAACACCAAGGGAAGAGGCAGGGGTAGCAGTGTATCGAGAGGTGTATCAGGAATGGTCAGCCCCAGCAGAGAGAAGTGTTGATCACAGATATTGTTAGCATTGTCAGAGCTTGTTGGTAATAAAAAATTAGGCCAGCGTTTGATTGGTTCTATTATGATTTGATTCTCTACAATCACTGCACCTCCTATGGACACAGCTGTGGTGGATTACCCTCGCCACACACTCAACCTTAGTATGCTGCTCTTGGGAGCAATTCTTCATTTTTCTTAAATCAAGAGAGAAGGGGAATTCAGAAACTTTGTTTATGCCCCTGCACTTCAGGGAGGGGCAGTGGGAAATCTAGGGAAGGGAAGGACTGGGCTGCTCAGCTGAGATGGATGAGTGACAAGAGGCGGATGCAGGAGGTGAGCCCCGCACTCCCTGCCATCACGGTGAAGGAAGTCTGAGTGTTTTGCAGAGACCGGCTTTGGGCCACGCGCACAAGCAGCAGTGGGTGGAGTCAGGGTAAGTTCCGCTGAAGGAACAAACACGCCAAGGATGCTGGACGAATGGAATGTCAGGTGAGGGTCCCTCCATCCCCAGAGGAATCACAGAAACACCCACGAAAGAAAGGGTCGACTTTAAACACCTGCCAGCCCCAGACAGCCCAGAGGCAGCATGCACAGTGTTCTTCAAATAAGAACCTTCCTCTTTCTTCCTACCCGCCTCCCTTCCCACCTGCCTCAGACCCTGGTGGGGAGAAGTAAGTATTAGCAGTTAGCAAGTGGGGGAGGGAGAAAGAGGAAAGAAGCTGGGCAGTACAACTGGTCAGAGGGGTGAGTGAGGAGCTGTAAGGCTGAGTGGACGTTGGAGAGTTGTTAACTACAGAGCCCTAGTGACTGACGGGGGATGGGACCTTGTATTATCCAAGAGTGGCCACCAAGAGTGGCCAGAACCTGAAGGGACAGTGGAAACAAAAATCCAGTTACTTTGGACAAAAGTCCTACTTGTTCAACACACTGTTACATAAAGAACTTCCTAAAAGTAAGAGCTCTTGACCTACCTGGGACCTAAGTGCCTAGAGCGCAGGGTTGGTCCCTGTCTTACTCATCACTTCATCTTCAACACCGGGTGCAGGGTCTGGTGTATGTCACGTATTCAAAAGTGTCCATCGACAAGTTGAATGGATAAAGAAGATGTGGCACGTATATACAATGGAATATTACTCAGCCATAAAAAGAAATGAAATTGAGTTATTTGTGGTGAGGTGGATGGACCTAGAGTCTGTCATACAGAGTGAAGTAAGTCAGACAGAGAAGAACAAATACCGTATGCTAACACATATATATGGAATCTAAGAAAAAAAGGTTCTGATGAACCTAGGGGCAGGGTAGGAATAAAGACACAGACGTAGAGAATGGACTTGAGGACACAGGGAGGGGGAAGGGTAAGCTGGGACGAAGTGAGAGAGTGGCACTGACATATATACACTACCAAATGTTAAATAGATAGCTAGTGGGAAGCAGCCGCATAGCACAGGGAGATCAGCTCGGTGCTTTGTGTCCACCTAGAGGGGGAGGGATAGGGAGGGTGGGAGGGAGACGGAAGAGGGAGGAGATATGGGGATATATGTATATGTATAGCCGATTCACTTTGTTATACAGCAGAAACTAACACAACATTGTAAAGCAATTATACTCCAATAAAGATGCTAAAAAAAAAGAATTTGACATGTTAAAATGAGAATTAAGTGAATTAGAAGATATGTTGAATGAAATAACACAAAGTAAAGCAATTATACTCCAATAAATATGTTTTTTAAAAAAGGAAACCGTTGGGGAAATTAAAACACTATTTGCTGAAAAAAAAATTTTGTTGGATGAACTGATAAATATTGGGTTGGCCAAAACGTTCGTTCGGTCTTAACGAACGAACGTTTTGGCCAGCCCAATATTAATAAAACTGAGCGGCTGCGGTGTGAAGGGGTGAGTTTCTTGTGCTGGGAAGGATGGAAGCAGGCGGTCCCTGAAGTGAACTGGCAGAGGGGCCCTACTTTGTTGGGAGGACTGGTCAGATGGTGCCTATGTTTCCTTCCTGCCTCTTATTTTTGTGTCTCTCAGCTCTGGCGTGGCTTCCCCACCTTGCCAATAAGGAGTTCTAGAAAGGGGGTGTTTTTCTTTTTGTTTCTGCCATTGCTTTTTAGCAAAAATAAAATTATAGAGCAAAGTGCAAATCTCTGTGCTTGGTATTTACACATACTATCTCTTATCCTTGGAACAAACCTGAAAATCAAGTATTATTTTTAATCCTCAACCTCTGAAAGGTTAAGTGATTCACTCAAGGCCACTACCCCAGCTAGTAAATCACAAAGGTGGGATTCAAATACAGGATGAAGCTGCTTAGGAAATGGGGTGTGGGATCTGCAATAATCTCTCTTTACGAATGAGGTGGGAAGGCTTTTTCAGGCACATGGGCCAAAAAGTTCAGATGGTTTGGGAGAAAATCATGTGTGATTTTAGGACTGGAGGAGGCAGGTGTGGAAAGGCAAGAGGCCATACATTGGGAGGGCTGGGGCCAAGGAAAGGAAAGACATGGCAGGCTCACATATCAAGCGCCTTATCTGCCATTGCACGTAGGCGCTGGGGCACGCTGGACAATGGTATACTTGGGGCTATGAGCCAAAGACCACAGCGTGCATTTGGATCTGTGTGGGTTTTGAGGAGCTGGTCAATGGGTTTCTCTAGACCTGAGAAAGCAGGTCAGTGGACACCAGGACCACGCCACTGGGATGGACTTAGGATGAAGATGCTCTTGTAGTCAAATACATCTACTTTTGTTTTTCAGGCTTTTTCATTGAAGAGTAACATACTACATGCCTGCGCAAGTCCTAAGGGCACAGGTCAGTGACTCATCCCAGAGGGAAGGCTCCTGCGTGGCTACCGTGCAGGGAAGAAACAGAACATAATGAACACCCCCAGCCCCCAGTCTCCTGGCAGACCCTAATCCCTCACCTCAAATGTAACTACTATTCCGCTTATTCTAACACCAGAGGTCGATTTGCTTGTTTAAAAAAAAATTAATACAATTTTTAAAGGTTATACTCCATTTACAGTTACTACAAAATATTGGCTCTATTCCCCATGTACAATACAGCCTTGAGCCTATCTTACACCCAATAGTTTGTACCTCCCACTTCCCTATCCTTATATTGCCTTTCCCCCCCCACCCCACTGGTAACCACTAGTTTGTTCTTTGTATCTGTGAGTTTGCTTCTTTTTTGTTATATTCACTAGTTTGTTGTATTTTTTTAGGTTCCACATATAAGTGATTATCATACAGTATTTGCCCTTCTCTGACTTATTTCACTTAGCATAATGCCCTCCGAGTCCATCCATGTTGCTGCAAATGGCAAAATTTCATTCTTTTCTGGCTGAGTAGTATGTCATTGTGTATATGTATATATATATATATCCATTCTTCTTCTTTAACCATTCATCTGTTGATGGACACTTAGGTTGCTTCCATACCTTATAAATAATGCTGCTATGAACATGGCGGTGCATGTATCTTTTCGAATTAGTGTTTTTGTTTTTTTCGGATATATACCCAGGAGTGGAATTGCTGGGTCATATGGTCATTCTATATTCAGTTTTTTGAGAAACCGCCATACTGTTTTCCACAGTGGCTGCACCAATTTACATTCCCACCAGCAGTGTGCAAGGGCTCCCTTTTCTCCACATCCTGACCAACATTTTTTGTGTTCTTTTTGATGATGCTTTGCTTGGTTTTGAAATTCAAATAAGTGGAATCATGCAATCTGTATTTTTTTGGGTGTCTAGCTTCTTTTGTTCAGCATTATGCCTGTGAGACTCATCTATGCTGTTGTGTATCATTTGCTCATTTTCACGGCTGTAGGACTTTACCACAGTTTATTTTTTTCATTCTATCACTAGACATTTTTTTTTCCAGTTTGGGGCTATGAATAATAATGCTATAGGCACATATGTACATGTTTCTATTGTGTATACCTAGGAATGGAATTATTGGGTCTTAGCATATGCATATGTCCAACTTTACTAGATACTGCTAAATAGTTTTCTAAAGTGATTATGTCAATTTACACTCTCTCCAGCCAGTATATGAGGATTTCAGTTTTTTCACATCTCTGCCAATACTTGGTAATAGTCCTTTTAATTTTAGCTACACTGTTGAGGGTGTAGAAGAATCTCTTTGAGATTTTAATTTGCATTTCTCAGATGACTAAAGCAGCTGAATATCTTTTCAAATGTTTATTAGGGGCCATTGGTTATGTTCTTGTGAAGTGCCTATTCTAGTCTCTTGCCCATCTTTTTGTTATGTTGTCTGTCTTTTTCCTTATTGGTTTGTAAGAGTTCTTAAGATACTACAGATGTGAGCTCTTTATCAGTTCTATGTTCTGTAAGTATCTTCTCCCACTCTGCAGTTTACCTTTTCATTCTCTTAATGGTGTTTTGTGAGGAATGAAAGTTACTAATTAAAATTTTTTTTTATTTTGGTAGAATATATATATTGTAATATTTATTACTTTAAGCTTTTGTAAATATTTAATTCAGTGGCATGCATTTGCATTGTTGTGTGTAACCATCACCACTAACTATACCCAAAACTTTTTCATCATCCCCAACAAAAACTTTGTACTCATTAGACAATGACTCCCCCTTCTCCTTTCCATCAGCCCCTGATAACCTCTATTACACTTTCTGTCTCTATGAATTTGCCTATTCTAGGCACTTCATATAAGCAGAATCATACGATGTTTGTCCTTATTCATCTGGCGTATGTCACTAAGCAGGATGTTTTCAAGGTATGTATCAAATATATACCACATTTTGTTTATCCATTAATCTGTAGATGGACATGGGTTGTTTCCACATTTTGGCTATTGTGAATGATGTTGCTATAAACATTGGTGTATGAATAACTGGTTAAGTCTCTGTTTCAATTCTTTTGGATATATACCTAGGAGTAGAATTGCCAGGTCTGTGGTATCTCTACATTTAACCTTTTGAACTGCTGGATTGTTTTCCATGGTGGTTGCTCTACTTAACATTCCCACTAGCAATGCATGAGGGTTCAAATTTCTCCACATTCTCACCAACGCTTTCCTTCCTTTCTTCTCTCCTTTCTCCTTCTTCCCTTCCTTCCTCCCTCCCCCCTCTTTCTCTCTCTCCCTTTCTTTCTTTCTTTCTTTCTCTTTCTTCTTTCTCCCTTTCCTTCTTTCCCTGTCCCTTCCCTCCTTCCTTCCTTCTTTTCTTTTCTTTCTTTCTTTTTTTTTTTTTTGTTATAGCCATCCTAGTAAGTGTGAAGTAGTATATCATTGTGGTTTTCATTTGCAATTACCTAATGACTAATGATGTTGAGCATTAGTTCATATGCTTATTGACCATTTGTATATCTTCTGAGGTGAAATGCCTATTCAAATCCTTTTCTCATTTTTGAATGGGGTTGTTTGTTTGTTTTTGTTGTTAGTTTTAGGAGTTCTTTATATATTCTGGCTATTAATGTCTTATCAGATATATGATTTGCAAATATTTTCTCTCATTCTACAGGTTATCTTTTTGCTTTCTTTTTAGTATCCTTTGATGCACAAAAGTTCTTAATTTGATAAAGTCCAATTTATCTATTTTTACTTTTGTTGCTTGTGCTTTTGGCTTTAATCCATAAAATCTTTGCCAAATCCAAAGTCATGAAGATTTTCTCCAATGCTTTCTTCTAACAGTTTTATTGTTTTAGCTTTTACATTTAAGCCTTTGATCTATTTTGGTTAATTTTTTACAAGGTGTAAGGTAAGTGTCCACGTTCATTCTTTTGTATGTGAGTGTCCAATTTTCCTAGTACTATTTGTTGAAAAGATTGTCCTTTCCCCATTGACTGGTCTTAGCACCCTTGTCAAAAATCTATTGACAATATACATGAGATTTTATTTCTGGGCTCTCTATTCAATTCCATTGGTATATATTTTTGTGTGTCCTTATGCTAGTACCATACTGTTTTAACTACTGTAGTTTTGTAGTAAGTTTTGAAGTCAGGAACTGTGAGTCTTTCAACTTTATTCTTCTTTTCAAAATTGTGTTGGCAATTTGGAGCCCTTTGCAATTCCATGTGAATTTGAGCATTGGTTTTTCCATTTCTGTGAAAAAGGCTGTTAGAATTTTGATAGGAATAGGGTTGAACCTGCAGATAGCTTTGGATATTATTGGCATCTTAACAATGTTAAGTCTTCCTAACCATAAATATGGGATGTCTTTCAATTATTTAGGTCTTCTGTACTTTCTTTCAGCAATTTTCTATAGTTTCCAGCATGCAAATATTTCACCTCCTTGTTATTTATTCCTAAGATGCTTTTAGATATAATTTAATTTAATTCTTTAGATGCTATTGTAAATGGAATTGCTTTCTCAGTTTCCTATTTGACTGTTCATTGTTGGTATATAGAAACACAACCAACTTTTGTGTGTTGATGTTGTACTCTGCAACTTTGCTGAATTTATTCTTTAGGTCTAGAAATTTTCTTGTGAATTCTTTGAGATTTTTCTATTCATAGGATCACGTCATCTATTAGTAGAGATAGTTTTACCTCTACCTTTCCAGTTTGAATATCTTTCATTTCTTTGCCTTATCTAATTTCTAGTACAATGTTGAACAGCAGCAGTGAAAGTGGGCATCCTTGTCTTGTTCCTGACCTTGGGTGGAAAGCTTTCAGTATTTCACCATTGAGTATGATTTTGGCTGTGGATTTTTCATAACTAACTTTTATCATGTTGTGGAATTTTCCCTCTGTCTCTAGTGTCCTGAGAATTTTTATCATTATGAAAGGGTATTGATTTTGTCAAGTGCCTTTTCTGTGTCAGTTGAGGTGATTGTGTGCTCCCCCACTTTGTTCTATTAAGGTGATGTATCACATTGATTGATTTTCTTACATTGAACCACCCTTGTATTCCTGGGATAAATCCTACTTAGTCATGGTGAATAATACTTCTAATATGCTGTTGAAATGGATGCTAATGTTTGCTGAGGATTTTGCATCTATAGTCATATAAGTTATATTGGTCTGTAATTTTCTCTTTTTGTAGTGTCTTTATCTGGCTTTGGTATTTGGGTAATGCTGGCTTCACAGAATGAGTTAGGAAGTGTTCCCTCCTCTTCACTTTTTTGGGAATAGTTTGAGGAGGATTGGGATTAATTTCTCTTTAAACATTTGGTGGATTTAGCCAGTAATGTCAACTAGGCCTGTGCTTTTCTTTGTGGGAAGTTGTCTTTTTAAAAAATTTTTCATTACTAATTTAATGTCTTTACTTGTTACAGGTTTATTCAGATCTTCTGTTTCTTCTTGAGACAGTTTTGGTAGTTTGTGTCTTTTTAGCAGGAATTTGTCCATTTCATCTAGATTATCCCAAAACTTAGCTGATCCTTGATGTAATGGAGCGTTGAGGAGCCATTTACAATGATTCTGTAAGCAAATATTTAACGAGAGGGAAAAATGTTGACAGTAGATTGTTAACCCCCAAAATTAGGTTTCAAAATATTATTACACTCTGATTCTATTTTTGCAGAAATCATATATTATACATCTATATATGCTTAGAAAAAAAATACTGTCCAAAAGAACATGTTAATGGGGATTAGCAAGGGGTAATGAGATTAGTGTTTTGTTCTGTTTTTTCTTACAGGGTGACTTTTTTATAATCTTCTTTGGACTGGTCTGTATTTACTAAAATTTCTCAATTAAATTGCCACTTACATAATATGAAATAAACACAAGTTAAAAAAAATTGTAATTCGATTGAAGTGTGTTCATTTGGGTTAAGACTCTGTATCTTCAGTATAACACATTATTTCAACCCATTTTTCAGGCTGTATCACCTCGTTAGAAAGAACCCTAGACTATTAGAAAACTAATTGTAACCTTGGCAACATGGGAGTGGGCCAGCAGGGTCCTAGGAGAACTAGAAAGGACAGGTTGGTTTTGATGAGGGGAAATGGGAAGAACTGTGGGGTGTGACTGTAGAGACGGGGTGGGGGGAGGGAGCTTGACCTTGGCAAGGTCTGGACAGTTAGAAATCAGGATAATAGATGGGAAGGGAGCAGGCGGGAGGGGTGGAAGAAGGACTTTACAATTTGTTTATGGAGAGTCCTAATCATCAGTGCACATCCAGAATTTGTGGGGCCTGCATTTATACCATTTAGTGTGCCCTCTTTAAGAAAAAGGACTTACAAATACAAAATTAAGTACTAAAAGTACTTTAAAAAATACTAAGTATTTTCTTAGAAGGAAAAAAAAATCAACAAATTGCTGGGTCCAGGAACTCTAGGTCCCTTTCTTCTAAGAGTTCTTTAGGTAATTGACCAGAAATGCCTTTAAATTGTTTCTGATTATCACTTGGCTTCCCCTCCCCTTCTGGAACCCTCCACCACTTCCAACACCTCCCAGCTCGCATGGGGATTTACCCACATGAGGCACCCTGAAGTTTTTTTGTTTTTACTTTTATTGGAGTATAGTTGCTTTACAAAGTTGTGTTAGTTTCTGCTGTCCAGCAAAGTGAATCAGTTACAAGTATACATATATCCACTCTTTCATGGATTTCCTTCCCCTGTAGGTCACCACAGAACACTGAGTAGAGCTCCCTGTGCTCTACAGTAGGTTCTCATTAGTTATCTATTTTATACATAGTAGTGTATATATGTTAGTCCCAATCTCCCAATTCATCCCACTCCTCCTTCCCCCCTTGGTATCCATAAGTTTGTTCTCTACATCTGTGTCTCTATTTCTCCTTTGCGAATAAGTTCATCTGTACCATTTTTCTAGATTCCACATATAAGCAATATTATACGATATTTGTTTTTCTCTTTCTGACTTACTTCACTCTATATGACAATCTCTAGGTCAATCCAAGTCTCTGCAAATGGCACTATTTCGTTCCTTTTTATGGCCGAGTAATATTCTATTGTATATATGTACCACATCTTCTTTATCCATTTGTCTGTCAGTGGACATTCAGCTTGCTTCCATGTCCTGGTTATTGTAAACAGTGCTGCAATGAACATCGGGGGTGCATGCATCCTTTCGAATTCTGGTTTTCTCCAGAAGTGGGATTGCTGGGTCATATGATAGCTCTATTTTTAGTTTTTTAAGGAAGCTGCATACCGTTCTCCATACTGGTTGTACCAATTTACATTCCCACCAACAGTATAGGACTGTTCCCTTTTTTCCACACCCTCTCCAGCATTTATTGTTTGTAGACTTTTTGATGATGGCCATTCTGACCAGTGTGAGGTGATACCTCATTGTAGTTCTGATTTGCATTTCTCTAATAATTAGTGATACTGAGCATTTTTTCATGCGTTTGTTGGCCATCTGTATGAAGTTTAAGTTGCATCAGCTTCATGGCAACTATGTTTCTTCTGATTGTCTTTCTCATTGCAAGTCTTTTCAGGTTTTCTCCTAGTTAATTCTTAGTCCCCTAGGTGATGAAACTCCAGGACGGCCATTACTCTATGAATTCTTGTTGGCATATCTTGCTTGTGGGCTCCTCATATCCCAAATGGCTCTATGCTCTTAAAGCAGAGGCTTTCATTCCCTTCCTGCTTTCCCTGGAAGAAGAAGGGTGACTGGAACTAGTATTTACTCGAGAGGATGTCAATGGTTCTGTCTGAAACAAAAGCTCTGGAAAATATGTACATTGTACTAATTCGTTTTTTCCCCTCTCTGATATGACTGTGGGTGACTCAGAGGTTACTGCAAGTGTCAAATCTTGATTTCACAAGCGGGGAAATTGTAGGTCAAGGGGTGACACAGATAGGCCCAGATTCTTAGTTCATATTTAGGTAAAATATGTAGCTGAGCATTCCAAGCGCTCAAGGAAGGTGTCACTGGAAAATATATTTCCCTGATGGTAAGTTTCCAAGTCAGACTGAGTCTCATTTGTCATTTTTTTGAATCTGAGAAATTCAACACACATAGCAAACATTTATCACTTAAGCCTCATATCGCTGACGTGGGGAAGGTTCAGCAAACATTGTCTTTGTCTCACAGGTGGGAAAAATGGAAGCATGATGGAGTTACAGGGACACACGTCAGGTTCATGAAGTGAAGCTAGGATATCTAGGGTGCTCCTCCATTCATTTCCTCTTCTCCCTCCCCTGGTACATTTCTTATGTGAGAAAGCGTGAGGATGGTTGTATAACTAGCTCCTTTGCCCAGGTAAGTCAGGACACCTTTCTGCTCTTGCCTTTCCTGGGCTGGAAAATTCAGTAGTGCCATTTTGGTTGTGAGCAATAGAAATCCAGTTGAGTAAGCATAACTGGGAAAGGGGAACTTTATTTTAAAAATATAGGAGGGTCTGAAGGACCTCCTGAGTGGGCACACAGCCACCTGAGGGAGAACTGAAACCAGGCGCTGAAAAGTCCGGGCTTCTTTCACTCCACCCCTCATCTCCATTTTAGTCTTTATCACCAGAGACGAACTTTCTCTATTTCTTCCATTCACAGGAGAGAATATGGCTCTGACTTTCAGCTACAGGCTGAGACTAATTTGCTGGTTTCTCTGAGCTGGTCAGAGAGAATCGGATTGCCCCAGGGACAGGCGCTCGCCCCTGGTCCAATCTTATACTGTCACACGGTACAAACATAGCTGCCAGCAGCCTGCCCTGGGGGATCAGAGGCAGTTCCAAGACAAAAGGGATGGGGGATTAGGAGCTGGGCCAAACACTCCCAAAGTGTTTATTTTAGGTGGAAATTTTATGAGAGCATTGAAGGCCTCATTAAGGGCTGCCTTGGGGACATCAATCTTCACTTTAATCAAAAGAGCACAGCAGGCTCTTCCCTCAGAAGACTGCCCAGTCCTTATGCTGCTTTCAAAACATTCACAATATGTAAATAGCATCCGTAGTAGCTATGCCTTTAAGATGCCTGGACCCTCTTTAAAGGAAGTGATCCTAATCCTTCAAAGTGCAAGGTGAAATTGCCTTCAGCTATATCGGACTGGAGAAGCTGGGCAAGATTCTTTGAAAAACTTTATAATGAATGCAGAATTTAATTATTAATTCTTCTAATAAATACTGCTGAGGCACTGGGAATACAATAACAGATAAGATATCAACCCTGCCATCAAGGAACTCACAGTCTATTGGGGGTAAAACAGATGCATAAACAGGAAATTAAAATACAGCGTGGCAGGTGCTAGGATGGAAGTGTGTATGTGGGGGGGAGAATGGAAGGGGGACAACGGGAACACCAAAGAGGAGTACCCCACCAGACTTGGGGTGAGCGCAGGACTTGGAGAGATGGGAGAGGGTAGAGGTTATGGGGGAGTTTCTAGGAAGCAAAGATATCTAAGCTGAGCCTTGACGGACACAGGGATTTCTGAACCTACGAGGAGAGATGAGAATGGCTGGAAGAGTAAGTCAGAGAAAGGTGACTAATCCCACAGAAAGGCACATGCAGAGAGCTTTTAAAAATTTTTTTTTATTTTTACAAAATAAAATTTTTGGCTGTGTTGGGTCTTCATTGCTGGACACGCGTTTTCTGTAGTTGCGGCCAGTGGGAGCTACTCTTCCTTGCGGTGCGCCAGCTTCTCGTTGCCGTGGCTTATCGCTGAGCCTGGGCTCTAGGTGCGTGGGCTTCAGTAGCTGTGGCACACGGGCTTAGTTGCTCTGTGGCATGTGGGATCTTCCCAGACCAGTGCTCGAACCCGTGTCCCCTGCATTGGCAGGCGTATTCTGAACTACTGTGCCACCGGGGAAGTCCCAGAGAGCTTTTGCTATAGGTCAATCCGTATAACATACTCAGGAAATTTGCTGATATATACACCATCGAGTTCTTATATATGTGCCCACTAACACTTACTCAGCCAAGTCAGTGAGGGAAATTGGGATCAAGGCCGGAGTTTCAACAACCTTGAATGCTGTGGGGTGTTCTCATTGTATTTTCTAATATAACTTAAGAGAAAATGTGGTCGTCTCATCCGGCTCATTTCAAAATGGTAAGTGAGATGGGCTTGCTATTTTTGAAGTGATATTGTTTGCTCCGTGCAGTGGTTAATTTTATGTGCCAACTTGGCTAGGCCACAGTAACCAGATATCTGGGCAAATACCAGGCTGCCTGTCGCCAGAAAGGATTTTTTGTTTGTTTTGTTTCTGTTTTTTTTTAGATAAGATGAACACTTAAATCAGTAGATTCTGAGTGAAGCAGATGACCCTCCATAATGTGGATGGGCCACATCCAATCAGTTGAAGGCCTTCAGAGAAAAAGACTCCCCCCCAAGGAAGAGGGAATTCGGTCTACAGACAGCTTTCAAACTCAAAACTGAATCACCAATTTGTCCTTGGGCCTCCAGCCTGTTGGCCTAACCTGCCAATTTAGGACTCACCACATGCCAGTCTCCATAACTGCATGAACCTATTCCTTAAAATTTCTCTCTCTCTCTGTCTCTATATATAAATATATAAAAATATAAATAAATATCAGTTAGAGATATAGATACTATTGGTTCTGTTTCTGTAGAGAACTCTGAGCAATACAGTGTGTCTACTTTCTTTCTTTCTTTTTTTTTTTTTTTGGTGGTACGCGGGCCTCTCACTGTTGTGGCCTCTCCCGTTGCAGAGCACAGGCTCCGGACACGCAGGCTCAGCGGCCATGGCTCATGGGCCTAGCCGCTCCGTGGCATGTGGGATCTTCCCGGACCGGGGCATGAACCCGTGTCCCCTGCATCAGCAGGCGGACTCTCAACCACTGCGCCACCAGAGAAGCCCTACTTTCTTTTTTCTTTAACATTACAATGTTAACATTACAATGAGATAACATTTTATTATATTTATTTATTTTTTTAATTTAACATCTTTATTGGAGTATAATTGCTTTACAATGGTGTGTTGGTTTCTGCTGTATAACAAAGTGAATCAGCTGTATGTATACATATATCCCCATATCTCCTCCCTCTTGTGTCTCCCTCCCACCCTCCCTATCCCAGCCCTCTAGGTGGACACAAAGCACCGAGCTGATCTCCCTGTGCTATGCAGTTGCTTCCCACTAGCTATCTATTTTACATTTGGTAGTGTATATATGTCAATGTTACCCTCTCACTTCATCCCACCTTACCCTTCCCCCAACCCCCGTGTTCTCAAGTCCATTATCTACGTCTGCATCTTTATTCCTGTACTGCCCCTAGATTCATCAGAACCTTTTTTTTTCAGATTCCATATATATGTGTTAGCATACGGTATTTGTTTTTCTCTTTCTGACTTACTTTGCTCTGTATGACAGTCTCTAGGTCCATCCACCTCACTACAAATAACTCAATTTTGTTTCTTTTTATGGCTGAGTAATATTCCATTGGATATATGTGCCACATCTTCTTTATCCATTCATCTGTCGATGGACAGTTAGGTTGTTTCTATGTCCTGGCTATTGTAAATAGAGCTACAATGAACATTGTGGTACATGACTCTTTTTGAATTATGGTTTTCTCAAGGTATATGCCCAGTAGTGGGATTACTGGGTCATATGATAGTTCTATTTTTAGTTTTTTAGGGAACCTCCATACTGTTCTCCATAGTGGCTGTATCAATTTACATTCCCACCAACAGTGCAAGAGGGTTCTCTTTTCTCCACACCCTCTCCAGCATTTATTGTTCGTAGACTTTTTTTTTTTAATAAATTTATTCATTTTATTTATTTATTTTTGGCTGCGTTGGGTCTTCGTTGCTAAGCGCAGGCTTTCTCTAGTTGCAGCGAGCGGGGGCTGCTCTTCCTTGTGGTGCGCGGGCTTCTCATCGCGGTGGCCTCTCTTGTGGCAGAGCATGGGCTCTAGGTGCATGTGCTTCAGCAGTTGTGGCACACGGGCTCAGCTGCTCCGCGGCACGTGGGAATCCTCCCGGACCAGGGCTCGAACCGGTGTCCCCTGCATTGGCAGGCGGACTCCCAACCACTGTGCTACCTGGGAAGCCCGTTCGTAGACTTTTTGATGATGGCCATTCTGACTGGTGTGAGGCGATACCTCATTGTAGTTTTGATTTGCATTTCTCAAATGATTGGTGATGTTGAGCATCCTTTCATGTGTTTGTTGGCAATCTGTGTATCTTCTTTGGAGAAATGTCTCTTTAGGTCTTCTGCCCATTTTTCGATCAGGTAGTTTGTTTTTCTGATCTTAAGCTGCATGAGCTGCTTGTATATTTTGGAGATTAACCCTTTGTCAACTGCTTTGTTTAGAGTGTCTACTTACATCCTCTAAAGTTTTGTTTTTATTTATTTATTTTAAAGGAGAACTCAATGCTGTCTATTATACTATCTTATATACAACTAAATACGAAGTATAGAACATGGAATCTGATACTAGTCTCCAATACTGGTGACCTTTAAGTGATGCAACTTGGGGGGTCATTCTGGGGACGTTTTGGACTGAGCTTCTCCCACTGTGTTTGGTGGCATAACTTCTTGCTTCCTTTACTGCCCATTCATAGTGTTTTACTTAAACACGTGCCCAAGTTGTCTGTAAGAATGGAGTATTTTTCTTTTCTTGCTTCTTCTTCCTTCTCCCTTCCAACCTCCTCCTACTCACAGATAACCCATGTTAATGATCTGTTTATTTATAATTATAGACACACATTCTATCTTTGTCTGTTGTTTTTATTATATAATCTCTCCATCTTGCTTCCCACTTAGCAGTACCTTGTGGAAATCTCTCCAACAAAGTGGGCAGGGAAGTAGCCTATTTTTTATTTGCTGCTTGCATTCCATAGAATGCATGTGACACTTATTTAACCAGTCCCTAATGATAGCCTTTCACTCTGTTTTGAGATTTTTTTTTTTTGCCTCTCTAGTGCTGCAAAGAACATCCTTGTACATATGTCCCTGCAAGAGTTACTACCACTTAATTACTTCCAAAATATGCCCCAATTAACATACTTTGGTAGAAAAAACAAAATGTCCTGTGATTTTTCAATAAAATTTTATTTAATCAGGCTGAAAACAGATTGGGTTTTCATTATCTTATATTTAATTTCTCATATTTTGGTATTTCTCAATATGTTCCTCCTATACTCAAGGAAAGATACGGGACCCGTAGCACAGTGTTATTAAAAACTCAAACTTCGAGAAGTTTATCTACAATAATTTAGGTTAAAAAATAAAACTCTCCCTCTTGCCCCGCAAATTTTGAACGTAGTTTTAATTTAAGATGTGCAAATTCGGGACTTCCCTGGTGGTGCGGTGGTTAAGAATCCGCCTGCCAATGCAGGGAACACGGGTTAGAGCCCTGGTCTGGGAAGATACCACATGCTGCGGAGCAACTAAGACCGTGCGCCACAACTACTGAGCCTGTGTGCCACAACTACTGAAGCCCATGGGCCTAGAGCCCATGCTCCGCAACAATGAGAAGCCACTGCAACGAGACGCCCTCCCACCGCAACAAAGAGTAGCCCCCGCTTGCCGCAACTAGAGAAAGCCCGCACGCAGCAACGAAGACCCAACGCAGCCAAAAATAAATAAATAAAAATTTTAAAAAATCTATAAAAAAAAGATGTGCAATTTCAAGGGTATGACCATGAAGTAAGAGTTACTTCTAATTATAGAGATGGCATTTGAGATGCCATTGTCCCAGATCACCTTTTAGAAAATTTTATAAATAGGTCAAAAGAGGCACCTGTCAGCTTGACCACTTGCTATAGACACAAAGATTAAGGCTAACACTTTAGGAAAAAAATAATTAGCAAGATTCTGGTGCCACAGAATTCCAACTTGAGTCCAGGGCTCCATCAGCTTCTCAGGGCCTTCAAACATTGTCGTGGAGTAATGGAAACAGCAAGGTCGCTTTTGGGAAGCAATTTATGGAAAAGCTCATGCTCTGTAACCTGGAAATCCCAGTTCTAACATAATCCAAAACACATACATAAAATATATTTTTACAAAAAAATTTTGTCATGGGCTTTTATTTACATAAATATGAAATTGAAAGAAATCTAAATGTCCAAAAATAAGAGAAAGGTTAATGGTAGAAAGATTTGAGGGACTATTGTGTACACAATACAAAGGAAGGTTAGGAATAGTAGGAAGATTATGTAGCAATATTGATTTAAGAGGATAACACAGGCTACAAAGTTATGTGTGCAAATTGGTTGCAACTGCATTAAAATATGCACAGGCATAAAAGGCTAGTGAGAGATATACTTAAATCCTAATTGTTGTTAAATCCTAATTGTCCTATATGGGGTTTTGGGGAGAGGAGGATTTCGAGTTGATTAAAAAATTCTATTTCCCCAAATTTCTATAATTGTGTTATATTACTTCTATACTTTTTAAAAAGAGAGAACCAATTAAGAGAATAGATTTCTGATGGGATTAGAAATTTACCCTTATGAACCAGTGGGAATTATCTGAATTGAAGTGACATAAATGAGGTGACAATACAGGTTTTCATAGCAACAGCATTTTTTTGCAGACAAAGAATATTTGAGAACAGATAATATGAGGTAGATTTTGTTTTGTTTAGGTTTTTCAATTTGTTAATTCAGAACTGATTTAAACAAACAACATCACAATCTACAAATAAAAAGACGAAGTGGACAGAGTTAATTGTGATGATGAGATCTGATGAAATGCAGAAAAGTATGGGAGTAACAGCAAACACCTGCGTACGTTGAACCCAGCTCTGTCAAAACCTAATATTTCCCTTTTTGGCATACGATAAAAGCATTAAAGATTGAGTTGAAGCCCCTGACAACCTCTTTCTTATCCCATTTTCCCTTTTCCTTGCCCAGAGGTAAACAATAGTTTGGTTTCATCAATCCCATGCATATTTTTATACTATTACTACATTTATATGTAGCCATAAATTAGCATCATCTTTCATCATATTTTATTGTTGCCAATATTATCATCTTGAGTATCTCACCATGCAACTTACTTCTGCGTTCAGCATCATGCATTAAAATTTATCCACATGGATGCATGTAACTTTAGTTTATCCACTTACCCATTATAGAGTAGTCCACTGAAGGAAGACGCCACAATTTACTTATCCTTTCTTCTATTTATGGACATTTAGGTTGTTTCTATTTTATGCTTTCATTACAGTGCTGCAGTGAGCATTCTTCTCTGTTTACATACATGTATGAGAGTTTGTCTGCAGTACATACCTAGGAGTGGAATTGCTGGGTTGGAGAGTAGCTCATCCTTATAAGATAAGGTCAAATTATTCTCCAAAGTTGTTGTACCAAGTTGTATTTCCTTAAACAATGTGTCGGAGTTCTTGTAGCTATAAGTAGTCCCCAGTACTTGGTGTTATCAAAATTTTTAATTTTGACAATCTGATGGGGTGAAATGTTATATAATTTTAACTTTCTGATTTCCCGTGTGCTCAAATATGTTTTTATTGATTTATTCAAGTTTGCTATTCTATGAATTGTCTGTTTAGATCCCTTCCTCATTTTTTTTTTTTTTTTTTTTTTTTTTTTTTGCGGTATGTGGGCCTCTCACTGCTGTGGCCTCTCCCATTGCGGAGCACAGGCTCCGGACGCACAGGCTCAGCGGCCATGGCTCACGGGCCCAGCCGCCCTGTGGCACATGGGATCTTCCCGGACCGGGGCACAAACCCGTGTCCCCTACACCGGCAGGCGGACTCTCAACCACTGCGCCACCAGGGAAGCCCCCTTTCTCACTTTTTCATTATAGTGTTTGTCATTTTGTTATCAAACTGTAGACATGCTACCTGAATTTTGGACACCAATCCTTTGTTAATTATATGCATCATAAGTATTTGCTCTCAGTTTGCATCTTTAACTTTGTTGATGATAACTTTTGTTGGACATGTCAACTTAATTTTAATGACAAAAATATCAGTCTTTCACATGGTTGGTACTTCTTGCTTCTCATTTAAGAAATCTTATTTTTTTTTTAAAAAAAGCCTTTCTCCACAACCTTACAGATATTCTATATTTTCTTTGAGATTTTAACATTTTAATTTTAAAATTAACATTGTCTATCAGGAATTTATTTTGAAGAATACATTAAGGATTGCATTGTAAGTTTTCCTTTTGAATATGTCACAGCATAAATTATTAAATAACCCACCCTTGCTGCAATGATTGTAATGCTGCTTTTGTCATATATCAAGTTTTCATACATATGGTAGCTTGTTTCTGCACTCTCTGTCCTGCTCCATGGATATATTTGTTCATTCTAAGCCAACTTCACATTGCCTTAGTTATTGTGGCTTCAGTTAAACCTAGATTTTCTAGTAGGCAGGTCCCCCTACCTTCTTCTTTTTCAAAATTATGTCAGCTATTCAGGTCTCTTTGCTCTTCCAAATGAGTTTCAGGATCACCTTTATCTATTGGGATTTTGATTGGAATTTTATTCAATATCAGAGTATTTTGGAGAGGACTGCCACTTTCCTCATATCAAGTCTTCATCCTCCTTCAACATGTTATGCCTCTCCATTTATTCTGGTCTTCCTTTATATCTTTTAAAATGTTTTATAATATTCTTCATAAAGGCTATGCAACTTTGCTAAATTTACTTCTAGATTTTTAATGTTTTTGTTGTTACTATGAATGATAACTTTTTTCTATCACATTTTCTAATTGATCATTACTGGTATTTAGAAAAATAATTCATGTTCGTCATTCTTGTGTTTAGAATCTTGTTGACCATATGACTACTAAAAGTTTGTCTTCTGTGCAGATAATAAATCAGCTATAATTTGTTATACTCAACCTTTCAAACTCATATACCTCTGATTCCTTTTTCCTCCTCTGTACTTTTATGCTTCTGTGGTTTCACCATTGTATACGCTGTTTACTTCAGGTTGAAAAGAGTGTATAATTGTTACTTGTTGGATACGCGGCTGTATATATTTATAAGATCAGTGTTTCATAAACTGTAGGTCACAATCCGTTCTTGGGTTGTGAAATCAATTTAGTTGGGGGCAATTCACATTTTTAAAAAAGAAATAGAATGGAATGAAACAAATTGTATCAGAATGCATCACTTGTATTAAAGGTGAATATTGTTTGTAAAATTCTTTCTCTCTCCCTGTGTGTGCACACATGTGCATTTGTATACTAGGTTTTGATATAAAATATATTTCTTAAAAGCGCTACATTAAAAAATTTGGAAATTCTGTATTATATAATGATTTAAAATTTGGTTCTTCAAAGTTACTATAGCCTTACTAATTTTTTGCCTGCTTGATTTATCTGATTCTGTCTGATAGAAGTGTTTGAAATTTTTGGACTCTGATTATGAATTTATCCTTTTCCCTGTAATTCGATTTTGCTCTATATATTTTGAAGCTTTGTTTTTAGATGTATATAAATTTGTGATTTTTAATATCTTCCTGGTAGATTGTTTCTGTTATTGTTATGTAATTCCCCTCTTAATTTCTATTAACTTTTTGCATTAAACATCACCTCACTAGTTTTATTTGGATATATCTTTTCCCAACTCTTTATTTTCAGTCCATTCAATCCAATATGTTAATCTTTGTTTTGTAATAAATGCATTTAATACAGTTGCATTTATTTTGATGACTGATATACTTTAACTTATTTTATATTTTCTTTTTATTAACATTGTCCTTGTTAATATCCCAGTCCTTTTGGCTTTTTATTAGGTTTGCAAATTATTTTTAAATACTTCTTTTATTATAATCTTTGTTGGCTGTTAATCTATTCTTTTAATGATTTTCCTAAAATTTTAACATAACTTGTTTGAATTTAAAATATTCTAACAAACATACGGTTCTTTGGCATTTCTATCCTTCTAAAGAGAGTGTATTCACAGTAAATATTTAATTAAGCCTAAAAATACATTTAATTATTTTTCTCACCATTATCATTGTTTCTTCTATTCCTTGGTAATTTTACATTTCTTTTTATTGAATATATATACTTCACTAAGTGTGTAAATGTGGATATGTATGTGGGAGGACCCATTCAGTCTTTGTGCTTTTGAAAATGTCTTTTTTTTTTTCTGCCCTCACTCTTAAATAATAATTTAACTGAGTATAAATCGGTAGGCTGACAGCTATTTTCCTTTTCCATGTTAAGGATATGTTACTACATTGTCTTTTGGCCACAACTGTTGCTGAAAATAAGTTGCTGTCAGCCTTATGATTCCTTCTGGGTATTTTTTGTTTTTTCTCTCTAGTAGGTTTCAGGAGTTTCTTCTTATCGCTGGTGATTTTCACTTTCACTGAATGTGTCAAGTTCTGTCCACAGAGCGTGCTTTCCATCAGAGGACACATGTTTTTTGCAATTATGAAAATTCTCAGCCCTAATCTCAAAATATTTCTCCTCCATCATTCCCTCCATCCTCTTCTTTTGGAATATCTACCAGGTATAGGTTGGAGCCTCTCAGGTATCTTCCATGTCTGTTAACCACTATATTAAAAATAATCTCATTGTCACTCAACACTAAGTTCTGTGTGTCCATCTCACGACTAATTCTTAGTTCACTACTCTTTGGATCTAATCTGGAGTTTATCTTGCCTTTTGAGTTTTTATTTTGGTAACCACATTTTTTTTTAGTTCTAATATATATTTGGGTTTTCTTAATACTCATCTGGTTTTGTTTCATATATGTCTCTTTTCTGTTTCAGAATTTCTTACTCATTGTTAATGGACATGATACCTTGGCTTATGCCTTTGAACATTCCAGACATACTTATTTTGAAGTCTTTGTAAGACTGTTTCATAAAATTAATTTTAACTCTAGGCATTTCATACTTCAATCAACGATTTTGATGGTTTTATAGGCTGTCTTCTTTAGTATTCGACTTCTTTACTTGTTATGGCAACCACATTTTGAATGTGAGTGTGTGTGTGTGTGTGTTTCTCTCATCCTGTTTGTCTAGCAGTATTGGGGATTTGCAGTTGCTTCCATCTGACCCTCCTCTATGTCCCCAGTACAGCACCAGGTGGAATTTTCTCTGTGGTGACATTGGGGCTATACAGATTCAGTCATGGGGCAGCAGGTGGTTGGCTCATTTCCTGCCCAGGAAGTTATATCTACAGCCTGCTTTCCTAAGCCAGGAATCCTCTGTGAAACTGTAGTCTCAGGAAGTGAGTTGATAATTGCTTTTTCTTAATAGACTTCTTTCTGTAGAGGGAGGAGCCCCATCCCAGCCTCTGGATTCAAGTGGTGAGCCTGGTTCTGATCCACTATTGTGCATGAAGCACTTTTACTTCCCATTGCATGGTAGGAACCACAATTTGAACTGCCACCATGTGCTTGCAGATTTGGAACAAAGCAGACCTGTGCCTTCAAACCCACTCAACACTTTGTAATTCATTGCCAGCTCTGGTCAATGGAGATGTTTATCTTGTTTCCCTCTCTCTTCTTATACTTTATCAAGCACTGCAATGTGTTTGGAGCAAAGGGGGTGGATCAAAGCATTCATCTTTGATGCTTCATCTTGGCTGGAAGTCCAATCTACATTGTAAAGCTTTTCATTTTGTTTGAAATCCATTTAATTTTAGTTTCTGAAAGCTACATCTTATAGCTATATAACTCCAGGCTTAAAATGACATTTTTATTAAATAATTTTACTTATATTTATTATAAAAATAGTTCCGCAAATTTATAAACACTTTCATTGCTTTAATGAAAATAAAGCAACTTAAAAGTCTGTTGTTTTTGATGGGGATTTCTGTGCTCTTCATATACCACGGCACCTCCCCCCGCCAAACCATCTAGAAAATCATGATTCCTGTAGAACTACATGGAGAAAGTGCATGATCTCACTTGTTGATGCAAGTCAGCCTAATGTAGTGGCTAAGAGCCTTGGGAATCCCTGGGAATCACTCAGTCCTGGCCAGTGATTACTAGTTGTATGTTTTGGGCAGGTTATACAACATTTTAACCCTCATTTTCCTCATCTTCAATGTGTGGTAATAATAGAAGCTAATAGGATTGTTTGAGGATCAATTGACATAATACACCTGATGTGTTTACACACAGTGCTTGGCACATAGTAAGTGCCCAATAGATGTTAAACATTGTTATCATTATGATTAAATCATGAGTATATGTGTCAAATCCTGTTAAATAAAACAACCAAATCATGAGGTTAGGACATAACTGGAAAGTTCACCTGAAAAAATAACAGCAAAATAAACTCTCTTTTACAATGGATTATGTGTAGTCCAAACAGTGAAAACCACATCAATCTCTACATGAACGATAAAATTATATCAAACAATAGTAATGTATTTTATGAAGAAAATTGGACTAAATTGAGTTTTCCAGATTAGTAAGTTTAATCAAATATGTCCCAGTCTCCAATGGTCAAAATATTACCTTCAAATTTTCCATGGCTATGAATCAAAACCTTGCCAGGAGAGAATCTACCTTTTATGCCTCTAAAAAGTTAGCGTCTCAACATTTTTTTCTACTCTTCTGTTTTTATCAGTAGTTTCTATTCATGAAAAGACCTTCTTCACTTCTTCCCTCCTGAGTTAAAAAAAAGATCCCAACAAACTGAAGGACGATCTGGGTCTGACAAGAGCAGTTCAACTATGCATGATGCAATGCCTATAAATATTGTCCTATTAGACAAGGGCTCAGTGGCTTAAGTGGCCTAGTTCAACAATTAAAGCTAACCTGCTTTGTCTCTTGGGCTCACAAAACCAAGAACCTGGGGACTCAATACAATCCCAGGAGACTCAACTTTAAAGGCACTTTACTTAACTTGCTTTTAAAAATAGAGCACCATATTTTCATGTGTTTTACTTGGCAGACACACTGACTGAGGGGTTGGTCTGTCTGCCTGGTTTAGCATCCGTACACCTTTCGTTAATTGATGTAGGCAGGTAGTGTGATCAAATGAGGCATTGATGCATGTGTGAGGGCTTGTCACTTGTTCACAGAGGAGTGAGACAACAGTAGGGGAAAGGAGAGGTCAAGAGCAGGGTTTCTGCTGAAGAGAAAAAAGGCTGTGTCTCCAGGGCTGAATTCATACAATATTTGGAACGAGCGTCAATGTTTGAACACACGACAACTCTTTCTTTGGGAACTTGATAGGAGCCTCAACATGCTGGGATTTTCAAGACATGTTCAGAGGCTTGTAGGTTCACCTTTAAAACCAGGCAGCATGGTTACCAGTTCATTATTCCTTGTGCCTCCAAGGTGAACTCCATTGAAGAGTACGTATATTTATATTGGAAGACTCAACAGCTCTACCCTCCTTGTGCTGAAGGTTGGAGGGAATGTACCACGCACTATGGGAAGTGGGAGACTGGAGTTATCAACCTTCTGGTCTTGTTATTGAAAGGAAGAACATCAAGAAAAAAATCGAGATGTTGAGTTTTTTTTTGTTTTTTTTTTTTTAATGTTGACCTTTCGTGTGCCTTTTTTGGAGAAATGTCTATCAAGTCCTGAGTCCATTTAAAAAATCGGGTTACCGGTTCTTTTGCTGCTGAGTTGTAGGAGTTACTTATATATTTTGGAGATTAACCCCTTATCAAATGTATGGTTTTCAAGTATTTTCTCTCATTCTAGAAGTAGCTTTTTTACTCTGTTGATCGTTTCCTTTATGGAAAAAATGCTCAGCATCGCTAATCGTCAGGGAAATGCAAATCAAAACCACAATGAGACACCACCTCACATATGT
Source organism: Tursiops truncatus (assembly GCF_011762595.2). Classification (NCBI taxonomy): domain Eukaryota; kingdom Metazoa; phylum Chordata; class Mammalia; order Artiodactyla; family Delphinidae; genus Tursiops; species Tursiops truncatus. Next base: position 149,808,082 of record NC_047034.1, read on the forward strand.
CAGGATGGCTATGAATAAAAAAACCAAAAGACAACAGGTGTTGGTGAGGATGTGGAGAAATTGGCACACTTGTGCACTGTTGGTGGGAAGACAAATTGGTGCAGCTGTTATGGAGACAGTATGGAGATTCCTCAAAAAATTAAAAATAAAGCTATAACATGATCCAATAATCCCACTTCTGGGTATTTATCCAAAAGAAGTAAAATCAGGATCTTGAAGAGATATTAGCACACCCATGTTCATTGCAGCTCTAGTCACAATAGCCAAGGACGTTTAGGAAACAACCTAAACGTCCATTGACAGATGAATGGATAAAGAAAATGTTGTATATATACGATGGAATACCATTGGCCTTAAAAAAGATGGAATTCTGCAATATGTAACGACATGGATAAGCCTTGAAGACATTATTCTAAGTGAAATAAACCAGTCACAAAATGACAAATACCACATGATTCCACTTATATGAGGTATCTACAATAGTCATATCCATACCAAGGAGTGAAATGGTGGTTGCCAGGAGCTGGGGGGAAGGGGAAATGAAGAGCTATTAATCAATGGACACAAAGTTTCAGTTAAGCAAGATGAATAAGTTCTAGAGATCTGCTGTACATCGTACCTATAGTCAATAATACTGGGGACTTCCCTGGCAGTCCAGGGGTTAAGACGTCACCTTCCAGTGCAGGGGGTGCGGGTTCAATCCCTGGTCAGGGAGCTGAGATCCCACATGCCTTGTGGCCAAAAAGTCAAAACACAAAACAGAATCAATATTGTAACAAATTCAATAAAGACTTTAAAATTGGTCCACATCAAAAAAAATCTTTAAAAACCAAACCAAACAAAAAAACAATACTCTATTTGCACTGGAAAACTTGTTAATTTGTTAAGCTCTCATGTTAAATGTTCCTACCAAAATAAAAAATAAAAATAAAATAAAATAAGAGAAAATAAAGAAGGGGTCCAAAGAGAGAACCTTGGAAAACTAGAGAACTACGTAAGTTTGTACATGCGCAAACCAAATCTTTTTATGGTCTGGCATTCCTAACCTTGATGTCTTTGCTCAGACTCTTTCCTCATCTTTGGATTCCCTTCTACTACCTTTTAAATGTTGGTCTTCCATTGTCTCAGATGGAAGTAATCCTTCTGAACATGATGTCTGCTCCTCTCTACTGGTACTGATTACTGTCTCCTTCATGTTCAGTTATTTGTACCCTCACGTATATATGTCAGGGTCTATGTTTTCTGGTGGCCAGGAGACTCAGCTTCCTACTCTGTGGTCCAGATCCTCTGGGAGCTTCCTGAAGAAGGAGATGATAATGAGGAGGAAGATGAGGAAGATCATGGTGATGATGGCAGCACATCAGAGTGGAGCAAATATAACTTTGCAGGCAGACTGTCCTTGGTTTGAACTTAACCCTGCCATATGCTAATTGTGTAGTACTTGGTAAGTTCCTCAACTTAGCTGAACAATTATTATTATTATTATTATTTGCAGTATGCGGGCCTCGCACTGTTGTGGCCTCTCCCGTTGCGGAGCACAGGCTCCGGACGCACAGGCTCAGCGGCCATGGCTCACGGGCCCAGCCGCTCCGCGGCATGTGGGATCTTCCCGGACTGGAGCACGAACCCGTGTCTCCTGCATCGTCAGGCGGACTCTCAACCACTGCGCCACCAGGGAAGCCCTGAACAATTAATTTGAGAATTAAATAAATTAACCTACATTGATATGTGCTTTAATCTAGAGCACACAATAGCTGCTCCAGAAATCCTGTTTTCTTCTCCATCTCCCCTTTACTCAGTCCACAATAGTTCCTAGTTTAAAAAGAGCTTCTATCTTCAATGTACTAGTTAGTATTCTTTCAGCTGCAAGTGAAAGAAACCCAGCCTAAGTAAATAAAAAAAAGAGAACTTTCTGCTCATGTAACTGCAAAGGCAAAGCAAAGCTTGATCCAGGGCTCAAATGATGTAATCAGAGTCCAGCTTTTCTCTTTTCACTTTCCAGCTCGCTTGCTCTGCAATTGTCCACTTCTCAGGTGGGCTCTGACCCTCATGGCAGATGTCCACCAGAATTTCAGTTTCTGTCCTCAGCAACCTCAGAGGCTGGAAAGCACCTTTTCCCTAGCTGCCCCAGCCAAATTCCCAGAATTTCATCCAAGTGGTTTTCATTGGCCTGGCTTAGATCACATGCCCATCCCTGAACCAATACTGTCGCCTGAGGGAGGTGAGACTCTGAGTGGCCAAGCTGGGATCTTGTATTTCCTCTGAGCCAAGGGTGACAAGAGCTCCCCCAATCATGCGTACCAAGAGAAGGGAAGAGATGACTCCTCAAGGAAAACCAGGGGACTGTGACCAGAAGAAGGGGACCAAATGACAGGCGGGCAAAACAGCAGATATTGACCATCTACATAACTTCAGTGAGGCTAGACACACCTAGGGAATATGCCTCTTCTGCTTGGTGGAATTCCTAAAAACTCTGTGAAGATGTATAGATGCCTCCATACCTCAGTGGTTTGGGGCTTCCTTATTACTTCCCAGTGCTATGGATTTGTGTGTGTCTGTGTGTGTGTGTGTGTTTCCTAGTGGTCTAAGTGACATCTTAGAAATGTGGTGGTTTTCTCAGTGTCCTAAAAGGAAGGAGATGGCTCACTCAAAGGGGTTGAACATAAAGGGCCATATGGATAGATGTGGACAGGGGTAGCCAACATGCGGTAGTGAGGTTCCCAGGTCTAGCATGGAGCAGCAAGAAGAAGGAAGGAGATTACCAGAGTCCAGTGAGAGCTGGACTGTGGCCTTAGGTAGAGCACAGCCACTGTCTGAGCCCCGGCAAACAAGGAGGGAAGAAGGGGAGTAAATACCCCAGCTTCTCTCTGTTCCCACCCTCCATTCTCACGCCGCTGTCTCCCATTGGCCAAACCCACACAGAAGCCAGAGGGCAGGGAAACCCAGGTGAGCAGGGCAGAGAGTGGAGACCTACTTCCTGGACGTGAGGTTTATTCTCTGGGAGGAAAGTGTAAGCGTGTTAGACACTTGGCAGGTGATCCGTGCTCTTGGGGGAAGGGGGTGTTTAGTCAGCGTCTGGCTAAATTCTGATTTATTCTCTTTGCTTTTGGAAATGTAATAATCTCTCCATCAAAGCTCCATCTATCTGCCAAAATAATGCATGTCCTTTTGTACAAATGAAAGAATTACTGCTATTATGCAAACACTGAAAGGGTACCACATTTGCATGCAAAGGGGAAAAAAGAAAAATCCTATTTGCAATAAAATTAATTATACCAGTGTGGCAAAGAGACACACGAGTATCCATTTAACATTTGGACAGGAGCAGAACTAACTTGCCTTGCCAACCCTGATGAAATAATGGGAGCCAAAAAGAAAATACTCTGAAAATAGAGGCCTAGAGAGAATTTACAGGAATTGGGAATTTCTGGCCACTTTAAGACTTCCCCCTTCAACAGAAACAAAAGATTGAAATGAAGGTTTTTACAAATACTAACCATGAATATTAATGTTCTATAGCTGACGCCTGAACCGAGCTCCTCATTAAAATAGTCTTTGGGTAGAGGAGTGTTAGCAGGCAGGATCTGCGTCTGGTGTGAGGTGTCATGGAGAATGTGCTTTGCATCTGAAACCAGAAGGAAGGTAGATGTATTAGGGTTAAAACTTGTCAGATGTTTCTTCTACGGTTGCGTTTGATCATCAGGAAATAGGAACTTTGAAAAGAAGACAAAGGGATCATTTATTTTGGAGAAGAGAAAGTTGAGCTGTCAACAGAGGGGCATTCAGCTCATAAAATGCTCCCCTGTGCCCCAAGATCCTCATGTTTTGTAGATGTTCTCGGTTTGCTTGTCTGTCTGCCCCAACCAGATGGAGAGCTTCTCGGAGGTAGGGATGGTGTCTACCTAGGTCTGATTTACCTGTATCTCCAGTGCTTGGTACAGAATAGGCACTCAATAGATGCTGAATTGAGAAGTATATTAATGAACAAACCACAGAATTTTAATCTGAGCTCAAAGTAGTTTCAGAAATTGCCAATTCCAATGGTTCTGAAAGAATAAATGCACTTGGGGTGAGGCGTTGGGCAGTGGTGGGAGGCCGGGGAGTGGGGCAGGAGAAGGGAGATGAGATATATCTAGGAGAGATTTTTCAAAATTAAAATTGTTTTCTTTCAGTGTTCTTGGGATAATATTGACATACAGCACTGTATACGTTTCAGATGTACAGCATAATGATTTGACGTGCATACATCATGAAATGATTATCACAATAAGTTTAGTGAGAAACCATCCTCTCGTAGAGTTACAAAATTAATGAAATAGAAAAAAAATTTTTCCTTGGGATGAGAATTCAGGATTGACTCTCTTAACAGCTTTCATATGTAACATTCAGCAGTGTTAGTTATATTTATCATGTTGTACATCACATCCCTAGTACTTATTTATCTTGTAACTGGAAGTTGGTACCTTTTATGTAACAGATTTTTTGAAGCACGTGTCCCTCACATCCACCTACCACTCCAGCCTCCACATGGATATCAGAATCCAGTGGGAGTGAACACTGTATTTTGAGAAGCTCCATTAGATGACTTGTGGTCTAACAAGGCTGAGAACCACTGGCTTCATACCCACCCCATAACCCCTCCAGCCCTCTCTGCTTCCAGGGCTCAGCCCAGCGCCTGCTACAAACCAGTTGCCACCAATAGCTGTTGAGTAAATGAATGTCACAAGGGAGACTCCTCAGAAGTACTGATAATTTGCCCAAAGCCACAGTCATGTCTTGGTGGTTCAGACACTCAATCAATATGAAGGATCACTGCAGAGGAAACACTGACCATCTTTTTTCAACACCTCCCCCTCTGTCCCCAAAGTCAGCATTAAAGTTGAAAGCTTCCATGTGTGAAAGAGGATGTAGGTCAGGACTTTCTGGAGTTGGAATGTCATTAAAAGGTGGGACCAGCCCTGGGAGGAAGCGTGGAGTTCCCTTGCTAGATCCTCTACTGAAGTGTTAAAGTGTGATGGAAACTCATCTTGTGAGGTTGATTAAGATTAGATGCAGCATAAAAAGAAACGAAATTGAGTTATTTATAGTGAGGTGGATGGACCTAGAGACTGTCATACAGAGTGAAGTAAGTCAGAAAGAGAAAAACAAATACCGTATGCTAACACATATATATGGAATCTAAAAGAAAATGGTCATGAAGAACCTATGGGCAAGATGGGAATAAAGATGCAGACCTACTAGAGAATGGACTTGAGGACACGGGGAGGGGGAAGGGTAAGCTGTGACAAAGTGAGAGAGTGGCATGGACATATATACACTACCAAACGTAAGGTAGATAGCTAGTGGGAAGCAGTCGCATAGCACAGGGAGATCAGCTCTGTGCTTTGTGACCAGCTAGAAGGGTGGGATAGGGAGGGTGGGAGGGAGGGAGACGCAAGAGGGAAGAGATATGGGGATATATGTATATGTATAACTGATTCACTTTGTTATAAAGCAGAAACTAACACACCATTGTAAAGCAATTATACTCCAATAAAAACGTTAAAAAAAAGATTAGATGCAGCCTTTGTGGAGGCAAAGAGTGGATTAGAAATAGAAGCTACCTAACACCATGAATCATACCACAACCCTATAATCATCATTGGGAAATTACATCGCTACCCATCGTATTCAAGGGAGTGGATGAAAGAAATGACTGCTTCATCTCACGATCTCTCAGTCTATAAAACTGATGGTAAATTGGGTTTATTTGATGACATATATAGTTTTTTAATTGAAATACAGTTAAGTGACAATGTTGTGTTAGTTTCAAGTGTACAGCAAAGTGATTCAGTTATACATACATGTATATATTTCTCAGATTCTTTTCCATTATAGGTTATTACAAGATGTTGAGTATGGTTCCCTGTGCTATACAGTAGGTCCTTGTTGTTTACCTATTTTGTATATAGTGGTGTGTATCTATTAACTCCAAGCTCCTAATTTACCCCTCCCCCCTTTCTCCTTTGATAACCATAAGTTTGTTTTCAATGTCTGTGAGTCTATTTCTGTTCTGTAAATAAGTTCATTTGTATCCTGTTTTTAGATTCCACATATAAGTGATGTCATATGATATTTGTCTCTGTCTGACTTACTTCACTTAATATGATAATCCCTAGGTCCAGCCATGTTGCTGCAAATGGCATTATTTTATTCTTTTTTATGGCTGAGTAATATGATGTATATCGTTTTGGCAATATAGTGTATTGTTTAAAGCACGGATTCTGTTAGTGTACTAAATGTCACTGAACTGTATACCTTAAAATGGTTAAAATAGTGAATTTTATGTTATGTGAATTTTAGCACGCACACACACACACACACACACACACACACACACATACACATAAGGCAGTTGGATTCTGGAGCCAGAAAGTTTGAGTTTGAATCCTGGCTCTGTCACCTACTAGCTGTGTGGCCCTTGGGCAAGTTACCTAACCTCTCTGTGCCTCTGCTTCTTCATCAGTAAAATGGGGATAATAATAGCACTTCCTTCATGGGGTTGTTGTAGAGATTAAATGAGAGCTCCACATGTGAACTCTCAGTAGTATGATTACTGCAGACGGCAACCCCCACGGGGAGAGGAGGCTGTTGTTAACTTCTGTTGCTTGTCTACAAGGCTGTGCGTCATTTAATAGATGAAGTAAAGACTGACAACTGAGGTTGTCTTCATTGTATGACACTGACTCAGACAGAGCCTCTTTGTGAGAGAGAATACTTCGTTTTCCCAGGCACGGTGCTAATATAAATTATTTCCTTTGCATTTCCTGAACCACAGAATCTTAAGTACTGGAGAAGGTCTCATAGATCTCGTCAGCCACATAAAGAAGAAACTGACTTGCCCGGGGATGCATTACTAGCGTGGCTTGGTCTTCTAATTGCTAGATCAGTGCTCTTTCTGCCCATCACCATAGTTGCAATAAGTCAGTGCCTGGAAATGCATTTTGTTTTCACATCTGTAATACTTAAAATGAAATACACACACACACAGGCACACACACAAAAATTAAGGTGCAGAGAGCACTTCAGTTTTGCAAGAAGCCGTCTGCATTTAATTGGAATGTACCACGTTCTCTGTTTGGAAGGGAGGCGGTAAGGCCACATCCACGTACCAGGGTTCCTAGTTACAAGTAACGGAAACAAGTTCTGGCTAACTTGAGCAGTCAAGGGATTTATTGGAAGGATGTCAGGTGGCTTGAGAATTGAAGGGAGGCTGGCAAACCAGGCTCAGAAGATAACCAGAACAAGAGGCCAGGCCATGGCTACCACAGCCAAGGCCACCCTCAAGGCCAGTGTGATGGAGATGCTGCCAGGTACAGCTGCCCCTGGACCCTCAATGCTAAAGCCCCACACTCGGTCCACTGGTGAACTCTCATCCTTGGGATTGGATGCTGTGAGTGGTCCCTCACCTGCTTTTGTGTCATTGCATCACTCTCCATGATCTGAAGTCCTGGAAGAAATATCCCATCAGCTAAGCAAGTTAGCAGGTGGTGGTACGGGGCTTAGAGGGAAAGTCTCTGGCCTTCTCAGACTGTGGATTGGGAGGAAGGTCCCTGCCTACAGTCAAGATTTACAAAGGAGTATTCCACCTGCCCATGCCCCACCCCTCGCTTTGAATTCTCCCCAGATAAGGAGGTGATAGAATGCCGAGTACTCAGAAACAGACAAAAGAACAAAAAACCCCAGAAAATCCATGACATCAGGAGGATCCAGAAAAGATGCCTGGCCCAGACACCTGCTCCCCTCCCCTTCCTGGAGTTAGCATTCTCTACTCGTCCTGCTTTCTCCCCCGCTCTCCTTCATCCCCATCAGTCCCTGTGCTCAAGGGAACAGACGCTCCAAGACGGACTCCAAGGTCAAATAAATCTCTTACAGCTCTGTTTACTTCAGTCTCCACCAGATTCACCCTGGAACTCTTGCGTATCTTCTCTGTCCAATCATTATAAAGTCCAACTGCCTATTATTTTTATTGTGATAAAATTCACATAACACGAAATTCACCATTTTAGCCAAAAGTATACAACTCAGCACCATTTATGACACTCACAATGTTGGGCAACTATCACTGCTGTCTAGTTCCAGAACATTTTCATCACCCCAAGAGGAAACTCCCTACCCGTTAAGCAGTCACTCCCCATTCCTGCCTCCCCTGAGCCGCTGGAAACCATTAGTCGGCATTCTTTCTCCGTAGACTGACCTATTTTGGAAATTTCATATAAATGAGATCATATACTATGTAACCACCTTCCTATTCATACTCCACCTCCTTCTGCAACAGGTTCTTCTGACCTGTCTCCCCACTACCTCTGAAACCTCACCTCAGCATAGGACAGGGAACGAGCACTGGTCATTCAACTTTTCTCTGACAACATAGATGGGAGAGGGAAGTCGATGGACCTGAGAAACCATCAGAAGGATGGTGAGAATCCCCTAGGGAGACAGAATGTAGTTGGTGTCTCTGTATGATAAACAACCACACAGAGCAGAGGAGCGCTGGGTAGAAGCCTAGCGGGGTTAGGCTAGAGGGAAGTCTTTTAGTTGAGTTGAATTATTTCTCTCTCCCTGGGCAGGTCACTGCCCACATCTTCATCTCTTCAAGACAGAGAAGCAGCAGGGCTCTAGTAGTGCTGGCTGAGGGTGGACAGTTGTGTCAGGGCAGCAATGGACCGGATGGGGCAGGGAGTGATTCAGAGTGGTTTCAAGCAGTCCTACCTGCCTCTGAGTGTCCCTTCTTTCCCCCACTCTTCCCTCTGCCATTGAAGGAAAACACCTGAGCAAGAGCTGGAATTTAAGTACAGGGGTGGTTTTCTGAGGCAGAGGGTTGCCCAGTGGGGAATGTACAGCCAGCAGCTGTATTTGAACATGGGTTAGAGTGCCAGAGGCTCTCCTCTTTCTATACTCTCCACCCCATGACCCTCCCTGTAACCTAGCTAGAAAGAGCACAAGTTGGGGCTGTGCTAACAGCCATGATTGCTATCTTACTTAGAGCCAAAGTGACCCCCAGAGAGAATGGCTTAAAGACTATAGGCATGCATTTCTCTCATACATAACAATTCTGAAATCTGTGGACAGCTCTGCTCCATACTGCCATCCAGGAAAAAAGACTGACAGCATCTCTGTCTTTTTCAACACAGGGCTACTGTAATGAAGATGTCTGTAAGTGAAGGGCCAGTAGGCCAGCTGTGATGTGATGCTATGCAAGGCCTGAGCTTACCTGGAGGATGCAGTGTATGCTTTAAACCAGCAATCTATAGCTGGTGTTGTCTCCATAGCAACAACACATGGGCTAGGAAGCAAAGGGAAGAGTTAAGAGTGGCCCTTCTGGGCTTCCCTGGTGGCGCAGTGGTTGACAGTCCGCCTGCCAATGCAGGGGACACGGATTCGTGCCCCGGTCCAGGAGGATCCCGCATGCCAGGGAGCGGCTGGGCCCGTGAGCCTGCGTGTCCGGAGCCTGTGCTCTGTAACAGGAGAGGCCACAACAGTGAGAGCCCACAACAGTGAGAGGCCCGCGTACCGCAAAAAAAAAAGAGTGGCCCTCCTAACAATTACAGTGAACACTCCCTTTAACAGAACTTTTGTTTCTTTCTCCATGATCTTGGGTTTGACAGGTGTGGGGTGTTGGTTCTAAGAGAAGTATATTCCCACTAAGGAATGCAGTCATGGTTCTGATGAATTGGAAGCTGAGCTTGTCCCTGGCCACTTGGGGACTCCTCATGCCACTAAATCAACAAGAAGAGAAGCAGATCGCTGTCTTGGCTATCAGGGGGAAATTGGGTGTCCGCTGTGCACTGGGCTGAGAAGACTGCTTGGAACCCAAGGGATTCATGGGGCCTCTTCTTAGAATTTCCACTCCAATTATAAAGTTCATTGGAAAACTGGTAACCCAATACAGAGAGGATTAGTAAGGGCTCAGTTACCTTGAGACGAAGGTTTGGGTCTTCCCACCAGCTGGTAGAGGGTAAGGTGAACACAGAATGGATAATCAAAGAAGGAAGCCACGATTATGGGCTCTCGCCTCGGGACAGGCTACAGAAGTGGTGACTATAACAGTCATACTAATTTTATGCTAATTGATTATTTCCCTCTCCCCTTTCCCGATTCTTTACGTGAAGAATACTGGTGGTAGCGAACCTCAAAATTTAGATTGCAGGTGGGAGTACACTTTAGATGACATCACCAAGGATAATACAATGGCTGATGACACTTCTGTCTCCTTGTATTTGGGATGAGATTTTCATTACTAAAATGAAAGGCAGTAATGGAAGCTGGATGGTAAACGGGGTGAAGTGAACTGATTATTCTATATTTATGCTCTATATCCACTCTCTGCCCTCTCTGCTTTATTCTTCCCCTGGGAGGCTGATCCCTATAAACTGTGTCATCTGGACTGTCTTGTGGGTTTTCAGTTCAGATCAGCCAGTGTCCTGATTGATCAGCCAGTGTCCAGCCTGATTCAGTGTCCATTTCCTGACCCAGCTCCTGAGCTCCTGAAGGATAGGAACATTATCTTAGTCATCTCTGTATGTAAAGGTGATTTGGTCATAAAATGTTAACTGAATCAATCAAAACTGTGCTGGAGATCTGTCTTTTTCCATGAATCTTGCAAAGCAGAACAAAGAACAAACTTAATTAACAGCATACTCTTAATTTCCATTTCTAGGAAAGCAACACGGATTCTTTCCACATCGCTTCTTCCCGGGGTTCCCAGTGCCTTCAGGTATGGCCCCAGTGTCCCAATACAATACCTAACAGGAAATGCCTTTTTGAATTAGGATGTTGATTACAATTGCATGTCCAAATGCATTATTTTATACGAGCTACATATCCTGTATGTGAAACCTTTCACACATAATTGCTAGTGCGGTATATCAAACAATTTGCTCAACCCTTCAGGCTTCTAAGATGCTTAATCTCTTTTATTAAGTGACTTTCCTCAATTAAGTAACCATCCCGGTCTCCTTCCTCTAGGCCCTGTTGCTACAGATAAACGAACCTGTGCTCTGGAGTTGCTGGATAATATATCAGCACTTCCAGCTGATTGAAGGTGGTCAGTGCTGGGAACGCAGATATGAGGGAAGGCTGGCAGGTTAAACATATGACCCAGAGGTCAGATCCGGGGAGAGAGAGAAGGCACAGGGGAAGGCTCAGGTCAAAGAGTTCAGGTAGAAGAGGTCAGAATCTGAACAAGGGGTCTAAGGCCATGGGCACCACCAAGAATCATAGACCTTCTAAAGCAGGGCAACCTATGTGCTTCCTTCCCAGATCACCCCTCCCCCAATAACTATTCTCAGAGCGTAGGAACAAGTGGCTGAAGTATAGGGGGAGAGGGTGGAGATCAGGGTAGCCCCTGGTATAGGCTAAAGATTAAGGATTTTTGTTCGCATTTCTAGTCTCTTTGGTTGGGTTAGAGAGTCTTATTTTCTTTAGTGTTTACTAGTAAATCATAATGGGCTTACATCTTTATAAGTACATTAACCCTTTGGAGACTCACAGGATGTGAGAGCTGGAAGAATTCCTAGAGATTATTCATATTACCTTTATTTTATTTATGAGAAAATGGAGGCCCACAGAGATTGTTAAGTGTTATTGTTAGGACAATTTATGTTATAGACAGAAAACTAAACTCCAACAATGTAAGGGATTTATTGGCTCATATAACTGGAAAGTATGGGGTAACAGCTTCCGGTGTGGCTTGATCTAGCTGCTCACTGCTCAACAATGTAACTGAGGTTCTGTTTATTTTCCATTTTCCCATTAAGCCTTTCTCAGGATTCATCCACTGTCTGGCAATCTAGTCTCTATCCTTGTTGTCACATGTGGTTGCATTAATTCTAGACCTTACATCATTGATAGGAGCTACAGCAGAGAGAGGAATCTTCTTTTTGTCAGAAGCCCTTGAAAATGTCTTCTCAAATCTCATTGCCTTGACTGGGTTTCATGTCTGCCTTTGAACTAATGTCTATAACCAAATGGTATAGAAGGATTGCTTTAAGTCAATCAGGCCCAACTCCTGGAGTTTGCGGCCAGGTTAAGCAAGACTATATGGATTAGAATGGAGAAAAAGTGGTTTTCCAAAGAACTTTTGTAGTTCTGATGGTGGGACAATGGAGGAATGGATACTGGGGAGTCTCACTGCAAGCATCCAAGGGCAGCGACTTACCCAAGGTCAAGTAGCTGGTCGTGGCCAAGTTAAAACTAGAGCCCAGCTCTTCTCACTCAGCATCTGCATAGGGATGGTTCTACAATCCCTCTTAAGGTAGTACATGTTTCACAATAGACATCAGATGGAACTATGGATTTACTTGTTATGTTCGATTTATTCTTCCGCTATGGTTACAAATAACCACAAAAACACACCTTGCTATTTGGTCACAGTAATGAGTACAATTGTCTGAGCCACTTAATTTTGCATCTCATTAAGCCATGAAGGCTTTCAGGAGAAACTGAGTAGATTTTAGAGATGAGAACTATATCATTTAAATAAATGTTCTTTAGTCTTACTGAGGTTTTAGCCATCTTCTGGAAAATGTTTTGGAACTGGAATTCAGTTTGGGGGCAACTGTATAGATGCTTTAGGGCTGAACTTCTGCTTTTTATCTTTCTGGGAAAAATCCTTGTTAATGTCCCTCAATGAGAGACACTTATTCAGTGTCTTATTCACATATTCAGGAATTACAGAGGCAAAGAAGAAGAAAGGAGGGTTCTGAGCACCTGCCATGTGCCAGGCGCTGTGCTAAGCGCTAAGGATACGAAAGAGAAGGGTATAGCCCTCCAGGAACTCCAAGTTTAGTGGAAGAGGAAGATAATTAAATGGATAAGTAAAATACTACACCATTAAGTGCAGTAACAGCTGGAAGAATAGGGTGCTTTGAGAACACAAAGGAAGCAGAATATTGGGAACAGGGAAGAGCTAGGGAAGGCTTTCTGAAGGAGGAGAACTCCTTAAAGAACGGTTGAAGTTAGCTGGTGGAAAATAGGGAAGGTTATTCTACCCAGAGGGGACTCATGAACGCTGAGGCATGAAATCTTACAGTGAGTTTCCATGAAACTCCAAGTAATTCAGAAGGGCCAGGCAGGGGGTGGGGAGAGAAGACGTGGGAGGGGCAGGCAGGGTCAGGGTCATGAAGCTTGGAGTCTATCCTATGGGTGATAGGATGCCTCTAAACAGTTTTAGGTAGGGAAAGATATGGTTTGTGTCTTAGACATATTACTGTATTCATTTGGATCTATGGTTGCAGGCAACCCTGGTTAACTTCCAAAAAGGAATTCACTGGAGAGCTATGGGATCATTCAGAAAACCGAAGGAAAAGCTGCAGCACCAGGCTCTGAAAAGAGCTCCCAGGACAGAAATATCAGGAGTTGACTGGCAGTCTCCTTGGTCGGGGAAAATCAGGTCCAACCACCTTCTGTTTTTATTTTGCTCTGTGCAGGATTCAAATTCCAGAAGAAGGATGTTGTATTGTCCCAGCTTGAGGGCACACCCAGCCTGAACCAGGTAGAGTCGGCATCTTGATTGGCAGTCTCACCAAGCCTATATTTCATGGGGGAGGGTGGGTTCTTAAAGCAAAATCAGGGCGTTGCTCTCATAAGAATGAGGAATGCTCGCTATGTCAGCTAAAGCAGTGGGTATCCACCTTACCAGCTGTTTGGGAGCTCGATGTGAAGGGGACAAAAGATGAAGGGAATTGGCAAAAGATGATAGAGTGTGGACTAGCACACTCTATTTTGGTAGTCACAACAGAGAAGAACGGTGGGATGTAAGGACATTAATGGGATCAAGATTGGTGGTTGACTCTAGAAGAAGAGCAAGGGAAGAATCAAGGATGACTCCCAGGTCCCAGCATGCAGTGATAGATATCACTATTAGAGAGATGGTAGAGCAGGGGGAGCGAAGGTGACAAATTTCTTAGGACATGCTGAGTTTGAGACACCTGTGGGACATCAGGTGCATGTAAGAATTTGAAGCTCAGTAACTGAACTCATGGACATGGCTGATAGAACCTAGGAAGGATTTTGGGAGGAGCCATGGAAAACATCAATATTTAAAATAAGTTTGCCAAGGAAATGAAGGTCAAAAGACAGAAAGAATGGAGAGAAGGGGGAGAACCAGGAATGTTCAGGGTCACAGAAAGCCAAAGGATTAAGGGAGACATCGGTTTTGAGCTCTAGTGCAGGCAGAAGCCACATTCTAGAGAACTAATATATATATGGGAGATGAGGAAGTAGAAGTAAAAACATGCAGACCACCCTTGCAAGAATCTTGGATGAGAAGGGCTGGGAAAGTGCATGGTAATTGGAAAGGGTACAGCCTCAAGGGAGTTAGGTGTGGTTTTTAAAAAATTGTAGCTTGATTAAAAAAAAAATTGAGATATAATTCACATACCATACAATTCACTCTTTTAAAATGTATTACTCAGTGGTTTTTAGTATATCCACAAAGTTGTGCAATCATCACTCCTATCTAATTCCAGAACATTTTCATCACCCCAGAAGAAACCCCATGCCCATTAGCCGTCACTTTCCATTCTCCCTTCCCCCAGCCCTTGGCAACCACCAACCTATTTCCTGTCTATATAGATTTGCCCATTCTGGACATTTCATACAAGTGGACTTATATACAATATGATCTTTTGCGCCTGGCTTCTTTCACTTAGTTTTCAATGTTCGTCCATATAATATCATGGATCAGTAGTACTTCAGTCCTTTTCATAGCCCAATGAAATTCCACTGTATGGATAAACCATAATTTGTTTATCCATTCATCAAACGATGGACATTCGATTATTTCCAATTTTGGGCCATTATGAATATGCTACGACATTTGTGGACAAGTTTTTGTGTAGATATATGTTTCCCTTCTTATTTACAGGCTGAGGGTGGCGGGAGCCGCAGAGGGAGCGGTGAGATATACAGGGGTGGGGGGGGGGGGTGGGGAGAAGGAAGTAGGCGCTGGAGAGAGGCTACTTTCTTCAACATCCCTCTCACGTCCTCTGTCGGCACAACCTTAATGTCCTAACCTCGCTTCACAGCTACTGGACCTTCTGCACATCCATCACACTTGTTGACCAGGGAGCGAATCCAGCGCGTGGATAAAGCACCCCTAGACCTGTCGCAGATACGTCCGGGCCAGCGGTTCGTTTTCTGTAGTTCCTAGTTTCGCGGTCTCCTGTAGTTAGAGCCTGGCTCATTCCGGTTTGACTTTTTTCCCCGCAGATTCGTTCACAGGTGAATAAAGAAAATTCACCGTGAAGTCTGAGTCTGACTCCTGGTTCTTCAGGTCACCCAAGGCTCTCAGTCGTGCCGGATAAGGAAGGATGCCCAATACCAGCTGTAGCGGACCCAGAACGCCAGCACTCAGCACTTACGCGTTGCCCATCGCAGCCACCGCGCACGCGCCGCTTCGCCGCCAAGGAGGGGGTGGGGAGTGGGCGGGGCGGTTATCTCCCGGACCAATCGGAAGCGAGGGGCCCCGCCCTCCGGGCCGGTGGACCGAGCTTGACCCCAGCGGTGGGCGGAGGAGGCGGGGCCAGCCGTGCGGCCGCGGAGGGGGCGGGGCCCAGGGCCTGGAGGCGGGGCCTGGGGCTGTCAGTCCCGCGCCCGCCGCCGCCGCCGCCGCCGCCGCCGCGGTTCCTTACATGTCGTGGCCCCGGTGGCTGCCGGCGCTGCCGACCGCCGTCCGTCGCCCCGGCATCCCGAGCCGCCTCCCGCCGTGCCGGCCCGGCGCGCAGGTAAGGCCGGCTGCGCTGCCGAGCCATCGCGTCCCCCTACTCGGCAGCGGTCCGCCGCGCGGGCGCCCCCTCCGGGCTGTGTCAGCGCCGCGGCTCCCCTTGCCTCCCGGGGGCGGTCCCGGGGGGCGGGACGACCGTCCTCCCCATCCCCCCAACACCTCCGGGCGCCGCGCCTGCAGCCGGGTCCCCGGGCCGCGCCTCCGCATCCCGGCGTGGGGCTGGTCCCGAGCACCCCCATCTCGGGCCGATTACACAATCGCTGGGGCTGGGGGCAGGGGCCCCTCCCGAGCCTCGGCCCCACACCTGTCCCCGTGCCGCGCTCCCAGGCAGAGGGCAGACAACCAGCGCGACAGCGGGGGCCCGGAAAGTTTCACTTTGTGGTCCGGGTTTGTTGACATCTGAGAGATGCGGAGAGATGGAGGCTGAGCTGCGAGGATGCGCCTTGCGAGAAGCGTTGCCTTTGCCCCGGGGTGGCCCTGGTCCAGGTTTCCTTTCCAGAAGTCCTGCCGAGAGCCCTGCTCTGGGCTGGAGGCTGCTGCAGGGCACACAGGTCTCTCTCCGCTTGTACGTTAGCGAGCCTATCCCCTAGCTTGCAGCATCCTGGGGAAAGCTCAGCCCCTCGCTCTTCCCCCTTTCCTAATTGAGCATTGACAGAACGTGTAGACGAATTTACTTAGCATTTCCCTGACACTTCGTATTTGTGAAGCGCGTTGCCATCCCTGATTAGTTAATTAACAAGGTGGGAAAGCAAAATAGATCCTGAAACGCATGGCTAATGCCTTTAGTCTAGCAACTCTGAGAACCACTGAGAGCTTTAGGCTGTTTGCGGTGAGAGATGCTTTTGGCCGAGGTGCTGCCAGTAGAGCTATTCAGTGTCTTCTGGTTGCCTGAGAAGGCTTTGGTGATAATGGCAAGGCTTTCTCTGCCTCTCCCTGCTTGTACTGTTTATTAAGGGTGGCTAATCTATGGTGGGTTATATTTGGGTTTCTTCACTTAAGCAAAGGAGGAATTAGAAGTGTTGCTGACAAAGCAGTTAAGGAAAACAAACAAACAAAAAACCCCCCAAAACCCTGAGGTTCAAATAAGTTTGGATAGTTGTCTGCTTTACCAGGTTACCCCTCCTGTGCAGAAAACCTTGGCTTTTCCTGTTCTCTCCCTATCTTCCTGGTAGGACTGTATCCATCTGGGCTGGCGTTACTGGTTCTGCATTTAGTCCATACACCTCTTGCTGCCTGTGGTTTACAAACCTGCCTAGGGACATCCTCTAAGAGTGGGCTTAATTAGCACTTTTTTCTGCCCATTAAGCAATACAGCTTGAAATCTCTTGTAATCAGGCACTGTTGTAGTGTTGAATCTTTAATAATGTCTAATTCATTTTAATAGCGTTTCTATAATAATCTTTCTATTAGTATGCCAGTTCTGCAACACCAGTACTTTTAGTATAGAAGCAGCAATTTACTCGAAATATTGTCATGGCAAAAACAATTCTTCAACATTTTTGCAGCCTACTTTACTTAGATAATTACTGCTAGAGGCTGTTAAGGTTTTTTATTCTTTGGTGCGGTAGGTGTTACAATGCTTTTGATCTATGAGGTCATTATGAGGTCATTCCTACTTGTAGAAATGATTTCAGTCACGGTGTCACTTAAGTATTTTGTGGACTAATAGCATGTGAGTTTTCCCGACATGCTGATTTCTTTTTGAACGAGGAACCGAGTTAACAAGATTTAGTTTTGATTTGCCAGCTTAAATTTTAAGAAGGATGATATTTACTGTATTTGGGGGACTATATTAGTACTATGATGCTGATTTTATTAGCATAGGTATCAGGCATTGTTTTGGGTGCCTTACAGATGTTAACTTATCTAATTCTCACAACAATCCTATAAGGGAGGTACTGTCATTACCCCAGTTTCAGACAATGAAATTGAGGCCCAGTTGATCGACTCAGGTCACATAGTTAAGTAAACGACAGCTAGATCCTAAGGTAGGCAGCCTGAGTTCAGAGTCCAAGTACTTAACCACTGTGCTATCCTGCCTCTGTAGGTTATTTTTTTTCCAGCAAGTATTTATTTCTACCTGCTGCCTGCATACACCCTGCACTGTGGGGAGAAGAGCACTTACAGCGTAATAACAAACACTGGGCTAAGAGTTCTTATTCTGGCCTTAATTCTGTCACCAACTAATCTGTGATTTTGAGGAGGGTACCTGATCTCCCTGCCTCCCATTTCCTCATTGGTGGGATAATAGCAATTGAAGCAGATGAACTAACTAGCCTTAACCTCCTGGGGAGCTGGAGAGATGAGTCAATGCATGTAAGAATTAAATTTCCTCCTCCCTAAGGCACAGTATAAGATCAAGTATCAAATGAGTGGCGTGTGTGCGCATGCGTATGTGTATGTGTCATGGAGAAGGACTGGAGGGCGCACGATGTATGCTTGCCAGTGGCCACCATGCACTGCACCATGGGAGTGCGGTGGTCGAGAGACTTTATCTTAAATATTTCAGTATTGTTTTATTCTGTTGCCACCAGCATCATTCCTTTGTAATTAAAAAAATAAAAGACAAGCAGAAAAGAAGTCATGCTGTGGAAGTGGGGTAATCATGTGCTGGACAGTGCAGGAGCATTCGTGGAGGACCGTTTGACATCACTTTGCGGGAGGCTTGGGGTCAGATGATGGCAGGACCTGGATGGCAGGACCTGAATGGCGGATCCAGGAGTTCCCAGCATTGTGGCAAGTCAGGGTTGAAAGGAAACTTTAAGGTCACTGCATCTAACAGCCTCCACCCCTTTCTCCCTTCACCATCTATACAATGGATGAACCCCCGACGTGTGCATACCTGTTTCACTCAGTGCTTATCCTGCTGCTGCTCGGGCACCTCCTGAGCCAGCCATTTGGTGTGTTTCACAAATCTGTGCACAGAAGCAGCTGGGATTGTATCCAGTGATAGGGAACGAGAAACCACAGAAGGATTCTGGGCCCTTCTGGATTGTGCTCTTGAAAGATCAACATCTGTGTGAAACCTGGATTAGAAGGGAAACTCTGAACCAGGAAGACAAGTTAGGAGGCCTTGGCCAGAATCTAGGATTGAGGGGATCCAGACTGAGACAGGTGGCGGCCTGGGATTGAAGAAGTAATGGACCCCAAAAGACAGAATCCCCTGCACCCAGCATCTGCCTGTCCACAAGCGTCAGAGAGGAGGAAAATGTCAACATCTCTCTGGAGTCGGGTGGGGGGGTGGGCGTTGGGAGTGGAGCTGGGAAGTCCAGTGCTGTGGGGAGGAGAGACAACTTTGTATGTATATCCCCCAAAGCTGAATAACAGACTGTGGCTAGTGTAAGCCCTGTGCAGAGTGGAAAGCAGATTTTCTTTCTTTTCAGGAGGGGAGTGTACCATGGGAAACTCCCTCTGCCTAATGAAGAAATAGAATAGTATTTCTCCTTGGGTGTTGTAACCTCTCACACTGCTTTTTTAGCCTTGTGTTTTGCTTCTTGGCCATGATGGGAATCTGGTGGTGTTTGAAGCCATACCAGGAGGACGTGATGCTTTCTTCTCATTTCACTGGGAAATCTTCTTTGGGGGCTTCCGTTCTCCAGTGACACCTGTTGAGTGTGTGCTGCAGAGCTACCACACCTCATGGGGAGTGCTCAGAGAGGCATTAGGAGTTTTTCTCTCCAATGCAGATTGCATGTCACTTCAGAGAAGGCTTGGCATAAAATGGTTACCACATTGACTGGAGAACAGGATAATTTGGAGGAAACAAATAAGATTTAAACAGGAAGCCACAAAGACAGGAGAAATAGTTGCGAGCTTTGTAAGTTCATTTTTCTCTTGTTCCTTTATGTATTTCTGGCTTAGGATGCGACATTTCTTCAGTTCTGTATTCATATTTACAAATTTATAAGTTGAAATACTTTGTCTAATAGTGTATGTGGAAATAAACTGTATAATCTCATTTTTTTTTTTTTTTGCCAGGACAATATTGGCCTTGGTTTTCCACTATCTTTTAGACTAGTGGTTTTCAACTAGGGGCGATTTCGCCTCCTAGGGAACACTTGGCAATGTCTGGAGGCATTTTTGGTTGTTGCGACTGGGGACAGCATACCTGCTACCGGCATCCAGTGGGTAGAGACCAGGGAAGCTGCTGAACATCCCACAATGCACAGGATGGCCCCCCAAACAAGGGATTGTTCAGACTGAAATGCTCATAGGGTTGAGATTGAAAAACTCCACTTTAGATGTTAAAAACATTTCTTATTAGGAGCATATTGAGGCTAGAGGGAAGAGGAAGAAGAGGGAAATATAAAGTGTTCCTCGAGTCCTTGCAAGTGATAACAGCACCCTCCCTTCTGACAGGCAGGAGGGAGAAGCAGCGAAACAAGCCTCCGGAACACAGGCGTTCCTCTGCCACCCAGGAGCTATTTCCATAACTGGATTGCTCAGCACAGTAGTTTGGAACAGGAAGTAGAGGCCCTTGGAGTGGGAGGAGGCTGTCAGGGTAATTTGTGGAGGCACAAGGGTTTATAGGCCAAGAAGGGAAGCTGGGTCCTGCCAGAATAATTCTGAAAAGTTCTAGGAAACTTTTCTAAAGGTGGTTTTGTTGAGGACACTGCGTGTAATGCCTCAAAGACACAATCTCTGTCCTGGGAGTACAGGAACCCTGTAGGCTGTCGATCTGAGCACTTCCCGGATTCTTCCATTGTCTAGACACAGAGTGGAGAGTGAAGAGCGCTTGGTTTTGTTTTCAGGTTGTAGCTGTGTCCTCCTGCAACCTTTCTTTCAAAACTTTTACATTATGGAAAATTTTATCATGCCTTTCTATGGTGAGGGCGACTCCTAGGCTATTAATAAGAGTTATCTACTCTGTGCCTCTGTTATGCACCAAGCACTTTACTTATATTGATTCCATTCCTTAGACCCTTTCTAGGTAGGAATTAGTATTCCCAGGTTGCAGATGAGGACACTGAGTTTTGGAGAAGTTAAGGAAAGCTAAGAGGTAGCATTGGGTTTTAACCCAGTTTGTTTGATTCCAAAGCCCTAATTCTTTCCATTAGGCCTCGTCTCTCATGGGTAAAATTGGTGGGAGTTTGTACCAGGACTGGTAGAGAAAATGAAGGCAGGTGCTGTGAAAGGGGACCGAGAGCTCTGGTTCCCCCAGCTAATGAAATCTTCACACTGAACCCCCTGGGAAACATTGCTCTTGAGGGTGATAAATTACCTGTGTCCTATTTTTGAGCTGACTGTATAAAACAGAATTGCACACGGGTAGCCCTGAACCAAATTTGGTTAGCAGATGTGTTTTATTTGGTCTGTGCAGTGTTTTATTTTTTAAAAACTGGATTAGTTGAAAGCGGGAGATTTCACACTACAATTTCCAAATTGCCAAATTTCTTGGTTTCTCTTGAACCATCAGAAGATCTGGCAACGGCGGGTCCACATTCCTCCTTGGCAGTAGTTAGTTATAGTAGCCACCCCTCTTTGGATGTAGCAGAGACTCCCTCGTTTGCCATCTTTACCATCCTGCCCAATTCACTCATTTATATCACTTGCCAGGACTCTGAAGGCATTTGTTAGAGGTACCCTTGTAGAAGTCACACCCGTTCTCTCTGCCAGCGTCAGGGATGTGTTAGTGGAGGCTTGTTCTGTATCTGAATTAAAGATCCCCAGCATCTTTCCCACTTGTAAAGAGTCTGGAGAGGGTGACTCTACTTGGCATGTGAACAGACCCCACCCACCGTCTATCCCCCCAACAGTGGCTAATTGGACTCTGGAAGGGTTCTTGGACTAAGGCAGACCAATCTGATATTTGGGATTTAGACACCAAGCTGAGGAACCTCAGGTGGGAAGGACTTGTAGACTCAGGCTGAAAATGGTGATGTTGGAGGTGGCTGAGTGAGCAGAGAAGCTGGACGGCAAGTAGTGAGAGACAGTGTGGCAGCAGAGATAGAGGAGCTGCCCAGTCTCTGCTTTCACGCTACTTCCTGCAGTTGGGTTCCTCTGTAGCCACAGCATTCATTCAGTGACACTTACTGTGCACTTACTATAATGCCAAGCACCGTTTAGATGCTTGTGATATATCAGTGAACAAAAACAGACAAAGGCCCTGTTCTCATAGAGCTTATATCTTGGTGGGGGAAAGCAAACAACGCCAAACAAAGAAGCAAGTAAGTATAAAATATGTAAGGTGGTGATAAGTGCCAAGACGAGAAATAGACTGGGTAAGGAGACGTGGAGTGGATGTGCGGGGTAGTGATGCTGTGTGAGAGAGGTTGTTCAAGGAAGACCTCCTGACATAGTGATATTTGAGTAGAGATGTGAATGAAGTGAGGAGTGAGCCATGAGGGAACCTAGGGGTGGAGCAGTTTAGCAAGTGCAAAGGTCCTGAGGTGGGAGTATGCTTGACCTGTTTGGAAAACAACAAGGAGGATATGGTGGCTAGAATGCAACAATCATGGGAGAAGGGGAGGGGGAGGGAATTAGAGTCTCACAGCCATGCTAAAGACTTTGGATTTTATTCTAGTGAGGTAGGAAGCCATTAGAAGATTTTGAGCATAGGTGGCATGAGCTGGCTTATGTCTTAAAAATGTAAATGTTGCTGTTTACAATGGCCAAGACATGGAAGCAACCTAAATGTCCATTGGCAGATGAATGGATAAAGAAGATGTGGTACATATATACAATGGAATATTACTCAGTCATAAAAAGGAATGAAATAATGCCATTTGCAGCAACATGGATGGACCTAGAGATTATCATACTAAGTGAAGTAAGTCAGAAAGAGAAATACCATATTTTATCACTTATATGTGGAATCTAAAATATGACACAAATGAACTTATTTATAAAACAGAAACAGACTCATAAACGTAGAAAGCAAACTTATGGTTACCAAAGGGGAACAGGGGTGAGGGGAGGGATAAATTAGGAGTTTGGGATTAGCAGATACAAACTACCATATATAAAATAGATAAACAACAAGGCCCTACTGTATAGCACAGGGAACTATATTCAGTATCTTATAATAACCTATAATGGAAAAGAATCTGAAAAAGGAGATATATATATATATATATATATATTCTCAGTATAACAGAATCACTTTGCTGTACACCTGAAACTAACATAACATTGTAAATCAATTATACTTCAATTAAGAAAAATAAATGTAAATGCTGTATGGGAATAGACTGCAAGGCAGCTAAGGTGTATTCAGGACAACTAATTAGGAGGCTATACAATAGTCCAGATAAAATATAATGGTGGCTAGGACTAGGGTAGAGATGGAGGTGATGAGAAGTGGACAAGGTCTGAATATATTTTGAAGGTGGAGTTGACAGGAATTAATGATGTATTTTTGTACTGGATATGAGAGAGGAGAGTCAAGATGATTCCAACCTTTGTGTATAAACATTATTGCAATAGTTGGCATTTCCCCCTCTCTTCCTTGAAAATATTTAGAAGCAACAAGGAAGGTGAAAAAATAATAATGAAGATTTTGCAAACCCCATTTCCAGCAAAATTAGGAAAGAAATTTAATCTGTAGACTTCAACATGTGTGTTAAGACTGTCCCAAATAGATGAGATCAGGTAGAAGCCACGTGGGGAGAACTGAAGGGAGGCAGCACAGAGATAGCAAGAGACACCAGCAGCAGTAGATCTTAGAAAGTACCAGAAAAGTCATATTCTTTAAGGTGAAAAGTGCACCCTGATGTGAAAAAGCTATATCCCTTGCTTACAGCAATTGTTGTGAAAACTGGATGTACAGCTGGTAGAAGAAACCCTCCTGGCATAGTTTGATTCAAAGTTGTGAAAGAAGAAGGGTTGTATAAAGAATCACATAGGCAAGCTGCCATATATGTAGGAAGTATTCTGTCTTCTTGGCAGCAAGGAAAAAAGAGAGTCTTTGGGTTGTAAAATACTTCAAGGAATGAAATATTTTAAAAAGAGGTAAATAAGTGGGTAAATGTAAATGTAGGAAAAATTGGCTTTAAGGTAGTTCCAGGTTGCTGGTGTTCCCTGCCCCCTCCCCTCCCCTGATACCTGGCAGAATCAAAGATGAATCTTCTCTAAAGGAAAGCATCTTCCTAGTTTTCCAGGGCCAATGAGCAGTACAGTCAGAAAGAACAAAGCACATGAGGAAACAAAACATGATGAGAGAACTAGCAGATGTAACTGATAGAAAGAAAAAAAAAAGACTCACAAATTCTTTATGTATTTAATCAGAGACAAATAACTATGTTTATTATGTTCATAGAAATAAAAGCAAGCTTGTAAATATTTTCAGGGAATGGGTAACAGTTAAAAGCAACTTGGCAGGTTTGAAAAAGACCAAATAGAACTTCTAGAAATAAAAATATAAAACTGAAATTTAAAAACTTAATGGATTACCATTAGATAACATATTAGGTAAAATCAAAGAGAGATTAGTGAATTGGATGTTACATTATAAGAAATTATCCAAAATGATGCATAGGGAGACAAAAATACAGAAAATATGGAAGAGAGGTTAAAAGACATGGAGGATAGATCAACTATACTTCAATAAATTTTTTTAAAAAGACATGGAGGATAGAACGAGAAGTTCTAATGTACATTTAATTGGAGTACAAAAAGGCAAGGGAGAATGGGTAGAAGCAACTATTTGAGGAGATAATGACTGACATTTTTCCAGAATCAGTAAAACATATCAAGCCAAAAATTCACAAGCAGAGCACCAAAGGCAAAGAGAAAATTCTAAAAACATCCAGAAAAAAACACATTGCCTTGAAAAGTGATTTACACACTTCCCAATACCAACAATGGAAGCCGGAAGACAGTGGAATGATTTCTATGGTAAACTAGCTGATAACCTAGAATTCTATGCACAGAGAAAATATCTTTCAAGAAAATGGCAATGTAGAGACATTTCTATATAAAGGAAATGTAGAGTTTGCCAACACTTTGTGGGTTTGCCTCCCTAAAGGAAATCTTCACTGATTTTTCCTTTGGGCAGAAGGAAAGTGACTCCAGTGGTAAAAGCTGAGCGCTAGTAAGGGATGAAGTATTTTAAAAAGAGGTAATATGTGGGTAAATGTAAATGTAGGAAAAATGAAATATAAAATAGAATTTTAATATCTTATGCATTAAAATATAGAGAATTGAAAATAAGACAACAATGGCATACAAGTTAAGAAAGGAGTCTAGCAACCTGATATTACCTGGAAGGAGAGTAAAGATTAATAGTCATTCTTAGACTAATAAGTTAATAATGCATATTGTATTTTCTAGAAGAACCAGGGAAAGCATAGAAGCAGAGTGTATAACATCACAGCTAGTCAAGAAAGGCTTATCTACAACAAAACTGTAGAGAGAATGAAAGTGAACGGATGGGATACTGTCAAAACAATAAGCACAATATCAGATAAAGCAGATGTTATGGTTAAAAACATCACTGGGGGTAAAAAGTTACTTTTACCAGGAAAAATATCAGTTTGAAATATTAAATATGTTAATAACATAGAATAGTATATAAAGGAAAGGATGACAGAACTATAAGGAGGAAGAGAAATACCTGCAATCATAGCTAAGACATTTTAAAGGAGAACTAGGTCAGAGGACTTGCCCTATGGATATCAAATCTTATAATAAAGCTATAGTAAGAACAACAGAGTGAAATTGATTCAAGAATAACCAAACAATCCAACAGAACAAAATAGGGAGCCCAGAAGCAAACCTGTGCACTTATGGACTCCTTATGTATTGCAGAGTATGCATTACAGATTAACACTGAATTTTCCAATAAATGGGTACTGCGACTCATGGATATGCATATGGACAAACATCATCTGACTATCGTATATAATACATGAAAATCAATTTCAAGGGGATTTAAAAACTTAAACAGGAAAGGAAAATCTATAAACATTTTGATAATACAAGAGAATACCTTCATGATCCCTGCATGGGAAGGACTTCTTAAATAAGATGCAAAAAGCAAACTTAAGAAAGGATTGAGAAAATTGATTACATTAAAATTAAGAACTTATTTTAATTAAAAGCTACTATGAAAAGAAGGTAATAATTAATTACAGCACTGGAAAAGAAATATTTGAGCTTCACAAGGACAGATACTATGTCTATATTATTCATCACTGTACCCCAGCACCTTGCAGAGTACCTAAAACCAAAGCTTCAGCACCCAGGGTACTATATACTAAGTACTTACAACCATTCCCAAATGATGAAGCTCACCTACAGAGCAGAATCCACATCATAAACCACAAACATTATTCCTTTATTGCTTTCTGCTGCTGCTGTTCATTCTTTAGAAAATAAGAGGAGAGAAAATAGGGGTGGTAGCTTAACCAGCCCATTGTTTAAAAATATTCAGTGTAGAAACTATTTGTTTAGGGTTGGGCAGATTGCTGAGAAGATTATATAGAAATATGAAACAAGGGTTCTTCCTGGAGGAATTTACACTCTAGTTGGGAGATTGGCAAATAGGAAAAGATACTTGACAAATCTGGACCATTTAAAAAAATGTTATTTATGCTGTAAAGTATATAGGAGGACAGAGATAACACTGCCAGATGTGATAATTGAGAAGGATATCATGGAGGAGGGAAGATTTGATCTGTGTATTGAAGGAGGGTAAATTTATGGATAGGAAGAGAGAAAGGGAGAAAGTATTCTAGGGGAGGAATGAGGATGAAATGTGCTTTGTAGGCAAGAAAAATTTAAGGTGCTTTGGGGAAACAGGCCCATATGACCAGAGTAGGAGACAGATTATAAGTATAGATTCTTTCAGAATAAATATGAGTGAATAGCTGGAATTTTTTTTAAAGAATCATAGTGATGTAAACATAAAAGTCCTACTACTTATGAAAAGTGTATCCATAGGTAAAGTAATTAAACCCCTTTGGTGTTGGCAGAGGAATTGTAATCAGTAATTGTGGTGGACATCTGTGGATTCTGATGCCCAGCAGCATTCACTCTTTTCCTGCTTGTGGGACCCCAGCCTCCAAGGATGAGTCGCCCACGGAGGAGAGCATAGCAGAAAAATGGAGAGAAACTGCATCTAAGTGACATTATTGGAGTCAAACCTGGTTTTCCTTTCATTGCTGAAGTTGATTTGAGTTGGGTTGTCTGTTAATTGGAATTAAAAGAATCAAAACTGACACAGGAACAGACAAAAAGATCAGGAGTACAGAGTGGAGAATTCAGAAACAGGCTCATACACATACGAGAATTTCACCTTACTGGATACTCCTCTGTCTTCTTTGCTACGGATCCTCTCTTCCCGATTTCTGAAGCTAGAGTATCTCAGGGCTCAGGCTTCATTCCTAGATGAATTTATCCTGTCCTGTAGTATTAAATATCTATTTGTGTGACTCCTAAGTTTGTATTTCTGGTTTTCATCATTCTTCTGAGATTCAGACCCATATATTCACTTGCCCACTTGCATTCTCACTTGGGTGTCTAAGAGGATCTGAAACTTAACATGTCCTGATTCCCAACCTCCCCTCCTCCAAACCTGCTCCCTTCCTGAAAAGGCCCCTAGAATGGCATCACCATCTTTTTGCTCAGGCCAAAAACCGAGGAGTTATCTTTGAGTCTTCTCTTTCCTGTAACTTCCACATTTAGGCCATCAGCAAGTCCTCTTCAAACTTTTTTGACTCCACCTTCAGAATATAGCCTGGATCTGACTACTTCTCCTTACCTCCGCGGTTCCCACCATGGTCCAAGCCATAACCATCCTTTGCTTGGATTATTGCAATAGCTCCTAACTGACTTCTATACTTCCATTTCTTCCTCTTATGGTCTCTTCTACACACATTTGTTAGAGAGATCTTTCAAAACATGTCAGATCATGTTACTTGCCTGCTCAAAACCATTGTTTTCTCATTACATTTAGAATATCCCAAATCATTACCATGGTCTGTAGATCACTGCATTATTTGGCCCCTGCCTAGGTTTCTAAATACATCTCTGCTTCTCTCCTTCTCACTCTGCTACAGTCTCACTGGCCTTTTTGCTCTTCCTGGAACATGCCAAGTACATTTCTGCTGTGGGGCCTTTATACTTCTTCCTTCTGGTCTTTTTATGATCATTCCCTCACATCATTCAGGTCTCTGATCAGGTATGACCTCATCAAGGTGACCCTTCTCTGACTATTTTATGTAAAACAGTTCTTCCCCTTCCTCCTCTTCAGAACCCTTATCATTATCTTGTTTATTATCTGTTTTCTTCACTAAATGTAAGCTTCATGAAGCAGGAATGTTGTCTTGTTTAATGCTATATTCCCAGCATTGGAATAATGACTGAATCATAGTTTCAGTCAATACATATTTTTGAATGACTGATTAAATGAAATTCATATATAATAGAGGTAGCATATGTATCATTTTGTAAGATTTATTATTCAACAAGTGATTTGGGGAAAAAATGGTTAGACATTTAAGGATGAAATGGATTATTAATAAGAGGATATTATGGACAGTTTTATGCCAAAATATTTGACAATTTAGATGAAATAAACAAATTTCTTAAAAAACCAAAACTAACGCAAGAGGAAATAGAAAATCTGAATGGAGCTATATCCATTAAAGAATTGAATTCATTCTTAAAGACCTTCCCACCAAACAGATAAACAATCAAACAGAGACTTTAGGCTTAGATGGTCTTTCTAGTAACGTCTTCAAGATGTTTAAAATAATTCTTCAGAGAATAGAAAAAGAGGTAACATGTCTCAGCTCATTCTCAAGGAAAGCCTTTATACCAAACCTTGACAAGGACATTACGAGAAAAGAAAATTAAAGCCCAAACACTCTCATGGACATAGGTAGAGAAATCCTAAACAAAATATAATCAACATGAATTAAACAATACATAAAAAGGGTAATGCATCGTAACCAAGTGGAATAGGTTTCAAGAGTAGTCAAAATAAGCCAAGATAATTCCCCACAATAACAGAGTAAAGAGAAAAAGAATATAGTCATCTCAATAGATGCAGAAAAATAATTTTATAAAACTCAATATTGATTCATGACTTAAAATAAAGTCTTAGTAAAGGAAATTCCTTAATCTGATGAGTATCTACAAATAACTTAAGGCAAACATCATACTTAATGGTGAAATGTTGAAAGCTTTCTCCGTGGGATGTCTGCTGTCACCACTTCTATAAAACATTGCATTAGAAGTCCTAGTCATTGCAGCAAGGCCAGAGAAAGAAATAAAAGGCATATGGATTGGAAAGTAAGAAATAAAACTGTCATTATCAGGAGGTAAAATGATTGAGTATTTAGAAAATCCAAAAGAATCTATAGATAAACTATTGGAATTACTAAGTAAGTTTAGCAAGGCTGCTGAATACAAGGTCAATATATAAAAATCAATTGTACTCAATATGCTAGTAACAAAAATGCAAAATGAAAATTTAAAAATGATACCATTTACCTCAAAACACATCATATTTATAGGAACAAATATAATAAAGATGTACAAGATTTCTATACTGAATACAAGAAGACATATTGAGAGAAATTAAATGAGACTTAAATAGATGGAGAGATATACCATGTTCATAGACTGGATGACTCAATATTGTAAAGATGTCAGTTTCCCCCAAATGTATCTGTAAATTCTGCACACCATTCAAAATTCCAGTAGGCTTTTAAAATGGACATTAACAATCTGATTATAAAATCTGTATGGAAAGGAAAAGGGCCAAAATTAGCCAAAATGATCATGAAGAACAAGAACAAAGTTGAGAGAACTTCCACTATGAGATATCTAGACTAATTATAAAGCCATAGTATTAAGACAGTGTGGTGTATGTGCCAGAATAGACAAATGGCCCAACAGAACATGGTAGACGGTTTAGGAAGAGACCCTCAGATGATCACTGATTTACAACAAAGGTGACACCAAAATGTAGTAGAGAAGGGATGTCTTTTCAATAAGTGGTGCTGATTCAATTTAATAGCCATGTGAAAAAAGTGAATCTTGACCCCCTTCCTCAAACCATTCACAAAAATTAATTCCAGATGCATCATAGGCCTGAATATGGTAGTAAGACAAGAAAGCTCTTAGAAGAAAATGTAAGAGAATGTCTGCAGCCTTAGAGTGGGCAAGACACCAAAGCACTAACTATAAAGAAAAATATTGATAAACTAAATTAGATTGAAATTAAGAACTTCTCATCATCAAAAGACATCATTAAGAGAATGAAAGGACAAGCCACAGAGTAGAAGATACTGCAAAGAACTACAAATCAATAAGAGAAAGGCAAATAGCCCAGTAGAAAAATGGAAAAAAACTTGAATAGACACTTCACACAGAGGATGTTCAAATGGTCAATAAAAGGTATGCAACTTCACTAATTGTCAGGGAAATGCAAATTAAAACTCTGATAAGTATGTCTACATATATTTACCAAAATGGCTAAAATTAAAAAGTCAGGCAATAGCAAGTGTTGACAAGAACATGGAACAATTGGACTCTCATATATTGTTGGTAGGAATGTAAACTGATACAACTACTTTGGAAAACTGTTTGGTAGTATCTGCTAAAGCTGAACACTCTATACCCTCTACCTTAAATTCCACTCCTAGGTAGGTACCCAACAGAAATGTATATATATGATTACCAAAAAACACATATAAGAATGTTCATAGCATTCATATTATTCATAATAGCCTTAAACTGAAAGCAACCCAAATGTCCAAAGACAGTAGAATGGATAAGTAAATCACAGTATTGATATATTCATACTATGGTAATAGATATAGGAATGAGAATAAGTAATCTATAACTACATGCAAAAATGTGGATGAATCTCACAAGTATAATGCTGAGGAAAAGAAGCCAGACACCAAAACAGGCAGAACTAATATCTGGGGATATAAACCAGAATAGTGGCTACCCAGGGGAGGTGATGACTGGGAGGGGAAATTAAGGGGACTTCTGCCGTGTGGGTTGTGCTCTGTCTCTTGAACTGGATGGTGTGGTACATGGGGGAGTTTACTTGTGAAAATTCATCAACCTGTACATTTATGTTTTGTGCACTTCTCTGTACGTATCTTATACTTCATTAAAATGTTTACTTAAAGCAACCTGGATCTTTACTTCATTTCTTAAACCAAAGGAAATTGTAGCGAGACTTAATATTTAAATATAAAATGAAAGTTTCACCATTAAAAATAGGTGAACATTTTTATGATCTTGGAACCATAAATTGGACTGTATAAAATTAAAATTTTCTTTGAAGAGCAAAATTCAAAGAAATTGAATTCAAATTCGTAGAAAATATACCAGAATGTCAACATTGGCTATCTCTTGGGGATGGGATTACTAATGATTTTCATTTTATTTTTATATTTCTTTGTATTTTCCAAATCCCCTACCATAAGTGTGTGTTGATTTAATAATCAAAAGATACTGATTAGGACTCTCAAATTCTGTCTGTGTTTTACCAGTTTCACAAAAATGATCAAACTCCTAGTGAAGGCATCTCTTTCCATCCTTCCTGCCTGTCTATCCATCTTTATCTGCCACTCATCTTCCACATGCATCCTGCCTTTCATTTTTCTATGGAACACAGATACTTTCTCATTGGAAGTAATTTAAACAAAATAGAGCATATAAAGAAAAAGCATGGAAGTCTCCTTCCCAATTCCACTGCCTCCCAACATCTTCTTCTGTACCTTTGCTCACATGTGTATGTTCATGTACAAATACAGTCTTTTTTAAAACATAAATGGGATACTTGCTCCCTACTTCTTCTTTTTTAAAAAAAAATTATTTATTTATTTATTTTTGGCTGCATTGGGTTTTCGTTGCTGTGCACGGGCTTTCTCTAGTTGCAGCGAGCGGGGGCTACTCTTCATTGTGGTGCGTGGCCTTCTCAGTGCAGTGACTTCTCTTGTTGCGGAACACGAGCTCTAGGCATGCGGGCTTCAGTAGTTGTGGCACATGGGCTTCAGAGGTTGTGGCTCGCAGGCTCTAGAGTGTAGGCTCAGTAGTTGTGGCGCTCGGGCTTAGTTGCTCTGTGGCATGTGGGATCTTCCCGGACCAGGACTTGAACCTGTGTCCCCTGCATTGGCAGGTGGATTCTTAACCACTGTGCCACCAGGGAAGCCCTGC
Source organism: Tursiops truncatus (assembly GCF_011762595.2). Taxonomy (NCBI): domain Eukaryota; kingdom Metazoa; phylum Chordata; class Mammalia; order Artiodactyla; family Delphinidae; genus Tursiops; species Tursiops truncatus. The sequence goes on from NC_047034.1 coordinate 149,839,973, forward strand.
TCCCTACTTCTTAACCACATTCTATTTTTGTTGTTGTTGTTGTATGTATGTATACTGTTTATTTATTAAGCTTTACATGATTAAAAATTTTAAAAATAAACTTGCATTCTAACATAATTAATGAGAATATTATGAAACTCATAATTACTCAAAATAACACCTTCTCTCTAAGACCTTCTTGAAAGAACCAAGTAAAGCATCCTCCTCCTCTGATCACGCTTTATGATATGATACCATTTACTTCTACACAGTTAACCACATTCTATTACTTGCTGTTCCTTGAACTGTTCATGCTGTTTCACCCCTACCTGACTAGCCAAAAGCCCCTTTTACCCTTTCCTCTAGTCTCTGTGCAAACAGCAATTACAGCATCTAATTATTTGATGCTTTTACTAAGGACTTTGGAGGGGAGAAGTTCAAAAGGGACAAAGCATGAAAGGAAAGCAGACAGAGCCATAGCCATGTGGGCAGCTGAAGGATGATGGGGAAGGTGGCAGGATACTATTTCCAGTTATTCACTGAGGTTTTTGTCCCTTTGGTTCCTTTTAGTTATGGCGCATTCCCCTGCCTAGGCAGCTAGGGCATTTCACATTCATTGCCTCAAGGGACAAGTGACATAGTGGAATTCAGAAATCAATGCTTGGGTCTTGCATTTCCAAAGCCTGGTCCTCATGGGGGCACCAAAGAACTCAGCGCATAGACAGCAGATTTAGAAGGTTGCCTGATGAGTAAGAGAAGTGCTCTTCAGACATCCGTGCTCCCAGTGGGGTCATGGTGCCCTTGGTGAGGGGAGGGGTGTGGTGGAGGGGAAGGAGGAGAGGAAGATGTTTGAGGCCCCTGAGGAGGCAGGCTGTGCCCTGTGTCTAGGCTGAGTCCTGAAGGGCAGTGAGTGCAAACCCCTCACAAGCCTGGGGAACCAGAGTGCAGAGGAAACCTGCGGCCCTGCGCTTAGGCAAAGCCCAGGGAGGAGGTATGACTCGAGTTCGCATCACGAATATGGCCCTGGAGCATTCAAGTAGAAATGGCCTCAAATCCTACAGAGGCAGAGAAGCCCCTCAGCCCCACCCCAGCACTTCCCAGAGCCCTTGCACAGCACAGGGGAGAGAAAGTGCTCCCAGAAGGGGTGTGGAAGACTTGGAGGTCAGCTTAGAGAGTGGCTGAGGAAGCCTTGTGGTCGCGAGAGGCGGTCTCCACGATACCTGGAGTGGACCAGTGATCCAGGCTGGAGAGGGGAGAGGAGGTGTGGGCAGAGGCTGGGGGGTGGGGGATAACTTGGAGGATCAGGTGCCTCTCTGCCTCTGGCACCTTGGCACTCACTAAGGAAGGCCCTGGAATTTAGATATTACACTAGGAAGATGGGGCTGGGGAGAGACTTTGAATTGCTTGTAATTACCCGAAGGAGGATTTCAGTACACATCAGATTATTAGAGAACAGTAAAGTTGTATTCCTTACACACTTGAGTTTGAGAACTGAGAGTTGTCTCCATTACAAACAGAAGAGAAGAGATCCAGTTTTATTTCTTTGCTTTGGTGGTGGTGCTGTCGGGTTTTGATGTAATTGGCCATGATCCCAGGGATTTCCTTAAGTATGGTCTGTGGAGGCTGTCTCACTCCTGCCCTGCTTTGCTGCTTTGGGGGGCTGCCATGGACCTTTGGAGGCCAACAGAGGCCTGGCAGCCACAGATGTGTTTACCGTCACATCTGTACGTGAGCGAAGTAGGGAAAGATGAAATCAGCAGAATGGGACCTTTCTGAGCAAGAGTATAAAGGAACCCAGCCTGGAACACATTTAAAGTCAATGCTGAATAATCCAAGAGATGCAAATGAAAACCAACAAGGACTCATTTTCTAACTGATTGTGAAGTAAAATGTTTATCACTGACTTGCATTAATTCAAGGTGTGGTTGAGTAATTTTCTGACCTACATTTAGCTTTGATTCATGGAACTTAAAGTTAATTTTCATAGAATTTAAAGTTAAGTTAAAGTTAATACCTGGTGACTTCAGCATCATGAGTGCCCAGAATCTTCCCTTAAGTAGGTGTCACAAGACAACAAGCTAACGGAAATGAGAGGGCGGAATAGTGCCACTGGACAGGCGGTAGAGGCAGCTTGTGGGATCTTATCCCTCAGCAGTGAAAGCGCGGAGTCCTAACCACTGGACTGCCAGGGAATTCCCCAAGGAAGTTGTTTCTTGGTAGTGGTTCTGGGTACTCTATGAAGCTCAGGATGAGGATGCTTTTGGTTGTCCCAGCTGTATTTGTGCTCTGCTGTCCCACCACCATTTCAGACTTTGCTGACCTTTGCCAAAAACCCTAATCTACTCATCCCTTCTTCCCGTGCCCTTTCTGCCTTCCTGCTTATGCTTTGCACACTCTGCTGACTCCTTTGCTCTGTGCTGGGCTTTGGTTTTTCTTCTCCTCCCTGAACTCTCACCCTGTTTGCCCCTGCTCCCTTTCTTTCCTCGTGATGTGCTCATCCCCGCTCAAGTGCAGCTCTATTGTTAATTTTGTGGCAGGCCTTTTTCTCTTCACCTCGCAGACTCTCCCCCAGCTGGGGAGGAACATGTATCTACTCTTCAGGAAATGCTGTCCTTTGGGTGGAAAAGGACTGGCTTCCTAGCAGTGCCAGAATGAAGCTCCTTCTCTACTGGAAACAAACAAAACCCCTTTATCTGTGGAACTTCCTGTTTCCTCCTCTGAAAGCTGTGCTTTTCAAACATGAGGCATTAAGCCAGGGGCACATGGAATCATAGGATAAACTGGGCACGTCTTCCTGGATGTCACTCAAAACTTCGGGGGAAAATGGTTTTGAATTCTTCTGCCTCATAAAAACAATTGCCGCATATGAGTTGAAGCACATTCTGGAGGGCAACCTAAAATTCACATGGCATTCAAAGATTAAACAGGAGATGTAAAAATTTTATGCTTCTGATAAGCTGCTTTGGGTTATGTCTTCAAAATTCCTGTGGTGTCTTTCCACTCCTCTGCTGTTAGGAAGTACTTCAGTCGAGAATTTTGAACAGCACATAAAGCAGTCCTTGGAAGTAGCAGATTTCTGTGAGTTTCACCCAGTGAATTTGGCACCTAGGGTTGATTTAATGAAGTTGGAGAAAATTTTGAAATATTAATAGAGATTTCTTTCCTCCTCACCCTTTAAAGTTTCCCTATGTCCTGCTTATTCTGTTATTAATTTATTGCTTGGGGAGCATTTGGATTGTTACAGCAGGAATGTAAAGATAAAGAAACAGTCAGGGATCCTACTGAGAATATAAATAAATAAATGAATGAATGAATTTAAATTCATAATAGAGACAGGCATGACTTTTGATTTGTAAGAGCTGGGCTTTGAACATCAAAAGCAAATCTTTGAAGGAATCAAGGTGTTATGGGTTGAATTGTGTCCCTCCAAAATTCGTAAGTCCTAAACCCTAATACCTGAGAATGTGACCTTATTTGGAAATAGGGTATTTATAGAGGTATTCAAGTTAAAATGAGGTCTTTAGGATTGGCTCTAATCCAATAAGCCTGATGTCCTTATAAAAGGGGAAATTTGGATACAGAGACACTCATAGAAGGAAGATGATATGAAGAGACATAGAGAAAATGGCCATCCATAAACCAAGGAGAGAGGCCTGGAACAGATCCTTTCCTAATCCCTCAGAAGGAACCAACCTCACTAATACCTTAATCTTGAACTTTAGCTTCCAGAACTGTAGGCAATAACTTTCTGTTGTTTAAGCCAGTTTATGGCAGCCCTCGCAACCTAAGACTCAAAACATAAAAGTTATGCCATAAGCAACAGATTGGAAATATCATGTTCCATCAAATCTGAGATGTCATTGGGACTTCCCTGGTGGTCCAGTGATTGAGACTTCGCCTTCCAATGCAGGCAGTGTGGGTTCGATACCCGGTTGGAGAACTAAGATCCCATATGCCTCGTGGCCATTAAACCAAAACATAAAGCAGAAGCAATATTGTAACAAATGCAATAAAGACTTAAAAAAATACATTAAAAAACAAATCTGAGATGTCATCAGTTGGAGGAGCTGTGATAGAGCTTATATTGCCATGGGTTCATGGAAGGAGATCCAGTGTCCTATCTTTATGCAATGGGCTGAGCCTTGAAGGGGGGGTGAGGTGAATTCAAGAGCAGGGTCATTACTACTGTACTTCCCATTCCCACTGTTTCCCAGGGAGAAGCCCTGTAGAGAAGTCCTTTGTATCATAATGGTACAGGACCAGCAAGGTACAAAAGGTAAGGGTGGCATGTCTAAGTCTGAGACTAGAGTGTAGCTCACAACAGCATCCAAAACTCCTGGTCTTCAAGGTAGTTTTGAAGTAGCAAAGAGATACATGAAGTAAGAGACTGAGTGTGAATGAGCCAGCGAATCTGAATAAATTTGTGGTTGAGATGAAAAGAATGCATATGACCCCTCTGGACCTTATGCTTGGAGGCCAACATGAGGACCAAAGACATCAGTGAAGAATTTGGTGAGGAGAGAGCCCAGTGACCAAAGATCAGGTGGGAGGAAAGCAGTGTGATGGAGGCCAGAGCAGGCACCGTGTTTCCAAATGCCTGAGCCATGCTTGATAGAACCCTGGCAAGAAGGCTGATTATGGTGTGATATTTTGAATTGACAAGTTTTAGCTTGAAATGCTTACTTTTACCCAGAAGTGACTGGGTTTACCTGGAAATAACCTAGATTAAATTTCTAACTTTGGAGGGAATTGTGGGGGAGGTGTCCCAAGACAAATTATTAATTCTGATTAAAGTTAATTTGAGAAAAACATATTTGACTTTATACATTGGAGTATAGATTTAAATTTTTTTACACAGTACATTAATTTTTACTTCTAGCCCATTACCTCCCACATTATATGAATTTCACTTGCACCAAAAACACTCAGTTGTTTGTCTTATCCATTTACCCTTGGTTTCCTAATTTGCTTTGGGTTACAGGCCACTGAGAATGTGATGAAAATTATGACTGCTTTCCCTAGAAAAATGCACATATGCACATACATATCAAATTTGGCATATACAATTTTGGGGACTTCCCAGATACTCTGAAACCTCTCACAATGTCAAAAAATGGAAATAAGAAGTTGGTTTGTGTTAATAGAAATATATTAAGAATTCTGGTTTAAGATGACAGACTTTACATTCATTTGCTTCCCCTGCCTTCCTAGAACCCACTGAAATGACAGTTAAAGATATGTAGAAAAAAATGAATCCATGACAGCTCTGAAAACAGGAATGCGTGCCGTGGTTTGATAAGAGATTTCATCAAATTTCTGGAAGATGGAAATGAGATGGGCTTGCCTTCTATTATTTCAAGAGTGTAATATACCATAGGAATCCATGGCCTAGATCTCAAATGGGAGATTGTATTGGATGTGGGAGCCTTTCTTCAAACAGGTACTAGAACTGTTACATATAGAGGATAAGAATGAACTTTGAGGCAGCAATTTGGGTGGTGAACTAGAAGGATGTCCTCAGGACATTTTGGCTAAGTAGCTCCTTCCTTTCTTAGATGCATATAGAGCAATTTGAATTCTAAGAATTGTTTTCTGAACTTGTGAAAGATTTGCTAAAGGACAGTCCAAGTAATGAAGTTGGAGCAAACAGCAAGGCAGACTAATATTTGAAGGAGGGCCACAGGATAAAATGGAAATTCTGGGGTAGAGCCAGAGGGTTAAAAAAGAGAGTCATCTCAGACTAGGAGGGAAATGCAGTTAAGTGCCCTACTTTTCTTTGACAGTGGTGGGGTTTCCAAATCCACCTTCCTGCTCCCTACCCACGTATACTGAAGAGAAGGATCTCTCTACAAAAAGGCTACAATCTGCCCTCACATTCAGAGCAAATAGAGCCTTCTTAACCACAAAGGAAAATCAGGCAAGCTACTCACGCTAATCTACAAAGTCCTTCATCAGTAAGTATAAATGGTTAACTAAGGACCACCAAATGTCTGAGGGAAATCAATGTCATAAAAGACAAAGATGAAGATAAACAAACAAGTCAGCTGAGTGGATAAGGAGATATGAAAAGCAATTTGAAAATATTCACATGGGTGAAACAATGACATGCAGCTATGAAAGAGATGTAAAAAGAGGACAAAAAAATTCTCAGAAATTAAAAATATGATTACTGAAAATCTGAAAGTGTAGGAAAAATGTCTAAATAACAGAAAGGATGCTGATAATTTCCAAGGGAGTAAACAGGAAGATAGAGTTAAGAAAGTCTTTCAGGACCTAGAGCAAAAAGGTGGCAAGTATAAGAGATACAAAAAAAGACAATAGATATAGTTTGAGAAGGTCCAATATCTGTATAATTGACACAAAAGAAAGAAATAAATAATAAACTTTCTCTGAAAAATCAAATTCTTCAGTTAAAAGGGGCCACTGAGTACTAAGCAGGATAAATGAGAAAAGATTCAAACCAAGACACATTCTGATGAAATTTCACTACTCTGGGAATGAAGGCAAACACTGTTGAAGCTCTCAGCAGGAGGACAGATCGGATTATTCACAAGGAAGTGGGAAATAGATTTGCATATCACTTCAGTAATCAACAACAGCAGATGTCAGTATACGATGGAATAATGCTTTCAAAGTTCTAAAAGATAGTAAACCAAGAATTCTATACCCAGCTGTGTTAATTAGTGTGCTTTTGACTGGAAGGAACAGAAAGCCAACCTCAAGTGACTTAAGCGAGAAGGAAATGTATTATCTTACATTATGTGAAATTCAGAGATAAGGCATCACCAAGGTTGGTAAATTAATCAGCTTAATAATGATTAATTATTAAGCTTAAAATAACAATCAAGATTCCTGATTCTTCTCATTCTACTGTGTTATCCTTAGCTTGTTCGCTGTGTACTCAGGCTAGTTCCTCTCTGATGACAAGATGTCCACAGTCATTCCAGGCACCACATCCAGAAATAACGGTTTCCAGAGGAAGACAAGAATGTCTCTTATTCAGAAGCTCCAACAGACTTTCCTTCATGTTTTGACCAAAATTTTTTCTTCTTCCTAAGCCGATCATTGGAAAAGTATAGCCATGATTGGAAAGGTATATCCAATCATTGGATGGCCATGATTGACTTAGACCAGTCAGGAGGTACCCCTTGTGGATACATGGCGAGGGAGTATACCCTGCATAAAAGAAGATCCTATTATGAAAAGTATGGGGGTGGGAGCAAATGAATATTGTGACATGCACTAGTACATCAGATCTTAGTTTCCAGACTAAAATACATGACGGAAAATTTGTTTATTATGGTTTATTTGGAGGAAATGGGGGATGGGAAGACTGTGGAACATCTACCAATGATCCAATGATCTTTTCTAGTGGTAAGCCTTCACTTTTACCCTGCTGTGACCTTAAAGCTATCTGTGTAGAACCATTTTATAGAAAAATATCTAGATCTGGAAATTCCCAGGGAAATCATAAAAAAGAAACTAGTTATGAGAGACTGGATACCTTACTTCCAAATCACCAGCCAAGAAAATGTCACAGGTGTTTGGCAGGATGTCACATTTCCCACTTCAAGCTGGAAGCAGAAGCATTGAATTTTAGTTAACGCTGATGATTGTGCAATTTAACTAATAGTCTTAACTTTTAAACACTGGAGAAAGCTTTATTTGAGAGGAAATATTTTCAGTTGCATGGTGCATTCAACTGACGGTTAAGCTTTCTACACCCAACACCTTCACTACTGATTCATAGTGTGCTTCTAACAGTTCACTCTTTCTTAAATGTTGATTGCAAAACAACACCATCAGAAGGATGATCTTCAGAAGGATGCACTGTGGCACTGGGACCTTAGGTGAGGTGCTAGGGCACCAGTCCTCCAGCCTTCCATGAGAAATGGAAACTTCTCTTGCGTTCATAAAGGTAGCCCCTCACTCGAGTCTTTACAAAATAAAGGGAAGCTGTGCACCCCCAAACGTCTGTTTGCCTGACTCATTTAATCATTCAGCAAATATATATGAGGGTCTACTATGTGTCGGACACTATTCCAGGCTCTCTTAGTGGACAAAACAAATTATAGTCATGTAACTTACTTCCTACTGGAGGGAGACATTCAGAAAACCCTATATAGTAATAAGGAAATTATTTGTTCTTTAGAAGGAGATAAAAACTCTGGGAAAAGTAGAGCAGGGTAAGGGGAATCAGAGGTACAGGGTAGGCCTCATTGAGAAGGTGACATTGGAGCCAAGTCCTGTAGGGCGTTGGGTGGAGGGGACAGTGCTCCAGGCAGAGAGAATGGCCAGGACAAAGGCCCTAAGGTGGGCGCATCCAGGACAGCAAGGAGGCCTGTTGCAGGGGAGGTTTCTCTTCTTCGCTGATACACATACTGTTTGAAGCAAAGTCTCTGGAACTGTGTGACAGGAATGCTTACAGATAAAGCTAATATTTGAAGCAAATATTAGGAGCTATAATGTTTACTAAATGAGTTGCTGTAGTAGCACATCGGGAAACAGACTGCTGGGCTGTACCCCTAGGGTTTCTGAGCCAGTTGGTCTGGGGTGGCGGCTCCAGAATTTTCCTTTCTAAGTTCCTGGTTGAGGCCGATGCTGCTTCTTTGATCACTAAGAGAACCACTGCTCCACGGAAAATGGGATTTCTCTAAGAGTGAAGTCTGTGGTACGTTTTAGGTATAGTTTATTGACAATTTGTTTAGGGATCTATCTTTTACATAAATAGAGTCTATTCCTCAGTAGTTTGTACAGTCATATGTTGTGAAGCTCGAGCGGTCATCTGGTCCAACTCTTTGCCTTTTGGGCAACCATTTTTACCATTTTAAACCCCGTTTTTCCTAATGAGGCAGTCAGGATGCAGAGAGGTTACGGCTTTTGCCCAAGTCACATACTTAAGTTTTGGAAGAGTTGCTGGTATGTAAAAGTAATGAAAATTAAGCTCCCCTCTCTTCCTTGTTTCTAGAGCCAGGAGATGCAAACCTACCTAAGGGTTGCTTTCTAATTGGGGGAGGGGCACATTTTGGTTTTGACAGAAAACTGGAACTCCCAAGTCCCTGCTTTATCTTTGCCACATTTTTAGCCCTGGAATGCACTTTGGACTCCGCCTGTTTGGAGCTCATGTGCTTCTAGGTTTCTCCCTTGGCCCTCTGATTCATTTCCTTGGTTTGCTTTCCTCTCCTTTCCTCCTCAGTTCTGCCTGGGGCCTGCTCCCTCACCTGCTGTCATCCTCTCTGTGAAGGAGGTCTTCCTGCTGGGAGAGGCAGCCAGGCTCTATCCAACGACTGGCCTCCTCAGCAGTGACAGTGTGGAGGGAAGACCTGCCGCACAAGATGCCTTGTCACTTTGCCCAGATTTAGTACCTAACCCGGGATATTTGCATTGATTTGTTCCTTTTTTTTTTTTTTTGGTGGCAAGATTTGTGAGATAGAAAAACTACACTGTTTTGTTTTTTTTTTTTTTAGAGAATTCAGGAACTTTATTTGCAACAACTTTGTGTGTGTGTCGGGGGTCCGGGGGACACAGCTTGAGGCCAGTGCATCCCCTCAATCAGAATGTATAGGTTAAACAAAGCTGTTAAAAGGTGGAAAAACTGCACATTTAACAGCAGCTTAATTTAACTGAAATCTCAAGTTTATGTCTGCCCAATGCATGTCGGAGGTTTTTCTCTTTACTGTGCCCTTGAGATACTGATAGTGACATTTTTTGCCCTAAGGAGACGTTTGCTCATTGAATTGGTCCCTTTAACCTCCCTGCACCTTAGTTTCCTTGTCAGCAAAGCAAGAGACATGATCCTTCTTTAGAAAGGAGACCTTGGGAGGTTCTGAGGCACTATGGCTTGGTTCCCTGCCAATCTGGGCCGCCTCAGGGGAGGGGCAAGATTTCAGGATCTGTGCCAGGAAGGAGTGCCTGAAAGACTTGCTTCCCAAAGCGATTTCTCTTCCTTCGCCATGACCCTCTCTCTGGATCCAGTGGCCTCAGGGTGTGTGGACAAGGACCTCTCTGCTGAATTAAGCACAGGGTACTTTGCAGGGGCTCAGAAGACAATGAGGACTCATTTAGACTATGATTTTTTCTCCTCTTTTGCATGATATTATCTTTGAGAAGCCAACTTTTTTATTGAGGTATAGTTGATGTACAATATTATATGTTTCAGGTGTATGACATGTGATTTACAATTTTAAAAGTTGTACTCCATTTATAGTTATTATAAAATATTGGCTATAATTCCTGTGCTGTACAATATATCCTTGTAGCTTGCTTATTTTATACATAGTAGTTTGTACTTCTTTTTTTAAAAATATTTATTTATTCATTTATTTGGTTGCACCAGGTCTTAGTTGTGGCAAGAGGGCTCCTTAGTTGCAGCTCCTGGGCCCCTTAGTTGTGGCATGTGAACTCTTAGTTGTGGCATGCATGCGGGATCCAGTTCCCTGACCAGGGATTGAACCCAGGCCCGCTGCACTGGGAGTACAGAGTCCTATCCACTGCATCACCAGGGAAGTCCCGTACTTTGTACTTCTTGATAGCCTATCTCTATCTTGCCTCTCCCCTTTTCCCTCTCCCCACTGGTAAGGGCTAATTTGTTCTCTATATCTGTAAGTCTATTTAGAAACCAACTTTTAAATCTTAATTTCTATATAGGTCACAAATACTAAAAAAGTTAAAATATTAGTTAGCAGTTAAGAAAATTAAAAAAACCCAAATCCCTGGAAGGCAATAATGAATGACACTATTAAAATTTGCAATCTCCTCAGCCATGATAAAAATCTCTTAACAAACTAACAATAGACAGGAATTCCTTATTCTGGTAAAGAGTATCTACTAAAACCCTGTGGCAAATATCATCCTTAGTGATGGGACCAGGAATGTTACAAGAAAGCTTGCTGTCCACCGATTCTATTCAACATTTTACTGGAGGGCCTAGCCAGTAAAATAAAACAAGAAAAAGAATGATGGGCTTCCCTGGTGGCGCAGCGGTTGGGGGTCCGCCTGCCGATGCAGGGGACACGAGTTCGTGCCCCGGTTAGGGAAGATCCCACATGCCGTGGAGCGGCTGGGCCTGTGAGCCATGGCCGCTGAGCCTGTGCGTCCGGAGCCTGTGCTCCGTAACGGGAGAGGTCACAACAGTGAGAGGCCCGCGTACCGAAAAAAAAAAAAAAAAAAAAAGGAATGAAAAGGCACAAATATTGGAAAGGAAGAAATAAAGACCATCATTATTTGCAAGTAATATAATAATTATGTATTTAGATAATCCAAAAGAATCTATAGACCTTTATCAAGGCCACTGACACAGGATAATATTTTAAAAATCAATTATATTTCTATACGCGAACCTCAAATAAATAAAAATTGAGCTTAAAAATAGCATTTACAATGGCATCAAAACCATAAAATAGTCTGAAATAAAGCTAATAAAAGATATGTAAGAGCTCTAGATGGAACTATAAGCATTATTGAGATAAAGAAAACCTAGATAAATGGAGGGTTATACCATGTTCACAGATTATAAAGTCAGTATATTAAAGATGTCAACTCTCTCCATGCTGATCTATCGGTTTGGTGCAATCCTAATTTTAAAAAACAGCCACATTTTTTTCTTACAGAAATTGACAAGTTGATTCTAAAATTTATATAAAAACAGCCAAGGCAATCTTGAAGGAGAACAAAATTGGAGTAATTACACTGCTAGGTATCAAGATCTATTATAAAGCCATAGTAATTAAGGCAGTATTTGGCACTAGAAAAGACATATAGACCATTGTAACAGAATATAGTTCAGAGATAGACTGACACACAAATGGTCACCTGGTTTTTGGCAAAGGTGACACTTAAGTGCATATATATATATATATATATAGTTGATCTGTACAATGACAATCCAGATTAATTACAGATCTAAATATGAAAGGCACAGGAAAACATCTTTATGACCTTAGGGTAAGCAAAGATAAGTAAACAGGACACAAAATGTACTAACCATGATAGAAAATATTGACTTCATTAAGAATAAGAACTGTTCATTAAAAGACACCATTAAGAGAATGAAAAGGCAGTCTACAGAGTAGGAGAAGATAATTGTAATACAGTTGACGAAGGATTCACATCAAGGATATATAAAGAACTCCTACAAATCAATAAAGAAAGATGGAAAACACAGTGGAAAAATGGACAAAATCATTGAACAGGAATTTCACAATAAGGGCTATCCCAATGGCCAATAAACATTAAGAAAAGGTGCTCAATGGCATTAGTCATCAGGAATTTCAAATACCCACGTACCCACTGAAGTTTAAAATTTTAAAAAGACAATAGCGAGTGTTGACAAAGATGTAGAACAAGTGGAACTCTCATATACCATTGGTGGGAGCATAAATTGGTACAACCATTTTGAAAAACCCTTTGGCAGTATCTACCAAAGCTTAATATATGCATATTATTCTGTGACCAAGCAGTCACATCCCTAGACACATATCCAACAGAAGTGTGGACATCTGTTCCACAAGATATAAGTACAAGAATATTTTTAATAGCTCCAAACTGGAAGCCACCCAGATTTCCATAAACATTAGGATGGATAAATAATTTGTGATATAAAAATTTTGCAGTCTCATCTTAGGATTGTTAACAAATGTCTTTCTTGTTTTCACTGTCCAGCCACCATGTGTGGGCAAAGTGCCAGAATCACTTAGCCTCCAGAACTTGCCCCAGGCAGAAGGGGGAAACCCCTCATGGCCCCATGGCTCAATCTTCTGTATGAGCACATGGGCAGGGCGTGTGGGGGGACCTGCAGGCAGAGTGACATCTGAACACTCTCTATTTGGGCTGCTGGCTTGTCTGTAGGAAAGTGAAATTCTTGGGGTCTGACTGGTCCATGGAGGCAGTTCACAGGTCTGGAGCCCCCTCTGCCACAGCAGGTCCCAGTGGATTGGTGATCAACACTGATGGTGCCCGGCTGTGGTCTGGCATCTATATTTAAAGCACCACCAGGTGATTTTAAGGTACAGCCAGGACTGAGAGCACAGTAATCACAGGGAACTGACTGCCTCTGAGTCTGCTTTTGCAGACGTCTCTCAGGGCCAGTCTCCATCTTTCCTGGCACCTGGGCAGGATTTCCCAGCGAGTGTGGCTGTCATCTGAGCAAGTACGTGAAACTACTCGACTGATGTGACTTGCCACCCCTTCGTGACTGACACAGCCGGCAGGAGTCTGGGCCATGAGACAGACCCCTCTGGTTACCGGGGCTGCTGGGCCATCTGGGTCTGTCTCACTGAGGCCCCTGTTCTGAAGGTGTCTGTTGAGAGGCGCTGTGGTGGACGGCATGGGTGGAGGTGATAGTTTGGTCCCATCTTGGCAAGACGTTCTCTGCGTCAACGGGCGGCGCTCAGACAATTGCTGATTGTCACATTGTGTGGCTGATGCCTTTCCTTTTTTAAAAAAACATAAAGACCTACTGTTTCTAAAGAGAACTGGCAATGAACCAGAATACTGTGAGGTGAACACTTGCTTAGTGGGGGAAGGCACTGTTTGCAATTTGGCTACTTTTAGTGCATATGAGCAGGGGCATGGGCACCCACAATCAGAACTTATGCAGGTCATGCGCTGGAGAGTGGTCCTGGAGAACCCCTGCCTCACCGGGGTTAGCCCTGTAGTTAATGGATTGTGGGGACATGCTGGGGGTTCCTGGGAAGGGGGCCAGGGTACGGTAGGCAGTGGTGGGACAGTTAAGAGACTTAGGTAATGGCTATTTACTAAACAGTAAAAAAAAAAAAAAAATCACTATTTACCAACCAGTATGCCCGTAGGGGTGCATACTGTCCAGATACCAGGTCTGCTTGTAAAAGATGCTAAAAACTCTAGTTAACCTCAGCTAGAGTGTGAAACGAACCAGGGCTAGGTGGAAAGTGAGGGCAAGGCTGAGTCTGTCTGGTCATTGTCCTATGTGTCCTCAGGGTCTAGCCCAGGGCTGGGCACATAGTAGGTGCACAATAAATACATTCTTGATCCCAGAACCTGGTCTTTCAGCCCTTGTGACTCTCCTAGTAATAGGTGGCCACAGAAACCATAATATTAAAGAAACACTATTGAACATGACAATGAGCCGCCTCAGGTCCTGTGTAGAAAGGTTATCCCCACATGCCAGGCTGCCTTTGTGGGCATGGCATCTGTGGGAGGGAGAGGATGTTTTCATGCCACTAGTTTAGGAGGAGCCCTTAATCTGGATCAGTGAAAGCAGATCGCTCCCAGCCTCTCTTGACAGTGTGTCCTGGTGTCCTACCCAGCGTTGAGGCTATGCCCACAGTTTCATGCTTTGGAGCTGACAGTTCTGTCTAGATTATGTTATTATACATCTGCTTGCTTGTTCTCTTGAAGATTGCTTCATTTCAGTGTAGTATTCATCACTGTCTCTTTTTTTCTGTCCCCTTGCTCTCCATTTTTACTTTATGATTTATCTTGAGTGGGTGCACTCCAGGGTGGGGGTTAAGAGCACAGACTCTGGATCTGGACTGCCTGGGCTCAGTTCAGTGCAGCTTTCCATTTTGAACATTTCGTGAAAACCGTTGTCAGGTGAGTTGTTTAGGTGCTGGCTTGAATGTGTCTTTAGTATACCTCTCTGCAGCATATATTGTAGGAGAGCTGTCACCCACCAGCAGTCCTCCCCAGCGTGTGAGGCACACCACACTCAAGCCTGGGGGACTATGAAGATGTATTCCCACATTTGAGATGGAAGAAATCCCCCCACATATCTGGGAGATAGACTGTGATGGTTAAAGCTGTATGTGACCAGCATACTCTCCCATCCTCCTCTGCTTCCTTTGGGAAGCTGCTATCCCACCTCATGTGGTCCTGGTGGGGCTGTCCATTAAGGTGATGTGTACTGCCTTCTGCTCTCACGTGGACATGTGATCTACGCTGGACCAACCCTAGTATGACATCTCCTCAGTCACGGTGAGAGGTTTAGGGATGGGTGTGTTTCCCATTTGGGTCACAAAGATGCCTCCCTGAGGCTCTTCTACTAGATCTAGTGGGGAAGACGGTGCTCTTCATTTATGCTAGCAAGTGGTAGCTAAGCTTCTCAATATGTGAGTTAACGGGTTTCCATTTTTTACTAGTTTGACTTGGGTTTCTGTTAACTGCAGTTAAAATAACCCTGTCTAGCAGAGTTCAGAAATGTTTGAAGATGCTAGATTTTCTAGAGTGCCCTGACATGGCCCCATAAGAAAACAAGGGAAAAAGGATGGATCAAATTGCTGTCTGGCTTGACTTTCTTGATGACTGAAGAGTGGGTCCCCAAGGCATTTCTTCTGCGACTTGATCACTATCCTTATTGGATGTCACAACTAACTCTGTCCTTTCCATTGTGTTCCCTTTCCTTGGGATGCTGTTCCCTTTGACTTCTTAGCTTCTTGTTAGCTTATTCATCATTCAGAGTTCCACTCAAATATTTCTTTTCTGATACCGTCTCATCCTGCTAGTCAGATCCCTTCTTTTCCGTCTCTGAATTCCCCCAGCTCTTTAATTTTTCTCTATTTATCTCAACTTGCATTATGTTGCATAATTTTTCTCTATTTATCTCAACTCCATTATGCCCTCTGGAGTTTTCCTGGCTTTGAGATTCTAATGGTAATGGCTTGAATGCCCATTGATGTGAGATGCAGACCTGGCCTGCTGATGAGATCCTGGGTGGGACTGCCGGGGAGGTACTTATAAAAACTTTACCTGTATCTCCCTCTGGCACTTTTATGAGTTAATTTTTTAATTTACCCCTTTACTCCAATTCTAATTTCTTTTGATTTAAAGGGTGAGACTGGGAAGCTAATTCAGGGACTTTAAAAAAAATTATCATGGAGGATTTTTACTTTTTTATTGCACTGTTTTATATTTTCTAAATTTTCTACAATGAGCGTGTGTTGCTTTTGTAATTAGAAAAAAGTATTAAAAACAAGAAAAATGATTCCCAGTTATGTAGATGGTATCAAAATAAGAGTGGCAGAATAGCCTGAGGGAAGTGCTAGGGACAGCTTGCTTTATCTTCTAGCAATCTTCTTGTACTGTAGGAGACATAAGAAACCCATTTGTTAACTAATGCCTGATTATTTCAAATATTTCTAACGTTTTGAATGGTCAGACCTCAAATAAGGGTTTATGATCTTATTTTCAGTGATCAGCTTTGGCATCCAACACTGTCTAACATAGATGCTCAATTTCACATTTGGCAGAACTAAGCCACATACAAACCACTTGCTCTCAGGATGTTACATATATCTGCCAGGTGGTGTACAAACGTCCATTTAAAGTAGAAGGCAGAGGCCTCTCTGCAACGCTCAGTATTCTCAAAGAATATATAAAGTTGAGCAAAACCCATGAAGTCGTGAGGGTATACCTTTCGCTTAATTTCCCCTCCTTATTTCATAAAATGTGCTAAATATCCAGGATCAAAAGTGGAAGGAAACAGACAGTGATGATCAGTTGAATGGCGCAAAATTCAACGTCCAGTCTCTTGAAGGTACCATAGTGAGGCAAAAATGATTGAACACAATACTTAATTCAGAGGAAATTAAGATACAGTACAAACTTTTTTGACATGAAATGTGAACCGAACGTCTTAACGTTCATTTTTTATGGTATCCTGACTTTCCTTTTATACATTAATGTTATATTCTACCCCCTTGCTAATCCTTATTTTTAATAGTCAAGCTTTTAACACTCTAAGGGGCGTTTTGTTCCTTGAAGTTAAGCCAGATTACCTTAGGATATTTTACAAACACATCCATTGAAATTGCTGACTTCTCCCGTTTTGACAATTTACTAAACTGATATAACAGGTAGTTCAATTTAGCCGCTGTATGGAGAGCAATCGTTTAGCACAGTTTGATATTTAACACTGCAGCTTAACCATAACAAATACAATTTATGCTAATATGTTCTATTCAGGCCTGTTTCCAACAAAGCCTACAATTTAGCCACTTCGAGTTCTCAGAACTGCTGTTTACTAATAATGCTTGATTTCAACAGAAAAAAACATTCCTTCAATTCAAACAACATGGGAAACTCGTATTTTGAGGGAAGTTAATCATTTGGTGATTCTTTAATCCTCATGCTGAAAGTTGGTTGTAATTTTCACATCTCCTCTGTTTTCTTTCTTCATGTTACATTATGTTTTGGACCCTTACAGAATAAAAACGAGTACAGCGTGTTCACAGTTTATGCAAGGGATGCATTCTGAAAACACTCACATAATTCAAAACTTACACAATTCGAGTCTAATTCTCTCAGAGGGATAAATATAAAGTAGGATTTGCTTGACTGTGCATAAAGAGAAGAGGTATTTATTGTTTTATATGACACTAAAATGGGCCAAAACTGCGACTGCACTGCGTATCCTTTGCCTCCGCTCTCATGTCTGTGGAATCATTAGACTGTTCATCTCTTTGTGTGCTTATGCTGCTGAGTGAAGAATGGGATGGAGCTCCTTCCTGCCCATGGAGCAGCTACAACAGGGACGGTGGTGGGACATTAAAAACATGCCACAAAGTCATTGGCACTCCTTCCATTGAGAGGCTGGTCTGTGCCCCTTCCTCTTGAATCAGGGCTGGCTGTGGTTGCTTTGATCAACAGTGTAGAGCAGAAGTGACACCGTGTGACTTCCAGTATGTAGTAGGCAGAATAATGCCCTTCCCCTGCTCCTTCGTAGATATCCACATCTTAATCCCTAGAATCTGTGAATATGTTACCTTATGTGGCAGAATGGGCTTTGCTGATGTGATTAAGTTAAGGATCTTGAGATGGGAAGATTATCCAGGTGGGCCCAGTGTAATCACAAGTGTCTTTATAAGAGGGAGACAAGAGTGTTAAAGAGAGATTTGAAGACGGTACACTGCTGGCTTTGAAGGTAGTGGAAGGGGCCATGGACCCAGGAATGCAGGTAGTCTCTAGAAGTTGGAAAAGACAAGGGAATGAATTCTCCCCTAGCGTCTTCAAAAGAAATTCGGCCCTGCCAACACCTCAATTTTAGCTCAGCGAGATCCATTTGGGACTTCTGACCGCTAAAACTGTAACCCAGCAGTTATAATCTCTCTCAACTTAATTTCTCTTCACCTTTCATTAAACCCACCTCCATCCTTCCTTTTGCTTAGGATAAAGCCTTTGGTGCCTAAATATTTTGTATGATGTGTGTGTGTGTGTGCTTGTGTGTGTGTATATATATATATATATATATATATATATATGTATATATA
Organism: Tursiops truncatus; assembly: GCF_011762595.2. Taxonomy (NCBI): domain Eukaryota; kingdom Metazoa; phylum Chordata; class Mammalia; order Artiodactyla; family Delphinidae; genus Tursiops; species Tursiops truncatus. The sequence goes on from NC_047034.1 coordinate 149,858,194, forward strand.
TATATATGTATATATAAGTGATATCTGTATCTATATATTTATATCAACTTTCTTTTGGTATTTGCATTATGTATCTTTTCCAACATTCTATATCTTTATATTTTATACAGGTCTTTTGCAAATGGCATATATACAGCTGGATTTGGTTTTATATTCAGTCTGACAATTTGATTTTTAGCTGGAATATTTAGTTCATTCATATTTAATGTTACCTCCGATCTATTTAGGTTTACATCTCTTATTTGGGCTTGCTGTTTTTTCTGCCAATTTCTATGTTTTGTTTTCTTTCCTTTCTTGCCTCCTTTTTGGTTATCTCATATCATTCCATTTTTTTTCCTTCCTGGTTCTGACTGTATGCACTCTATTTATATTTAGTGATTCCTCTGGAAGTTATAACATACATGCTTCACTCATCAAAGTCTAAAATTAATTAATAAATTTCTTTACCCTCTTGAATTTCTTTACCCACTAACCTCAGAACACTTTGATTTCATTTACCTCCCTCCTGATTATAAATTATGTTGTCATGCATTTTATTCCTTAAAAAAAAAACCTCACAAGGCATTTTTTCTGTTTATGCAAATAGTGTCAATTTAGATTTGTTTACATCTTTGTTACTTTTTTAGCTCTTCTTCCTTCTTGTAGCTCAGATCTTTCATCTGGGATTACCGTTCTTCTTCTTGGAAAAACATTTTTTAGAATTTCTTTTAGTGAGTATCTCCTGGTAGCAAATTCTCTCAGTTTTTGTTTGAAAATGTTTTTATTTTGCTCTCATTTTAAAAAGATGTTTTTGTTGAGGATACATTCCCAGATGGGCAATTGTATTCTCTCAATACATTGAAGATATCATTCCATTGTCTTTGGCCCCCATTGTTGCTATTGGGAAGACAACTGCCAGTCTTTCAAAGTAATCTGTCTTTTTTCCCCGGCTGTTTTTAAGATGTTTTCTTTGTTTTAGTTTTATGAAGTTTCACTATGATGTGTCTGGAAGTGGATTTCTTTTCACTTACCGTGATTGTGTATCACTGAGCCTTTTGAATCTGTGATTGGCGTCTTTCATTTGTTCTGAAAAATTCTCAATGATTCTCTTAAAATATTGCTTTTATCCTGTTCTCTCTCTCTTCTCTATCTGGGACTTGGAATAAATGTATGTTGGACTGAATCCTCTCTGTATCTTAACATCTTCTCTGTATTTTCTCTGGTATTGTCTCTCTTTGCAATATTTTGGGTAATTTCTTTGAACTTTTTCACTAATTCTCTCTCCAACAATGTCTAATCTGTTGTTAAACCCAGACATTGATCTTCTGTGCTTTTTTTTTTTTTTTTTTTATTCTGGAGATTCTCTTTGGTTATTTTTCGAATCTTTCATGATTTCCAGATTCTTGTTCCCTGCAGGTATTGTCAGGCTTATGCTTTATTTCTTTAAACAAAGTAAGCATGATTGTTGTATACTTTGTGTTTCATAATTCCCATAACACTAGTCTTGGCTGATGTGTTTCTGCTGATGTTGTCTGCTTATAATATGTTGTTTCCTAGGGCGCTTGGGTGTTTTTTCTCTGTGAGTTTCACATTGTCCTTTAAAAAGTAGTTTGTGGGGGTTTCCCTGGTGGCGCAGTGGTTGAGAGTCCGCCTGCCGATGCAGGGGACACGGGTTCATGCCCCGTTCCGGGAAGATCCCACGTGCCGCGGAGCAGCTGGGCCCGTGAGCCATAGCCGCTGAGCCTGCGCGTCCGGAGCCTGTGCTCCGCAACGGGAGAGGCCACAACAGTGAGAGGCCCGCGTACCGCAAAAAAAAAAAAGTAGTTTGTGGGAATTCTTTGAGGCCAAAGATGAAGGTACCCTTCTCCAGAGAGAATTTTTCTTTTTTTTGCTTCTGTCAGGTGCCTAGTCATTCTTGCTCCAATATCGTTTTAAAATAAATTTACGGCTTGATTTTTTTTGGGGGGGGCTACACAGGGGAAAGTAAATACTTGCAAGGCAGTAAATACTTGCAAGGACTGCCTTTTCTCTTTCTCTAGTTATCCTTCTTACTTATTCCTTAACCCTCCGCAGATCCCTGCTCAAATATCACATCAGTGGAGCCATCCCTAACCACTCGATATGAAATACTATGCCTGGGTAGCACTACTTTCTAAACTACCTTATTTTCTTCATAGTACTCTTTACCACAGAGAATGCTCTGGAATTACTCATTTATTTGTTTATTGAGTGTCTCCTTTCACTATCATGTATGACTAAATGAACAGTATCTCAGACACTCAGAATCCTTTAGACATGATTCAATATAGTAGAGCAGATAGATTTTATTTTTTTAAATCAGAGATACTGGAAGTACAAAATAGCATCTGGAATAATTTATTGCCCTTTAGAGGTCTGCTTAGTTAAAAAATAAAACCTCTTTCTTTCCCCAAATCTAACTCATTTTTAAAAACATCACATTTTAAGTATAACTGATGAATAGTATTCATTGAATACTCTGCCAGAATGGCAGTACATATCTTAATAAATAGTTTGTTAAATGGGCAGTGATTAATAAATACATTTGTGCTAAAAATTTCCTCGTCAACAGAAAAAAATTGTATCCACGTGAGGGGAGCTGTGTTGCTTGTTCAACAAATACAGAACTTCTACGTTATGTATGGAAGACTCGCTGTTATGGAAATGAATATGATAATGTTTTTGTTAAAATAATATCCCGTGTCTTGTGCAAGGAAAACTCAAGCAGACTTCAGTCTGGCATAAAAATTGTCCTCCACTTCTGAACACTCAACAACTAGCTATTTATATATAAGTGGGCTCTCCTCTCTCAGAGATTTCCTACGTTTTCTATTCTGAAGGGGCCTTAGAGAGCAGGTTGCTCTCTCCCCTAGGCTTTATGATGAGGACCCTGAGGCACAGATAGCAGGACATGAGAGAGGTTATGCTTAAGAGAGGATATTAAGATACAGAGACGAAACAGTCCAACAGACGTTTATTCAGAGTCCCAGACAGAGAAGGGAGAGCGAGAATGGGGTAAGGGATCCAGGTGTTGGCTCAGCAGACTTCCCATCCGCTATGGCTGCCTCCTACTCTATCAAGATCTTAACTTTGAACTAGAGAGAATATGTCTGTGACAAGTTGAGCATGTGTGGATCGCTTTTTAAACTCACTTCTGTATTCACAGAAGAGATTTGATATGTTAACCCTGCGCTGAATGTTTTCCTACTGTATTAGGAGGCAAACGACCCCGTAGCCAACCGGACATGAGCAGACATCTAAGACAGGCCTCCTCTGAGCCACTATTCTTGGTGGCTAAGTGGGATGGCATGGCATCCCCTCCTTCTGGCTATTGCCCCTCCCTCCCCCTGACCTGACAAGCAGGGCCAACTCAGCATTTCTCAGACTTAGAAGAAATATTTAGCAGGCCATCCAAGTTCTTTCCTATGGCCTGCATGATTCCGTGTGACCTGGCTCCTGCTTACTTCTTGCATATTTTCTTGCGCCACTATCATCAAACTACAGTCCAGCCTCTTCTGGAACTCACCATGCTTTTCATAGTTCATAGCCCGTAGCTAGCTTTCCATTCTTCCCAGGGCTGGCTCCTTCCCACCCGACCTTCCCTGCTGCTCTGTCAAAAGCAGGCTCTCTTTTGTTCTCTGTCTCAGCACTTTGTTTGTTTCTTATGTAGCACCTGTGACAGTTTGTAATAGTTTTATTTCTTTCTTTATCATTCATTCATTCATTCTCTGCTCCTTCACTAGATTGTGTGCCCCAGGAGGGCAGGAAAGTCATGTGTTTGGTGAGTGAGCCTATGGGCTGCTTGCATATAAAAGGCAACCAGTAAGCACCTGTTGAATGAATGACTATATGATGAAATGACCTCTCAGTTAGAGTCACCTCTGAACTCTCCGTCCTGTGGCTTGCATGGACCTTCCCCCTCATATCTGTCCATTAGCAAAATCAGATTTTTGTGTTAAAGGTGAATGAACTTTTTCACAACAAACAAAGCTTCTCTGCTATCTTGTCCTCCATGGTTTCTCTTTATCTTCTTTTTTTATCTCTTTATCCATCTCCTCTGCCTTCCAGGTGATTTTTTCCTCTCCTTTAAAGCTGGGCTCCTCACCATAGTTTTTCTGGAATGTTAATTCTGCTTCTGGATATTTCTCAGGCATTTTTAAGTTCTGAATTCGTTTTGCTTTTCTCTTCATTTCTCATTAGCTCTATCATGTCAACTTTGATTTGACAGCTTTGATCTCTTTGTTTTTCTTTTCCACTCAGGTGATATTCCTTTTAAGTTTCCTTAGACATTATTATTTAAATTCTTCCCCATATTTTTTTTTCTTGCTCAACAAATAAGAGCCCTTATTTGTTGTCTGCTTGTTCTTTTTTTTTTTTTTTTTTACCAAGGAAAATTCTACCCAGGCCTATTATTTGGTCCAAAAAAATAGTATGAAAAAATTTTTTTGTTGATTCCTCTACTTCTTTACCTGGCTATGCTGGAATCCTCCACTTTGCAGGTGAAAGTCTATATTTTTGTTAAGTCCTTCCACTGCCCATGGAAGGTGGGTCTAGGGCTGAGCCTTTCTGGAGGGTGGTCATCATCAGTAAACTTCGCTTCTTTTTTTCTCTTTCTATTTAAAAATAAAGCCCCCCCCCAACCCCAAACAGAACAAAACCTCCAGGAGCCACTCGTCCGCACAGAGGGAGGTGAATCATGGTGTCCTAGTGAGTCCCTTTAGCTTTGGTGTCCTGTTCCATCCTGCTTGGGGGTGAGCCAGCCGCTTAGGAGTGTGGAACTTGTGGTTCCAGGGCTTGGCCTGGTGTGACTGTATTTTTTCTCCACCTACCTGCGCCTCTGTTTGCTGTTACTGTTTTCTGCTAAGACAGTTAATCTTTATTCTCTCATCCCTTTCCTTCCTTCTCATTCACATTCTGGGGGAGGGTTGGCTCTATTTATCCGCGTGTCTTTACTTAAGGAAAAGGATAACAGCGCGCTCCATGTTTTGAACTATTGAGTGTGTTCCCTACTTTATAGTATTTGCGCTTGTCAAATACTATAATTTTAGATTGAGTTTTAAATGCATGGTGTTAATGAGTATCATTTCCTCCTTCAGGGAATCACTCACGCTGGTCTTTTGTTTTGTTGGCATTTATTTGGTTCAGCCAACATTTACTGGGCACCTGCTTTGTACCAAGCAGAGCCCTGGGAATACCAACTGGTCCCTCTTTGTCTTCTAATTTGTCAAGACCTATTTGTATTTTAACTGTTGTTTTCTAAATCGTCATGTTTAATGATGCACCTCCAATTCTATCACCTATTCTGTCAGCAAGTAATTAATGAAAATGTTAAATAGCACTGGGCAAGAACTGACCCTTTTGGAACTACATTTGTTAAATTCCCCCAAGCTGACATTTACACTGACCTGTTAATCAATTTTGTGTTCACTGGATACATAAATTATAGTTTTCCAGTTTCATGATGGGTAGGTCAAACAAGATAAAACCTTGAGCATTAAGTAAATTCCTCTCCTTGAAGGACACGAATCATCAGATTTATTTTCAAAACCATGCTGATTTTCACCCTAGCTGGAGCTGTTTATTAAAATAAATAAGAGCTGGCTTTCATGTTTTCCAGAGACTTTGAGCGCTACAGTAGGCAAGGAATTAGTTCCAATAACGCCTTTAACTGCTTTTGTTTGTAAGGAGGATTTTGTTATCTTTGAATTCCTTTTTGAATTTCCATTCTGAAAACTTTAGTAATAGTTGTCATTCAAGTCGATCCTGAGCTTTCCAGCCCCTTTGACATGAATGACATATATGGCTCCAGTTTCAATGCTGTATGTTTGTTGCTAATTAAAAACAAGCAAACAAGGAAAGCTTATAAAATACCACCATGAGGAAATCTACTTTGGAGGCGTATGCTTTGAAGTATATGTAGGGATACTCACAAGTGGGGTAAATATATTCCCATCCCCTCATCCTTTCATCCCCAAACATTTCTTTACTTTGAATGACTCACCTCCAGAAATACCTACTCCTCCCTCCATTTAAATTTTAGGTAAGGTGCACCTCTGTCCTATCTCCTAAAGCTGCTAACTGTTAGAAGTTTAGGCCCTAAAGGTGGGAGGGAACCCTTTGTTGATTTGATCCTCCATGCATTCCCAGTGCAGAATTAAAGGCATGGCTCACAGTAAATATGCCTTTTGGGAGTCTTCCAAAATTAATGTGTTTAAGTTTTTAAAATATAATCCCAACAGGGAATGGTTCCTATAGCTAGGGGCTGTGCTTAGCCAACTGAGATAGGCATACTCTCTGAAGAAGTAATATGAAATGTTCAACATAATTTGTAGCCCCATACAATGGGCTTTACCCTCACCGGAGTATTGGCATAAGAATGAAATCCTGGCAAAGTGCGGGTTTTTCTTTTCTCCAGAGTGACTGAGTCTTAAAGTATCATGGTAACTTTACTGGACCACCTAGCTTCTGTGGTCATGCTTACTCTTCTAACAGTTCCTGGATATTGGTTCATGATAATGTTGGCCTAATGTGAAATGGGATATTTTCTTTCCTATTTCCTGTCTCTGCCGTCACCTTTCAGAGGATGTAGAGGAGAGGGAGTCCCAGCATGATGAATCCAGTGGTGGAGCCATGAAAACATTTATTACATTTATAACAGAATACAATTCCGTTTTCTTTCAGTGCCTTACATTTTCGTGTTAATCCTCACACAACTTTTTCTGGCGGATAAAGTCTCCATTTCACATATGAGGAGATAGTGGGGGTCGAGCCCCAGTGGTCCTGTAAGTTGGCGAAGGTCACAGAACGAGTAAGGTGTGCAGGAGGACTCACGGCGGCCTTCGGAGTCCAGCCCCCTCCCCCCGTACTCAGCCCAGCAGGCCTGACGCAGCTGAGCCTCTGCCTTCATTTCCTCCCTTCTCCCTGTAGTCCAGGCTCCTGAAATCTTTTGACTTTATTTTCCGATGAGGCTCCTATGAGCTTTTTGCAGGTGGTGTTCTTTTTTTTTTTTTTTTTTTTTTTTGCGGTACGCGGGCCTCTCACTGTTGTGGCCCCTCCCGCCGCGGAGCACAGGCTCCGGACGCGCAGGCTCAGCGGCCATGGCTCACGGGCCCAGCCGCTCCGCGGCATGTGGGATCTTCCCGGACCGGGGCACGAACCCGTGTCCCCTGCATCGACAGGCAGACTCTCAACCACTGCGCCACCAGGGAAGCCCCACAGGTGGTGTTCTTTTGAGGTCTTACCCAGCCCTAGTGAAAGGCTGAGGTGATGCCACTCTACCTGGAAGAGCTTGCTGCCTTGGGGATGGCGAGCCTCGTGTCACCTGTTCTTGCCTTTTCACCCTCCTGGCTGCTCCTCTGAGGGAAGAGCTCCCCTTCTCCCCTCGTTCCTGGGCTCCACTTGCCAGGGCCCACCCGCGCCTTGTGACCATTAGGTACCTCCCCTTTCGCAGGGCAGTGGATCCTGGCTGTGCTTCTGACCCAGGCTTCTCGAAGCCTCGCTCAGCCATGCAGGATGAGCTCTGCTGGGCATGGCTTGCCCTGGTCTGATCTCAAGTTCTGGGCCCCAAGCTGAGACACCAGCAGGCCCGTCCCTGCCTTGCGTTCCTTCGGGAGTAGTATTTGCTCAGCTGCAGAGCTTCTGCCCCAGTGGAAATGTCCCCCAGGTTGTCTTTCAAGACATTTATCAGAGAAGAAAATGATGACAGCCTTTGCTCTCCCTGGGGCTTACCCATGTGTTAGTGTTAATAAGCCTTAGCTGTACCAAATCCAACAGCTCATGCCTGTGGACCTCAAGTGGTCCCATTCACAGCCCCCTTTGTAAAAACAGCTTTATTGCGGTACACTTTGCATGCCATAAAATTCAGCAGTCTAAAATGTAAATATAATGATTGTGGAGCTGTGCAACTATCACCACAACTAGTTTTAGAATATTTCTATCACCCCCAAAAGATCTGTTGTGCCCAATTACAGTTCATCTCCATCTCAGCCCCAGGAAACCTCTAATCTACTTTGTGTCTCTGCAGAGCTGCTTTTTCTGGACATTTCGTATAAACGGAATCGTACAATTCAGTCTTCTGCATCTGGCTTCTTTGAATAAGCATAAGGTTTTTGAAATTCATCCATGCTGTAGCCTGTATCAGTAGTCTGTTTCTTTTTATTGATGAACAGTATTCCAGTGTATGCAGAGCCCACATTTGGTTTATCCATTCACCAGCTGATGGCTATTTGGGCTGTTTCCGCCTTTTGGCTCTTATGAATAATGCTGCTGTGAACATGCATGCACACGTCTTTCTGTGGACACATGTTTTCATTTCTCTTGAGTAGATACTTAGGACAGGGAATTGCTGGGGTCATAGGATAAGTTTATGTCTAACTTTTTAAGAAACGACGCAACTGTTTTCCCAAGTGGTCGCACCATTTTACATTACTATCCGCAATGTATGAAGGGTCCTGTTCCTCCACATCCTCGCCAATATGTTCCCTTGTAACTTAAAGGTTGGCTCGGACACATACTGAAAGCCTGCCACTCTGCCTGTTCCTTTTCGGGGCATTGTACCCTTACTGGACTGCAGATTCATTCATTCAGGCATTTCTGCTCCCCCAAAGTCAGTCTAAAATGACCATAGAAAATATAACTTTACAATATTCATATTCTTGCTCCCCTAACTAGTAGCGGATTCTTTTTTAGTTTTTTTTCTCTTTATGAGACATACTTTTTCTCCTGTCTCTTCCTCTTCTTATAAGGACATCAATTAGGGGGGCCCCATCCATAGGCTCTTAGTTAACCTTAATTATCTCTTTAAAGGCTGTCTCTCCAAATACAGTCACGTTGGGGGATAGGGCCTCAACATATGCATTTTAGGGGGACAGAATTTTGTCTATACCACCATGAACCACAGCTGTAGGCTGGAAGGGTTATATTTCTCAGCTTGGGGCTCCATAAAGGCTGAGAACCCCCAATCTAGTAGATTCCTTTGTGCCTTACTGAAAGGCTGAATAGAGACATAGACTTAGGTCTTAATGGAAAAAAAGGAATAAAAGTACTGACAGACACAGTTTTGGCAGGGAACCACTCATTTTTTAAATTCCAGAGCCATTGCCTATTGGCAGCATGATTAAATTTTTTCTTGACTATACAGCATTAAACTGTGAAATTATTCCTCAGTTACATGTTGTTCATAACCCCAAATCTTCTTCCCATGCTTCTAAAATCTGACTTTAGAGCTAAAGCATTGAGGAGAGGTATTCTGCCCTGAATAGGGTCAGGAAAAGCTGGATTCCTGGAGGACTCAGACAATGGGGCAGACACAGCAGGGAGTGTCACTATTTTGCCTTTGGCGGGAGGCAAATATGGAGTTTGTCACTTATGCTTTGAGTCTCACAGCATGTAGTCCCCCTACGACCTAGTCCCTGAACATTACACATTCTCAACAAATCCATTGCACTGGAGGCCTCTCTTTTATTTGCAAATGTTATGATTTATGAGTTTGATATCACTGGTGTGACAGCCTGGTGTTTCCTGAACTGCCTGGTCCCCCTCTCTTGTTCACGCTCAGGCAGGAGCATCAGTCAGTCGGCTGGGGAGCTGCAGGAGGACGGTGCTCACTTCTTTGCCTGCATCTGCTTCCTCCCCTGGCTGGCAGGCCGGTACCTCCTGAGGCTAAGAGAGGAAGGAAGGAAGGCAGCTGGGAGGTGGGAGAACTTGGGGGTCACATCCCTCTCCTGGGGTGGCTATTTGCCTCACTTGGTGGTAGCAGCAGGTGGCAGCTAGAACCAGCTGGAGCCTTTGGATAGCAGAGTTGCAGGACCAGGGAAGGTAATCATTCTCATGCTGTCCCTGCCAGGCCCTGTCCTGAACTCCCTGTCTGATTTTTGGTTTTGCCCTATCTCTTTCTCTCTCCTTTTCCACTCTAGTCAACTCACCCTAGTTTACATACTCCATCTGCCCAAACTCCCTCTTTCCATTCCTCAGCTCACCTACTTCCTTGCTCCTTGGGTTCTAAACAGGTAGGCTGTGAGGGGTTTTAAAGTTGTAAACTTTGGAGATAAGTTTAGCACTGTGGTCGTATTTGTTTGCAAGGGCTGCTGGAACAAGGTGCCACAAACTGGGTGGCTTAGCTTATTAGAACAAAAATGTATTGTCTCCTAGTCTGGAGGCTGGAAGTCTGAAATCAAGGTGTTGGCAGGGTCATACTCTTGCTGAGGGTGCTAGGGAGGGATCTGTTCCCGGCCTCACTCCTAGCTTCTGGTAATGCCTTGGCTTGTGGCAGTGTAACTCTAGGCTTCACATGGTGTTCTCTCTGTGTGCGTGTCTGTTCAAATTTCCCCTTTTTAGTTAAAAATAAAAAGAATTTAATTTTTTTTTAAATTGAAGTATAGTTGATTTACAATGTGTTAGTTTTAAGTGTACAGCAACGTGATTCAGTTATACACACACACACACACACACACACACACACACACACACACGTATTTCAGATTTTTTTCACTTATAAATTATTACAAGATATTGAGTATAGTTTCCTGTGCTATATGGTAGGTCCTTGTTGGTTATCTATTTTTTTTTTTTTTTTTTTGTGGTACGCGGGCCTCTCACTGTTGTGGCCTCTCCCATTGCGGAGCACAGGCTCCGGACGCGCAGGTTCAGCGGCCATGGCTCACAGGCCCAGCCACCCCGCGGCATGTGGGATCTTCCCGGATCGGGGCATGAACCCATATCCCCTGCATCGGCAGGCGGACTCTCAACCACTGCGCCACCAGGGAAGCCCTGGTTATCTATTTTATACGTACTGGTGTGTTTATGTTAATCCCAGACTCCTAATTTATTCCCTCCCCCTTTCCCCTTTGGTAATCATAAATTTGTTTTCTATGTCTGTGAGTCTATTTCTGTTTTGTAAATAAGTTCATTTGTATCATTTTTCTAGATTCCACATATAAGTGATATCATATGATATTTGACTTTCTCTGTCTGGCTTACTTTACTTAGTATGATAAGTAAACATGGTCCATCCGTGTTGCTGCAAATGGCATTATTTCATCCTTTTTTATGGCTGAGTAATATTCTACTGTATGTGTATATGTGTATATATATCTATATATCTATATCTCACAGCTTTTTATCCATTCATCTGTTGATGCACATTTAGGTTGCTTCCTTGTCTTGGCTATTGTAAATAGTAAATTTCCCCTTTTTTTTATAAGAACACCAGTCATATTGGATTAGAGGCTCACTCTTCTCCAGCATAATCTCATCTTAATTTAACAAGCTACATCGTCAGTGACCCTATATTCATAGCAGTAGTTTTGACTTACTATGAGAAATAACTTTAGATAGGGTCTGAGTCAGGGTTTCTAAGAATATGCTTGTAAATAAATACTGTACCATACATTTTTTAAAAAATTTATTTATTTTTGGCTGTGTTGGGTCTTTGTTGCTGTGCGCGGGCTTTCTCTAGTTGCAGCGAGTAGGGGCTACTCTTCATTGCAGTATGCGGGCTTCTCATTGCAGTGGGTTCTCTTGTTGCGGAGCACGGGTTCTAGGCACGCGGGCTTCAGTAGTTGTGGCACGTGAGCTCTAGAGTGCAGGCTCAGTAGTTGTGGTGCATGGGCTTAGTTGCTCTGCGGCATGTGGGATCTTCCCGGGCCAGGGCTTGAACCTGTGTCCCCTGAGTTGTCAGGCGGATTCTTAACCACTGCGCCACCACGGAAGTCTCTGTACCATGCATTGTTATATCATGCTTACTTTTAAGATAGCAAGAGATGGAAATTACATCTTCTTTACATGAGGAAGCAAAGAAAGGGGCAGTGACATTTGCATGTGTGACTTCTTGTAGGCAGAATTAGAACAGACCAGAGGTTGAGCAATCCTTTGACTGCCTGTTTTCGGGTAGCATTCTGGAAAGAGCGAGCCCAGCAAGTCAGGGTAAGAATTGGGAGCTCCAAGTTCGGTTTCTGGCCTTGAATGCCGCTGCCTGAGCCAACTGTTCATTCTCTCCCAGGCTTAGAGTGCTCCATCTCGGGAGATGGAATAATGCTGCCTTGGAGAGGAGTGTTAGGAGTGAATGGATTATGTGGTTAGGAGATCCTCTGATGAAAGGCACTGTAAGGGTAGCAGTAACTTTCAATTACCACTTGGGATAGACACGAAAAATGATCTTTCCTTTTGCATTCATCTCCATGGGTCATAGCTGCAATCACAGGTGTGGAGGTGAGCGTTGTTGATGTGGAGGTGACCTCAGAGGCAGATCAAAGAGAAAATCAATCAGGTGGGTGAATTCATGGGTCTTGAAGTAAATTTCTGAGCGTGGTACATGCTGTTCAGATTCTGGCCTGAGGACTGTTCACCCTGCTGTGAGAGCTGACCGGGTGTGCTCCCACTCCTGGACTGTTCTGTGCACTCTTCGCCCCTTCGTAAATCCTTGATCTCTGAACATGGCCTTGCCAATTCATCAGCTCCCGATGGATCTGTCCTTCGGAAGCATGACTCCCAGTGGACATTTGCCATCACAGAATCTCTGGATGTGCTCCCTAGCAAGACGAGCAGCACAAGACTCCCGGTCTGCCTTATCGCTGCTTAGAGGACCTCTGCCTTCAATCTTGACTCACTTGGTCTAAAGAAATGTCCCCTGAGAACAGTATTGGCACTATTCTTTCCTTTCTAGCAATGGCTAGCAGCAGAATCCACCTGTGCTGTGCTCGGGTAGAGACATTGTACCTAAGACCAACTGAAGGAACTATTTATAAAAAAATTTATAAAGTGATTTTTCTTAGTTCCAAAGAAAGAAAGAAATTTGAGTCACTCAACAATTGTGTGATGAGAGTGACCAGAAAATTCAAGAACCAAATGACCAGATTGATTCATTCAGTCTCAGTATCTACCAAAGGCCCAATACTTGCTACCATAGGAGCTGATCTAGAAATATTGTAGTGGGCATTGTTGTGTTGGGGAGTGACTTGGACAACATTCATTTCTGTTTACTCACTTGCCTCAGGTCAGGTTCTCAGGGGAACCAGAGACTCTGGTTTAGAGTAGACTCTGCAATGGAGATTGGCAGGCAGGAGGTTAATTTAGGAATGTTCTCTGGATCAACATCGGTGGGGGGAGTTAGGGAAGCAGGACCGGGTGGAGGGGAAGCTGAGCTGTGATGTGGTCACAAAGAAGGTCTCAGCTGATCCCACAGGAGGCTTGGGAGCTGGGATGGACCCTCAGAATTGTCCCAAATTGATGCAAGGGGACCAGCTTTTATACACCTGTATCCAGCAGTCACCGGACCCATGGACTGCCCTCAGGAAGGGGATGTGGCCTGGGGGGAGGCAGCTCTTTTCAGTCCAGAGCAATTCCCAGAAATGGACTCAGCTGAGAGCCCTCAGCAGGGGGGAGGAATGTGGCCTCCATCCTGAGGGGTGGGCTGTGTGGGGATAAGGGCAATGCAGCAGAGCATCCACTACCCCCGTCAACCAATTTGTGCCAAACATTGTACTAAATACAAAGGCTATGGTGCATAATATAGGTACAGCCTCTGCTTTCACAGAGCTTTCTGTCCTGTGGAAGGCCAACAAGTAAACAGGCAATTACGATACAGACCTTACCGTCCTGTGGGCTTCCATGGTGGGGGAGCCAGGAAGGCTTCCTGGAGGAAGTCACATCTAAGATGAGATCTGAAGACTAAGGAGCTGGTTGTATTGAGAGGGGCATGAAAGGAGTATCCCAAGCAGAGAGCACAGTATGCAGGACATCCCAAGGGCCAGAGAGGGAGAGCATCACATGTTTGAAGAATGAATAAGGTTGAGAATGGCCAAGGGTACAGTCTGTGTGGGGTTGGGGAGGGGGTGGTTATGGCTGGAGGGGTGAGCTGGGGCCTGAAACCACTGAGTGGACAGCTGGCCTAGAGCAAGGGTTTGAATGAGAAGGGAAGGGATTGGGAAGGAACGGAAGGGAGGAGAAACCAGAGCTCATAGGATGGGCACAGAGAGCCAGAGGCAGTAACTGAGCCAGGGAATAGGAGGAAAACCAGGTGACATCTACTGCCCCTTCCTGTTATAAATCCTGCTATGTTTGTGTTCGCCTGAGCCCTTTGGGAATCTTATACAACCAGTAGATATCAGCCTTTCTTTTTTCTTGGGCCTTTGACTTTTTTCCAATCCCCCCACTCCCACTGCTGCCTCATTCTAGCCTAAGGAAATCCTCTGTTCACTTCTCAAGCTGCTACTCCCAGCCACTCTTGTCTTTACCGCCCGTTTCCTTGAAGACCCTCATTTTCGGTCTGCTCCCCGACCTCGCACGCCCTCATGCCTGTTACATAATTTAGTTTCCACCTCCTTATTACCGAATCTCCTTCAGGTGGCATGGGTGACCCTTTTCAATGACCTTCTCTGCCGTTGTCTTCTGGATTTTCCTACAGAATTCCATGCGTGTGACCCCCTTTTCTTGGAGTGTTCTTTTTCAGGGTTTCTGGAACCTGGGGTCTCTTGATTCTCTTCCTGATTTCCCCATTTTCTTCTCTTTGCCACCCACACTGCCTCCTCCGCTTCCTACTCTTACTTCTCTGGAAGTAGGAGGTCCCTGTGATTTTTGCCTTCTCTTTCTTCTCTCTTTTCTAGCCATTTTATTCACTCCCACGGCTTCAGTTGACCTTTCCACATAGTTGTCCCTTGCCCCCAACACCAGATTGGCATTTCTAAGGGATGCTGATTGGTCTACCTAGTTGTCTCCTCAGCACCCCAAACCCCAGGTTCTGTCATCCTTCATCTTTCATCCACTATCATCCTTCATCTTTCATCCACGCTGATGCTTCTTCCTGCCTTTTGATTTTTGTGAATCCCATTCTTCCTACTCATCCTAGTTGGAAAATTTGAAGTTTTGACAAATGCTTCTTTCTCTGCTCCCTCTGTGCCCTCCCCCACCCCACTGCCCCATAGCCTGTCAGTTTCCAAGGATTATCAGACTCTTCCTTTGCATTTTGGTCTTTTGGAAATGTCCACATCTTTTCAACGTTGGATGGTGAGACAAGTCATTTAACTTCTAGTCCTTAATTTCCTCGTCTGTGGAATGGGGATAATGGTTGGCTTGTTTATCTCATTCGGGTTCTTACATTTATGATACGTGATAGATGTTAAATGTGGCTGGTGACTTATAAAACACCATACAAGTATTTGTTGTGGTGTTCTTGATGCCAAAGCATCCTACTTTAGGCCTTCATTATCTAGACTAGAGAACTGGCTTCCTAACTGATCTCCCCAACTCCAAACACATACTCTGCTTCCAATCCGTCCTACACAGTAATGTGTAATCTCTCAAAATAATCGTTCTGTAGAGAAGCTCTGCTCCTGTCATTCCTATGCCCCCAAACCTTCACTGGATCGCTACTGTCTAGTAAAATACGAGTTCCTTTCACTGGCATTTTAGAGTCTACATGGTATAATGTTGTCTTAGACTTATAAGATGGCCCCCAGTGACCCCCACCTCCTCTTATCCCTTAGGCTGGCTGGACCTAGAACAGGGCAAAACTGATGGGTTATCACTTCCATTATTATTAGGTTACAAAAGATTATAGCTTCTGTCTTACCAGAAGCTCTCTTGCTGCCTTTGATGAAGCCAGCTGCCATGTTAGAGAGGCCCGTGTGGCAAGGGAATGAGGGTGACCTCTGGCTCTAGCCCGCGAGGAACTGAGTCCCTTAGTCCAGCAGCCCACGAGGTATTGGATCCTGCCAAGGCTGTGAGTGCCAACAACCGCTGAGCGAGCTTGGAAGCAGATCCCGCCGCAGTTGAGCCTTGAGAAGACCATGGCCCCAGCAGATGCTTTGATGGTGGCCTTGTGAGAGACCCAGGGCCAAGACCTTGACTGCAGCCTGAAGAGCCCTGAAGCTGGTATAGAAGACCCAGCTAAGCCGTGTCTGGATTCTTGACCCACAGAAATGGAAAAAAATAAATGTGTGTTGTAAACTTCTCAATTTGGGGGGTGATTTCTTATTACTACTTAGTAAGTAAGTACTACTTACTACTAATGTATGCTCTAATCTCTTTGTCCCTTACCAAGGCTTCATACTTCTTTGGAACTAAATTCCATGCTCTTTCCAAACCACACTGTGTGCTTTCTTGCCTCCATGATTTTTCTGTGGTCTTTACTTTGCTTAGAAGACTTTCATCTGCCCTCTTCACCTGGAAAATTCTTGTTCATCTTTTTGCCTTCAGCCCTTGGACACTTGCATATAATAATGTTTCAGTAAATATTTATACATTTTAATTGTTGAAAAGGATTTCTAAAATAACAATTATTATTTGGAAGAACCCACTTAGAGACAGAGTGCTTAGAGGTACTCAAAATTGTTTTAAAACTTAATTCAATAAATATTTATTTAGAATCTGCCTGGGCCAGGTTCTGTGGAAATGAAGATGTCAAGAACCAGAATGCTTGGTTCAGAACATGGAATACTGCTTTCGCATACATTCAACCCTTCACCTAATTAATTCCTACTTATCTTTTGGATCTCATCTGTTACGTGCCACCCTTTCAAGGCAGCTTTCTCTGAGTCTCAAAATAGATCAGGTCTACTTGTTAGATGCATGCATTGATTTGGAAACATGCCCCACTGTTGTAATTATATAATTAACTGTGTGAGCGGAAGTTTAACATCCATCATCCCTACTAGACTGTGGGCTCCTGGAAGCCAGGGACCCTCGCTCTCCTCGTTCATCCTTGAATCTTTATGACTGGTCCAATGCCTTGCCTTTAATAGGAGGCCAATAAATACCTGCTGAATCAGTGTGGACCCAGTTTGCCCCTGGACCCCAGAAGATCACCTCCTGGGTGGGGCCGCTGCAATGGCAGTCCAGCATGATGGCAAGAGCCATGACATAGGTCTTGGTTACTGGGTGCAGTGGGAGGATAGCAGAGCAGGGGTAGGAAAGACATCAGAGAGGAAATGGTCATTGAGCTGGGTGGACTCAGTGAGAGGTAGGGCTTTCCTGAATGAAAACAAAGGCAAGATGGACCCTGGTGGATTAGAACAGAATTTCCCAGTGCAGTGTGGGCTGTTGTATCCCAGGGTGACTTGAAGAGGCACGGGTCTGCCGACTTATTGACCTTTGTCTATTTATCCCCATGTACCCTCAAACATTATTATTTTCTGGGTGTGCCTTGACGTGAAGAAGTTTGGGAGGCACTGGATCAGCTTCAGATGAAGCAGGGCAGGTAGGATGGGATTTGGCAAAGGTGAGTCTGGAGAAGAGGTTGTGAGTGGATTGCAAAGGGCTTCCATGCTCTGCTAAATAAGTTTGGCTTTTGCCCTGTAGGAAGTGGTGAGCCATTAGTAGTTGGACCATCTCTCCTCCAGTCTCCTCCTCAATCCTGTTGAGATTATTCCTAGACTTTATATACATGTTTATAGATTTCAAACTAATGAATAACTGTTATAAGAAGTTCTACCTCGTAATTCTCAGGGGCACAACACCCAACATCCTGAGCTGTGGCAGTTTTCAGTGTTGTGTGATGACACATTGGTACGTTGGATCAGCTGGGATTGCATTACAAATAATTTACTGCAACTAGTAAAACATTGGTGCTTTCAGAATACTCACTAATTCTTCAGAGGCTTTATTTTTTGGAGCAGTTTTAGGTTTATAACAAAATTGAGAGGAAGGTACAGAGATATATCAATACTACATACTCCCTGCCTCCGTTATAAACTTCCCCCACCAGAGAGGAACATTTGTTGCCAAGGATCTAATCACCCAAAGTCTGCAGTTGATCTTAGGGTTCACTCTTGGTGTTATACATGCTGTGGATTTGGACAAATATCTCATGACATATATCCATCATTATATTACCATCCAAAGTGTCTGCAGTGCCCTGAGAATCCTCTGTGCCCTGCCTATTCATCTCCCCTCCCCTGACTCCTGGCAGCCACTGATCTTTTCACTGTCTCCATAGTTTTGCCTTTTCCAGGAAGAATGTCATATTGTTGGAATCATACAGTACGTAGCTTTTTCAGATTGGCTCCTCTCACCTACTAATATGCACTTAATGTTCCTCCATGTCTTCTCATGACTTGACAGCTCTTTTTTTTTTCTTTTTAGCTCTGAAAAACATTCCATTGTTCGGCTGTACCACAGTTTATCCATTCACCTACTGAAGGACATCTTGTTTACTTCCACGTTTTGGCAATTACAAATAAAGCTACTGTAAACAGCTGTGTGCAGGTCTTAGTGTGGAAATCACTAACTTTACAAAATTAAATCAGGTTTATAATTTTTCCTAGATCAAACCTGTGTTAGTTTCCTAGGGCTGCAGTAATGAAGTATCACAAACTGGGTAGCTTAGAACAACAGAAGTTTATTGTTTCACAGTTCTGGAGGCTGAAGGTCCAAGATCAAGGTGTCAGGAGGGCCCTCTGAAATCTGTAGAGTAGTATTCCATTGTATATAAATACCACATCTCTTTTTTTTTTTGGCTGTACCGTGCGGCTTGTCGGTTCTTAGTTCCCCAGCCAGGGATTGAACCTGCACCCTTGGCAGCGGAAGTGCAGAGTCCTAACCACTGGACCACCAGGAAATTCCCTATACCACATCTTTATCCATTCATCTGCCGATGGACATTTAATTTGTTTCCACGTTTTGGCTATTGTAAATAGCACTGCTATGAACATTGAGGTGCATGTATCTTTTCAGATTAGAGTTTCCTCTGGATATGTGCCCAGTAGTGGGATTGCCTGATCGTATGGCAGCTCTATTTTTAGTTTTTTAAGAAGTCTCCATACTGTTCTCCACAGTGGCTACACTAATTTACGTTCCCACCAACAATGTAGGAGGGTTCCATTTTCTCCACACCCTCTCCAGCATTTATTATTTGTAGACTTTTTGATGATGGCCATTCTGACTGTTGTGAGGTGATAACTCATTGTAGTTTTGATTTGCATTTCTCTAATGATTAGTGATGTTGAGCATCTATTCATGTGCCTGTTGGCCATCTGTATCAACACAACTTCTTTTGAGGGACACCATTCAATCCATAGGAACAAAATTTTTTTTTTTTAAGATGTTGGGGGTAGGAGTTTATTAATTAATTTATTTATTTTTGCTGTGTTGGGTCTTCGTTTCTGTGCGAGGGCTTTCTCTAGTTGTGGCAAGCGGGGGCCACTCTTCACCGCGGTGCGCGGGCCTCTCACTATCGCAGCCTCTCTTGCTGCGGAGCACAGGCTCCAGACGCGCAGGCTCAGTAGTTATGGCTCACGGGCCTAGTTGCTCCGCGGCATGTGGGATCCTCCCAGACCAGGGCTCGAACCCGTGTCCCCTGCATTAGCAGGCAGATTCTCAACCACTGCACCACCAGGGAAGCCCCATAGAAACAAAATTTTTACCCCCTTGCATTTTAGTATTCTTTCTTGAGTCAGAATAAACTGGTAGAGTTTTGCACCTCACCTGTAGTCATAGTATGTCAGAATCTGAATATGTCCATGAGAGTGTTATGCTTGTGAATCTGAATCCATCAGGCAGACAAAAAAGTTTGAGAACTACTGCTGCTCTATAACCTCATCTCATTGGTTATCCCCTTAAATCTCAAAGACTTTTTGCTTCTCTTTCATTCTGAGGAAGCTGGCCCTTTAAGACTAGGCCACACTAATGAATTGGTCATCAGCTGGGGTGATTTTTGCCCCACAGGGGACATTTTGCAATGTTTAGAGGCATTTTTGGCTGTGATAACCGGTGTGTGGGGTGAGGGTGCTATTGGCATCTAAGTAGTTGGTAGATGCCAGGGATACTAGTAAATAAACATCCTGCAGTGCACAGGAGAGGCCCGCACAATGAAGAGTTGTCTGGTTCAGAGTGTCAATTGTGCTGGTGTTGAGAAATCCTGCAATGGTGGGTTTCGTGTGCCTCCACATCTAGGGTGGTCGTAATAAGATGCTTGATTTGGGTTTGGCTGGACTCTAGTGCATCCTTCTCTTAGAAAATTTTCAAGGTTGTCTTTCTAAGACACTGATACTCTCAATACCTTTGCTACTCTGGTAAGTGTGATGAAGTGAGTTTGAATGTAGACTCAAGTCAGTATCCCCAGAGTCATTCAAAGATGAGTAAGAGTTCCAGTATCCCATCTGGCCCCACTTTATGGACCAAAGAAAGATATATAATAACTTTCATATACTCATGGTCCAGTGAAGCCCCAGGGGTACCCAGCAAGTACGGTTCTGACAAATGACAAGGGTTTCATGAGGTTAACATTAACCTCAAAACATGAATTGTTGAATAATTTGATATGAAATTTCCTTCCCCCAGTCAAGTTATATTCCATCTTCAAAAGGCATTCGGTAGTAATTATTCTCTGTGTACTGTGAATTATCTTCAAATATTCATTTGGATCACAGGACACAGGAAAGCTGAGCCCTTTTGGCCAAGACTGACCCTGAATGAGCCCCAGATTTTAGGTTTGGTTTCATCTAGACACTTGGTCCCTGGCTCCTTCTCTTGTTTCGCATGGCTCTTCACTTTGGTCCTGATCGTCCATGGGTACATATTTACAGTCCTGTCGCTTTTAGACTTAAGTTTATTTTCTCTATTCCTGGCTTAAATACATCATCGATGCTTTGTGCTTATAACTCTAACATACCTCTAGGATGGCTCACTATTTGTCCCTTTTTGATGGGATTTCTGATCTCTTGACTCAAGGGACTTGTAAATTAATTCTTGGTTTCTGGTACCTCTCCTTCTGGTTAATGGTTGCTGAGAAGATTTTCTGTCTATCCATTGTCTTCTTTTTGAGGCACTGAGGGCACCTGACAACATTTCATTCTATGGAGGCCTATTAATGAAAGCCCACGAGGTCATTTGTTATGTGTCATTAGGGCCTCAGAAAATGGACCTGTGTCACTCACTGGGCTTAACTGAAAGGAGAAAAGAAAGAAGAGGAATATTGAAATTTCGGGATAAAGATGTTATTGGAAAATGCTGCTCTTTTCACTATTTTTATTGATAATCATCATGAAGCCCCTTTAATTACGAATTATGAAGTATCCCAGCCTTGGAAACGGAATGTTTTCCTGTTTCCTCTTGGATCAGTTATTGCCGTAATGTTATATAACAAAACAAAATCCCATAAAATCTCAGGCGGATCTGGGCAGGGCTGGCCCCGGGTTGCAGGTTTTGTTTATGTCTGCTGTACACATCTCTCACTTCTCCTGTGTCTGTGGCACGCTTGCATCCAAGACGTGCTCTTCTCATGGTGACGGCAGAAGTACAAGATGCAGAATCCCATTGGCCAAAACAAGTGATGTGACTACGCTCATCATCAGTAGGTGTCCTGGTTACTATTACTATGGGAAAAATTTCCCTGAACCTTAGTGGCTTAAATAATAACAATCATTTTATTGTCTCTCAGGGCTCCTCTGGGTCAGGAATTCAGGAAGGGCTCCACCGGGTGGTCCTGGCTCAGGGTCCCTGGTACAGTTGCAGTCAGATAATGCCTGGGGCTGGCATAGCAGGGGCTGACCAATATTCTCGGGCTTCTCCACCTGGTCTCTGCGTGGGCTAGACTGGCCTTTCTCAGCTTGGTGTCTGTAGGGCTGTCAGACTGCTTACAAGGTGGTTTAGAGCTCTAGCACCTTTGTTCTGGAAAACCAAGTAGAAGCTCTGTTGTCCTTTATGACCAGTCTTGGAAGTCACATAGCATCCCCTCTGCCACTCTCTTTTGGTTGAAACAGTCACAAAAGCCTGCCCACTTTCAAGGGAAGAGATACAGTTCCCAACTCTTGATGTGAGAGGTGTTAAGGTCACATTGTAAGAAGCACATGAGGGATGGGAGACAGTTTTGCAGCCGTTTAGGGGAAATACTGTCTGCTGCAGTGGGGCAGGGGGTGATTCTCTGCCCACAGTGGAGGGGAGGAGAGTAGATATTTGCTAAACAGAAACCCAAACTATCATATGCCTTTAGCACTTTATGTGGGATGCACAGAAATATATACTGGATAACTGTACTAGGTTAGGTACCCAGAAACGTGGCCTAGATGGGAGCATGTGCAAGAGATGTATTGAGGGATTGCTCTTATGAAAACACCTAATGGGATGAGAGAAGCAGTGTAGGACAGGAAGAAACTAGTGGTGGTTTTAAAAGTCTGGCTTCAGCCTATGTTAAGGACTGAATGTTTGTGTCCCCCCAGATTCATGTGTTGAAATCCTAACCCTTAATGTGGTATAAAGAAGTGGGGCTTTGGGGAGGTAATTAGATCATCATCCTCATGAATGGGAATGCCTTTATAAGAGAGATTCCAGAGAGCTCTCTAGCCCTTTTTCCACCATATAAGGATATAGGAAGACAGCAGCCTGTAACTTGTAAGAGAGCTTTCATCAGAACACAACCATGTGGACTCTGATCTTGGATTTTCAGAGATGTGAGAAAGCAATTTCTGTAGTTTATAAGTTACCCGGTCTATGGTACCTTGTTATAGCAGCCCAAACTGACTAAGACAGCTTAATCCCACGAGGCGCTTCTAGAGTGTGAATTGTACCGTAGAGAACAATTAGGCATAGAGTAGCATGAGGCAAGGGGGTTGAACTTTTATTTCCCTGAATCATTCAGTCATAGGTGTCCCTTGCAGGAGGAGGGAGAGACATTTCTAGAAAAGGCAGCTCCCATTAGCTAAGAGGAATCCTCCAGAGAGGAGTACAGGTGTGAGCCATAAGCAGCCAATACCTGTGTCAGCAGGAGGATGGGTACACCTGCCTGGTAAGTGGGGATCTGAGTGGGACACCAATAGCGTCTGCTACAGTCCACCCCTTGTATCATTCAGATCCACCTGTTTCTTACTTTAAGTTTATTCTGTCCTCTCACACTTCTACAGGATTCTTCTTGGTCAGAACTTCTACAGGATTCTTCTTGGTCAGAATTTGGGGGTTAGTGGGATAAACTACAGCTTCCATTGTTGTAGTGGGTCCTGAGGCCATAACTTATACCCATCCTCTCCCTTGTCTGCTACCCTTTCTAGAATTTCCTCCCTTGGCTAGCACTTCTGCTGACCAAAGTCTGGTAAAGTGAGCCAGACTTTCATCCCTGAGGGGTCTGAGCCCCTGGTTACCATGCCCTTATCAGGCTGTGGTTGATGTAACTTTCCAATTTACAGTTAAGACTGGGCATTGGAGTACCGAGACACACCCCGTGGATCACCTGTCATAGCTATCACATGTCATCCATATTCCTTCCTGCCCCATGATGTAGCAGCATCCCTACTTCCTTATGATGATCATGGTCAAACCCCCTTGCCAGTAGGGCAACTCCATTTCTTTGCCTGCCATTGGAATGAAGAGCCTAGAGGCAGACAGCAGCTATAGCTTTAATTTTAGCAAAAACCGTGTCCCATGATGGAAGCATCTCTAGACCCACAAAGCCTAAAGTGTTGAGTACCAGAAACAGATTTCACAAGTGACACTGGGAATAATAGAGATTAAGGTTACTCTTACTCCTTCCCTCTGCCCTGCTTGGTTCCCAGACCTGTGTATTCTGTTTATTGGGAACCGGCCCCATATAATGGCTCGTTATTTAGCACATGCTGGCTCCCAAAGAATAGTGTCTCACCTGTGCAGGTATTATGTCTAAGCCACCTCAGCTGTGCTTTCAAGAGGTTGTTCCAATGTTCTATCAAGCCATCCGTTTCTGAAGGATTGCTAAGTAGTAGGACCAGTGGATCATACGGTCATTTGCCCATGTGCATCTTCTTTGCTGCAAAGTGGATTTCTTTGTCCAAACTGAATTTATGCAAGATCAGACTTTCAACATAGCAGTCAATTGGACACTCTGTGAGACCTTGGGTGGTGGCGGTGGCTGAGGCCTACAGGCAGGAAAGATAAATCTGTACCCAGAATATTTGTCAATCTGAATCAAGATGAAATATTACCCTTTTCAGGGTAGAAGGGAGTCAGCTCACTGCCAGCTAGACAGCTGGTCTCCTCTAAGGATGTACCGTATTGGGGGCTCAGTATTAGCCTTTGTGCCAGGCAGATTGAACGTTTAGCAGCAGCAGTAGCTAGAGAAGGCTTGGAGAGTGGGAGCCTATGTTGGGCTCATGTGTAGCCTATGTCTCTGCCATTGTGGCAGCTCCACTCATGACCCTGCCCTAGCACATTCTTGGGCCACACTGAAAACTGGCAGCCTTCCAAACCACCCATTCTACAGATGAGAAATGTATGTTCAGAGGGGTTAAATAATTTTTCAAGGTCTCAGAGCCAATAAGTTCAGGAGTTTATAGGTGCTATTTCCGCTGCACCCTGTTGCCTCTTCTATGCTTTCGGACCTATTTCCAGGGTATCTATGAATAGAAGAAAAAGTCACCTGTGGTTGATTCCATGTGGGTGAATTGGCTCGCCCTTGAACTGCCAGATGTAGATCGGCTTTAGTTTTTCAAAATAGGCTCTGACTCAGGTAACTGTACTGTTCAAGGACAGGGGCGGGTACTGTGTCCTGCCCTGACTCAGGGAGTGATTCAGACCTCGAGCTGGCTAAATCTGGGAGCATTGTTGCATTGTATTATAATCTTTTAGGTATTCATCTTACCCTTTAGCTAAGAATAGATCCGGACCGTGAACAAACCCTTCTGAAACCTCCTTCTCCACTAGAGTTCTGAGTTTTTCTTTCTGTGTCCAATCTAGACAATAGGGATCACTGCATTTTGAACTTTTGCTTTCTCTTGCGCAGTTTCTCCTTGGTTGATGAGTTGTCCCAGGTGCTTCTGGATTGACTGGAACATTAAGGACCCAGTTGGCTCAGAGTTCATTCACTTGTCTGAGCTATTTGTTTATGTGGGCGGCAGCACTTGTATCAGACTAGGGCTGTGCTAAATATATGTTTTGTATTTATTGAGAGCTATTGATGAGAAACTACTACCTACTTATTTAGCAGTGTCTTACGGAATTAATGACTTTGGGGATTGGATCAGGGTTAGTATAGTACAATTTTGGATTGTGTTCCACTTTATTTGATAAAATGAACTTTTAGTTACTTGCATAAAGATTTTTTTTTCTGGCAAAACTAAGTTTCCTTGGGACACAGGACTGTTCTTTTAACTTCTGTTTATAGTGGCTTACAGATTAGTGGGAGGTAGATTTTTGGAAACAATGGTAAAAACCTAAATAATTTCCCTTACTTTATTGAGTAAAGAAAAATAAATCACTGGATCCTTTCATGCTAATATAATTAATTTCATATGTAAAGTTACATTCTAAATGTGTATATATTTCTTTCTTTTACAAAATAGGCATACAATTTTTACTAAAAGAAAATTTTAGGCCTCATCCCCACTCCTTGTAAGGCTTTTTGACGAGCTGAGGGATTCACTTCCTGTCAACCTGAGAACAGAGAAAGGAGTTTGGAGAATGTATGTAAATGAAAAGACACAGAAGCAGGAGGACCTTGTAATTCCCCCTCCTTCATAGTTGATATTGTAGCGTTAGTAATTTGTTTCCAGTACTGCTGTAAAACTGTATGACCCTTCCTCAAGTCCACTGTATGACCCTTCCTCAAGTCCATTCTCTACATCTGCGTCTTTATTCCTGTCCTGCCCCTAGCTTCATCAGAACCATTTTTTTAAAAAATTTTTGGGGCTTCCCTGGTGGCGCTGTGGTTGAGAGTCCGCCTGCCGATGCAGGGGACACGGGTACGTACCCCGGTCCGGGAGGATCCCACATGCTGCGGAGCGGCTAGGCCCGTGACCCGTGGCCGCTGAGCCTGCGCGTCCGGAGCCTGTGCTCCGCAA
The DNA here is from genome assembly GCF_011762595.2 of Tursiops truncatus. Classification (NCBI taxonomy): domain Eukaryota; kingdom Metazoa; phylum Chordata; class Mammalia; order Artiodactyla; family Delphinidae; genus Tursiops; species Tursiops truncatus. The sequence continues at coordinate 149,883,924 of NC_047034.1, forward strand.
CGGGAGAGGCCACAACAGTGAGAGGCCCGCGTACCACAAAAAAAAAAAAAAAAAAAAAATTTTTGGAGGGGGAAGGGTAAGCTGGGACGAAGTGAGAGAGTAGCATTGACATATATACACTACCAAATATAAAATAGATAGCTAGTGAGAAGCAGCTGCATTGCACAGGGAGATCAGCTCGGTGCTTTGTGACCACCTAGAGGGATTGGATAGGGAGGGTGGGAGGGAGACGCAAGAGGGAGGGGATATGGGGATATATGTATACATATAGCTGATTCACTTTGGTATACAGCAGAAGCTAACACAACATTGTAAAGCAATTATGCTCCAATAAAGGTGTCAAAAACTGTATCACCTTATATTCAAACAAAAATGAAAAATGACTTTCAAATTCCATTCATAACTTTTGGGCCCATACCACTTTTTACTTCCAATAGTGGAAATACTTTTGAGTTGTCCGCACCCCTCCACATTGCCAAAGCAATTGCTTCTGTGTTCTAGAAGGAAAGATAGGGTAGCCTTGGCCTGCTATGAACGCCAAGCACACTTGGATGGGAATAAGACATTAAGACATCATATTTAAATCATTTGATATTTGGCATGAATTTGTACCGCTGGTCTATTAGCATAGCTGACCTGGGGCGGCTGTAGTTACAGAAACTCCTGGAATGGATTCATAGGCAGAACGTGTTGCCCGTTGCTGTCGTTTTACAGAGATCCTGATACAAGGAGTGTTATATTTCTTGTTTTGGATCAGCCTGCATTTCTCCTAAAAACTCACAGCCCCCTGGACTGTTTCTGTCTAATCCTGACCACACGGGAACGGGTAATCAGCTGCAAGATGGTGTGTGGACTTCTAGGAACTACAGCAGCCCAGCCTCCTTCCCCTAAAGGCAGTGTGTGCTCATCTTGCTTGGTCTCTCTCCCCAGCCAGGCCTCCACAAATGCAAAATATTTCTAGGTTTGGGCTCAAGAGAGAAAATCCAGTGTGATGCTCTTGTAGCTTTGCACCTTCTCCTAACTTATAATTTCCCGCAGGATATTTATACCAGGGAAGTAATTGACACTAGAGCCTTGTGCTGTCAGCACCAAAGGGGTAATGACTCCCTTGGCGAATTCAGCCATTGCTATTGTTCAGCTTCTGCTGGGAGTAACTCCTGGCTACCAGTCTAGATCATTTGAGGAGGGAAGGGAGGGGTCCTGGGTGGCTCCTCTGTCTCTTTGGACTGTGGAAGGGTTCCAGAATTTTCCTTCAATGTCCAGATCATCACCAGAAATAATTTAAGTCCCAAAGGCCCTTTTCTAACCAGTCTAACCCCTGAGTCATTCCTGTGAGCTCCCTGTCTCCCACAATGATTATATTCCTCTGTCCATTCGTAAGTTTAATTATGCATTTACTCATTGGGCTTCCCTTCTGGTTAACTTCTCCTGGTAACTCATTAAACCTCTGAGTCACACATTCATTATTAAAGGGAGGGGGAAAGAATGAAAGAACAAAAAGGAGCTGTGCCCTGGGAGAAGCTTAGGGAGGATCACCGCAGTTGAGTGTAGCTGAGTCTCTGGAGACCTCAGTTGGCTCTTTTCTGACTGGGCTGTGCTCTGCATCGCAGGTTGCTGTACTGACTGCAGGGAGTTCATTGGTCAGGTTGCCTTTAAGAGGAGTTTTTGCCTTGGTAGGAGACCCCCTTATGATTTTGGTGAAAATTCTTCCCTCCTACTTAACTATGCCCTCTGAACCTGAGGTGGTCTCAAAACAAGGATGGAGCCACTAATTAAAAAGGAATTCCAACCTTAACTTGTATCTCTGAAAGAACATAAAAGGGAACTAATTTGTAACCCACAGAGATACTTCTTAATATTCCCTTTCCTTTCCTCCACAATTAAAAGAAAAACATTCCAACCTCCCTGCCCATTACCACTCAGCCCACCAAACAATTTCCTTCCTCACCCTCTCCCCAAAGTGAATAATTTCACTCCTATGGGCCTCCAACACCCCACTGTAAAATGGGGTCCGTGGTAGTACTTGGGTGATAAATTGTTGTGAGGATTAACTGAGAGAAAATATGTAAATACTTCCTATACCGTGCCTGGAACATTGTAAATGCTCCGAAACGTTTGCTATTTATTATCGTTTCCAATTCTGCATCCTCAGCCTCAAATTGATTTTCTCTCGCAGTGGAAACATTAGGGGAAAAAATCCAGAGGCTGAGAAAATGATTCCTAAATAATAGTAACAACAGCTCTCATTCCCGAGTAACCTTGTGTGTACCAAGTGCTCTCCTGAATGCTTTCTGTGCATTGTCTGTGTAATCCTCACCACAGCCCTCAGGAGTGGATGCTATTATTATCCCCAGTTTACAAGTGAGGAAACTCAGAGAGATGAGGCAACTTGCCCCGGGCCACATAGCTAGTAAGTGGTAGAGCTGGAATTCAAACTCAGACGTGACTGCTTTCCAAGTCCATGGTTTAATGGTTTTGCAAAAATCTCCAAGGCTGTGGTGCTGCCAGCCACCAGGAAGGCCTGTGTTCTCTTTGTGGGTTTTGACCCCTGAGGACTGTGACCCCTGGCTCAGAGACTCCGGGTCTCTGGTGATGAGTGAACTGCCCTTGAGAACAGCTGTCGGGGTGGAGCGGGCCCCCATGCCTGGCCTCAGCTGGGGTGAAGGCCCCGAAGGCCTCCTTGGTATTCAGTCAGAGGCAGAGAGGAATGTGTTTTTTCTGCAAAGGTTGGCGTTTATTTCTTAATAATCAGTTAAAAATTTATGTAGCCTCCCTAATCAAAAACAAAGGCTTTCTGTACTTTTACATGCGCTAGAAACCACTAATGAGTTCTCGGGGGTTTATCACCGACTCTAGAATAGAAGTAGAAGCCAGTCTATCTGGAGTCAGTGGAAGCAGGTTTTGCCAAGGTACTTCTGCTGCAAGGGAAACGTTAAATATTCCACACATCGAGTGCTGCATCTGTCCTGGGTAATTTGAGGATGAGATTATGCCCTGCCTAGGATGCCTGGTACACCTTCTTCTTGCCCAGGTGACCTGGAGCTTCCTGGGTCGGCCCTGTGCAGTCCTCGTGGACTCGAATCCTGGGGTGGTCCTCCATCTCATGGTCCGTTCTCTGGGAAGAGATCCGGGTATGCAATTCAGTTGTCCAGGGGCCAGAACGTAATGCTGAGCTTTGTACCAAGATTATGGACCAACGTACTGCTGAGTTCCAAAGAGCTGGCAGGCTGGAGTACTGTGATGGATGCCTGTTTTCTGTGCACGCAAAACTCAAATACCATCGTTGGTAGTGGCAACTCCTTGCTTTCCTTCATTTCTTCCTCCTCCTTTTCCTCTTTATTTCTTTTTCTCCTCCCCACATCCTCCTCCCCCTCCCCACCCCTTCTCCTTCTCCCTTCTTCCTCTTCTTCTCTTCTTTCATCTCTTTTCTACTTCCTTTTTTCTCCCCATCTTCCTCCTCTTTTTTTTCACTATGAAAGTATGTATAGCAAGAGGATATGTCAAGAAGATTTGGCAGATCATTCACTTATTTCTCACACGTTTATAAATCACTTTAAACTGAGCGTGGAGTAGGAGGTAAAAAGGTGAAAAAGAAATCCTTCCTGTGGGGTGTGCAGGGTCTAGGGGGAAGAGATAGACATCTGACAATTATAATAAGTAACATGTTCTGAGAACTTATTATGTGCCTGGCATTGTGCTAAGTGACCCTTTAACCGGATCACCTCATTTAGTCTTCATAGAATTACTCTGAGTGGAGTTCTAGTATTTTATCCTTTTATCCGTGAGGCTGAGGCAAAGGCAGATTAAATAATTGGTGCAGTCACACAGCCGGCAAGTCACAGATCTGACTTGAACCCAGGCAGTTTGACTCCAGAGTCAGCATTAACAGCTCTGCTGCTTGCCATGTAATTACAGCACGTTGTAAAGGGTGTCATATAAGTAGGGTCTAGCAGAAGTGAAATTTGAACCTGGCCTTGAAGGGTGAGTGGGAGTTTTTGAGGCTGGAGAGGGAAGGGGAGAGCACTGTGGGCATTGGGAACGGTGTGAGCAGAGACAGGGTGGCACAGAACACCTGGCATCCACAGACCATGACCACTGTCCCTTAGGCAGTGGAATAACTTGACACCTTCTAAGAAGAGAGGAAAATGATCAGACTTGTATACTAAAAAGACAGCCATCGTTTCAAAAGTGATAAATAAAATGGTCACATTATTAAAAACCTTTGAGTGTTAGGAATATGAATGATAGGGTCTTTCCCTTTTGTATTCTTTTATATATTTTCCAAATTTTCTTTAATGAGCTTGTCTTGCTTACTTAAACAATGTGTATGTACTTTACCCTTGTGTGCAGTATGTACGTGTATGTTGGAGAAGGGAGTCGTGAATTGGTGGCAGTGCAGAGAGAGGAGTGAAGTGGGGAGAGAAACGTTGGTGAGACTGCGTAGGAATCTCACCTACCTAGGAAGCAACTAGAGAGTCCAGGTGAAAGTCAAGGGCTTTGGTTGGTGGAGACCATGTCTGACTTGCCTCCACACTCCTCAGCCCCTCTCATAGGGGCCAGCATGCCCTCCACATTTCACAAATACACAGTAGGTCAATGAATGAATGAATGAACAAAAGAGGAAAAATGAAAGCATTATGGCTGGAGAAGAGACCCATGGACTTGAGGAAAGTTTCTGAGGGAGAACCTCCAGGAACCTCATAATGCCACCCCGGGGATGAGGTTTCTACCTTCAGCAGCAGGAAGTTGATGATCCTTATATCTATGATAGAAACTTCGGGGAGAAATGCACAAAGGGAGAAATGAGAGATGGTGAAGTTTGGTCTTGAATATGGTAACTTTGGGGTTAAATTGATAAAAACAGATTTAACCACTTGCTGCAAATCCACATGGGATGTGGAAGACAGACCAGAGAGAGAGCGGTAAGACAGCCCCGAAGGCAGCTGCCGTGAGTGAATCCCAGTTGAAAGTTGTCTTCAGAACCTTCTAGTCCAGGTGCCCTCTGCCCCCATTGTTATGGAATGTTTAGCTGTCCAGATCATTTATTCCTAACTACTGTGCATGTTTTGGTTACTTTTTAGTTAAGTGCATTATACCTACACAAATCTTAGGTACACAGTTTGTAGTATGCAGTTCACAAAATGAACACACTTCTCCAGTCTCCACCAGAAGAAGACTAGAGTATTATGAGCGCAGCAGAAGTCTTATTTGTGCGTTCTTTCAGTCATTATCTGCCTCCATCGAATATAACCACTATTCTGGATCTTACCACCGTAGGCTAATTTTACCCCATTTTAATCAGTAGTGGGATTGCTGGATCATATGGTAATTTTTTTTTAGTTTTTTAAGGAACCTCCATACTGTTCTCCATAGTGGCTGTATCAATTTACATTCCCACCAACAGTGCAAGAGGGTTCCCTTTTCACTACACACTCTCCAGCATTTGTTTGTAGATTTTCTGATGATGCCCATTTTAACTGGTGTGAGGTGATACCTCATTGTAGTTTTGATTTGCATTTCTCTGATAATTAGTGATGCTGAGCAGCTTTTCACGTGCTTCTTGGCCATCTGTATGTCTTCTTTGGAGAAATGTCTGTTTAGGTCTTCTGCCCATTTTTGGATTGGGTTATTTGTTTTTTCAATATTGAGCTGCATGAGCTGTTTATGTATTTTGGAGATTAATCCTTTGTCCATTGATTCATTTGCAAATATTTTCTCCCATCCTGAGGGTTGTCTTTCCGTCTTGTTTATGGAGTCCTTTGCTGTATAAAAACTTTTAAGTTTCGTTAGGTCCCATTTGTTTATTTTTGTTTTTATTTCCATCACTCTAGGAGGTGGATCAAAAAAGATCTTGCTGTGATTTATGTCAAAGAGTGTTCTTCCTATGTTTTCCTCTAAGAGTTTTATGGTGTCTGCTCTTACATTTAGGTCTCTAATCCATTTTGAGTTTATTTTTGTGTATGGTGTTAAGGAGTGTTCTAATTTCATTCTTTTACATGTAGCTGTCCAGCTTTCCCAGCACCACTTATTGAAGAGACTGTCTTTTCTCAATTGTATATCCTTGCCTCCTTTGTCATAGATTAGTTGACCATAGGTGCGTGGGTTTATCCCTTGGCTTTCTATTTTGTTCCACTGATCTTTGTTTCTTTTTTTGTGCCAGTACCATATTATCTTGATTACTGTAGCTTTGTAGTATAGTCTGAAGTCAGAGAGTCTGATCCCTCCAGCTCCATTTTTTTTCCCTCAAGACTACTTTGGCTATTTGGGGTTTTTTGTGTCTCCATACAAATTTTAAGATTTTTTGTTCTAGTTCCATAAAAAATGCCATTGATAATTTGATAGGGATTGCATTGAATCTGTAGATTGCTTTGGGTAGTATAGTCATTTTCACAATATTGATTCTTCCAATCTAAGAACATGGTATATCTCTCCATCTGTTGGTATCATCTTTAATTTCTTTCATCAGTGTCATAATTTTCTGCATACAGGTCTTTTGTCTCCTTAGGTAGGTTTATTCCTAGGTATTTTATTCTTTTTGTTGCAATGGTAAATGGGAGTGTTTTCTTAATTTCACTTTCAGATTTTTCATTAGTGTATAGGAATGCAAGAGATTTCTGTGCATGAATTTTGTATCCTGCAACTTTACCAAATTCATTGATTAGCTCCAGTAGTTTTCTGGTTGCATCTTTAGGATTCTCTACGTATAGTATCATGTCATCTGCAAACAGTGACAGATTTACTTCTTCTTTTCCAATTTGTATTCCTTTTATTTATTTTTTTCTTCTCTGATTGCCATGGCTAAGACTTCCAAAACTATGTTGAATAATAGTGGTGAGAGTGGACATCCTTGTCTTGTTCCTGATCTTAGAAGAAATGCTTTCAGTTTTTCACCCTTGAGAATGATGTTTGCTGTGGGTTTGTCGTGTATGGCCTTTATCATGTTGAGGTAGGTTCCCTCTGTGCCCGCTTTCTGGAGAATTTTTTTTTTTATCATAAATGGGTGTTGAATTTTGTCAAAAGTTCTTCTGCATCTATTGAGATGATCATATGGTTTTTATTCTTCAATTTGTTAATATGGTGTATCACATTGATTGATTTGTGTATATTGAAGAATCCTTGCATCCCTGGGATAAATCCCACTTAATCATGGTGTATGATCCTTTTAATGTGTTGTTGGATTCTGTTTGCTAGTATTTTGTTGAGGAATTTTACATCTATATTCATCAGTGATATTGGTGTGTAATTTTCTTTTTTTGTAGTATCTTTGTCTGGTTTTGGTATCAGGGTGATTGTGGCCTCATAGAATGAGTTTGGGAGTGTTCCTTCCTCTGCAAATTTTTGGAAGAGTTGGAGAAGGATGGGTGTTAGCTCTTCTCTAAGTGTTTGTTAGAATTCACCTGTGAAGCCATCTGGTCCTGGACTTTTATTTGTTGGAAGATTTTTAATCACAGTTTCAATTTCATTACTTGTGATTGGTCTGTTCATATTTTCTATTTCTTCCTGATTCAGTCCTGGAAGGTTATACCTTTCTAAGAATTTGTCCATTTCTTCCAAGTTGTCCATTTTATTGGCATAGAGTTGCTTGTAATAGTCTCTTAGCATGCCTTGTATTTCTGTGGTGTCTGTTGTAACTTCTCCTTTTTCATTTCTAATTTTATTGATTTGAGTCCTCTCCCTCTTTTTCTTAATGAGTCTGGCTAATGGCTTATGAATTTTGTTTATCTTCTCAAAGAACAAGCTTCTAGTTTTATTGATCTTTGCTATTGTTTTCTTTGTTTTTTTTTTCATTTATTTCTGCTCTGATCTTTATGACTTCTTTCCTGCTAACTTTGGGTTTTCTTTGTTCTTCTTTCTCTAGTTACTTTAGGTGGATTGTTATATTGGTTAGATTGTTTATTTGATATTTTTCTTTTTTCTTGAGTTTGGTTTGTATTGCTATAAACTTCCCTCTTAGAACTGCTTTTGCTGCATCCCATAGGTTTTGGATCTTCGTGTTTTCATTGTCATTTGTCTCTAGGTATTTTTTGATTTCCTCCTAGGTTTATTCAGTGATCTCTTGGTTATTTAGTAACATATTGTTAGCCGCCATGTGTTTGTGTTTTTACGTTTTTTTCCCTGTAATTGATTTCTAATCTCATAGCATTGTGGTCAAAAAAGATGCTTGATATGATTTCAATTTTCTTAAATTTACTGCACCTTGATTTGTGACCCAAGAGGTGATATATCCTGGAGAATGTTCTGTGCGCACTTGAGAAGAAAGTGTAATCTGCTGTTTTTGGATGGAATGTCCTATAAATGTCAACTAAATCTATCTGGTCTATTGTGTCATTTAAAGCTTGTGTTTTCTTATTAATTTTCTGTCTGGATGATCTGTCCATTGGTGTAAGTGGGGTGTTAAATTCCCCCGCTATTGTTGTATTACTGCCAAATTCCTCTTTTATAGCTGTTAGCAGTTGCCTTATGTATTGAGGTGCTCCTATGTTGGGTGCATATATATTTATAATTGTTATATCTTCTTCTTGGATCGATCCCTTGATCATTATGTAGTGTCCTTCCTTGTCTTTTGTAACATTCTTAACTTTAACATCTATTTTATCTGCAATGTGCATTGCCACTCCAGCTTTCTTTTGATTTCCATTTTCAAGGAATATCTTTTTCCATCCCCTCACTTTCAGTCTGTATGTGTCCCTAGGTCTGAAGTGGGTCCCTTGTAGACAGCATATATATGGGTCTTGTTTTTGTATCCATTCAGCAAGCCTATGTCTTTTGGTTGGAGCATTTAAGCCATTCACATTTAAGGTAATTATTGATATATATGTTCCTGTGACCATTTTCTTAATTGTTTTTGGTTTGTTTTTGTAGGTCCTTTTCTTCTCTTGTGTTTCTGACTTAGAGAAGTTCCTTTAGTATTTGCTGTAGAGCTAGTTTGGTGGTGCTGAATTCTCTTAGCTTTTGCTTGTCTGTAAAGCTTTTGATTTCTCCATTGAATCTGAATGAGATCCTTTCTGGGTAGTGTAATCTGGTTGTAGGTTCTTCCCTTTCATCACTTTAAGTATATTGTGCCACTTCCTTCTGATTTGTAGAGTTTCTGCTGAGAAATCAGCTGTTAAACTTATGGGAGTTCCCTTGTATGTTATTTGTCATTTTTCCCTTGCTGCTTTCAATAATTTTTCTTTGTCTTTAATTTTTGTCAGTTTGATTACTATGTGTCTCGGTGTGTTTCTCCTTGGGTTTATCCTGTATGGGACGCTCTGCACTCTCTGGACTTGGGTTGCTATTTTCTTTCCCATGTTAGGGAAGTTTTTGACTATAATCTCTTCAAATATTTTCTCAGTTCCTTTCTCTCTCTTTTCTTCTTCTGGGACCCCTATAATGTGAATGTTATTGCCTTTAATGTTGTCCCAGAGGTCTCTTAGGTCTTCATTTCTTTTCATTCTTTTTTCTTTATTCTGTTCCACGGCAGTGAATTCCACCATTCTGTCTTCCAGGTCACTTATCCGTTCTTCTGCCTCAGTTATTCTGCTATTGATTCCTTCTAGTGTAGTTTTCATTACAGTTATTGTATTGTTCATCTCTGTTTGTTTGTTCTTTAATTCTTCTAGGTCTTTGTTAAACGTTTCTTGCATCTTTTCGATCTTTGCCTCCATTCTTTTTCCGAGGTCCTGGATCGTCTTCACTATCATTATTCTGAATACTTTTTCTGGAAGGTTGCCTATCTCCACTTCATTTAGTTGTTTTTCTGTGGTTTTATCTTGTTCCTTCGTCTGGTACATAGCCCTCTGCCTTTTCATCTTGTCTATCTTTCTGTGAATGTGGTTTTTGTTCCACAGGCTGCAGGATTGTAATTCTTCTTGCTTCTGCTGTCTGCCCTCTGGTGGATGAGGCTGATGTGTTCTTCTTCATTGTCTTATAATATTGCATTGGATAAATATGCTACAGTGGAATAGACCATTCTGCTGTTGGTGGACGTTTGGGCTATTTGCAGTTTGGGCTATTATAAATAAGGGTTTTATGAATATTCATGGATATTATCTTTCAGTTGATATATAAACACTCATTTTTTGTTATTTATGTACCCAGCAGTGGAATTACTGGATCACAGGTTATATATATGTTTAGCTTTTGTAGTTTCTGCATAACAACTTTCCAAAGTGTTTGCATCAATTTACATTTACACCAGCAGTTTTTGCAGTAGAAATTGATCTATGTCCTCACCAATACTTAATGTATTTATTTGGTTTAACCGTTCTGCAAGGTTTGTAGTGTTATCTCACTGTGGCTTTAATTTGTGTTTTCTGAATGATATTGAGTTTCTTTTCATATACTTATTGGCCATTTAGGTATTCTCTTTTTCTTGTGAAGTATTGGTGTAAGTATTTTGCCAGTTAGTGGAAAGTCCCTGTGTGGTAACTCCAATATATGGGTCACCTGTGGATCTGTTTATCCTGTCTATTTTTTCTCTTGGTTATCAATCATTTGGTTCTATTTTCTGGAATGTTTTGTATTTTTCTTTGAATGCTGGGCATTATGTATGAAAAATTGTAGAGCCTCTGGAAAATATCTTCCTTCAGAGAGGGTTTAATTTCCCCAGATAGTGCATGGGAAGATCACCTTGAGCCACTTGAGGTTGGTCTGTTTCTAGTTTGTTCTTAATCATAGATCATGGCTCTTCTGGAGTCTCAATTGAAAGCCTGGTGTTTAATGACCCCTTCCTCCTCAGTGGTCCATGCATCCCAGTTGTTGTCTTTCCAGCCCACTGAGACTGCCACAGTCTCTAGGCTGCTGATTTCTATCTGACCTTCATTCTCTGCACTGTATAGTATTAAATGTCCTGAGGAGAAAATGTGGCTCTGCCAGGGGCCTCCCTTCAGTGAGCATTTATGCTCTTTGGGATCTTTGTCCCTCAAGTATTGTCTGTTTTAGTTGTTTTTCATTATGTACAAGCAGCTGGTGTGTGTGTGTGTGTGTGTGTGTGTGTGTGTGTGTGTGTGTGTGTGTTATTTTCCCCAGCTTTTATAGATGTTCTTAGCAGGAGGATTAGTCTGATACCTGCTACTCCATCGTAGGTGAAAGTGTAAGGTTGTTATCTACATTTTAAATAATTCTTAGAAGGGCATTTCAATAACTTACTCCTTCCAGTATTTAATTGCCTCTAAGGTCAAGGACTTCAACATGTCTGTCTATACTCTCTAAATGGCAAGAGAGAAACAAAGCCATGTGTTAGAAATCTGGGGTTTCCAATGAAATCAGGAGCAGAAACTAGGGGGTTATAACTTGCGGGTTGCATTCTAATGATTTTTCCTTTTTTCCTCCTCTAATGTTCAAATATATTTAGAAAGATGACTGGTCAGCAAAATATCCCTTAATTTCTGGCCAGATATATTGCATATTTAAAGGAGAATGTATTTCCTTATTAAGAAAGCATCATTTTGGGGCTTCCCTGGTGGCGCACGGGTTGGGACGGGTTCATGCCCCGGTCCGGGAAGATCCCACACACCGCGGAGCAGCTGGGCCCGTGAGCCATGGCCACTGAGCCTGCGCGTCTGGAGCCTGTGCTCTGCGGTGGGAGAGGCCACAACAGTCAGAGGCCCATGTACCGCAAAAAAAAAAAAAAGAAAGCATCATTTTTGCTTACATGGACCAATACGATCATTTGCTATACTGACAACTCAGAGAATTTAAGATGCAGAGGTTTATTTTTTCAATTGATAGACTTCATTTTTTAGAGCAGTTTTAGTTTTACAAAGAAACTGATTGGAAAGTGCAGAGCATTCCCACATACCTCTTCTTCCCGTGCACAGTTTCCCCTACTGTTTACATCTTGTATTAGTGTGGTACAAGATGCAGAGTTTTACTTTGGGAAGGTAAATTCTTCCCAAAGCATTTCTCAACCTCAGCAGTAACTCATTGCACAGTGATTTTTCCTGTGGGAATGGAGGGGAAGGACAGAGCATTCTACTCAGAAACATCAAAGTAAATATTATAGATCAATGCCAATACAAAGCTTTGATTAGAAACAACTATCAGAGTCTTAGAAACACCTTTTAAATTAATCAGCTATGTGTAACCCCTGGTTATACAAAGCCCAGGGGGCAAAGCAGTCCAAGGGTAGAATGTTTCTGTTGGAAATACTCCTAAGGGGAGAACGTGGTACTATGTTTAAAGCAAAAAGCCAATGCTCTCTTCCCTAGGTGATCTTTAATGGCCTTAGAGAGGGTAGCCTTGGTTAAATCGTTTTTATATTAATATAAGGTATTAAAAGGTCACCATTAAAAGGTGTTCTCATGGCTCTTTTTCTTTGCTTTTTAAAAACAAATTTTAAATTATGGTAAAATATACGTAACAAAATTTACCATTTTAACTGTTTTTAAGTATACAGTCCAGTGGCATTCGGTACATTCACATTGTTGTACAACCGTCGCCACCATCCATCTCCAGAACTTTTTCCATTTTGCAAAATTGAAGCTCTGTACCCATTAAGCAATAATTCTTCACTCCCTGCTACTCCCAGCTCCTGGCAACTACCATCCTGCTTTCTGTTTCTATGAATTTGACTGCTCTAGAAATCTCATATATGTGGACTCATACAGTATTTGTCCTTTTGAGACAGACTTATTTCACTTAGCATAATTTTTCAAGGTTCATCTATGTTGGGGCATGTGTCAGAATTTCCTTCCTTTCTAAGGCTGAATAATAATCCATTGTATGGATACACATGTTTAAACATTCACCCATAGGACACTTGGGTTGCTTCCATTGTTGTCTTTGTTTTGTAGGTAGAAAGTTATGCTTTAGCCAGGTATTTGGTATATTATCAAGGAGCTCTAGACTCCTTGAATTTTAAAATAAATACAAATTTTCCAGCCAGTATCTTTCAGATGCCAGAATTATCACCAATTTATGTTATGGTAGCTCTAGAGATTGAGCATGGAAGTTTTCCAAAATGGATCAGAGGTGGATTTCATTTTCAAGAGGTTATGGTCTAGCTGGGGAAATAAACCGGGTACTCAAATGTTAATAGTTAGTATGTGAAGAGAGTAGATGGGGCCGGGGTTGGGGTGGGAGTGGGGCATAAGGAAGTAAGATGGGAATGTCTGGCTGGGGCAGACTCAGAGCACTGAGACCGGACTGAGGAGTTTAGACCTAGTGCGTAGGTAGTGGGAAGCCACTGAAGATTTCAGATTGTTTGATATTTATGGATTACTTTGTTTCTTTTCTATTTAATTTTATGTTTTAATTATATAAAACATTTACATGATTTCAAGTAAAAACTATAAAATACGGCACATAAAGAGAGATCTACCTTCAATGCCTATTCCCTTCTCACTGTTCCTTCCTTTCTCTTATAGATAATCCTTCGTATTTTTAGGTTTTGGTTTATCTTTCCATTTCTTCCTTTTGAAAACATAAGGAAATATGTATAAGTATTAATCTTCTTTTTTTATTTAAAAAGCAAATACTATGTTGGCTGTTCTGCCTCTTGCATTTTCACTTAAATGTCTTCATATCAGTACATGGAGATTTTCCTCATGCCTTTTTATGTCTGCATAATACTCCATTATATGAATATATCATAACTTATTCAACAATCCTCTATTGATGGACATTTGAGGGTTGTTTTAAATCATTGGCTATTATAAATTGTGCTTTAGTGAATGGGCATGTGCACATATCATTTTATGTGTTGCCAGTGTGTTTTTAGGATAGATTCCTAGGTCAAAAGTCAAGGCATAGGTAATTTTGCTACATTACTACAAAAATCCACTGCTCAGGGATTGTACCATCTTTCATTCTCACTAGCAATGCATGCGAGTCTCTGTTTCCTCAGTCATGCTAACAGATTATGTTGTCAAACTTTTGGATTTTTGCTTACGTGATAAGGGAAAATGGTATCTTGGTGTAGTTCTAATTTGCATTCATAGAAGTTATTAATATTTTAGGGATAGATCAGTGGGACTTCTTAAATGTGGAGGCCAGTAGGAGAGTGAGAAGAATCAACGGATTGAAAGACCAAGGGGAAGCGAATATAGGGGGCAATTTGTTGTTTGAATTGCTCGTGGGACACTCATGTGGACCTGTCCATTCGGCCTTTGGAGCCAAGAAAGGGGTCATCATATCCACATAAAGATGGCAATTGAAGCTGTAAGATTATACGATGTTGCCAAACCTGGAAACGTAGATGAGAAGAAGGGCAAGAAAATGTATTTCTGGGACTTCCCTGGTGGTCTAGTGGATAAGACTCTGCACTCCCATTGCAGGGGGCCCGGGTTTGATCCCTGATTGGGGAAATAGATCCTGCATGCATGCCATAACTAAGAAACCCGCATGCTGCAACTAAGAAACCCACATGCCACAACTAAAGATCCTGCGAACCACAACAAAGACCTGGCGCAGCCTACATAAATAAATAAATAAATAAATAAATATTTTTTAAAAGGAGATTAATCTCCAAAATATACATGCAGCTCAATATCAAAAAAGGAACAACCCAATCCAAAAATGGGCAGAAGACCTAAACAGACATTTTTCCAAAGAAGATATACAGATTGCCAACAAACACATGAAAGGATGCTCAACATCACTAATTAGAGGAATGCAAATCAAAACTACCATGAGATGTCACCTCACACCAGTCAGAATGGCCATCATGAAAAAATCTACAAACAGTAAATGCTGAAGAGAGTGTGGAGAAAAGGGAACCCTCTTGCACTGTTGGTGGGAATGTAAATTGATACAGCCACTATGGAGGACAGTATGGAGGATCCTTAAAAAACTAAAAATAGAACTACCATATGACCCAGCAATCCCACTACTGAGCATATACCCTGAGAAAACCATAATTCAAAGTCATGTACCACAATGTTCATTGCAGCACTATTTACAATAGCTAGGACATGGAAGCAACCTAAGTGTCTATCCACAGATGAATGGAAAAAGAAGATGTGGCACATATATACAATGGAATATTACTCAGCCATAAAAAGGAACGAAATTGAGTTATTTGTAGTGAGGTGTTTGGACCTAGAGTCTGCCATACAGAGTGAAGTAAGTCAGAAAGAGAAAAATACCATATGCTAACACATATATACAGAATCTAAAAAAAAAAAAAAAGGTTCTGAAGAACCTAGGGGCAGGACAGGAATAAAGACACAGACGTAGAGAATGGACTTGAGGACACAGGGAGGGGGAAGAGTAAGCTGGGACGAAGTGAGAGAGTGGCATGGACATATATACACTACCAAATTTAAAATAGATAGCTAGTGGGAAGCAGCCGCATAGCATAGGGAGACCAGCTCGGTGCTTTGTGACCACCTAGAGGGGTGGGATAGGGAGGATGGGAGGGAGAAGCAAGAGGGAGAGGATATGAGGATATATGTATATGTATAGCTGATTCACTTTGTTATACAGCAGAAACTAACAAAACATTGTAAAGCAATTATACTCAATAAAGATGTTTAAAAAAATTAATTAAAAAAAAAAAAGAGCTTCCCTGGTGGCACGGTGGTTGAGAATCCGCCTGCCAGTGCAGGGGACAGGGGTTCGGGCCCTGGTCTGGGAGTTTCCCACATGCCACGGAGCAGCGAAGCCCGTGCGCCACAACTACTGAACCTGTGCTCTGGAGCCCACGAGCCACAACTACAGAAGCCTGCGTGCCTAGAGCCCGTGCTCCGCAACAAGAGAAGCCAACACAATGAGAAGCCCGCACACCGCAACAAAGAGTAGCCCCCACTCTCCGCAACTAGAGAGAGCACGCACGCAGCAGGGAAGACCCAACGCAGCCAAAAATAAATAAATAAATAAATAAATAAAAATCATATTAAAAACCTATTAATGAGATTTAAAAAAAAGAAAGTCTATTTCCAGCACAAACACGATTGGATAAATCAACTCATCTGTCTTCTCCATGCTTCCCTCTTTTAAAATTATTATTGAAGTTTAAATTTTTATTATTAATGTTATTATTATTTTCAGACGTAGAGGCGACAGACCTGCTGTCTACCCTACTGAAGTACTTGAAAAAAGAACGACAAAGGAAACGGCTCTGGTCCCTTGTCACTCAAAGTGTGACCCAGTGATTTAGTAGCATGGGCATCGCTTGCAAGCTTGTTAGGAACCTAGAAGCTCAGGCTCCTCCCCAGGTCTGTGACTCAGCATCTCACAATGCACAGGTGATTTATGGATTCTCCATACCACTTTGAGTAGCTGAACTTTGCTGGAGAAAATTAAAAAGCAGAGTTGACTGGTTGTGCCTTAAATTTGTGATCCCAAATCATAACTGGATGCTCTACACTTCATACCATGTTTCTTTAGTGGGATTTCTTCTTTCACACTCCCAAGGGATTATTTCATACCTTTTCCCTCCTCTGCCAATCTCTCACTCACCCTCCCTGCTCATTCTCAAATGATGTCCTCCCCTATGTTATGTATATAGAAAATAGAAGCCATTAGATGGGGACTCCGTCATACTTTCACCACCAAATTTATCACCATCTTTTCCTTCTTCTTTATAGTGGGATGGAAGAAGTGTCCCTCTTTAAATCAACTCTCCCTACCTCTTTTCTTCTTTCCTCCCTCCCTTCCTTCCCTCCCTCCTTCTTTCCCTCCTCCCTCCTTCTATCCCCCCTCCGTATTTCTCCCTCCCTCCCTCCCTCCCTCCCTTCCTTCCTTTCTTCCTTCCTTCCTTCCTTCCTTGCTTCCTTCCTTCCTTCCCTCCTTCCCTCCTTCCCTCCTTCCCTCCCTTCCTCCCTCCTCTCTCTCTCTCTCTCTCTCTCTCTCTCTCTCTTTCTTCCTGGATTTCATTCCACTTCTCTAGGATTTGGCCAATTTGGCTTCTTTGGCCATATCTTTCTTTTTATTATTTTTTAACATCTTTATTAGAGTATAATTTCTTTACAATGGTGTGTTAGTTTCTGCTTTATAACAAAGTGAATCAGCTATACATATACATATGTCCCCATATCTCTTCCCTCTTGCATCTCCCTTCCTCCCACCCTCCCTATCCCACCCCTCTAGGTGATCACAAAGCACCGGGCTGATCTCCCTGTGCTATGCGGCTGCTTCCCACTAGCTATCTATTTTTACGTTTGGTAGTGTATATATGTCCGTGCCACTCTCTCACTTTGTCCCAGCTTACCCTTCCCCCTCCCCATATCCTCAAGTCCATTCTCTAGTAGGTCTGCATCTTTATTCCCGTCTTGCCCCTAGGTTCTTCTGACCATTTTGTGATCTTCTTTTAGATTCCATATATATGTGTTAGCATATGGTATTTGTTTTTCTCTTTCTGACTTACTTCATTCTGTATGACAGTCTCTAGGTCCACCCACCTCACTACAAAAAACTCAGTTTTGTTCCTTTTTATGGCTGAGTAATATTCCATTGTATATATGTGCCACATCTTCTTTATCTGTTCATCTGTTGATGGACACTTAGGTTGCTTCCATGTCCTAGCTATTGTAAATAGAGCTGCAATGAACATTGTGGTACATGACTCTTTTTGAATTATGGTTTTCTCAGGGTATATGCCCAGTAGTGGGATTGCTGTCGTATGGTAGTTCTATTTTTAGTTTTTTGAGGAACCTCCATACTGTTCTCCATAGTGGCTGTATCAATTTACATTCCCACCAACAGTGCAAGAGGGTTACCTTTTCTCCACACCCTCTCCAGCATTTATTGTTTGTAGATTTTTTGATGATGGCTATTCTGACCAGTGTGAGATGATATCTCATTGTAGTTTTGATTTGCATTTCTCTAATGATTAATGATGTTGAGCATCCTTTCATGTGTTTGTTGGCAATCTATATATCTTCTTTGGAGAAATGTCTGTTTAGGTCTTCTGCCCATTTTTGGATTGGGTTGTTTGTTTTTTTGATATTGAGCTGCATGAGTTGCTTGTATATTTTGGAGATTAATCCTTTGTCAGTTGCCTCATTTGCAAATATTTTCTCCCATTCTGAGGGTTGTCTTTTCGTCTTGTTTATGGTTTCCTTTGCTGTGCAAAAGCTTTTAAGTTTCATTAAGTCCCATTTGTTTATTTTTGTTTTTATTTCCATTTCTCTAGGAGGTGGGTCAAAAAGGATCTTGCTGTGATTTATGTCATAGAGTGTTCTGCCTATGTTTTCCTCTAAGAATTTGATAGTGTCTGGCCTTACATTTAGGTCTTTAATCCATTTTGAGTTTATTTTTGTGTATGGTGTTAGGGAGTGTTCTAGTTTCATTCTTTTACATGTAGCTGTCCAGTTTTCCCAGCACCACTTATTGAAGAGGCTGTCTTTTCTCCACTGTATGTTCTTGCCTCCTTTGTCAAAGATATGTGTGTGGGTTTATCTCTGGGCTTTCTATCCTGTTGCATTGATCTATATTTCTGTTTTTGTGCCAGTACCGTACTGTCTTGATTACTGTAGCTTTGTAGTATAGTCCGAAGTCAAGGAGCCTGATTCCTCTAGTTCCATTTTTCTTTCTCAAGATTGCTTTGGCTATTCGGGGTCTTTTGTGTTTCCATACAAATTGTGAAATTTTTTGTTCTAGTTCTGTGAAAAATGCCAGTGGTCGTTTGATAGGGATTGCATTAAATCTGTAGATTGCTTAGGGTAGTAGAGTCATTTTCACAATGTTGATTCTTCCAATCCAAGAACATGGTGTATCTCTCCATCTATTTGTATCATCTTTAACTTCTTTCATCAGTGTCATAATTTTCTGCATACAGGTCTTTTGTCTCCTTAGGTAGGTTTATTCCTAGGTATTTTATTCTTTTTGTTGCAGTGGTAAATGGGAGTGTTTTCTTAATTTCACTTTCAGATTTTTCATCATTAGTGTATAGGAATGCAAGAGATTTCTGTGCATGAATTTTGTATCCTGCTACTTTACCAAATTCATTGATTAGCTCTAGTAGTTTTCTGGTAGCATCTTTAGGATTCTGTATGTATAGTATCATGTCATCTGCAAACAGTGACAGCTTTACTTCTTCTTTTCCAATCTGGATTCCTTTTATTTCTTTTTCTTCTCTGATTGCTTTGGCTAAAACTTCCAAAACTATGTTGAATAATAATGGTGAGAGTGGGCAACCTTGTCTTGTTCCTGATCTTAGTGGAAATGCTTTCAGTTTTTCACCATTGAGGATGATGTTGGCTGTGGGCTTGTCATATATGGCCTTTATTATGTTGAGGAAAGTTCCCTCTATGCCTACTTTCTGGAGGGTTTTTATCATAAATCGGTGTTGAATTTTGTTGAAAGCTTTTTCTGCATCTATTGAGATGATCATATGGTTTTTCTCCTTCAAGTTGTTAATATGGTGTATCACGTTGATTGATTTGCATATATTGGAGAATCTAAACGTGGTTTTTGATTTGCATTTCCCTAATGATTAGTGATGTTGAACATCATTTCATGTGCTTATTGGCATTTGTTGATATCAACTGCCTTTTAATAAACTACCTTCCTTGACTGCTTGTCCCACTCTAACCATTTCCCAATTTCTTTGCTCCCTTCAGAGTAAAACTTCTTAAAATAGTTGCCTTTATACTACCTCTATTTCTCTGCTTTCCATCCACTTTTCGGAACACTTCAGCCTGGCTTCCAACTCCACCACGCTGCTGAAACTACTCTTGTCAAGGGTACCAGTGATCTCAGTGTGGTCAAATCCAATAGACACTTTCAGCAAAATTTGACACTCTTTACCATCTTATTCATCATGAAATATTGACTCCTTGTGGCTTTTGGGACACCTTGCTTTCCTGGTTTTTCTCCTATCACACTGGTCTCCCTCTATCTACCTCCTCTACCTGACCTTTCAGTGTTGAAATTCTGGAGTTCCTCAAGGCTCAGTCCTGGTCCTTTCCCCTCCCTTCTCTCCCCTCCTCTCCCTTTGCACTCTTCTCTCTCTTTCACCCACTCTCTCTTATCCTCCCCCTCTCCTCACATCCTGTATCCTCTCTTTTTCTATTCTTTCTCCTAAAACAAAGAATAACATTCTCTGAGAGCGCACATTCATTTTACACCTTCCCATAGTTCTCCATTCTCTGTTGCCTTATACTCACTTTGTTTTATGCATTTACATTGTCTGCTTGGCTTCTGTGGGCATTTGAGTTTGTGTTCACTCTCTTAAGCCATATATTATAGTTATTTATATAAACATTTCTCTCTATCTCTTGACTGTATGTTCTCTAAGTGTTGGTTCTCCATCTGCTTTATTCTCAACAATGCCTAGCAAAGTGCCTTGAGAACAATAGAAATAAAATTTATTGAATAAGATAAGCAAGCAAATAAATAAATACAAGGGTTCATTAAAATATAAAATTGAAAACATTTTTATCCTGAAGAAGACATATGTCTAGAACAGTGCTGGCCATCTGATGGGCTTTCAGGGGGTTTGGTTAACTAACTGAATAATAGCAATCTGTAGGTTCCTGATATGACAAAGAACTTAATGATTATCATCTCTACC
Source organism: Tursiops truncatus (assembly GCF_011762595.2). Taxonomy (NCBI): domain Eukaryota; kingdom Metazoa; phylum Chordata; class Mammalia; order Artiodactyla; family Delphinidae; genus Tursiops; species Tursiops truncatus. The sequence continues at coordinate 149,904,364 of NC_047034.1, forward strand.
ATTTAAAAGTATACTGAAGTATCTATGTTTTTAAAGATTCAGCTCAATTATATATTTTATTAGAAGTAGAAAAAATGGTGAAAGAATATCAGAGGATATAAAAATGTGTGATAGAATAGTTAATGACTTTTGATTGAAAGCAGAAATGCTGTTATGAATAAAAGAAAGTGTTTTCCATTGAGATGAATATATATTCCCTTTTTATGTATGGCTCAAATATTATTTTTATTAATACTGCTAAATGAAAATACTGATACTCTGGTCCTTAGACTAAAGTAAAGTGATCAATAATGTGATCTAATTTTCAATAATGAACACCTACCAATGATGGGAATTGAATAACGGGAAATAAAGATAATGATTTGGAGACTGAAGACATCTATTTAGCTGAATGACTTTGGGCAAGTTCTATACCTTTGTTTTCTCAGCTCTAAAAGAAGAAGACTGGATTTAATTATCTTTAAAGTATTTTTAAAGCTATCAAATTTCTGTATTTCTGTAATAAATAAACGGATTCCAGTTCTATGATCCTGCTGTTTGCTTTTCTAGTGCATACCTGATTCCTTTAAGAAAAAATACCTGGTAAGCCCTAATGGAAACCATCTGGTAAAAAAGGAAGGAGGCAGAATTGCAGGGCTTTGTACCTGCTTCCTCTATAGGTAGACTTCCTTGGTCCTTCCAGCAGAGAAAGGAGGCGTAGTAATTTAAAAAAATTGGGGTGGTGGGGGGAGAGATCAAAGAGAAAAAGAAAATACTTCCTTCTTCCTCTGAGGGTTGATGGCTCTCCCACCTTTCTGGAGACTCGTCAGCACCTGCAGTGTGGACAGCACCAAATCTCTAAAATTCTCACATGCTAATCTAAGCCCAGGTTCCTGGAGTTCACTGATTAAGTAGTCTGTATTCTTTCCAAAAAATAATATGAAACCAGGAGGGGCCACACAGAGGGCTTCAAAGATAATAGTCTAGATCTTAAATTGGGTGCTTTGTTCAAAAAAGTCATTTTTCTCTTGTGATTTATATCATAACATACATTACATGAATTCCGTTGCGTCTATCAGTTTTTCCATGAAAAAATTAATGAATTAAAAATATGTATCACATTAAAACAAAATAAAGCGACATTCTCATTTAAAGAGAGGCCTCACATCCAGAGGAATGATTAAGAGGCTATTGTGTATCAATTCTAAAGAGTTTCAGTAACAAACCTTCCTCCTTTCCTGACATGTAAAGTAAGATGATCCCATGCAAGGTAGATCCCATGTGAGAACAAGAATGTGAACAGGAAAATAGAGGATATTCTCCACTTTTATGGAGCCCAGAAAGGCTGGCTGGGATATGGCCTGACCAGCATTTCAACCAGGCTCGTGAGAAGTTCCACAACGCAGAGGTCAAGAGTGTGATCTCGTCTTTAGAGCAGAGTTATATGAGAACTCCTGGACTAGACCCCAGATCCTCCCATATTTTTTCAGTCAAGTTACGAGAATGAGCCTGAGAACCACCTTGTTTCTAACAGAGAATAAAACCTCAGGCAGAATCTTTATCGTGTGAAGTTCAGGAGTGCTTTGTACTGCAGGCTTTACCATTGAGTCTCTGATCATTTACTTCTATGCCTGGGGGAAGGTCCAGGGAGCCACTGACTGTTCAAATCCTTCCAGACCTGCTGTTCATTTGTCATTTCTCATCCTTTCTGTCTTTATGGTTCTGCTAGACCCTGTGAACCATAAAGAAACTCCTTGGCTTGGTCACACTGGATTATCTAGGCTTCCTTATCACATTACTTCACATTCCCCTGGCCTTCCTGTTTTTCCTGCCCCCTTTACCATTCACTCCTGGCATTCAGAAGATATTTAGCGAGCACCCACTATGTGTCAGGTGCTGCTCCAGGTGCTGGGGATAAAAGGAAGAACCACATAGCCATGGTGTGCACTAATGAGCGTTATCGTATAGTGGGGAGGGGGAACGTAGACATCAAACAGACATCTAAAGAAATTAATATATATTTTGCTCCACATGTATAGAGAAGATGAGGGGCTGTGAGAGGCAATAACAGGGTGACGTACTCTAAATTGAGTGGCCAGGGAGCTCAGCTTTGAGGAGATGGCATTTAAATTGCAACCAGAGGGAGCAGGCAAATGAAAAGAGAGGACAGAAGGGTAAGTTTTAGGCAGAAGGGTAAGTATGTGCAAAGGCCTGAGACAAAAAAGAGCATCGACACGAGAGAACCTGAAAGAAAGCTGGTGCCGTACACTGAGCACATAGAGTGCTGTTAACAGAAAAAAAGGAGTTGATTTGTCCCTATATGGAATACTTTGTGCAGATCTGGACACACTATTAGCAAGGGGACTAGTGTGGACAAAAATGCCCATGATCTGTTGTTCAATGAAGAGTAGCAGCCTGAATGTGTACTGTGATTCTTCATATGGCTATGAAGGACTGTCAGGTGCGAGTGCTGGAAAGCCCAACCAAAACTCACTTAAGCAAAGTAAGTACGTATTAGTTGACACAGCTGAAAAGTCCATGGGGTTGGCTACCCTTAGGCCTGGCTTTACCAGGGATTCAACTGTTTTAGACCAGTGCTGTTCAATAGTTATAATGTGAGCCACACGCATCATCCCTTCAACAGGTGATCGACAAAAATTATCAGTGAGATACTTTATGTTCCTTTTTCATGCTGTCTTTGAAACCCAGTGTGTCTTGCATACTCACATCGTGTCTCAATTTGTACTAGTCTCATCAAATGCTCCATGGTTACATGTGGCTAGTGGCTGCTATCTTGGACAGTGCAGGTCAAGGCCTTAGAGCCTTTCAATTTCAATACATGTGAGAGTGAGCTAGAGAATGAGTCTTCTTAGAAGTCTGAGCAAAAGTTGCTTTGTATCTCATTGGTTCTAAAACAATTACGTGACCATGTTGAACCAACATCGTGCCCGGGAAAAAAGTGACACACCCAATGGTTTAGACCTCAAGTCACCCAAATCATATGCTGAACCCCAGAAGTGCAGAAAAGGGGTAGGCCCCACCTGAACTCAATGTATGGGATAGACATTTGCTATTTTTGGCCATTTGGCATTCATTCATCTGGCCTCAGATAGTAGTGTTTGGGAATTCTATCCTCCCCATGTGGAGGAGGGCTGGAAGGCAGACTGTTAGTGGAAGTTATAGCTGGGAAGTGAGATTCCAAGGGTTGTAAAGGGCACACTTTTATTTCCTGTTTTACGTATTTTTTAGTTTCTTGCTACTAGCATATATTATTTTATTTTTTATTTTTAAAGAGGAGGATAGGTAAACTTAGATTTCCTTGTTCTAAAATGGGGATGTGGTCTAATACCTGAGTGATCAAATGTTTTGGTTTACGTAGGCTAGTCCCGGCTTATTCCTGTCATTACAGAGTAATTAATAGAACTCCCTTCACTTCCAAAAATGTCCCAGCATTGGAGCATATGGTCGTTCAATCCAATACTTTAACTCCATGGTGGGTATTGATAAGGTTGATTCAGACTTTAAAACGATATCTTGAGATAATAGGACGTTTTGATAGCCCAATAAAAGGCAAGTATTCACATCTGGTGTTTCTGCATCCTCAGGGAGCGAGGTGTTTCAAGAGTTAATTTTTCTAATAACTGAAGCTTGCCCTTTAAGCATCAAAATGTTTTAACATTAACCACTTTCGATGAAAATATTGCTCTGAAGTGTTATATATTTTCCTAACTTCTTAAGTAGAGTAAATCAAACATGATTGAAGTACTTGTTGACACAAGTTATTGCAGAGCTTCCCCCTGGTGAGCAGCCACTCACTGGTGTGTTGTGAATGGATTACAGGTGTGTGGAGATACGATCTCCCCCTCCTCTCCCCCCGCCACCATCTCCACCTCTCAGGGAAGCCAGGTGGGGCTTGGGGTGACAGAAGCCCCTGAATCAGTTGCCTCTGGCTGTTTCCCCAATGTGTCATCTAAATAGGTTCATTTTCCACGTGCATCTTGTGAAAGGTCAGGAAGAGCTCGTTACTGCTTTGCGTTACCATATGGAGATTCCGGCAGGGCCACCTGCTCTTTGCTCTTTGTGGTGTTCTTCTTCTTACAGGTCTGGTGATTGTCATTGCTTCTTATTGTCTTTCCTGTTTCATCTGCTATCTTATTTTATGCAGGCTTGTTAGGTAAAATGAACTATGTTTGCGTAGAGCTTGCCTCTTCCAGCTGAAGATTTAGTAGTGGCTGTTTGCATCATTGTCTTTGTAACTAACTCATTTCTTTGCTGTTGCTATACTCCATATGTCTAAGTTTAGAATGTCATATTATGCCTCCTCATTAGAGCTGGTAGATATCCCATAAAGAGTCCTTTATTCTTTACTTTTTATTGTTTAATTAATTAATTGATTTTTAGTTAAAAAATTTTTATAGCTTTTATTTATTTTTGAGCCCTTTATTCTTAAGAGATAGATGTGGCTAATATAGAGATACATACATACATACATAGGTATATTTCAAGAAGACTGTACATAAATTACTGATGACAACATCATAATGCAGTGTTGTATTGAAGAAAAGAATACTTGATACACATACACACACACACACATGCATATATATGTATGAGGAGGGGGCCGGGGAGAAATTCAGAAAACATGGAGAACAGTTATACCCTCCTTTCAAACCAACCTCATAAAGGTCAGTTGTCATCCTGTCTCAACAAATGGTCCCTTATTACTATTCTGAAACTGAATGTCTTTCTGGTTGGACAACTGATGTTAGCCAGTAAGGCATTTCTGATGCTTTTGTGTTCTTATGTAAGGGTGGACCACTTCCAGCATTGTAAATGACAGAAGGAAATACTCAGAGGGCCGCACAAAATCTTAACTAGTACCATTCTAAGGCAGGCTTGCTCAGAAGTTAAAAACAAGATCTGTGAAGTCTGACCTGGGTTTGAATTCTGGTTCTAGCACATACTAGCTCTGTGCATTGGACAAGTTTTTTAATCCCTTGGTGCCCCATTTTCCTCATTGAGTTTTTGTGATGATGAAATGAGAAAATGTTTGTAAGATCTTGCTTGTCATAAGTGATCACTCAATGATTTTGTTCCATTGCCATTATTGTTAATAATAATAATTTTGGAGTTAATGGTTAATGGAAAGACTTACCTTTGGGGAAAATATAATACATAATAAAACATAGGCATGATATTTTGGTCATTGGCCTAATTTTGAGTAATTAGTCACCTGTCATATTTTTCACTGAATAGTGACATGTGTGAAAAATTCTGAAATTGGCTTAATTGGCTAGAAATCTTCTTGAGTTCTTTTATTCTTAGCTATCCATGAGGTTTGCTGTATAGCATCGTATTCTTTGCTAGGCAGTTGCAGACTGGTAGGTGCTTTCAGCCAGGCAACTGTCCTGGATTACAGCTGACCTATAGTTTATACTTTATGAAAAATCAGTACATCATTTGTATTTTACTTAACCCCTATGGGATATTTTCCTGCACTTTACATTTCTCAAAAAACAAGAGAGAAGTGTTTCTGGGACATATGTTATTCCTAAAGCCCCTTAGGGAAGCTTCCAAGAGGACAATGATTTATCCTACCTGCTGTATCTTCTTCTTGCTACTGCAAAAGCTGCGTAAGTACTTCATTAAACAAAGGAGAGTTGTGGTTTCTATTCAAAGATGTAGAGAGCTAGAAAGAGAATTACTCTCAAGCTTACAATGAAAAAAAAATGGACCGACAGCAAGTTCACAACCTTTCTTGAGCCAGTTGAAGTATTGAGGTTGCTGGGAAACCAGCAGACCCATAATTTAGGAAGAGACAGGTATCTGCAGGGAGAAACAAGACATGAGCACTGACTTACCTGGGCAAGAAGCAGCTAGATAAGAATTCAACTAGAGTGGGTGTTGAGTAGGTGGAGTCTGGCTGAGTGCACACTGGCAAAAGAGGGTGAATCTAGGGGCCACAAATAAAGGGGGGAAGGCCATGCCCTCTTGGAGGCATTTTTCCATGAACCCCACCATGAACTCATGGAAACCGTTCGGAGCGTCTACAGAAAGTCTCCCTTGCGCTGCACAAGGAATGAAGCTGCTGTGGGAAGGCAGGGAGCTCTACCTGGATCCTTCTCTCCTATGAACAGAAGCCTTAAATTGTGTGGTGTGTGTGTGGAAGGGGATGAGCACTATTACCCTTAGGGTACTGGTGAAATCTTATCATTTCTGGAGCAAGGGAATAGGAAAAAACTCTTGACTTCTGGGGAAAGGACAGGTATAAATGTTGGGTTCATAAGTAACCCAGAGGAGGGGTGGGATCACTGAGAAGGCTCAGTGTTGCAGTGCTTGTCTAAGACTAAGGGAACAACAGAGAACGTTTCCTCCCTCACTCCACCCCCAAACCAGGCAAATAAAAGAAGGCAGAGGGCTTCCCTGGCGGCGCAGTGGTTGAGAGTCTGCCTGCCGATGCAGGGGACACGGGTTCGTGCCCCGGTCCGGGAAGATCTCACATGCCGCGGAGCGGCTGGGCCTGTGAGCCATGGTCACTGAGCCTGCGTGTCCGGAGCCTGTGCTCTGCAACGGGAGAGGTCGCGGCAGTGAGAGGCCTGCAGAAAGAAAAACAACAACAACAACAACAACAACAACAACAACAACAAAAAGGAAGGCAGAAAAAGAAAAAAAAAAAGGAAGAAAGAACAGATGAAAGAAAGAAAGAAGGAAGGAAGGAAGAAGGAAGGAAGGAAGAAAGAAAGAAGGAAGGAAGGAAGGAAGGAAGAAAGAAAGAAAAGAAAGAAAGAAAGAAAGAAAGAAAAAGAAAGAAAGGGCAAGGTTAGTGGGTTTTAATCCAGCCATATCAATAATCACATTGAGTATGAATGGTCTAAACACACCAGTTAAAAGATAGAGATTATCAGATTGGATTAAAAAAGCAAGAACAAACTATACACTGTCCATAAGAAACTTACTTTAAATATAAAGACAATCGGTTAAAAGTAAGAGGATAGAAAAAAGATGCTGTGCAAACACTAACCAAAGTAAAGCTGGAGTCATTACATTAACGTCAGACTAAATAGACTTTAGAACAAGGACTATTCTCAGGGATAAAAAGGGACATTAAATAATTATAAATGCCTCAATTTTCCAAGAAGAAGTAATAATCCTAAATATGAGTGTACTTTACAACAGAGTTCTGAAATACATAATGCAAAAGCTGATAGAATTGAAAAGCAAAATAGACAAGTTCACAAAGTTGAAAAATTCAGTGCTCTTTTCTTAGTAAATGATAGAACAAATAGGAAGAATATCAATAAAAGTATGATCTGAAAGGCATTATCAAACAACTTGACCTAACTGACATTTATAGAACACTACCCAGCTACACATCTTTCTGCAGTGCATATTCACCATAGGGTACTATATTTTGGGCCATGAAACCACCCTTAACAACTTTAAAAGAACAGAAATTTCAGGAGGTATGTTCATGAACCATAATGGAATTAAAACAGAAATCAGAACAGAAATATATCTAGAAAAATCCCCAAATATATGAAAAGTAAACAACATATATCTAAATATCCTATATGTCAAAGAGGAAGAATTAAAAATATTTTGAACTGAATGAAAAGGAAATACAATGTGTCAAATTTGTGAGATGCAGCTAAAGCAGTGCTTGGGGGGAAATGATAGTGCTAAATAATTTATATTAGAAAAGAAGAAACGTTTCCAATCAGTAATAGAAGCATTCATCTAAAAAAACCCAAAAAACACTAGAGCAAGAAGAACAAATTAAAACTAAAGCAAACAGAAGAAAGGAAATAATAAAGATAAGTGCAACAATCAATGAATTGAAAACAGAATTGCTTTTGAAAAAAATCAGTGAAATTAATAAACCTCTAGCCAGACTGACAACTGTTAAGAAGGCCTAAAGTAGTGCATTTTGGTAGCAGTGAGCACACCCAGTGCCCAGATCTTGGTTTCTAAATGCCATTATCCAATAAAAGGAATGCGGAATCCTTGAAAAAATAAACTCCAAGACTGAGCAGGGAAAATACAAGAAGATTCTGGAGCATCTTGTGGTGCCACAGGGTAAGGAAGTGCTAATCAACAACAGCAAAACAACAGCAGGATTATGTCAAATACAGGAACAAACATGAAAGAGCTCCCAATGGGCAAAACTGGAACAACTTTAGGCTAAATAAATAAATTTTTAAAAGTTGGTTATAACTCAAAGAATAAAATGATTATCCATAAGTCCATATTGATAAAAATAAAAGTTGGGTAGGCTGGTTACCTTGTACAGAGAAAGGACAACTCTTCGTTCCAGAAGAATTCCAGATTAATAAATATAGAGGGATGAGGGATATCAAAAATCACCATTAGAATATCATAGACATAACTGCTGCAGACAGATCACCTGATGAGTGCTAAAATTTGTGGGTGACAGTTTAAGGAGAAGCAAGACATTTTCACAGTCCCCCAATATTTATTAACTACAAACAGAAAAATAGTAACTTCACAGTGGAGAAACCTGGCAGACACTCCTTAAACCAAGAGATCAAGGTTAACATCACTGGTAATAAGACATATTGACAGCATCCCCCCTTCCCCCAGTTTGGTGTACTGAGAAGGCATGTCACTTCTGTGGTACTCTGGCCAAAACTCCCTAACTCTAGTCTAATCATGAGAAAACATCAGACAAACCTAAATTGAAGGACAGTCTACAAAATACCTGACCAATGCTCTTCAAATGTCAAGGGCAAAAAGACAAGGAAAGTCTAGGAACAGTCACAGATCAGAGGAGACCAAAGAGAAATGACAGCTAAGTGCAACGTGGGATCCTGGATTGAATCCTGGAACAGAAAATTGGCATTAGTGGAAAAACTGGCAAAATTAGAGAAAATTCTGCAGTTTGTTAATAGTATTGTACCAACATTCATTTCCTGTTTTTGATCATGACACTATGGTTATGTAAGATGTTAACATCAAGGAAAGCTGGGCGAGAGGTATATAGGAGTTCTTTATGTAATCTTCACAAGTCTTCTGTAAGTCTAAAATTATTTCAAAACAAAAAATAACAAAAGTTGGGAGAGCTTTTGATGAAATAGCCCTAAGGAAAGAAGTAAAGCCTCCTTTGTGTTATAAGGAAATAGTATGGACACCTTTCGACTGTAAATGAGACTTGTAGAAGAACATCTTGCATGCTACCTGGGCCCCCAAGTGATTCACTGAGCTCTTAGTCTGAGAGTTACGGATGGGGCCATCTAACCCAACTCATTTGAAGACATCCAGTTTTGGGGGGGTGTTCTTTAACTCCTTCTATATCTTACTTTGGCTTTTTATCCTGTCTCAACTAGGTCTTGGAAGTGATGATGACCTTAAAATCACTTTTAGAAAACTGCTTTTTGAAAAAAGCTAATTTTCTTTATCCTTCTCAGAGAAACATGAAAATCTTCCCTCCTTTCTTTTACTGACTGTGATCATCGTGAGGAGGGGGTGCAAACTTGCAGTCCATCTTCTGATGTCAGCTCTTTCTAGCCAACATGGCTTTTGTTTATATTGAAGTTGGATTTGCAGAGAAGCCTGGTCATTTATACCATGCTGTTTCACACACTTATGTTGTTTGCTGGGCCCCTAAAGGCCTGTGGGTTTTTGACCCCAGGTGAATGTAATAAGTTGCATATAATTTCTGGTGTTTGCTCATGATCTGTGCTAGTCAGAGCTCTTTCCAGTCTGACCAAAATATCTAATCCTGCTCCTATGGTTCTCTAGATTCCTCTGTGGGGTTGTGGCCTCTGATCTGCTTTTTATTATGATTTTCCCTTGTTCATCCTTGCAGCATTCTTATGTGGGCTGTGGGTTGCCGGAAGAGAACTTTTCCCTGCCCTGCACCCCATACACACGCGTAAAGTTGATGTTGCCAGGATATGCAAACTGCCCAGAAGCCAGGTGGTCACACAGAACAGGAGCTGTGAGGTCTGTCTCAGTGCAGGATTGGTTGGCGCTCAGAGTACCCATTTGGGGCTCATGTCACTGGCTGCCCGAAGTAGGGTCTCACCAGGTCTGAGAAGCTTGTTTTGTGCTATACCACACTCCTTTTGCACTAGAAGCGTCTCCAATATTCTGCCCTAGTTTACTGAGGTCCCTGATGGCGTTTCTCATATCTTAGGTATAAGAGGTAAAAGAAAGGTTAAGAACCAGTGCTCTGAGGTTTCGTTTGGGGTGTGTGTGTGTGTGTGTGTGTGTGTGTGTGTGTGTGTGTGTGACTTTAGATCTGAATAATTTACTTTTAGGTAACCAGAAGTAAGATGCACATTGGCCTTGACTGATTTTTTTGTGCATTGAAAACCACCCCACCAAGATCCCCAAACAGGCTGAATGATTGTAAGAAGGGAGCGGGTCTTGAGCCAGCTGTTTGTTTTTTAAACACCATGCTAGGGTGTTGTTCTACTCTAAACGGTGGAAGCTCTGAAGGAATTTAGAAGAAAACTCCCATTAACCTCAGTCAGCTCTTGTCTTGAGCACCACATTAAGAGGCATCCAACCTTCCCTCTGGTGGGCAGGTCATCTTTTTCAGCATGATTTGGTAACTTATTCTACCTTTGTCTTTGATCATATGGCCCATATTTTCCTTCTTTATCTTTGGAAGAAGAAAAAGCATGAGGTGGGAATCAAATAGACCTAAGGTTTAATCCTCATGCTGACATTTACTGGATGGTTTAACCTCGGACAAGGACATAAGCATCATATTCATCACCTGCAAAAAAAGGGGGAAAATCTGCCTTAGATGGTTTGGTAAGAATAACATATCCCTATTTTACAGATAAGGAAACTGAGGCAGGAAAGGATTAAGCCGTTGACTTAAACCCACAGGGTTTGGACCCGGATAGTCTGACACTACTCAGAGACTGCCCACTCAGTCCTTCTGCCATGCAGCTCTGCAGAAGGCCAGCGTGTACTTACTTCTCATCTGTCTTAAGATGGCCGAGGGTAGAGGTTTCTGAAAATACTGTCCACTGTTCTACACTGGACAGTTCTTGAGCTAGGTGCCTGGAGTATTTTCATCTTTGCCTCTAAGTCTTATAAGGAATGCTGGCAACATACTCTTCAGGTGTCCAAAGAGAGGGTGGGTGCACACAGACTTAGAAAAAGAGAGATTTGCATGGACTCTGTTTTCATCAGTGTTTATGGATAATAGTTTTCTGCCCCAGCAGGGGGTATTTATAGTTACTGTTTCAAAAAATTAAAATGAGTACTTTAAAAATAAATGGATGAGTGAATGAATGAATGAATGAATGAAATATTTAATAAATGAGATAACAATGAGGAAGTTCACAGAAGAGTGCCTGGAACATAGGAAGCTCTTCACAACTGCTTGCCCCCATCCTCCCCACCTTCTCCTTCATTTGACCTTAGTTTAATCTGTTATTTTCTTCCCCCACAAACTGAGGTCACAGTCCTCTCCATTACATTATGCTTAACATTGATCAGGTGCTTTGATGAGCGCTGTATTTAGTTTGAGTGCTACACCTAAAGTGCTTCTGGAAGAGAGACATGAAATTAGAAAGGATAGAAGCTACTTGGATGTCAGAACTGGGTCCGAGATGTCAGGGTAAAATGATAGACTGATTCTTACAAGGTCAGTGCAAGGTCTTATTATGTCCAGAAAATTAACTGCGTGCTTGCAGAATGTGGGAGATGTGTGTCTTAGCAGCCACAAATATAGAAAATACTTGGGAGTTAAAACCGATAGTTGTATCGGTTAGGGCACAGATTCAGTTGCTGTCACAAAGACCTAAAATAACAATGGCTTAAATAAACTAGAAGTTTATTTCCCTCTCACAGACTGAGAATAAGCAGTATAGGGTGAAATGGCAGCACCAGAAACCCAGGGTCCTTCTATCTTGTTGCTCTGCTACCCTTCATCCACAGGATTATCAGGTCCACATTACAGCCAATGGGAAAGGGAAAAGGGAAGTGGGGGGGGTGGGGCATGTTCCTCCCCTTTAAGAGAAAGACTAGAAAATTACCCTAGTCACATCTGGCTACATCCCATTGGCTAGAACCTAGCCTCCTGGCCGCACCTTCCTACAAAGGAGACTGGGAAATGTAGTCTTCAACTGGTAGCCATCTTCCTAGCTAAGAATTTTATTACTGGGTAAGAAGAAGAAAGAGAATGGATACTGATCGAACAGTTAGCAGCCCTACAGTTAAGTCGATATGATACAATAGTGCAATTTGTTTGTAAAACAGTCTTGGGCAATCTTACATTGCATTGATAGAAGTATAAGAGCTTCTAGAACAGGAATTGGCAACCTTTTTCTGAAAAGGGCCACATAGTAAATATTTTAAACTTTGTAAATTCTTTTTTGTTTTTGTTTTTTTCTGTCCTTAAAAAATGTAAACACCATTCTTAGCTCACAGACTATTAAAAAATATAGCCTGCATGGAGGGCTATAGTTTGCCAACCTCTGTTCTAGAACAAGAAGGGTGTGATAAGTCTGGGATCATGTCTAAAGATGTACAAGAATATGTCCAGGGGCTTCCCTGGTGGTGCGGTGGTTGGGGGTCCGTCTGCCGATGCAGGGGACGTGGGTTCGTGCCCTGGTCTGGGAGGATCCCACATGCCGCGGAGCGGCTGGGCCCGTGAGCCATGGCCGCTGAGCCTGCGCCTCCGGAGCCTGTGCTCCGCAGTGGGGGAGGCCACGGCAGTGAGAGGCCCGGGTACCGCAAAAAAAAAAAAAAAAAAAAGGGTATGTCCAGAGGAGGTGGTCAGGTTGGGCAAGGGTCTCTGGATGAATTCACAAGAGCAATGACTAAAGGCATTTGTTACTTTTAGTTTGGAGAAGCTGAGACTCTTAATGAGATGATCATTGTCTTTAGATATTTGAATGACAGTCAGGTGGTTAGGAGAGACCTTTGTTCTACATGTATCCAAAGGGAAGAACTAGAATCAGTGAGAGGATGCTCTGGGAGACAGATTGCCGCCCAGCATAAGGAAGGACTTTCTCACTATTGGTTACCATTTGTGGAGCTCTTATTGTCAGGCGTTGTTCTAAGCCCTTTACATAGATGGTTTCACTTTACCTTCCACAACCCCGTCAGGTTGGTATCATTCCTACCTCTACTTTATGGATGAGACAAAGCAGCATTAGAAGGTTATATAACTAGCCCAGGCATATGTGCTACTAAGTGGTAGAGCCATAATAACTACAATTGTCTACTGCCACCTTGCATGCAAATTAAATGAGATTAGATATGTATATAATTTAGCAGTGCCAGGCCCATAGTAAGTATTGTTGCTGGTAATAATAGTTATTATAATCCCTAGGAAGTACTGTTTCTCATCATGGTGGTTGTATTAGTTTCCTATGACTACTATAACAAATAACCACAAACTTTGTGGCTTAACACAATATGTTTATTTCCTTGGAGTTCTGGAGGCCAGAAATCTGAAGTCAGTTTCACTGGGCTGAGGTCAAGGTGTCAGCAGGGCTGTGCTCTCCAGAGCCTCTAAGGGGAGAATCTGTTCCTTGCCTCTTTTAGCTTCTGGTGGTTTCTGCGTTTCCTTGGTTTGTGGCTGCATCACACCAGTCTTGGCCCCTATGGTCACATTTCCTTCTGCTCTCTGCCTTCAGCCTCCCTCTTATAAGGATACTTTGATTCTGTTTAGTGCCCTCCCGGATGATCCAGGATAACCTCCCGATCTCAAGAGCATTCGATTAACCACACCTTTTGCCATATATGGTAATATTCACAGGTTCCAGAGGTGAATGTCTTTAGGGGGCATTATTAAACCTATCACAATGGTATTTAAACAGACACTGGATAACCACTATTTTTCTTTTCTTTCCACTATTAAAAAAAAACCAGCAACTTTATAACATTCTGTGATTTATTGGTCAATCATAGTATCTGTTTTTCCTTGTTGTATTTGTGTGTGGGGGGGGTATGAAAATAGAATATATTTTGTTTAAGGTATGAGTTAGAAGCAATACCGAATACCACAGTCTGACACTATTTATTGAATAACATTTTTTCCTCCCATTGATTTAAAATTCAGTTTTTATCACTTATCACATAGCAAACACTATACCTGAAGCTATTTCTTAACTTCATTCAGTTCCAGTGTCCATTTTTAGGTTTCTGCAATTGTGCTATATTGTTTTATTTACTGTAGTATATATTCACAGTTGATAAATTCAGTCCCCTTCTGACTTCCCTGGTGGTGCAGTAGTTAAGAATCCGCCTGCCAGTGCAGGGGACACTGGTTCGAGCCCTGGTCCGGGAAGATCCCACATGCCGTGGAGCAGCTAAGCCTGGGCGCCACAAATACTGAGCCTGCACCCTAGAGCCCACGAGCCACAACTACCGAGCCCGCGTGCCACACATACCGAAGCCCGCTTGCCTAGAGCCTGTGCTCCGCAACAAGAGAAGCCATTGCGTAGAGAAGCCCACGCACCGCAACGAAGAGTAGCCCCTGCTCGCCGCAACTAGAGAGAGCCTGTGTGCAGCTAAATATAAATAAATAAATAAGTAAATTTATATAAAAAAAAAAATTCAGTCCCCTTCTATTCTTCTTTTTCAATTTTCTTGGCTAATGGCTCTTCTACTGTTTTCTTTGTCATTGTGTATTTGAACTTAAAAAATTCCTTATTATCATTTTAATGTGGTCTTGGGAAGAGAGGTGATAAATGGAGTTCTAATTGCCTTCCATAATGATCCTCCCACCCTATTTTTTTTTTTTTTTTTGCGATACGTGGGCCTCTCACTGTTGTGGCCTCTCCTGCTGCGGAGCACAGACTCCGGACGCGCAGGCTCGGCGGCCATGCTGCTCTGTGGCATGTGGGATCTTCCCGGACTGGGGCACGAACCCGTGTCCCCTGCATCGGCAGGCGGACTCTCAACCACTGCGCCACCAGGGAAGCCCCACCCTATTTTTTTTATTCTAGTGATTTTCCTTACCCATCTCCATTGAGATTTTCCAGTTTTTTGGTTGAAATCATATGGAAGTTAAATTCCAGATTTCTTGATTTCTTTCTCTCATCCTCTCTTTCTACCTATCTTATGTTAACAATTAAATTAAACTTTACAACCACATTAACTATTATATTTGTACTTAAGCATACATTTTATTGGCTTTATTCCTCATTACATTTTCTTATATAACACGTCTTCTCTTTTCTTGAGTTTACTATTCTGGCTTAATTTTTTCCTTGGCTGGAAGAGATCTTCAAGTAATTTTTTTTTAATTTAATAAAGGGTATTTCTATGTCTTTGAACACGCCTTTCTTTTGTCATCACATGTGAGAGAAATTATAATTTGGCAGCTGGTAGAATTCTCGAGTTACAATAAGATTTCCCGAGAATTTTATAAAAGTTGTGCCACTGTCTTTTAGCCTGGTGTTGCAGATGTGAAGTATGATGTCAGTCTGATTTTCTTTCCTTTTAAGCAGCCTGAATTTTCTCCCCTATCAGGAAGCCTGTAGTTGTTTCTCTTTGTTCTTGGAGTAGGAGACTGCATCTAGAATCGTATATTCTTTCAGTAATCCTACTGCTCAGCACCCAATAGACCCATATGATCTAAGGCCTCGAGTCTTTCATCAGCTCAAGGAAATGTTCTTCTGTTTCTTCCTTGATTGTTGCTTTTCCCCTTCCTTAATGATGTCATCTCCTTCCAGAACTTCATTTAGACTAATATGGGATGTTCTGGATTTCTCTGTTATATCTTGTGTCTTATTTGATTATAAATTTCTTTTTCTGTTTCTTTCTTTCTTCTTCTTTGTGTGTGTGTGTGTGTGTGTGTGTGTGTGTGTGTGTGTGTGTGTCATACCAAAATGAGCTGTGGTCTTGCCCCTTTTCAGACTTTGACTTCTTCCTATATTAGGGACAAACTTTCCACTTTCCAAAGATGCCCTGGAATCGTTGCTGTTCTGTGTGGAGAGAACATGCCTAGTTCCTGATGTCCTTTCCTTTGCCTCTGAGCCGATGCCTGTGACCCTCATCTGATCTTTGATTCTCTGAGCTTGGGGTTTTCCAGGACCTTTTTCTGGAAGCCTGTGCACTTTCTTCTTAGGGGGCCTGTGCAGAATCATACATGGTCTTATCAGCACTAATCACCTTTTCTTCAGCGACATCTCATCTGCTTTATATCTTCCCCATATTCTTTAAAATGTAGGCTTTATGGGTGGCCTCTTTCTCTGGGTCCCAGCATTGCCTCTAGTGTTTTGGTCATATAAGTGTGGGGTTTTGTTTTGTTTTTGTTTTGTGTTTTGGAGGAGAAGGAAGGAGTAAATGTCTGAGCCCAGTTCTGCTATCCCCCCAAATCAAAAGTCCCAGGGTGGAAACAGTAGAGGTGAGTGAAGCATCGCATCCGTGGCTGGATGGAATGAGCTTTCAGCTACATCTAGCTCTGGGGGGCTTGACTCTGAAGTCTAAAGAATAGAGCAGCATAATTAAAGGTTTAAGAAGCAACTTTTACATACTGGTCCAGAGAGATAGGGTTTAATTTAGCTGGGAGGACAGAGTGAGGTGAGACTTAAATGGTGAGTCACACTGAAATGACTAAAGATATAGCAGGAGAGACTAAGCTTAAATTACAGCCAAAGTGATTCAGGTTGGTCACGACAAAGACCATTTAACTCTGAAACACTTGTGTGGCATCATAGGGCATTGACTAGCCAAGTTAGGAAGCCCCCTTTTCTGGTGAGTTTTCTTGGAGGGTTAAGAGCTGTTCTATTTAAGGGAAGAGGATGGACTAAATTGTCTTCCGGTTTCCCTGACAGCCTTGGGGTATTATGATTATGATACCTTGGTGCGTATGATATTAGTGTTTTCACCCAGCCTTACTGATAATTTTTATTTTTCAGCATGAGCAGAGACTGTTTTTATCAGGAACACTTCCTCCAAATCTTTAAAACCAAATGGAGACATCTTCCCCTAACCTGCTGAGAAGAACAGGAATTTCAGTGGCTTCCTCTCTCCTGCAGCTGGAAGCAGCACAGCTCCCAGTGTGGCTGGAGACTCGCTCCCATCCCCTGGCGGTCCCCTCCCCCAGGGCGGGCTAGAGAGACCAGCCGGGAGGAGAGGGCCTGGGGCGGACTGTGGGAGGAGTGACAGAGTGACAGGCTCCCTGTGGTAGGTCTGCACCTTGTCACAGAGCCTCCTGGGCTCAGGTCTGAGGTGGCCGCGGGTCAGAGCCAGTTCCAAGCTGTGTGGCTGGTGACATTTCCGGCTGGCAGTGCCCAGCCAATCAGTGACAGGTCCAGCTAGCTTGGGTGATGACACACAAAATATGATAATTTTCTGCTAGAGAGCCCTGGGAGCTGAGAGAGAAGGGTGTGCGTGCGTGCGTGCATGTATGTGTGTGTGTGTGTGTGTGTGTGTGTGTGTGTCTGGGAGGGGGCAGTGCAGGCAGTGGCTGTGATGAGGTGAGAGGGTGACGGTGCATTGGTTTCAGCGGTTTGCCCAGGGAGGGTGGGCTCTGAGCCTACGGCTAGAGGGACATGCCCAGAGCGGCTGTGGGAACATCGGGGTGGCTTTTCAGCTAAGCTGCTGGTGTTGCTGCTGCTGGCCTGGAACCAGGGGAGCAGAGCCAGCACCGTTCTGAAGCTCTGGGGCTCCTGGGGTGAAAAAGAAACTGTAAAAGAAGGAAACTGCATTTTCCTTCCTTTCAAACATAAGTGAGGTGAGGAGTTCTGGTTTCTTCTCAGGGCGACCTCTTGAAAAACCAACACTGGAATAATAAACACTACCTGGGTGGCTGAAGTACTTAATGAATATTTTTTTTTCCATTGGGGCAGGGGGGTTGTTGTTTATCCTCAAGCCCCACCCCCAGTTTTCTACCTCCATGCTTAACCTAGTCCTGAAAAAAGAAGTAAACAAACAAAAACCCAACAACCAAACAAAACCAGCTTGTTAACAAAATCCTGAAGAAGGGCCTAAGTCTGGATCTTAGAGACTGTAAAGGTTCAGGTGGTAGTTTTGATTCCAGATACTGGTTGGAAAAAAAAAAAAACATGTGTTGGAACAAGATCTGGTCCTAGATTACATTATAGTTTGCAAGTAGTGCCAGAGGATTCTTTCGTTTGAGGGCATGGCAGTGCCCTGTGGTTAATTGTGAGCTGGTGGAGGCCCCCACTTCCTGCAGCTGCCCTGGCAGCCTTCCTGGTCCTTTATCAGCAGGTAGGGGCTCGTGAGGGGTGACACCCGTGCTGACAAGTGTCCCTGGCATTGTCTGACCCCATGAACATGTGTGTTCGGAAGTGAAGGATGGTAGTGTTTATATAACATGCTGATTAGTCACTGAGGAACTCATCACTGCAATAAATGTGTCTAGTTTTATGCCTTGTCTTTGCTCTTTCCCTCCCTCTCTCTCTCTCTCCCCCCCCTTTTCCCTCTCTCTCTCTCTCTCTATATATGTATTTTTTCTTTTTCTTTTTCTTTTTTAAAGGCACTGATGAATGAAATCATTATCCCTGCGAGCAAGCCTGCCCTGTGGCTTTAGGCATGGGACTAGCTTCCTGCGCTTGGAGTGACAGCTATTGAGAAGTGATAATTGGTGTACTGTATCTTTAAAAGGTTAAAACCCCTTTCAAAAAAGGTCTGAACTCATAGTGGAAAAGACAGGCGAGGCAGGGGTTGGCTCTGGATTCAGAAAACAGCTGCTGATTTGATTCCGTGTCTGCGGGCTGCATTTATTCCGTGTTTTTCAGCAGCAGGAATTCAAGAGGATGCTACTGTTTGGGTTTCTGATCGTGATTTATATTTATTCAGAGGAATAACAGAGGGTGGATCTGTTCCCGGCGCGAGCATGCTCACAACCAGCCGACTCTCCCATTATCCAACTGCCTAGTTTGGTGCTTCAATGTACATGTATATCTCGTGTACATATGTGTGTATACAAACGCGCATGCATGCCTGGATGGACATATGTGTGCACAGGTTATCTTTTAAGGACAATTCTTTCAATAAGGTCTTTACCCCTTACTTGAAACAGGTGTTCAGGAAAAAAATGCACAAAATCCTGACTGACCGGAATAATTCATGAAGAAGGGGCTGGATCCGTGGGTCAGAGAACACAGGACCAGTTTGCCATCCCAAGGCCGAAGGTAGGGGACTCTGGATTTTTATTCGGCGGAGGGATGCCTCGCGCTTTATTTTATTTATTGTGTTTTTGCCAGCGGCCGCTACGGGCAAGTGAAATAGCGAGCTGCGATTCCATGTCGTCGTGGCCTTTCTTGGGCGAGGTGTCCGGTGGCGGAGGCGCCGGGAACGGCCGGGTGGGCGGCCGCGCGGCGTGCGGTGCCCTCGGTGGGCTGAGCGGGCTCCCTGGCCCGGTGCCAGGGGGAGCGGCGGGAGCCTCAAGTGACCCCCGCGCGTCAATCACGGCGGCAGCGGCGGCTGTAACCCTCTGCGCGCCGCGCGCTCCCCACACCTCGGCAGCCCGGCGGCACCGGCGCAGTGGGGCCCCCCTCTCCTCTGAGCCCCAGCGGTCGGGCTAATGCCTTGTCCACCGCAGCACCTGCAGTTTTTTCTGCTGCCCTGGCTGCGGCTCCGCGGTTGTTCAGACCCCCCTGAGCCGTCTGTGTTGCCGAAAATGAGATCGGAGGATGCTGGGTGCCCAGAGAGAGGGGAAATCTTCCTAGCCCCCGCCCCCAAATGTTCCTAAAGCAAAATCGCAAAAGCCCCTCCTCCAAAGAAGATCAAACCAAACCCAAACTTTTACTCTGTTGGGGATTCTCGCCTTACCCCTCTCCCAGTCGTGCCCCACATTTTACCATCCTTTAAAAGGAGAAACACCGCTGGTGCTGAATGGCCCCTGCTGAGACTGTACAAGCTGCCCGAGGACTCCTGAGCGTGGCCGACACCCTGAACTCGCGGAGACTCGGACCGAAGTGTTGGAGAGGCGCTGGAGGCCAGGCGTGGGTTTGGTTGACCGCGGCTGCTTTGGTTTACGTTGCAGGTCGCAGGTCGGGACTACTTCTTTGGCTCGGCCCGCCCTTGAACTTTGGGGGTCGTGGATGCCGGCAGGAGGGTCTGCGGGGTCTGGTTGCTTGGTGAGCGGTACCTTGGCCCTTTTTCTGCCGCGCACCTCAAGTTTCCGGCCACCCTTGGCTTTGGAACCGCAGTAGCCGGGTGCTCGCCACCCCCCAGCTGTGTCTTGTGCTTTGGTTTTGGTGGTGTTAAAACTGGCTTGCTTTCTGGTTGTTGGGGGAGGGGAGAAGGGAGAGCGTGAGGTGTGCCCTGAATTGATCTCCACCCAGCGTTCTCCAGCCCTTGTTTGCGTGATTACGTAACTTCAACCAATGATCAGACCGTGCGCCCCAGCAACTCCCACCGTTTCCCGTCCTCCCCCCGACTGAAGAAGTTGGGTCCTATGTTTATGATGTTTTTGTGTAACTGTGTGTATCAGCGGGGCAGGGACAGTGTGGGGAAGAGGGGGAATGATTTGAGCAATTTCTGTGAAGAACATGGGGGGCAAAGATCACGTGTCCATTAGGGTTAGCGGTGGAATTGGCTTTGGGTTGGTGTTGATCTAAAGACCCTCCCACATCCCTTTCAGCTAGTCATTGCTTGTCTGAATTTGCATTTGGTCATGTCAGCCCCCTCTTGAATTCTGGAAAAGGTTGGAATCATCCCAGCAAGACCGCTGGGTTCCTAACTAGATGCATAAAACATAACACGAATCCTGAATGCAGGGTGACTGCCAGGCTCATTTGTTTCAGGTTCTAGCTGTTCTTCATACTTCCTGCTGAGGGAAACAGTTTCTGCCACGCTGTTTCAGTTTTGCTCTGGAGTTGGGCTACACTGTGGGGCTGAAGAGTAGAACCCAGATGCTGGCTGAGCTGCTCGACATATGCTCTTTAAAGCTCTGATGACTTGCAGTTGCTGTTGACCCTGTACATTCTTGCATTAAATACTGTGGGTTTTTTTTTTTTTTTTTTTTTTTTTTGCAAGGTAGGAGAACAGCTGTCCCATCAAGATATCTGCAGGCAGAGGGGGAAAGGTGTCCATGACACTCAGCTCTCTCTCCTTCCTCCCCACTCCGTCTGTTTAGCTAACGTACCCACAGGACACAGAATTGTTGCACGGGGCCCCTTTATCACACCCCTCGGTGCCTCAGCCTGGGGCTCCTAGACAGACTTGTTAATTTAGCAAGAAGTCCGGCCCTTCAGGCTGGGATGGTTTTACTGTCCTCCGCACCCCGTTGGGTCTGCTCTAAGGCAGCGACAGAGTTGTACGCCGTGGCAGTGGATGAAGGTGTTCCCCAACAGCGCTGTTGCTGAACTGTCTCTGCCTGCTCTGTCTCGGTGGCTGTCACCCTCCTTGGAGTGGAGGAGCGTGTGATGCCTTTGGGTTCTTGCCAACTGAGCCATCGAGGCACTTGGTGTATGAAAGGTACCAGCAAGAAGAAGAGGCATTTAGTCTGAAATCCTGGCAGATTCCAGGCCCCGACTTGATGGGAGATAATGTTAAGAAAGCTGTGTGACAACTGGATAGCTTTTAACTTGTCTCTCACTTGCTCTGTGAGTTCCCTGATGCCTTTCAGGTTCTTCCCTGTTCTCCAAGCTGCCCATCAAGGAGGCCCAGACATGCGGTCCTTCCTTCTGTGTCTGGTGGAATCAAAGCATATTTACAAATCTGCAGATGCACTGGGCAAGCAGGGCAGGAAACACTGACTACGTGAACAGGCAGCACTGGTGTTTCAGGACAGACTTGGCTAAAGCCCTTGACCAAGGTCGTTCTTCATCTGTAAAGTGGGTGTCACCGTCGTAGCCTTACCAAGCCCACTGACATATCTTGAGAAGTAAATGAGTTGGGCTAAAAAGTAACATGTCCTCTGTAGCTGATGGGTGTTAGGATGATACCATGACAATCTGCAATGCACATTTATACGAGGTCACTTAGCCATCTGGGACCTAAATGGTAAAGCAAGAGAGATGCCATAAGTCCATGAGCTCAGGTCAGGTATTACGATCATTGGAAAATTTCATTGCAGAAAATTTCATACCCTTCTGCAGGACTCTTCATTTACATAAAGTTCTAAGAGGTTCGATGATTAGTTTGCCAATTATACCCAGAAAATTGGAAGAGATTGATAAAGTAGTGTACAAGGGTTCTTATAGCTCTTTTCTAAAATATCACTAAGAAGTACTAGTAATGTAAGAAATAGAAATACTAAACAAGTTTAAAATAAAATTTAAAAGGCACAGGAATTCAAAGTATAGAATTTTGAGACTATTTAACATAAGTATTTAATGTGAGGAATTCAGTGAAATTTTATATATTTGGATAGGTCTTCAGAACACTGTCTTGTCGCATAATAACTGACGTGCACGGGGACCTATATGCATCAAGAGGAGTTTAAATGGCATTTTGTGTGTCCAGCTTCAAAAGGCATGAGAATATGAAGTATACCCCAAATGACTTTTTTCACCCGAGGTTTCTGGACAGCCAAGGGCTTATTGATCAAAATTATATTATAACTATAAAGCTCCCCTATTGAAATTAATTGAGAACTTTATGATCTTTTGCTGAAACTTGGCAGGGAACTATTATGCTAGAATTAGTAGTACTTATGTTCTAACGTTTGATGTTATAGAAAATTCTAAGAAGGAGGCATGGGAGCCTCAGCCTGTCTCGCTCTGACCAGAGACACATTCAGAACCTTCCAACTTGGCGACTTAACGCTGGAATTAATTGGAAGAGACTGGATGATGGAAAAGACGAAGCCAGAGAGGCATGTGCTTCTTATGTCAGTGTAGGGAATGTGGACTCCCCACCACCAGTGTGCTGTTAAAAAACGTTCAAGGTGTCATGACAACACCCTCATGTTAAACTGTGGTGTTGACTCAATTCAGACATGGTGCTCAAAACTGGAAGGATATGTGAGTTACACGAGCTTTGCCTGACCCTCTGCTGATTTGCTTAGTTACAGTTTATTCCAAAACAAAGGCAACAGGAAAGACACAAGTACAGGAAAATTAATGCTGACACTTTTTAAAGAGTACTGTATATTTAATTTAATTTTTAAATTTAATGCATATGTCAAAAATGTGAAGGCCCTAATTAAAAGTAGCAGAAGAGTATTGCTCGGTTTCTAGACACACATAAGTTCATCATTTTGGTAAATTATTTGAAGAACGTTTTGAACTTATTAAAAGAAACTGTCAATAACAGGCCATTGAATATGATCAGAAATGCTCAGAATTGTCCTGAGTTTCCATGTATATAAGCAAAGGGATACTGATGTAATAAGATGGATAAAATGCTATTCTCTGAAATCCCAGGGGGCTTGAAAGGCAGAGGAGGTAGGGGTTGGTGGTGGGAGGTGACTGAACCACTTTCTCCAAGGGGCTGCCCTTTGGGGAGGGTCACATTTGGGAATGTGTGCTTAGGCTATTGATCCAGTCTGTTCCTGAAAACCATGCATGCATGAGTGATTTGATTCCTCCCCTCATTACTAAGTGCTACAAAATACCAGGTGTGGCTGGCATTCTTCTGGAAAAAAAAAAAAAAAAAGGGTGGAGCTTTACATCTAGATGTGTGGTAGATGAACTAAGAATACCCCTTAGATTCAGCAGTGAAGCCAGGGAGAAGCATACAGAAGTCAATCTCAAGGATCATGGGAAGTCTCTGGATGTCCATGGGTCCTTGAATTGGAATTCAGGTAAAACTTAAAAAAAAAAAAAAAAAAGAGTAATATACATGACAGGGATCCAAAGAAAAGATGATAAACAAGTAATACGGATGGAAAAAAATAAGACCAGTGTTATAAATATATGACATGCTCTGCTGAGCCTTTGTCACCAAAGTTAGTCTATTCAGGAATTGCAGGCTTTGCATTAGATGCTGAAGCTATCTTAAGATCAGAGGACGGACTTTCCTGGTGGTGCAGTGGTTAAGAATCAGCCTGCCAATGCAGAGGACATGGGTTTGAGCCCTGGGCTTGGAAGATCCAGTTGCCACAGAGCAACTAACCCCGTATGCCACAACTCCTGAGCCCGTGTACCACAACTGCTGAAGCCCACGTGCCTAGAGCCCATGCTTCGAAACAAGAGAAGCCACCGCAATGTGATCAGGAACAAGACAAGGTTGCCCACTCTCACCACTATTATTCAACATAGTTTTGGAAGTTTTAACCATGGCAATCAGAGAAGAAAAAGAAATAAAAGGAATCCAACTTGGAAAGGAAGATATAAAACTGTCACTGTTTGCAGATGACATGATACTATACATAGAAAATCCTAAAGATGCCATCAGAAAACTACTAGAGCTAATCAATGAATTTGGTAAAGTTGCAGGATACAAAATTAATGCACAGAAATCTTTTGCATTTCTATACATTAACAATGAAAAATCAGAAAGAGAAATTAAGGAAACACTCCCATTTACCATTGCAACAAAAAAATAAAATACCTAGAAATAAACCTACCTAAAGAGGCAAAAGACCTGTATGCAGAAAACTATAAGGCACCGATGAAAGAAATCAAAGACGATACAAACAGATGGAGAGATATACTATGTTCTTGGATTGGAAGAATCAACATTGTGAAAATGACTATACTCCCCAAAGCAATCTACAGATTCAGCGCAATCCCTATCAAATTACCAATGGCATTTTTCACAGAACTAGAAAAGAAAATCTTAAAATTTGTATGGAAACACAAAAGACCCCGAATAGCCAAAGCAATCTTGAGAAAGAAAAATGGAGCTGGAGGAATCAGGCTTCTTGACTTCAGACTATACTGCAAAGCTACAGTAATCAAGACAGTATGGTACTGGCACTAAAACAGAAATATAGGGCTTCCCTGGTGGCGCAGTGGTTGAGAGTCCGCCTGCCGATGCAGGGGACGCGGGTTCGTGCCCCGGTCCGGGAAGATCCCACATGCCGCGGAGCGGCTGGGCCCGTGAGCCATGGCCGCTGAGCCTGTGCGTCTGGAGCCTGTGCTCCACAACGGGAGAGGCCACAACAGTGAGAGGCCCACGTACTGCAAAAATCAAAAAACAAACAAACAAAAAAAACAGAAATATAGATCAATGGAACAGGATAGAAAGCCCAGAAATAAACCCACACACATATGGTCGCCTTATCTTTGACAAAGGATGCTAGAATATACAGTGGAGAAAAGACAGCCTCTTCAATAAGTGGTGCTGGGAAAACTGGACAGCTACATGTAAAAGAATGAAATTAGAACACTCCCTAACACCATACACAAAAATAAACTCAAAATGGATTAAGACATTTTGTAAGACCAGACAGTACAAAACTCTTAGAGGAAAGCATAGGCAGAACACTCTATGACATAAATCATAGCAAGATCCTTTTTGACCCACCTCCTAGAGTAATGGAAATAAAAACAAAAATAAACAAATGGGACCTAATGAAACTTAAAAGCTTTTGCACAAAAAAGGAAACAATAAATAAGGTGAAAAGACAACCCTCAGGATGGGAGAAAATATTTGCAAATGAGGCAACTGACAAAGGATTAATCTCCAAAATATACAAGCAGCTCAGGCAGCTCAATATCAAAAAAACAAAAAAAAACAATCCAAAAATGGGTGGAAGACCTAAATACACATTTCTCCAAAGAAGACATGTAGTTGGCCAACAAACACATCGAAGGTTGCTCAACATCGCTAATCATTAGAGAAATGCAAATCAAAACCACAATGAGGTATCACCTCACACCGGTCAGAATGGCCATCATGAAAAAATCTAGAAAAGGAAGAAAAGGGAACCCCCTTGCACTGTTGGTGGGAATGTAAATTGATACAGCCCCTATGGAGAACAGTATGGAGGTTCCTTAAAAAACTAAAAATAGAACTACCATACGACCCAGCAATCCCACTACTGGGCGTATACTCTGAGAAAACCATAATTCAAAAAGATACATGTACCACAGTGTTCATTGCAGTTTTATTTACAATAGCCAGGACATGGAAACAACCTAAATGTCCATCGACAGATGAATGGATAAAGAAGATGTGGCACATATATCCAATGGAATATTACTCAGCCATAAAAGGAATGAAATTGAGTTATTTGTAGTGAGGTGGACGGACCTAGAGTCTGTCATACAGAGTGACTTAAGTCAGAAAGAGAAAAACAAATACCATATGCTAACGCACATATGTAGAATCTAAAAAAATGGTATCGATGAACCTAGAGTCAGGGCAGGAATAAAGACGCAGACCTGGAGAATGGACTTGAGGACACAGTGGGGGAAGGGTAAGCTGGGACGAAGTGAGAGAGTATCATTGACATATATACACTACCAAATGTAAAATGGGTGGCTAGTGGGAAGCTGCTGCATAGCACAGGGAGATCAGCTGAGTGCTTTGTGATGACCTAGAGGGGTGGGATAGGGGGGATGGGAGGGAGATGCAAGGGGGAGGAGATATGGGGGTATATGTATACATATAGCTGATTCACTTTGTTGTAAAGCAGAAAATAACACAACATGGTAAAGCAATTATACTCCAATAAAGATATATTAAAAAAAACACAAAAAAACCCCCCAAAACCACAATGAGGTATCACCTCACACCAGTCAGAATGGCCATCATCAAAAAATCTAGAAACAATAAATGCTAGAGAGGGTGTGGAGAAAAGGGAACCCTCCTGCACTGTTGGTGGGGATGTAAATTGATACAGCCACTATGGAGAACAGTATGGAGGTTCCTTAAAAACGTAACAGTAGAACTACCATACGACCCAGCAATCCCACTACTGGGCATATACTCTGAGAAAACCATAATTCAAAAAGATACATGTACCGCAATGTTCACTGCAGCACGATTTACAATAGCCAGGACATGGAAGCAACCTAAATGTTCATTGACAGATGAATGGATAAAGAAAATGTGGCACATATATGCAATGGAATATTACTCAGCCATAAAAAGGAATGAAACTGACTTATTTGTAATGAGGTGGATGGACCCAGAGTCTGTCATACAGGGTTAAGTAAGTGAGAAAGAGAAAAACAAATACCGTATGCTAACACACATATATGGACTCTAGAAAATTGGTACTGATGAACCTAGTGGTAGAGCAGGAATAAAGATGCAGATGTAGGGAATGGACTTGAGGACACAGGGCGGGGAAGGGGAGGCTGGGACTTAGTGTATATAGCACTGACATATATACACTACCAAATATAAAATAGATTGCTGGTGGGAAGCTACTGTATAGCACAGGGAGATCAGCTGGGTGCTTTGTGTCCACCTAGAGGGGTGGGATAGAGGCTCAAGAGGGAGGGGATACGGGGATATATGTATGCATATAGCTGATTCACTTTGTTGTACAGCAGAAACTAATATAATATTGTAGAGCAATTATACTCCAATAAAGATGTATTAAAAAAAATCAGAGGAGCGCTGGTAAAAATGAACCAACTTATTTTTATTAGAAGAAGAATTCTGAAAAATCTCTTTAGTCAAGATTCAATACAGTAGACTCTTGACAATCTTTATGGATGCATCTCAAACCCTTTACAAATTCCCAAATTTGCAAATGCAGAAACATTTGCATAGGCTCTTGACTTCCTTCTGAATCAGGTTTCTGTCCAAAGGGGAGAGGTTTCCATAATTATTCACAGGCCACCAATGATTTGCCTTTTCAACTTGCACTCAAGGAAGCAGTTTCACATCCAGAGAGTTTCTGTTTCCCTGCTGGTGTGTCGGGAGGAGGAGCTTTGACAAGACTCCCTCTCCGGCTAAGTGACTTGCTCTTGTGCTGTGTAGCTTTGCTACACAGTTCACACTTGTGCTTCAGGAAAAGGAGAGTCGCCATGTGGCGTGGCTTTTAGGGATGGTTCACACAAATAACTGAAAAAAGTGAATGGTGTGTCTACAGATGCCAAGCAGCTGCTGGAATTGGTAAAAAAAAATCACACAGGCACGCAACCTCCCAAACTCCCTCCACTCTCTGGCCCTCAATATAGATTTAATACACTCTTAGAAACTTCCCCTGACTGTCAGCATATCTCATGGAGAGAACTGGGGCATCACACAGCTGAAGCGTATGGTGAAAGACAAAACAAATCTAGGCAAGAGAGACAGAATGTAGTCATTTGCTCCATGCCCTCATTTTAAAGATTTCAAAATTTGAGAAGATTCCAGGAGATTAAAAAAACAAAAACAAACCCCACTGTGCTTATGATTATATTTAATAAAAAGAGCCAGAGCAGAATGTACTCTGAAGGTTGGGCTTTCCTGCTCCTCATTGGAGGTGTTCTCACAAGAATCTTTCCGGAGTGATTTGGGGAGAAGCTCGTAGAATTTGCAGTGGGTTTAAGAGTTCCACCAATTACAATTGAGGAGATCACATTTGCCAAGCCCCTGGAAGAGCTATGGCAGGAACCACAGCAATTTGATATGAGAGTTTCTTATTAAATGTTTCTTGATAAAATCCTTTTAACTAATTTTAATGAAATAGCCACTAGATACAAAAGAACACTTATATACTGTATATAAAGGTTTAAAGAATAATCATTCTTCATATTATATTATGATCAACACTCATGTCCTCACCAGTCAATTTAAGAAAAAAAATGTTACTGTTACCTTCGAAGAGTGGTACCCCTCTCCATCCCATCCCACCCCTCCCTTTTCAGGGATAATCATTTTCTGGACATGTCTGTCTCTTTTCCCCATGCTTTTCTTTATTGTCTCACCCTTTATATTTGCATCTCTAAACCATATCTTTAGTT
Source organism: Tursiops truncatus (assembly GCF_011762595.2). Lineage (NCBI taxonomy): Eukaryota > Metazoa > Chordata > Mammalia > Artiodactyla > Delphinidae > Tursiops > Tursiops truncatus. The sequence goes on from NC_047034.1 coordinate 149,933,049, forward strand.
GTACATGTTTGTGAATGTCATATAAGTGGAATACTGTTTATATTCTTGTGTTCATAGTTAGCCCGTGCATATCAGAAGCTGCACTAGTTGACAAACAACTGAAATATTGAAATATTAATATTTCCATATCAGTTGGTGGTAAATTGCTGCTTACCTGACTCCTCCCCCCACCCCCCTGTGCTCCCATGAAACCTATTCAAGTCCCTTCACCTTCCTAAAGGGATTACACCTGGCACAGCAGGGGGTATTGGGACCCATCTCCAGTCCTGTGGCCGGAATCCCTTCTGACTATACAATCCCTGTCCCAGCTAGTTGTTACATGTTTCATTCCCGGATTTGTTCGTATTGTTGACTGTAGCTTAAGTTTTTTCATTTTGCTGAACTGTAATTCCATGGAATGAATATACACTGTGGTTTATATATCTATTCTGCTATCCATGAACACTAAAATCATTTCCAGTTTTTTACTCTTGTAAATGGCGCTGCTGTGAACTTTCCCCTGGTGAGCATGTATATAAGTTTACTCAGGGAATATACACAGGAGTAGAATTACTGGTCACAACTGTGGGCATCTTCAAAGCTTCTAGAATAATTCAAAATTAATTTCCATCATGTTACGTGAATTTCACCTCAATAAAAGAATTTCTTACCAATTTCTCAGCTTGTAAGTCACTTTAAAAGATGTTTTTTCTCTGGTATCCAGTTTTCTTAGTTGTTTTCAGTAGACTCACCTACATACCTAGCCCACCATAGTGCTGGAAATAAAATCCACAGGGTTTCCTTTAATACCACAGTAAACTTGAACACTTGTTAACTGTGAAAGACAATGCTGAGTCTGTTGACAGGATGTATTATATATTTGCATGTGTTTATTACAATGGTTTATTCAGTTCAATCCGTGATTCATTCCATAGCTAAGATGGTATGCTCTTAGAAATGTAACTTAGGCTCCTTCCAGGCTAAGATAGAAGACAAGTTGGTGCTAGTGGATTGAGTATGAATGTGCTAAACCTGCCAGAGAGTCTGACCACAGTAGAAGTGAGCGATGCTGAGTAGATAACAGATAGTTTAGCCTTTAAGTGCAGAAGTATATCAACTGCTAGGGATTTAATTCTCCTTTCTTGGTAACCTGGGGGAGCTGATGGGTTTCTGGTTGATTTCCAGTTCCACGCATTGGCAGTCCTGTTCCGTTAGGACATTTCTCCTGGATGCAGCTCTCTTCCAAACCTGAAACAGAGTGAATTAGGATCAGAGGCTGTCCGTTTCCTCTTCCATTTACCAAGAGCTAGATGTCCAGAATTACTCACCTCTTCCCTTCCGGATGCCTGTGTTTTGGCCAGAGTTCTACCTTCATGCTACCCTTCTCTCTCTGTTCTTAGCTTATTATTGAATGATAGGCCTTACCACATGGAAACCAGCTCTCTTTGGGAGAAAAAAAAGCGCAATCATCTCGTTCTCTAAGACTGGCTCTCTCAGTTTGCAGCAGAGGACTTGGATGGCAGCTGGTACTCCCCGTTCCTCCCACCGCCCATGTGGCTGGGCTTGGCTGAACTCAACTTCCAGGCCCTTCGGCCAAGGGATTTTGTAACTCTTTGTTGTTGTAAGCGGTTTGTCCAAGACAGTGCTGGCCGGTGACACTGACGTGGTTTACTCCTAGGCCAGCAGGAACTGCTGCTCACTTCCTGGTATGACTTCTGAGCAAAGGGCCTTCAGGTTGTCATTGTCTCCTTCCCTTCCTGTGAGCCTACTAGTGATGGGGCACAGCAGATGGACATTCCGGCTGCCACAAGCCTCCTGCGGGTCCAGGGGAGGGACCCGCGCCAGTCTCGTGTTCCGTCCCCATTCCTGCTGCCTTCCTGCTCTGTCGATGTCTCTGTTCCCTTCTCATCCAGCCCGGGCAGGGGCGCCCTGGTGTGGCTGCTTCCTTACTTGGGTAGCCAGGTGAGAATGGGGTAGGCGAAGGGTTCCTTCTCTTCCTCCATCCTTTCTGGGGTTTAAGATGGTAAGAGCTCATCTTGCTGCCACCTCAGAGCAGTGTGACATTTGCTTCCCTGTTCTCTCCCTTTCTCCCCTGCTGCAGCCCCTCACCCCTACCCCCATCCCCAAATGTTCTGGAGAGAACAATTCAAGGGTGAGTGAAAATTTTTTCTTGGACAGAGACAAATTATCTCCCACCCTCCTAAGGCCAAGTAAATCTTGGAAAGGTGCTTCCCCTTTTTCATCTAATAGATGCATAGTTTCTACCTGGGAGGCAGAAGCCACAGAAGAGCCCAAGGAGAGCCTTGTGGGCTTGCCAGCCTTCTCTGTGGGTCACTGGCCAGTTTTGCAGAACATCTGCCCCTCTGAGGTCAGCTGTGAATTAGTCTGCCTGGGTATCTGATCCCTTCCACTAATTTGTAACGGCAGCGCTGGAAATGCTCGGAGCTCAGCAGCCTGCCATGAGGCTCGGATTGGAAAGGCACAATTAAGATACAGAACATTTTCATCATCCCCCCCAAAGTTCCTTGGACCCCTCTGCATTCATTTCTCCCCTCCCACCCTCTTCCCTTGGCAACCGCTCATCTGGTTTCTGAAACTGGAATTTGCCTTTTCTAGAACGCTGTATAGACGGAATCGTAAAATAGGTACTTTTTTTTGCTCCTGACTTTGTACCCTGAGCCCCGTGCTTTGAGATTCATTCACGCTGGGAGCATCAGCCGTTCATCCTTTGTGCGGCTGAGTAGTATTCCACTGTACAGACGTACTGCAAGTTGCATTTGTCTCTTGATGGAAATTCAGGTTGTTTCCAGGTTTTGGCTATTGTAAAAAAAGCTGCTGTGGACAATCACAATCTTTGTGTGTACGTATATTTTCATTTCTCTTGGGTGAATACCTAATCAAGTTTCTTCGTTATCTCTCCAGCAATTGGAAGGTTCATTTTATCTGCCTTTGGGACTGTCAGGCTGTCACCAGGTGGCTCCTTCCATTTTCCTTCTTATGAGTGAGCCTCAAATAATAGCGGGATTTTGCACACCATCACCTGTGCTCGTCCTTAGTATATCCTGTAGACATTCTGTTCTAATTGTCTGTCGACGCCCTTACTAGACTAGAAACAATAGGGCCTAGGAATTGAGAGCATGGGCATGGGAGCCAGACTGCCAGATTCCTATTCCAGGGTTCATATTTCACTCTGTCACATAGTAACTCTATGACCTTGGACAAATGACTTAACTTCTGTGTGCCTCAGTTTCCCCATCTGCAAAGTGGGATAATAAGAGTACTAACCGAATGGGGCTATGAAATATCGATCAGATGATCGATGATAGATAGATAGATAGATAGATAGATAGATAGATATGCTTAGCCCAAAATAAATACTGTGTTGTTGAATGGCTCAACAAAAAGGGATCTCAGGATCTGGGATGCACGTGGTCAGATCTCCTTTTCTCAGTTCATGGTGAGATTGGAATAGTCTCCCTCAAGCTCTGTTGCCTGGCACCCTGACATCCAAGCTCCCATTGGGCCGCAAACACTACCTCTACACTGGGTGGACAGCACTTTTTTCCCTTGTCACCCAACCAGCTCTTCCTCCAACTGGGTTGCTAGCTGCCCCCCTTTACTCCTTGAATCGGAGCTCTGTTCATTTCTCCCAAGTGTTTATTACAGAAAAACACGACGACAAGTTGCAGAGGATCCCACTTGTTTGCTTTGTCCCAGTTCCTTCTCTGGGTTCTGGGTCCAGATGCATAGATAAGGTAGGAAGCGAGGACTGGAAAGTCCCCCGCTGCACTCTGAAATCCTCGTACCCAGATTTGCGTGCATCTTCATGTATCACAGGGTTTGAAGCTCTATGTTGAGTAATGATATGACGGGGGCGGGGGGGGACACAGGCCCAGAACTATTTTTCCTATAACTCTCAAGGATGTTACTGTCCAGGCAGCCTCCATGGGAGCCAGGGCTGTGGACGCCCATCCCCAGCTCCTGTCACCTCTGTAAGCCAAGGACTGAGGCTCCCTTTGGAATGCGACTCTCTTATGAGGATGGGGGATATGAGGCCATTGAGTGCATAATTGGAAATGAGGATTTAGCTTCACAGCCCTACATCCAGAGAAACTCTTTCTGGGTCTGACCGTTTTTTCTCTCCAAGAATAAGATGACTCAGGGCCAGGATGATCAAACAACTAGAGAAATCAAAATGTGGGCTTGATCCTTGATACCTGCCAAAGTGAGGTATCTGAACCGAAGTTTCCTATGAAAAGAATAAAGCTGCCAAAGTATGATCCTCTGTGGGTCTGTGGGGAGAACTCTGGGTGGTATGATGTGTTAACCACCTTTGTCGGGACACTCTGTGTAAAACATGGTATTTGATTAAACGTTTCCCTGGGTTATCTCAGTTAATTCACTCCGATGAGTAGAAGATGACCATTTTCCCTATAGCAGTGCTTCCCATCCTAGGGGCTTCTGACTTTATTGGTCTGGGGTGAGTGCTGGGCATTTGGACTTTTAAACACTCCTGCAGTGATTTTAAAGTGCAGCCAAGGCCAGGGAACTGTTTTACACACTAGGGACTTGAGCCTCCAGAGGTCAAAGTCCCTGGCCCAAGGTCACACAGTTGTGCGTGGAGTTGCAGGATAGAAGCGCAGGTGTGTGTGACTGCACCACTTGAGCCTGAACGCCCTACTCTGGTGCTGATCAGAAAACTGTCAGCACTGGCTCCCAGGTGCTGGGCAGGAATCCATTAGTAGGGATACAAAGATGCTGATGACTTTCCCAGTGCTGCCTTACTGACCCAACACTCTTTAGAGTCTGAGCACGTGTGTGCTCCAAGTCTGAAAGGCTCCCAGGACAGAAAGCCGTCGGCCTCAACTCCAGGGCAGCCCAGGAGAGGAACATGCCATGTGCCCTTCAACTCTTGGTCTTTGCTTAGTTTGCACCTGTGTCCAAGGAAACAAGGATGGATGTTTCCTGATTTCTTATCTGGTGTGACCCCGTAGCCAGGCATAAATGTCTGGGTCCTTCCTGAGCAGAGCCAGATAGGAGACCAGTCAGGTAAGGAGAGGTTTTTTCCACCCCTCAGCGGCAATAATACCTGCAGCGGTGGGACTCCCAGGGACTGAGTGCTTGCTGTATGCATCAGGCATTGCTCTAAGGGCTTTAAACAAATTACCTCATTTTATCCTCACTGGAATCTTGTGAAGGAAGTACTGTTATTACTCAGATTGGAAAACTGAGGCAGTAATAAGAGTAATCCCAGGCAGTCTGACTCTGGGGCTCAACTCTTAATCATCAAACTACATTGCCTACCATGGATCCTGTCTTGCCTTATTCTTTAATTGTTTCAGCAATATCATCTGATCCCCAACCTGATCATAAACTTCTAGCATGGAAGACATTTCTCCATTTCACCTTTTCTGGCACAGAGCTGGATGTATATATAGCAGGCATTCAGTAAATATTAGTTGGTTGATTTATTTTATTTCAATTGATTTTATTTCCGAGGATGCCACAATATCACATACTATGATAATAATAAACATGTCCTAGGAATGTAATACAGGTTCCCTAGAAGTTTCCTATTTCTTGACTTTTAAGTATTTTGGAATACTCTAAGTACTTTCTTAATAATTGCACACCACATTCAGTACTCGTAGAAGGACTAAATTCATGCCCTTATCATTTTCCAAGAAGAGCACTTCTGTGTAACTATAGCAGCCTTGATATCTTCTTTTGTAGGATTATTTTCCGCAACAAAAATGATCCTAAGTGGTAACTATCCCTGCACCGACCAGCCTCCTGGAACTTCAGTTGGTTGTTTGCGGGGGGGGGGGGGGTCTTCCGGGGCGGGGGCCCACACCATGCTCTGTCCTGCTTTAGTAGCAAACATTGCTGGTACTCTGCCCAGACACCCTGGGATCACTTTGACTAGTTCTGTGCGCCCACCCCGAAGCTTCTGTGGCCTTTGCCCCTTCAAAGGATTGGCCTGTCAAGAGAGCTGGTGTCACAGTAGCCAATTATAACTGGCATGGGGACGTGAAACTCAGCTGCCTCGCCTTGGGGGAGGAGGGGACAGATTTGGGAGGAGGTGCAGTCTGTATTCCAGAAGTCTCCTGGGGTCATGCTGGGGCTCCACCTGAGGTCACAGCCTGGCCTGATTCCTCCCCTCCTCTCTGCTGCTCCCCCTCTCCTTTCCTGACCCCCCCACCCCGCCGGAAGCATTTCATTAATGAATCACCTGCCCAGGGATCCTTGTCTTACTCCGGGGGAACATGTCCTGAGGCCAGGGCATGTGGGTTAGATGTCATTTAGACCAGAAAAATACCTCTAAGTCTCTAGTTTAAGCTTTCATGTTAGTGCCCTGCATTCGCCCTAACCACCTCCCTAAACCTGGGACCCCACCATCTCAGGGGCGCCCACCCATCTCTCTTCTCCTTATCAGGGGCTCATTCCATCAGCAGCTTCTGCTTGCAGCCCACTCCCTTTCCAGCTCGCCCTCTCACTTCTTATTAACCAAACTATCTCTACTCTCTGTTTCTAGTTCAGTCATTCAATATTCAACAGGTATTTCTCAAGTCCTGTTCTGTGCCAAACATCCTGCCAAGTGTAGGGGGCGTACAGCTGGGCAGAAAACAGATAAAGTACTTGTCCTAACAGCCCTCACCCTTCTAGGGAGGGAGGAAGACAGCAAGCAAGTCAACAAATCAATAAGCAGGATAATCACACATTAAGATGAAGGATGGGAGGGAGATGCTAGTGGTGTGAAGGAGGATAAGTTTGGGGGCAGCTGCCAGAGATCTAAGTGCTTGTCTCCCCTCCCGCTCACGCTTCAGGCTTTGCGTGAATCAGAACATCTCTGACCTGCACATCCATCAGGGCCGATGGAGGTCAGACTTCAGCTTTCTCGCCCTCTGGGCGGCATTTTATTAAGTTTAATTAAACTCTGAATCCTCTTTTCTGCCCTCGGCTTCTGAGCCACTACCCCCTCCTGGTTTTCTTCCCACTTTCCTGGCTTATTCTGCCTGGTCTCCTTTGCCGCTTTTTCCACCCCCTCTACTTGGCCGTTAAGGGTCAGAGTGGCCCCAGGACCCTCTTCTTCCTGTGGACTCGCGCCTGGTTTCAGTTTCCGTGCGTCTCGCCTGGACCGCTCTTTGGAACACCCGACTGTAAATACAACCATCTTCTCGGCCTCTTCGCTGGGTGATCCCCCGTGTGTACAACCTGGCTCAATGTCTGCTCACACCCACTCCCCCCTCCACTCCCCACCAGTCCCTCCCCTCAGCCTTTGAGTCTCTCCTCTTTGACATCCCCTGTCTCAGGAAGGGGCACCCCTGTCTCCCCAGCTGCTTGACCAGAAACCACACTTCGTCCTCTCCTCTCTACCACCCGTCACACCTAATCTATCACCACATCCTCTGCATTCCTCTTCCTAGGGCTGTGGGTTTGAATCCAACCACTAGTCCGGTCTGAGTTCCACTCCCCTGTCCAGGCTGGGCTGTGGCAAAAGCTTCCTAACTGGTCCCCCCAAGCCCTGCCTTGACCCTTCCAGGCCCTGATCATGTCTGTGGTTTCTTGCCGAATGCAAGATGATGGAAAGTTCTTAACACGGGCTGCATGGCCCTAGAAGATGGATCCCTGACTGCTTCCCTAGCCTCAGCACTGTCCCTCCCTCCCTGCACCCCAGCCTTCCTAACCAGCATGTCCTTTCCCAGTTACGAGCTTTGCACGTGCATCTCCCTCTCCCTGGATAATGTTTCAGGGAGGCCCTCTGTGGCCAGGCCCACGTGGTGTATGAAGGAGCTGCCTTCTTTATCCCTGAAGTGCTGTGATCACCGTGGGGATGAGGGGTGGGGGAAGATGGCCACTGTCCTTCTAGTTCCTTTCTGAGGAAATCGGAAGAAATCTAGGCTGTGGCATGCATCGGGTGGGGAAGGGGCTCGGAGCGGGAGGGAGGGAGTGGGAGAAATCTACCACAGGGGCAGGCAAGAAGGAGGTGCATTGTCTGTAGAGAATTTAAAAGCAATAATAAAACCCATTAAAAGTCTGTTTGGTTTTTACTCTCACCATGCACCAGAAATTCTAAAAAGGGCTGATGATAAAATACTCTTCCCCACAGAGGAGGGCTGTTCTCCTCTTCCCTCAGGTGGATCTAGGAATAAGTCTAGGGACTCCACCAAGAAATAATAGCAATGACCATCATTTCCTGACCGGCATGTGCCAGCCACCCTGTTAGGTGTGGGAGGACTCCTATGACCCTGGCTCCTCGCAGCAGCCCGATAGCACAGGCATGATTGTATCCACTTTAAAGGTGGGCACACCGAGACCAAAGAGGCAAAGTCGGCACAGGCCCATCTTGAACTGCTGGCGGGGAAGCCGTGAGCCGAGGCAGTTGGTCCTGAAGCAGGCGGCTGTCTCTGGCTTGATGCAAAACGGGCTTTCTGATCTTGTTCTGTTTTTTCTCCTCAAGGGCCTCACAAGGCCTGTGCTTCCAAGGAATCTGCTGTAGGGAAGGGCTATGTAATTCCATACTAACCCAAAAACACTCCTGACATGATCTGGCCTTGCCAGGACACCAAGGTTCTGCTGACGGGGGAGAGGACCGTGGCCTGGAAGCTTTCTGGTGCGGGGACAAGACCCTAGATTTGGAGAAATTCAGGCTGGATTCGAATCCTGGTCCTACCGCTTAACGGGACCTTGAGAAGACTGTTCTCAGAGCCTCAGTTTCCTCACCTGTAAAATGGGGATAATAATAATAGAACTTACTTCATAGAGCTGTTGGGAGAGCTAAATGATGCAATGAGGGTGAAGCCTTTATCACTGCACTCATTAAATATTAGATTCTATAGTGTCTGTCAAGCTCAGGGCAGAGTAAATGATGTGTAAGGGACGTGGGACAAACATGGTTTCCTTCCACACAAAAGTCATCGGGGGAGTGTCAACAGTAATATTCTCAGGGAGACACCCCACTCTTCAGTGGGGTCACGAAGCAGGCAGGAGGGCACTAAAAACGCCCGAAGGTGCACACACCCCATCAAATTGGAAACCAGATTTCTGGTTGAAGCAGTTTCCTGGTGGAGAGAGGGCCTTTCTTCAAGAACTATCAGGAAATGGATATGTTCCCTGAACATAACACCTTGCTAAAAAAGGAACTCATTGATACAGTTCAAGACATCACAGCAGAGGTTTGATTTTTCACAGTTTGTATTTTTATCGCTTCGTCAGTGTTACAAGGAAACATCCGAAATGGCAGGAGCTGTGTACTCACCGTGCCCGTCTTGAGGGGGCCTCTGCGGCAAGGACACTGGCCCGTGGGATTGCACCATGCTGCTTCTCTGCAAAGAGAGCGCGGCTAGCTGCCGTATTAATTAAGCAGTGGGTTTTTAATGCTGGTTGAATGAATAGATCTGGCCTGTCTTCCAGCCTGGGAACCAGGGCTTTTAAATTTTATGTTATTTCGCCCAAACAATTCTTACAGCACTCCAGTGAGAAAACAAATTCAATTCTTACAGCACTCCAGTGAGAAAACAAAGCCTCCGTTTGCTTCAGCTGGAAGGCAGCTTCATTTGTGTCTCTTCCTACCTGTGGAGACTGTTACTTGCAGAGAGTCAGATGTAGATATGGCTCTGTGCGACCCTGCTGATGGTGGTCCAGTGCCTTTGTAAGTTCTTAGAATGGTTCCTTCTCCTGTGTTATCTCCAGCATGCAGAGGTGTGTGTGTGTGTGTGTGTGTGTGTGTGTGTGTGCGCGCGCGTGTGTGCATGTGTGCAAGCGGGCCTGATTGTGTGGGCAGGCTGACCTGAAGACATAGCTCAGCCCTGCGGCCCTGAGGGTCCTCTGAGCCAGGACAAGGATGTGGGAGAGAACATCAGAAACCCTTGTGAACAGGGGTTCTGAGCCTTTGCTCTAAGCCATGGAGAGGCACTAAGTTGAGACGGGTGCAAGGTGATGCTTTTTGCTGATGTGGTGTCAGCAGTTCTTCTGGGGTTGGATTCCAAATCAGTCCTTCCTCTCCCTCACCCCGCTCCACCCCACCCCACCCCCACAGAGGAAGACTGTCTGGGAAGGAGAGGCCTTTCTTTCTGTCCTCTTGGCTTTGTATCCATCAATACTGGCTCACAGGAAACCAAGTTTTTCTTTCTTATGTTGGATAGAAAGAGCCTGGATTAGTTTTGTATCCATACAGTGAAAACTTTGACTCCAGCGTGCACCAAGAAGGAAACGAATAAACACAAAACCAAAGATGAGACCAAAGTTTCCTGACCCCGGGATGCTGGGAGGCTGAATGACTGCCTTATCTTGCACAGTAGTGGAGCCATGTAAGAACACAATGGTGCCAGTGCTGATGGAAGCGCTCAGGCTCTGTCCTTCTCCCGGGACCATGCCCCTTCCCCACCCCCTGCCCCTTCCCAGCCCCTGTGTCCTCCTTCTCCCCGCACAGATGTAGCTCATTCAAAGAATCACCTCTGCTTAAGAGTGTGGGCCTTGCCCGCGAACATACTGTCCTGGGGGTTGGGCCTGACAAAGATTCTGTCCATGACCAAACTTTAGGCAGACTCTTCTGAGCTCTTTTTCAATTAGTTTTTGACTTTTGAGCCTCTGTGTGTTTCTGCATTGTCCAGTTTTAGCAAGAATCCTGCTAAGTTGGTTTAGTCAGAATCCCCCATCCTTCATATCTGACTACCCTCAATATCTGATCAGGTTCCTCATCCGCCCCCGCTCCCCCCACAGGTGATGCCTCATTACCCTGGGCTGCCTTCAGCAAGAACCCTGTTAGGTCGGCTTAGCCAGGACCCCCCCGACCCCTGACCCCTGATGTTTCCTCTTAGTAATTTTCCATCCACTGACCCCCACCCTGCTCCTCGGTTATAAACTCCCCCTTTTCCTTATTGTACTGGGAGTTGAGCCCCATCTCTCTCCTCCACTGCAAAACCCCCCATGGCAGTGGTCCCTATACCTAGCGTGATGGCCCCCCGAATAAAGTCTGCCTTACATGCTTTAACAGGTGTCATTGAATAATTTTTCTTCAGCAGGTCCTGCAAGGGTGCGGTCAGGATCCTCTGCCGTGGCAGGGCAACCTCTTCTTGAAGACCATGTGAGGGGCCTTAGACAGGAGAGTAGGATGTAATTAAAAGGCCTGACTTTTTGAGGGGGTATTCAGGGGACTTAAAAGTGAGATGCACCTCACAGACTTGAGGGGAACTTCAGGTCTGGCAGAAAAGAGATCAGAGAAACAGTGGGCCAACTGGTACCATTACCTCCACAGACAGATAGGAAAGGCTGTGTCTCTGGAGGTAACCCAAGCTCACAGTGATTAAGGAAAGACGAGATAATTCAGCATTAACTTCAGAAGAAAAGGAATCTTCATAAACTGGTTGCACCCCAGGTCTTTCACTCATCCATTTTAATCCTGAGGCTTTTTAAAAATAAAAGCTAACATTTATTGAGAGTTCACTTTGAGATGGGCATTGTTCTTATCCCCATTTTACAGGAAAAAGTGCTACACAGAGAGGTTGAAGGATTGGCCAAATGTCACGCAGTTAGCATGTGGCAGAGCTGGAATTTACCCAGGAAGCCTGGGTCCAGAGCAAGCCCCCCTCTTTCACCACACCTTATTTTCAAATATGTTAAAATATGTATAGAAAGCAACTTTTGTCGTCCAGTGTATAATGAGTTATATATAATAGCCAATTAATGTTCATTGGGGCAGTACTGTGGTTAGTGGTATGCTGTATATTATTTTAACAGTTGACGGTGCATTTTGACCTAGTCTTTCCTTTGGAATCTTGCCTGCTGCTCTTCTTGACTTATGGAAAAATCATTCCAGAGTTGGGGGCAGTTTTCGGAGGATCTGCTACAGTCAGAAAGGTTCTACTTTGCCTTTTTTGTCCTTCTCACTTTGTCCAAACCCAGTCTATCTTTAAGCTTTTTCCTTGCCCCCAGCATTTCCATTTCTCTGTCTACCATGTTCTCATTCTCCTAATCTAAGACAAATACATGTTTATCAGTCACCTGCAGTGTCACTGGAGGATGGTCACAGCCATGCCCTGTCCTGCCGTCTGACTTCCACTCCCTCCTTACCATTAGCTGGAATGGTCTTGCCTTGGGGCCACTGACTGCTCATGCGGCCCGGGAGAGGTGGGGGGATCAGCTGCCACGCTCGAACTGGCTGGCACCTTCAGAATCCCAGGACAGAGTCATTTGTCAGTGGGAAAGGATAGCATCCCTTAGCCCAGTTTGTAAACCACCAAGAACCACTTTGTTATTCTCTCCATTTCTATATCGCGGATCGAAAGATTCTTATCCAATTACACCTCTAAACCAATCAAGATCTTTGTCATTAAAAAATATATTTTTAAATTTAATCAGAGATGTGCCTTTCTGCCAGTCAGCACTGCTGATTGGCCTGAGCTGGCCTGCACTAGCGCACTGGGGGTGCCAACAGTCCAGCCCTGCTTTTTGGTTCACCTGAGCATCTTCATCACAGGTAAAAGTTGAGTCATTTGGGGCTTCCCTGGTGGCGCAGTGGTTGAGAGTCCGCCTGCCGATGCAGGGGACACGGGTTCGTGCCCCGGTCCGGGAGGATCCCACGTGATCCTCCCATGAGCCATGGCCGCTGGGCCTGCGCATCCGGAGCCTGTGCTCCACGACGGGAGAGGCTACAACAGTGAGAGGCCCGCGTACCGCAAAAAAAAAAAAAAAAAAAAAAAAAATAGTTGGGTCATTTGAAATATTCAGTATAACCATTGGACCCTACAGATCTGAATAGTGTGGGAACTATGCTAATAAAAGGGGGTAGAATGAAGGTTTGGACCAGATGTGGAATGTGTGTGGGGAGAGTAAGAGAAGATGGGAGGAAACTGGGGTGTGGAGGAGAAAGAGTCAGAGTTCCAGGAGCATCCTTTCCCTGGCTTAGAGCTGGAGACAGAAGAGCCTGCAAGGGAGGGGCCTAGAGGGGGACACTGTGCTTCTTTCCCACATGAATGGGTTGAAACTGTCTGTCCTTTCCTAAAAGTATCCCCTTGTCCAATGTTCAGCTTGGCTAATTACTCACTTGCTGTGCTTCCAGATCTGAGCACACTCAAACTTGTTCTGGGCTTTTCTTTTTGTCCTGACTTGCTGGTGCAAGCTTAGTTTCTGCATCTGCAAAGTGACTGGCCTGGGTGCCCTCAGAGCGTGCTCCCGAGAGCGTGCTTTTCAGATTGCTTAGGGAGGATTGCTTGTTTGTTAAATATAGATGGCATCTGACAATTTGTTTTCAAATAGACACACTTGGGACCTTCTAACCAACATGCAGAGGAATAAGGGGGCCGCAGAGAGCAATGTCAGGTCCAGGACGTGGTTCTCAATGACCTTGCGGTCCTCATCCTCAATGAGCACGATGTTTGGGAACATTGTACTGGAGAGTGTTAATGCCAGCCTGGCTAGAGCTCGTTGTGCACTTTTGAATAAACATCTTGGTGTAGCTGGCGTTTGGGGAATGGGAATGTTTGAATGTTTGCCATTTTTAGATGCTGGAAGGGAAAGAGAAAAAGCAAGTGGCGTGATCCTTGGTGTCATTGTTCAAGACAGTACAAACAATGTGGGCTAAATGCCGAAGGAGGGCTGAGAAGCCCCATTTGCGGCACGCCCTTGCATCAGGAACTAAATTAGATAGTCAATGTGAGCTCTGATCTATAAGGCAAGCGAAGAATGGAGTAACGTGAGAGTGCAGGCCGTGTTTCCACATTGCTGGGTGCGAATCCTGGTTCTTCCACTTACTAGCTGGGTAATCTTGGGCCTCAGTCTCCTCATCTGTAAAATGGGGATAAAGGATAGTACGGTGGCATGGGGTGGTTAGGAAGATTAAATGAGTTCATATGTGTAAAGTGCTTTGAATAGTGCCCGGCACTTAGAAACTGCTACATAAGATTTATTAATTATATAAACGGTACCTGGAGCTCTGAGAAGCGAAGTAGCTTGTCCAAGACCCCTGAGCTCGTAAGTAGTGGAGTTGGAATTCAAACCCTGTGCTCTCTGACTCTAGAGCAGGGCTTCTCAGCCTCGGCACTGTTGACGTTTTTGACCAGATAGTCCTTCGTTTTGGGGGCTGGCCTGTGTATCGTAGGGTATCTAGCAGCATCTCTGGCCTTTGCCCACTAAATGCCAGTAGCAAGAGCCCAGACAACCAGAAATGTCTCCACATATTGCCAAATGTCCCCTGGGGTGGGGAGCAAAATCACTCCTGGCTGAGAAGAACTGGGTGAGAGGGTCTAACACCCTGGAGGGAGCAGCAGGCTGATTTCTCAGTTCCAAGGTTAAAAGCCCAATTCCCAGTTATCACCTTTTCTCTTTATAGACCCATGGCCAGAGAAGGCTGGGACCCTGGTGGCTGGTATCTACATACCCTGCAGCTGAGAAGCCCCTGCATCCAGGCCCAGACCAGCAGCTTCTCAGGCATGTTTTTGAGACGTTTTCTTTTCTTCCCTTGGCTAGGCATGTTTTCACCAGACCACAGGGCAGGCCGAACCGTGTGGCTGGTTTGAGCTGCTCTCTGCGGCTGTCAGCGCCAGTGTCTGTGCAGCCAGACCGACCCGGGCAGGCGTTCTTTGGAAGCACAGCTGGTGGGTTTAATTGGTGTCAGTGTGAAGGGTCCCAGAGCGGAAGGGGTCAGCGGACAAGAGGGGAACTGACATTCCTCGTTGCCGCATCCTGATGCCGCCTCATTCAGTTCCTGTTCTCATTTACTTATTTCTGTGTCGTTTTCTGCACCTTCTACCCGTCTCTGTGCTCTCTTTCAGTTTCACAAACTTTAACGTGTGGCAGGGATGGGCTGTGGTTCAGAGCGTCAGGGCAGATGTGGGATGTGAGCGGGGCTGGTGCGTTCTTGGCACCCAGCTGCCAGTTCTGCTCTCTAAGCCTCATCTGTAAAGAACTACGTTGTTGACCAGCCACTCAGGGTCTCTGACCAGCTTCTTAGAAAACTCTCAGAGTTAGCAGCATGTGTGGCTCTTGGAGCAGGGGGGGTGGCTGGGGAGCTGGAGGGCAGAGGGGGAATAGATAGTTTTTTTTTTTTAAAGTAAAGCTCTAGTGTTTGGGCCACTTAAAGAGAACTACGCTGGGTCCTATTCAAATATTTGTTATTGTAGGTTGACACTTTTACATCAGTATTCACAGCTTGGGTGTCCAGCATTTTTCATTCTGGTCCAGATCTTGCTTACCCCTCGTTTTATTTATCTTGGCCACGTCTCGCGGCATGTGGGATCTTAGTTCCCCAACCAGGGATTGAACCTGCACCCCCTGCAGTGGAAGTGCAGAGTCTTAACCACTGGACCACTGGGCAAGTCCCTCACCCCTCGTTTTTTTTTTTTTTTTTTTTTTGCTGTACACGGGCCTCTCACTGTTGTGGCCTCTCCCGTCGCGGAGCACAGGCTCCAGACGCGCAGGCTCAGCGGCCACGGCTCACGGGCCCAGCCGCTTCGTGGCATGTGGGATCTTCCCAGACCGGGGCACGAACCGGCGTCCCCTGCATCGGCAGGCGGACTCTCAACCGCTGCGCCACCAGGGAAGCCCTCGCCCCCTCGTTTGGATGCAAGCTTTCTTCCCAGCCTGCTCTACCCCTGTTGAACGGAAGGATGATATTTGCCCTTGTGTTGAATTGTGGTTGGGAAACAGGCAGTTCTCAAGCGCTGATAGGTCTGGAGGTGCCATTCCCATGAAAATCTGTCACTGACACTTGTTTCTTGTGAGTTTGACTCCTTCTCTTTTCCCATCGGAAGGCCTTGCTTTTTACAAGCTAAAACATCAGGATGCGGGAAGACGTCACCGTGGTGGGCGGGGGGGGTGGTTGTGGAAGATGGCTCCTCAGTGGGCACAGTTAACCCCTGATCTTCTCTGGAGGGCTGCCTCTTGAGTGAGCTTGTGTGCTAAACCAGCCCGCAGGGGTGCTCAGAACAGGGAGAGAAAGGAATTATCAAGGACTTCTGGAGGGTTCTGTGAGCAAGAGCTTCCCTCCTTACCTGGAGGGAGACTCATTCGTCCAACTGCCAACTAAGATTTCCTGAGTGCCAGCTGGACACTGTGCTGGGGACACACCCATGACAGCCTGCAGGACCTCCCGGTCCAGGGGACCCGAGTGGAATGGGTACCCAGAGCAAGAGAGGGCAGAGCTAGGCACTCGGCATGGTCATACCCACCATCATTGCTCCTGTCCCCCTGATGCCACCGTTTGGGGGTTGGGAAGCACAGTTAAGGGAACTGAGTTTTGTGTTTTGATGAAGTTTAATTAAAACTCTTGATACCTCTGCTTGGATGCAAACTCTCTTTTGTGAGTAGGAATAAATGTGAAACTCAGGGTTGGGAGACACAGCTGGGGCTTTTAGTGTGTGGCCTGTCGGCTGCTTCCTTGGTTTTCTCTGTGATCCTGCATCTTTGCTGGAATTCTTGTCCCTGTTAGCCCAGGGTTGAAGTTGGGACACATAAATCAGACACCAGGCAAGTTTCCTGGAAAAGGACCAGGTTGGGTCTAAAGCTGGGGCCCGTCTTCCGGCTAAATGCTTCTGTGAGACCAGGTGGTGTGCAGTCTAGGGAGCCCGGAGCCTCTGGGTGAAGAAAGCGTGCGTGTGAGCCCACGTTTCCAGCTTGCGTGTTCCTCTCGGGTCTCCCACGGCTGTGGGACAGCCGTATGGGAACACGGCTGTGGGGAAACAGGTAGGCCTTCAGGCTGGCTAATGATTCAGACCTCTTCCTTACCGATTATCCAGTAATTACATAGCCAGAAGCAGGAGTCCACTCTGCCTGAATGGACTGTTTATTTCCAGGTGCAGGCACTAGCTTCTTGGGCCCATGCAGGGTCTGTTGCCGTTTTATTTTGCAAAGACCAGCCTTAACTGGTGCCGCATTTCTCATTCCCCCCACACTGCTGTAGAGCCCCTTAGAGAACTGCCCTCTAGGCGGCTGCCTGGCCGGCCCGCACGTTGCCCAGACTTGGAGTCAGGATTCTAGAATCAGATACACGTGGATTTGAATCCTGGGTCCACCACTTACCAGCTGGGCGACAGTGGGGAAGTGCCTTAACCTCTCTGAACCTCAGGCTCCCTGTTTGTAAAATGGGCCAAGGATTCAATGAGAAACCATATAAAAAGGGCCTGTAACAGTGGCTGTCCCATAGCTCTTCAACACTTAACGGAGTTGTCACTTTGCCCAGGAATCAGGCCTGTTCTGGCTTCGGGGTCCCTCCTTTGTACCCCGAGCACCCTTGTCCCTCTAGCACTTGTTCGTCCTTCTCTTAGGCTGTAAGTTCCTTGAGGGCAGGTACTGTGTTTAGTTGTCTTCATGGTGCCAGCGCGTGGAACACGGCAGCAGACACTTCGGGGGTGCTTGTCACACTCCGGGCTTAGTTCTGTATACTTTACATGTATAAATTTATTTAATCCACACATCAGCCCATGAGGTAGGTACTGCTGTTATTACTCCCATTTCATAGACAAGGAAACTGAGGCACGGAGTGGATGAGTAACATGCCCAATGGCACACAGCTAGCACCTGGCAGAGCCAGGATTTGAGTCCACTCTGCAAGCTATCTCTTAAGAGTTGTTTGTTGAGAGTTGAATGGCTGAGCAATATTATGAGGAAGAGATGGGTTGATGACTGTCAAGTAAACGCTACGGCCCTGCCCCAGGTGTGGGGAGCCGTTGCTTCAGCAGCATCACCATAGTAACGAGTCCATCCTACCTACTGGGAGCTCCATCCTAGAACCGCTTGGGAGGGCACCGTTTGTCCCCAACATCCTCCCCAGGACTTCTCACTGTCTCCATCCCCACACCTTGACATGGTGGAGAAATGTGGGTCCCTCACTCTGCCAGGCCTTCTTGCTCTAGAATTCACTGCAGATGTGCCCCTGGAAGCCCATGAGAGGAGGTGGAGGCCCCCAGCTGTCCTTTAATCTCAGAATACGGGAGGTTGGGTGTAGGATTTATTCCCTGAGTCAGTTCCAGCAGAAGAGTTGAAGCAAGGGGTCCCTTCAGCCTCAGGAGAAAGGGCTGCTGCCCCTCAGATCTCTGCTGAGGACCAGAGTTGGCAGTAGCTCTTTGGGGGGGGGGGTGCCAGTGGAGGGGGAGGCCTGAGGAAGAGGATGATGTCATGCCTGAACTCTGCAGTTCACGCCTGTAGATGTTCCAGCCACGCAAAGCTGTAACTGAGCCCCCAGTAAAGACTCCCAGTGCAAAGTACACTCTAAAAAGTGTGTGTGTGTAAAGAGAAAAATAATCTTGATTCCAGAGCTACTAATAATTTCTGCTTCTCACTCGTTCTTGGGTGTGATCTGAGTTATTTTCCTGGTTGTGTGTCTGATGATGCCCTTCCTGTCTCTAAGGCTCCACACCTCGGCTGGCCCGGGTTCTCTCTCCTCTCTGGCTCTCCCTTGACCCTTCTCTGCAAACAAGCTGCTCCACGTTGCTTTTCTTTCTGGACAGACCTTCCCTTCTCCTCACATATCTGTCACACTCACCTGAAAATGCCCTCTGCTTGAGAAGGAGAGCTTAGATGTGTCTTGGTAATGAAGATTTAAATCAGTGGAGTGAACGGTAGAACTTATGGAGGTGATGGAAACAGTCCATCTCTGCACTGTCCAATGTAGTCCCCGCTAGTCACGTGAGGCTCTTGAGTACTTGAAGTGTAGCTAATGCAACTGAGTAGACTTTTGATTCTATTTCATTATAATTAAACTTGAAGAGCCACATGTGGCTAGTGGCTGCCATTTTAGTGCAGATCTAGGGAATAAAGCACCTGGAAGAATCCAGTCGGGTTCAGGGATGCTGGGTGATGATTTGGGGTTATTTATCCTTAATCTGGGTACTTGGTTCTAAGAGTCAAGTTGTGTCAGGTTGCACGCTCAGGTCCTCAAAATGCCTCTTGCTCTTGCCTGCCTACCCAGGTGAGGTAGAAACTTAATATTGTGTGTGGTAATAGAGCCTGTGGTTAATTTATCACCCTCCCCCACCCTGCTCCACTCCAGCCCAGGCCACCCGGTGACTGGGTCCACATGGGTTGAGGTGCAGGAAATCACGTACTCAAGGTACCAAGTCTTCCAGTCCAGCATCTGCTACTTCCTGGTTGGGGTACATACTTCACCTCCAGGGATGGATCGAGAATTCACAGGGCTTGAAGCTTAAGTAATTTGGGGACCCTCCTTAAGAGAAAGAACATAAAATTACAAATACAAAGTTAGATATGATAGTGAAAATTTCCTTGAAATGAGAAAAGAAATCACATCCAACATAAGTTTTAAAAACCTGATATGTATCTTTACAAAGTCCAGAAAAAGAGTATTTTTATTAGTTATTTGTCTATCAAACCTCTATAATACTTTTTTTTTCTTAACATATTTTGGCTGGAAACTCTTTGATCACCTCTTCATGTGATAATGAGTTCATAATTTTTCTAAAGGGAGGCTGAAAAGATCATTTAATTTTCTTCTAGCATGGTTGATAAAATTGTTTTTTATTACTGACAGTCACAAAACGTGACTTCACACACAGACATCCACTTTTTGTTGTACGGCTACGGGTTTGGGTCCTACAGTGCATAAAATTTGATAAAATTTGTTCTGCATAGTTCCCATGAAAAAGGGGAAAAGTGTTTGGCATGTTTCTAGCTGTGTTTGCTGTGTTATCAAATATATTTCTGACAGGAGAAAACTTCCCTTTTGGAGTAAGCATCATTGAGTGAGAATTAATTTCTCCTCCTACAATTCCACCTGTCTGATGACTGGAAGAAGTGTCCACCGACTAGCTTCTGGCTCTGTATATTTCAATTTTCATTTTCCCTCCACTTTGCACGTATCTCAGGTACCAGATGGTGCACCTTTGAGTCTCCGCGACAGTGACTGGGCCCGGTAGGCGGTAGGCAGATTCCTGGAAGCCGTGGGGACAGCTACAGAGGCAGCTAGCAATAACCTGCCCCTGCATTAAAGTGTCTGTGAACCACAGTCCTCAATCCCGCTGCACCCAAACTAAATTTATCCCCAAATCCAGCTCCCCTCAGCTGGATCACCCAATGCCTGAAGCTGCCTTAACTCCACTTGACATGAAGGGAAATGCAACAGGAGGAGGAGACATCAGAGTGGAAAGAGTGCTCCTAACGAATTGCAGCTAAAATACCTTAATTTTGTAAATTTCAAAAACCAGTTATACGATTCTGCAAACACATTGCTAGGTCCTTGAAAGAGGTCCATGCAAGAGACGCCCGAAGCTTTCTTCCTTTGCCTCCCAGTAAATCTGCAACTGTTCATCGCGCTGAGTCGCAGAGTTTTCACCTTTAAAATGGGAAGAATGAGACCCATCTCATAGAATCATCATGAGTCTTAAAAAGTTGTATTTGAGGGCTTCCCTGGTGGCGCAGTGGTTGAGAGTCCGCCTGCCGATGCAGGGGACACGGGTTCGTGCCCCCGTCCGGGAAGATCCCATATGCCGTGGAGCGGCTGGGCCCGTGAGCCGTGGCCGCTGAGCCTGCGCGTCCGGAGCCTGTGCTCCGCAACGGGAGAGGTCACAACAGTGAGAGGCCCGCGTACCGAAAAACAAAAAGATTAAAAAAAATAAAAAGTTGTATTTGAAAACCATTAACATTGTGCCTGGGGAAGAGATGCTCAGTGTGGAAGAATGAATGAGTGAATAAATGGATGAATGAATGGATGAGTGAATAAACGGATGAATGAATGGATGAGTGAATGAATTAATTAAAACGGAAAGGACAGGAGTAATGTTTGCTAGCCATCTGCTTCAAGTCCAGTGGCCTTCTTTGAATTCACAGTATCCCCCAGATTGCTGAGCAGTTCTAGGGGAGCCTTCACTCCAACCAGAAATGGGGGTAGAGAGCCAGAAGCTGAAACCAAGCTCACGTGAGTGGGAACACTCAGGTATTTTTTTTTTTTGCGGTACGCGGGCCTCTCACTGTTGTGGTCTCTCCCGTTGCGGAGCACAGGCTCCGGACGTGCAGGCCCAGCGGCCATGGCCCACGGGCCCAGCCACTCCACGGCATGTGGGATCTTCCCGGCCCGGGGCACGAACCCGCGTCCCCTTCATTGACAGGCGGACTCTCAACCAGTGCGCCACCAGGGAAGCTCTCAAGGTATTTTTTGAGTGGGCAGAATTTGGTAATTTTTCTTCAGCCAAGTCTTGCTGCTCATGACTGTGCCGTGCACTGTGATTCAGGGGCACTGTGCCTGAATTATCACGTTAAGGCTGGAGACGATTCTTAAGCAGCGTGAGACTGGACTGTGGTTCTCAGCTGGTTCAGAGCCTCCTTTGTACAAGGGCAGTTCAGCCGAGAGTGTGGGGACCTAATGCCTTTGGAATTCAATAGCTGTGACCAGGACACTCCTCAACAAAGTTCCACAGCCACACAGATACCCTGGGATCTGAAGATTGGTTGCTGGGTCAAGAGCTGTGGTGATAATATTGAGAGACCCTGGAAATTTGAAAGGCGTGTCCTGAGGCCCTGATCCCCACCTGGGCCTGCCCTAGGTGGCTGCTGCCCTCTGTCAAGCCTGGCAGACATCTGGGGGACCCTGGGTGTGGTGAGGAGACACCATGAGACTCCGGCAGAGGCTAGGTTTGTCTTGACTCTGGTTCCTCTTTTACAGGTGAGGAGACTGGTCTGGATGACCTCTAAAATTTCTTCCACTGCTAACCGTTCAGGATTAAAAAAATTTGAGCGTGTTGGAATTGACCCACCTCCAGGTGGTAGCCTTCTGAGGTTGGGGAGATGGGTAGTGTCAGCAGAAACGCAAATTTTCAATGCCTTGGCGTCCTGGTTCCAATTCCCCATCCTCCTGCATCAGCACGACTTGCCTGTCATCCTGTGGTGGTCAGCAGCAGCCATGGAGAATTGTACATCGATGGCCTGCAGTGATGCCCGTGTATCCTTCTAAGTGGCAAAGTTGCATGTGTTTGTGCTCAGCTGAGCAAGAGAAGCAGGCCTCTAAACAGTCCGGTGTAATGCTGTTCACAGGAGAACCGTATCTGTGTCTATATACGTAGAAAAATACCGGAAGGAATTAATCCAAAATGTTAACAGTGCTTCTCTCTACGTGGTAAAATAATAGGTCACTTAATTTTTTAAAAAATTTAAAATTGAAATAACCTAGATGGGAAAAGAACTTGAAAAACAATAGATACATGTATATGTATAACTGAGTCACTTTGCTGTACACCTGAAACTAACACAATATTGCTAATCAACTATACTCCAGTGTAAAATAAAAATTAAAAAAAAAATTTTAATTAAAAAAATCCCGCAATTTTTTATCTTAAGTATGTACTGTTGCAATTTTGGAGTTGGAGGATGAATGGAAGGTGTTCATGGGGGAGTTTAGGAGGCCTTGCCGCCCTGGGACCCCGGGGACAGTCTCTCTCCCACCTTAGCTGGCATGAGGATCATGCAGGGAACTTGTTAAAACTGCAGGTTCCTGGGTCCCTCTTCCAGAGATTATGACTCTGTGGGTCTGGGTTGGGGCCTGGAGTCTGCCACTTACACAAACATCCCAGAGACCACCCTTTGAGGAACATTGGTCTGTGGACTCTTGCTTTATTTGGAGCTGGGTTAACAGAAGTGTCGGGAGAGATCTAGCTAGAAGCAGGCAGGTGAGCTGAACGTCAGCAGATCAAGCTGAGACTCCAATAAAATTATGTCTCCAGATGGAGGTGGCTCTGGGACAGAGGTCAGGACAGGCCTGCCAAGCTCTCAGAGGAGCAGGCTGTGCCAGCAGCATCTTGCTGTCAAATTCTCTGCCCCTTCAGACCTCCTCTGAGGCTGGGAGGGCAGGCTGCATCCTGTGGGGCAAGAGGGTCTCTTTCAATCCTGGCCAAAACGAAAAGTTCTGGTTCTGCTACTTGCCAGTTGTGTGATTGTAGGTGCGTTACAGTTCTCAGCTGAGTTTTGTGTAATGTAAATGATACTACCAACCTCATAGGCATTTCATGGGAGAAGGAAGTGGTCCATAGCAGGAGGTCATGAACGTTGGTTGTCTATTCTTTCTTATTCTTTGGCTGCTTGGGAGAAGGGAGCATGAGAGACCTCTTAGCCTAGGGGAAGGACACAGCCCTGCCTACAGCGCTGCAGTCAGATTGTCTGCCTAGGTCATTTTCACAACAGCTCCTTCTCTGCAGGGCACAATATTCCTGGAGGATTTTTACTGGCAGGATGACTAAGTAGCTGGCCCAGCCTGACCCAGCAACTCCCTTCTGGCCCCATCCTAGCCAGTCTGTCTCTGAGAGTCCTCAGAGCTCCTAGGTAGTCTGAACACTGTCCCCACCATTGTCTGTGTGGCTAGGGGACCCCTTGGATGGTCTCCCTCAGACCATCTCCATTACGACTTTGCTTTAAACTCCATGTTCTCTAAGCAGCCAGCTGGCTCTCTTCTCCTAGACAGTCCTTTATTTTAACCTGAAACTTCCAGCAAGTCAGTTCAGCTCTGCTCCTCTTTGGTATTTTTTAAAAATTTGCCTTTATTTATTTAACCCTGCTTACAACACAACAGACCAGAGCTGCAATATAGTGAATCTTATCCAATGACAAGCATTTAGCAAGACACTTTCCAAATAGAAGGTTATGTTCTTTGATTCCTGCCCCTATTTCAGTCATTCAGCAGATATTTCTTGAGAACACACTGTAGCAACAAGAATAATCACGTATTGGGTGCTCTTTATGTGCCTAGGGTGGATAGTCTTTGACTTCCTGGGGATACAGACAGGCAGGTGGTTATTTACAGCCTGGTGAGTGGTGCGAGAGGGAAGGAACGGGCTGCCTTGGAGCAAGTAAAGATGGACACTCTTTCCCACCTTCCACCCGCACTCCTCCTGAGCCTAGCTATTGTGTAATACAGCTAATTGCATAATGATCTCTTTTCCAAGTGAAATCTGCTTCTCCTGCAACGCCTAGTTTAGCCATCCTCTTCCATGCCTACCTAAAGCTCAGAAGACCCGTGAGGCCCCCGTCCAGAGCTGTGGCTTTGAAAGCCCCAGCCCACGCAGGGCCTGGGATTGGCCTGGCTGCATGGCGGTATCTGCATAGGTGCAGACTGCCATCTTCCTTTTCAATTTAAGCAGAAAAACAGAAGTGCCAGGGAATCATGCAGACAGTCCTGTGGTTCCTTTTCCCCCTGTAAGGCAGCAGGCAGCTGTTTATCGGAGAGAAACAGGTTTGCCCAGTGGAACGTTTATTTGGTTTCTTTGATCCTGGGAACACACCTGCCACTTTGCCACTTCCTGCGAATCAAGCAGTTTCTTAGAAAAGGGACACATTCCTTAAAATATATTATGCGGTTTGGGGGTGAGGTATGGTTTCTTGGATTTTTATGATTTAATGTGTCTGCAAAAACATTAAAGCCACAGATAAAAATACATTGACTGCCCCTTATGAGAAACTGGTCTTTCCTTAGAATTAGGGGGCTGGTCATTTTCGTTTTTACGCTGGGTTTTGTTGTTTTTAAGTCTTCATTTGCTCCTCTTCCTGTTTCTCAGCACTCCTCATGCTGTGGACACACCATGTGTGGGCAGTCATTGATACAGTACACTGCAGTTATCAACCAAAATAATTTGGACTGAACTTTTATAAGAAAAAGGCAAATAGTGAAATTAATTTTCTTAGATCTTATTTGCGAACATGCCACTTTCAGAGCATGCCTTGGGGATGCTCTGAAAGTGGTATATTAAAAAAATAAGATATAAGTTATAAAAAAAGATATAATATACATTATAAAAAATAAGATGTAATGTAAATTATAAAAATATATAATATAAATATATGAAAAAATGTTTAAAATATATATTACATCTACTAGTATACAGATCTTTCTTGACTCACAATGGGCTTTCATCCTGATAAACCCATCATAAAGTGAAAATACTGTAAGCTGAAAATATATTTAATACACCTAACCTACTGAACATCATAGCTTAGCCTAGCCTACCTTAAATGTGCTCCGAACCCTCACATTAGTCTACAGTTGGGCAAAATCATCTAATATATAGTCTACTTTATACTAAAGTGTTGAATATCTCATGTAATTGATTGAATACTGTACCGAAAGTGAAAAATAGAATAGTTGTCTGGGTACAGAATGGTTGTCAGTGTATCGCTTTTTTACCC
The DNA here is from genome assembly GCF_011762595.2 of Tursiops truncatus. Lineage (NCBI taxonomy): Eukaryota > Metazoa > Chordata > Mammalia > Artiodactyla > Delphinidae > Tursiops > Tursiops truncatus. The sequence continues at coordinate 149,958,144 of NC_047034.1, forward strand.
TTGTGATCGCATGGCTGAGTGGGAGCTGTGGCTGCTGCCACTACCCAGCATCAGGAGAGGAAAGGACAGCATATCGCTAGCTCCGGGAAAAGATCAAAATTCAAAATTTGACGTATGGTTCCTACTGAAGGCATGTTGCTTTTGCACCATTGTAAAGTCAAAAAATCGTAAGTCGAACCATTGTAAGTCAGGGACTGTGTGTATATATTTAATTTTATCATTTTTTTGTGTGTGAGAATCATTTTCGCTTTAATTTGCTTCCTGATCATCATATAGCAATAAATAGACATAGAACATTTTCTAATTATTTTCTGGGTTGGGTAGGGGTGAAAGGGAAGATCTGGAAAATCAGGAGTATATTAACTCAAATTTCAGTACATAATTATTCAAATAAAATTTTAATGATTTCAGTTCAATACAACTGAAAATGCAGTGTGTTAAAGGACACTTTCTACTAAATTTCAAATTACAGGTTGTGGGTCATTTCTAAGCAAGAGCATCATATCCTACTGAGTATTCAACTTATTAACTAAGGTGATTGACATGGTAGGAGGTGGGGAAGAACAATGATCAGCTCATAGAATTTGGCTAAGAAAGGAAACAAACAAAAACAATGCAAATAGTAATTAAAATAGCTACAAGGCTTCCCTGGTGGCACACTGGTTGAGAGTCTGCCTGCCGATGCAGGGGACGCGGGTTCGTGCCCCTGTCCGGGAAGATCCCACATGCCGCGGAGCGGCTGGGCCCGTGAGCCGTGGCCGCTGAGCCTGCGCGTCAGGAGCCTGTTCTCCACAATGGGAGAGGCCACAACAGTGAGGGGCCCGCGTACCGAAAAAAAAAAAAAAAAAAAAAAAAAAGCTACAGATATTAGTAAAATAAAAATACAATCCCAAATGTCCATCTCTTACATTACTAGAAAAAAATTACAGGTACAGTTACAGCAAATACAGTCTTCACAGATTTGGGTAACTTTATTTGCGTTTAATAGTGATTTTAATAGTGATTTTTAAGCCCTATAGCCAATGAAATTTTAAAAAGCACTATGAGGAATGGACATTTAGATGTGTATACACTTTTCTTTAAAAAAAAACAACAAAGCTTAAATTTCTGAATGAGCAAGATTCCCTTTTGCAGGTAGAGGCCCTGCTTCTTCATGATCTTCACCTTCAGATCTAACAACCACAAGAGAAGAAGCTGGATATCTGTTTAGCTTTCGTTCACTCACAAATTCCAAGTCACCATAGATACTCAGCTTCTCAGAGGGAACATACTGCTCCACAGCAGTAGCAACAGTTGCACAACAAATCCAGAGCAATACCGTCATGGAGAGGACAAGAGTCATCGTTAAAATCCACCCGGAGTTAGGAGAGACATGTTAAAAAGCCATCACTTTCCCCATCTTCAGGATAGTTCCTGTGTGCTTGTGAACTTCTCATTTGCAGATAGGACATTTTGCTTAGCGATGGTTCTTTCAAATTTGTAGGTTCCTGCTCCAACTGTGGTGCATACTGGATTTCTGGCTTAGACTGGAATATAACTATTTTTCCGTCAGCAGCTTGAAGATAAAAAGTCCACGAAGAGGTTAAGAAGCTCTGTGAACGGTCCATCATGTCACTCCAGAATGACCTTACCAGAGTTAGAGGGAACACTAGATGCAGTTTTGGCATCAGGGACATGAGTTGTTCGTGTCTCAATTCAGCAAATGGCGGCTGATTCTGGCACCCAGGGTGGCAAACATATTGCTCATCAGATCGGGAATATGCTTCTGTACACGCAGATTCACATTCCAATTTGGTCCGATTTAAATCAATTCCATCATCCACAAATTGACACATTGAAAACAGCCTGCAACCTCTCTGACATGTGTACAACTCCTCTTCCTTGGAGTAGGTGTGCGAGGGGTAGGTCAACTGGCAGGCCCGGTGACAAGACGCCGTGTCACCCAAAACCGAGTCAAACGCTTCAGCCAAAGTAGTCCCTGAGCCTCCAGTCAGGGCCATGGTCAGCAGCAGCAGCAGCAGCGACAGCCCCAGTTGGACCCTGACCCAGAGGCTCCCGTTTGGGGCCGCCATTTTGTTTGTCTCTGTCAGAGCAGGTCAGCTTGTTGCTCTATATATTTCATTTATATATATATATATACGCACATATACACACAGACATACATATATATATATACTGGGCTGTGTCTAATTCTTGTGCCTATATCTGAACTACTCTACAATCAGACCTAATTGTTATGGCAAACAGCTAAGAGATAGCCCTGAACGTAGCTATTAAAAAAGTACAAGTAGATTTATATTCAGCGTACTACACTTACTAAGACAGGAAAGAGGACCATGAACATTGTGGAACATTTTTCAAATGAGTATTTAGAACTGATTGCACGTATATTTACCAGAAAATGTGAGTAATCAGCATACCCTGTTTCCAGAACTTTCTATGCTAAGGTTTCCTTATAGGAAGAGACAGTCGAGCATTAGATAAGAATGTGAAATTGGAGAGTCAGATTGGCCCCGGTTCATATCGTGACCACAATCATGACACCTTGACCCAGATACTTGGCCTCTCTCATCGAATTCCTCGTCCCTAAAATGGGTGTTGTGCTGGTATCTGCCTCTCACTGTTCCTGTGAAGATTAAGATAGTGCAGGAAGGGTCCTCAGCACAGTGCCTGACCCATATGAGATGTGCCACCAGTGCTTGCTCTCGTGATCATGGCTGCCGCCGTCTTCTCCGTCATCATCATTGTCATCGCCATCTTAACGATTGCCCTCTACCTGTCAGAGCCTTTACTGCAGCCAGCTCCTTCCTCCAAAGGGACTTGGGTTTGAGGGACTTGCGTTGCGTGATGTTGTGATTCAGTGTTTCTAGGAAGTTAGGCTAGGATAACAGGCAAGTTTCTGAGTCTTATGTAGAACTTCTAGAAATAGTTAATTGACCTTTTATGTCTTAGATAGCTTATCAGTGAACGTAGATAAATGCTGCCGTGTTAGCACTTGAGAGTGTGACATCTCCTGCTGTCGCAAGCTTCCAATGCCTAATGGTATTGATACCTGATCCGAGATTAGGGAGATTTTGGCTCCTCGGCTTTCCTGTTCGCTTTCGGATCTGAAAGCAGCACCTTGAGAACAAGGAGGCCACGCAGAGGTCAGACTCCTGTCATGCTTCCCTTTTCAGATGACTGCCTCATGCCTGGAGACCTTGAAAGCTGATCTTGAAATCCAGGGCTGGGTCTGTTCGGTGGTTTTTTTAAAGAATTAAAATAGAATCTTTCAAGGGCAGAAGTCTCCTCTCTTCTTCCTTCTCCTCACCCAGGCAAACCCTGCTCTTCCTGAAGGTGACACCAAGGTAGCTTATCTACAGGGCTTGCGGGTGTTCATGGAGTTAATGCTGCATTTAAGGGGGCACGGAAGTACCTTTGTTGTCATGCCAGCAGCGTTCCCTTCCTGGTGAGCAGCACCGCTGAGATGGATGACAAAGGTTCAAATCCCTGCTCTGCCAATTATTAATTGGATGACTCTAGGCAGGTTAATTTCATGCAACTTCTTTGGGTCTCACTTTCATTATCTGTAAAATGGGGGTAAGAAATAAGACTGCCTTATAGGACTGTGGTGAGATTTAGTGGTTAGTATAGGTAAAGCACTTGGAACTCTACCAGGCACATAATCAGGGCTATGTGAGAGTTTGCTATTGTAGTTAATTTTACCTTTTACCTTTACCAAGTAACTACTCGGGCTGTGACCTTCCCTAGTTTTTCTAAAAGCTGAATAAAAGGCCCAGATGTTGTTCAAATACAAGTCAGAAAAGGAAACAAAAGTAGAGGTTTCACATGGAGGTGAAGGATTTTACATCCTTGGTCTGAAGGATGTAAAACCTGTCAGATGTACTTTTCCAAGTGGGGGAAACCAGAGTTGTTGGACAGGGAGCAGTGGGCTGGGGAGACCGAGAGGGGGCTGTTTGCTGGAGTCCTGGGAACCAAGGGAGGTTTGCCTGAGACGCTGTCATCTGGAGACCGGAGTGTTCCTGCTTAATTTAACGCATGCTGTGAAGGGCTCCAGAATATGTTAAAATGGAATTCGTTTTAATATACTTCAGTTGAGAAACCCATGGTATTTTCAGGAAGAGAGGAAGAGAAGTTTGTAGGAAGCAAGAAGCCCCAAGGTTACAGACACGATGGAGGCTTGGGGACTGTGTTTTGTGTGATCCACGGGGAGAAACAAGCCTTGCAGGGCTCGAGGATCTTACTTGAGACCTGCCCTGTCGATGGGAAGGGATGCCTAGGCTTCCTGTGGTGAATGCTGCACCTGTCTAGTTAGGAGAGGCAGCTCTTCATGGAGGGGTAACTGGTGAAGGGGAGGAATCCCTTAGAAAACTTCAGGCACATGGAACAGAGCATGCAAGCAAACTGCAATCCCACATTGATCCCAGAGTGCTTTTTCTCCCACTGGGCGGCCCATCCCATGAGGACTTGAGAACACACAGAGGCTGGGCCTTTTTCATCTCTGGCTTTCCAGGAATGGCTCAAGAAATAGTTAGGGGTCTGTGTTATGGATGAATGACAAATTTCGGATGACCTAGGAAGTAAAACTTTGAAATGGGACTGGCGCTGATACAGGAACGACTGGACTGGACCTTGGAAGCTCACATCACTTGTGTTCTCTCACAATCTGCCCCCTTGTTACTTGAAGCAGGGTGAATATGAGGTGTTCCCACTGTCACCTGGCCTTGTTGATGGAATAAAAAAGGTAAGACAGGAAGGAAGGAAGGGAGGAAGAGAGGAAGGAAGGAAGGAAGGAAGGAAGGAAGGAAGGAAGGAAGGAAGGAAGGAAGGAAGGGAGTCTTTTGTGCATACATTCAGCTTAGACCAGTTCTGCATTCACCTCTGCTTGTTGAATTTGGATCCTGTGATGTGTGTGCGTGTTATGGGTGTGTGTGCGTGATGGGTGTGTGTGTGTGTTTATTGTGTGTGTGTTGTTTTCCTTTCCCACCCTCTCCCCATCAATCAATTTAAATCTTATCACTTGCAAAGGTGGTTGTAAACTAAAACAAAGTGACCAAATATCACAGTTCAGATTCATGTTAATAGAGTGATTATTCAGAGATAATCTCACCCCTTTTTCTTCTGAAATGGTGTCTTTCAGAGCCTTAGCTGTTTGGTTCCATTGAAACACAGCAGGACCTTGATACACTTTTGGAGAGAAGGAAGATGAACCCCTGCAGAATAGAATGTCCTTAAAATTGGTAGCTGGGGCCCTGGTTTTCATGTGTTGTAGGGTAAAGTTTCGCAAATTGCTTACTCCGTGGGGGGTAGAGACCTAAATCCTCCACAGTGCTAACTAATTGGTGATGCTTAATTCATATTTGTGGATTGCTAGATGTGCGTTTAATTAAAAGACACACCTAGTTGCATGATTCCACAGAAACTTGCCAGGGTTCCCTGGTGTATTTTACAAATGAAATTAGGCTTTGTGGGAGTTGTAGAATTATAGATGTATGTATATTTCTTTTAATCTCAAATGCAAGAATAATATTTCTGAATCCGGTTTCACTTCCTGTCCTTAGTTTATGCTTTCATCTTTTCTCTATGCTATTTATTTGTCAGTATACTCCAGGATTTGTTTAGAATTCAGATCATTTTGTTGACTCTGTAGTCAGAAAATTCATCGATTTGATTCCCAATTTCTACATAACGAACAACATTAAAAAGATACAAAGACTCTCTTCTATTTTCTCATCTTTTATCTTAGCCTTATTAATATCTATGTAACAATATTATTTAATATGGGTCCCCTTTAACATGAGCTGTTGGCTGTATAACCCATATACGTTTGTGTATTTGGGAGGTGGGTGTGTGATATTGTTGAGGGTGGGGAAAATGGTTCTGAGCCTCAGAAACTTGAAATATACCTGGGCTAAAGCCTGGAATTCAGTAGAATTGATTCTGCAAATCAAATGCTAGAATTCATTCACAGATATGGTTTTTGCATCTTCAAATGGCCTTGGGTTGAAAGGAAATAGAATTCAGTTAAAATTGCTTGAGTCAGGGTGTGAATGGCTATGAGGAAATATGGTGTCTTTGTCCAAGGCCAAATTCAGAAATATCACAGCTTCAAAAGCCTGTCCTGCTTCAGGAGCAGCCTGCGGGTGACTTGCTCTGTCGGCCACATGAACACCACTAGGAAGGAATTCCCTCTGTACAGATTGTGAGGGGTCGGTTCCCCCGAGGCGTTAACCCCACTCTCTTCTAGGCAGGGGCTTGGGTGTTTAGCATATCTTGGGGAAGAGAGAATTCTGCCCGGAGACCTACAGTAAGGCGTTCTGGGCGAATTATAGTATTATTAGCCAAAAAATAAGAAAGAAAAGGAGTGTTTTAGGAGCCTGCGGTGTGTGCACATGACTCGTTAGGACCACAGTGACCTCTCAGTGCCTGTGACCTTCCCACTCTGCAGACAAGGAGAGCGGAGCTCAGGGTGTTGAGTGCTTTGAGGGGACGGAGTAGAGCCTCCACCTGGGCTGCAGAGCCTCAGACCTATGGAGTTTTTCTTGTGGTGTTTCTGGGGTCCACAGCACCGTGCATTCCCATAATGATGCTCATTTCATCAAAATTAGTTAAGAAGTAGGAAGGAAGTAACATATGTTAGAAGCACATGTGATCTAGGTTGGTGCTTAGCTATCCAGAAAATCTGGTTGGCTGGACTAGGCTAGTTTTCCAAGTGCTGAATTTTGGCTTGACATTCAGGGGTGGTCAGATAACATTTGAAGAGAGAATGTTGGGAGATAACATTTTAAAGAGAAAAGAGCCCTGGTGGGGGATTTAGAAGAGCTGGGTTTGGTAATAATGATGATGATGATGGTAGCACTAACATTTGCTGAGCATTTTTGCTCAACAAATTTGTTGTCCAACGTTTATGGAACAGTGCCAGGCACTCTTCTAAGAACTTCACAAGTATTAGTTCATTTAATTCTCACAAAAATCCTCTGAAGTAGATCCTATTAGTATCCCTATTTTACAGGTAAGGAAATGGAGGTGCAGAGAGGTTAAGTAACTTGCTCAGAGTTTTACGGCTACCAAGCCACAGAGTGGGGACTTGAACTCAGACCCTGAGTCCATCAGACTCCATCACCCAGGTCACCTCTCTAGGGCCCAGCACTGTGACCCTTGAAATATTGCTTAATCTGGGATGTCATAGACTCATAAAATTTCAACAATATTTTGGAGAACTGTATAAGGTTGCCGTTTAAAATTTTTGATAACTGTCATTTATTTTTACAAGTTATTTGTATTACAAGTCATAAACTGTCATTTATTTTTACAAGTTATTTGTAAGTTATTTTACAAGTTATCTTACAAGTTATTTCATGAAAGAAAGGACAATATTAACAACCTCTCAACAAAGTAAGGGCACAAATCTCAGATTAAAGGACAATCCTTCCCGTTATTGGAACATACACTGACTTGTTCATCTGGCAAATGTGCCTGGAGTACCCACTGTGGGTGAGGGAGGGGGTCTGAAAAGCAGACCTAGCTCCCACCCATGTGGAACTCTCATGGGTGGGAGCTAGGGAGGGGAGATAGTCATTTTAAAAGTAAACGAAAAATTACATAATCACAGATTTGTTAAGTGCTGGAAGGACGTGAGCACAGCTCAGGGATGGGGAATAAAATGTAGGGTGTGCCCTGCTAAGGAAGGCCTCTTCCACGAGAGGAGACAAATGCTGGGCAGAGGGAACAGCACGTGTGAAGTCTCAGTGCAGGGAAGCGCCTGGGGGCAGGAGGAAGGAGAGGAGGCTGCATGGCTGCTCAGGACCCAGGAGGAGGCTGCAGAGAGCAGTTCGGGTCTGGTGTGCCCTCAGAAGTCAGGGGAAGAGCTTTGATTTTACTGGGGGGGGGGGGGGGGGGGTGGGGCGGGGCAGCGGAAACCATTGCAAGATTTGCAGGTGCATGACGCGGTTTGATTTACATTTCACGGGATAACTCGGTATGCTCCTGGGGAGAGCAGACGAGAAGGGGCCAGGAGGAAAGCTGGGAGCGTGGTCAGGAGGCTCTTGCAGCTGTCCAGGCTAAAGAGGCTGGGGCTGTGATAAGGGTAGACGGGGACGTGGAGGGGGAAGCAGCAGCAGGAATCAATGCTTGTCCCATTCAGGGTGGGAATAGGATATAGCCATCTCATGGGGGACAATTCAGGAGGGACCATCTACAAAGGCAGGGCTGTGGAGGAATGACAGTGGTGGTGCTGGGCTGATAGGATAGAGCTGTTACTGTGGAGGCCTGAGGGGCAAGGAGAGGGGGGATGTTACTGGAACCCTGCAGGAGAGGGCTGCCTTGAAGGGAGCAGTGACCTTCAGTGGAAGGTCAAGCCAGGCCAGTGTTCTGAATTTCTCCCTCGCAGGCAGAGAGCCGAGGAATGAATCCACTGACCTCTTTCCCCTCCCTCCCCGCTCCTGTGATCTCCTGTGGGGCTGCCCCATTGGCTGCTAACCAGACCACAGAGGTTGCCCATTGATGTGGTCCTTCCAGGTCAGCCCGTGGGCAGAGAGCAGAGTAGGGAGGGCAGAGGGTAGATCTGGTGGGAAACAGGACATAGCCAGCACCAAGACGATTCCCAGACCTGTGTCTGAGCAGCGAGGTGGAGGGAGGCCCTCCTCCTCTGTGGCGGAGAGACTGGGAGAGGGAAAGGAAGCTGGGGAGGAGAGTCAAGGTGTCCTGTTCCCGTGGACTGAATCCCTTGAGGGCTCTGAGTTTTCCTCTGTAAAAGCAGCCGTTGGACTGAATGACCTGGGAAGTCCTTCCAACTGTCTTCCTAGAGGACCGTATGGGGGGCTCACTGAGCGTTTCTCATAGGGAGTCTCTACGAGTCACCCAGAATGCAGCCCTCCTCGCCCCCTGCACGGTCACCCAGATAAAACCCACGGAGGGCGGCGATGGAGAGTCTGGGCCTGGCTTTCTGCCAGAGCAGAAGAGCATTTGGCGGTGGCCCTGCTGGGGAAGCCTCATCTGTGCTGTGCGTGGCCGGCCTGCTGCTAGTAACTGCATCTCTGTGGCCCTCCCGAGGAAGGGAAGGACTTTCATCTTTACAGATCACGTGCTAGTCGGCCAAGCCTAACTCGGGCAGAATTCGCTGAGTGCGAGGAAATCAGTGGGCCACCTTCAGCCTTTATTTTGCTTTCCAGACGAACAGCCCAAGGGAAGTCCCAGCAAGTAAATGTGGGCCCTCTTCCCTCACTTGGCTCCACTTTATTTTAATTTTATTTTCAAATTTTTATTGAAATATAGTTGATTTACAATGTTGTGTTAGTTTCAGGTGTACAGCAAAGTGCTTCAGTTATACATATATATAAATATATATATTCATTTTTTATATTCTCTTCCCTTATAGGTTATTACAAGATATTGAGTATTATTTCCCTGTGCTATACAGTAGGTCCTTGTTGGTTATCTGTTTTATATATAGTAGTGTGTATATTTTAAGCCCAAACTCCTAATTTATCCTTCTTCCCCCCCCTCCTTTGGAAACTGTAAGTTTGTTTTCTATGTCTGTGAGTCTGTTTCTGTTTTGTAAATAAATTCATTTGTGTCCTTTTTTAGATTCCACATATAAGTGATATCATATATTTGTCTTTCTCTGTCTGACTTACTTCACTTAGTGTGATAATCTCTAGGTCCATCCATGTTGCTGCAAATGGCATTATTTTATTCTTTTTTATGGCTGTGTAGTATTCCATTGTATATGTATCTATATACACCACATCTTTTGTCCATTCCTCTGTCGATGGACACTTAGGTTGCTTCCATGTCTTGGCTATCGTGAATGGTGCTACAGTGAACATGGGGGGTGCATGTATCTTTTCAAATTGTGGTTTTCTCTGCATATATTTGGCTCCCCTTTAAAAAACTCAGTGAATAAGATGAAAACTGCAGATAGGCAATTCTGCGATCTGCTCGTTTCAGTGATAAGGGAATTTTCAGGCACCTTTACTGCATTTCTGGTCACTTTCTAAGGCAAGAAAGAATGGTTTCAGTGAAGCCGGGAGAGTCTGCTGTTCAGGTGGTTGTTACAAGCTCAGCAGGTGGCCATCTCGTGGAAGCAGCTGCTTTTGGAGCAGAATTGGGGCAGGAGTAGGAGAAGGGAAGGGGGGATGGGAAAGGGGTTCCTGATCCCAGCACGAGGCCAGGGTGAGGCCTCAGGGCCAGCAGCTCTGAGAAGCTTCTTCGCATTCTGAGGGCTCCTCGTTCCCCTTGAACCTGCAGTTTGATCTCTTTCATCCCTGAGCTTCCTGACTCCTCAAGCTTCAAAGCTCTGAGATTCCCTGCCTTCGAGGAATTACAACCCACACCCCCCTGTCCTTTTCTCCTCCTTCCTCCTTACTGAAGGTGATGAGAATTCTGGAAGGATTTTAAGGGGAGTTTATTATCTCTCAGAAAACAAAATAAAGCCTATGTGAAAAATATAAGTCAGTGAACATATTGAAAACCTACATTTATCAAAATTCAGTTTGGTGTCTTGGGAAGTTATCGTGTATAAAAGAATGAACGCCTCTGAAATAATTAGAATAGGCATGTGGGCTTCCCTGGTGGCGCAGTGGTTGAGAGTCCGCCTGCCAATGCAGGGGACGTGGGTTCGTGACCCGGTCCGGGAAGATCCCTCATGCCGCAGAGCAGCTGGGCCCGTGAGCCATGGCCGCTGAGCCTGCGTGTCTGGAGCCTGTGCTCCGCAACGGGAGAGGCCACAACAGTGAGAGGCCCGCGTACCGCAAAAAAAAAAAAAGAATAGGCATGTGGTTGTTAACATATAGGATTTTGTAGTTCGGATGCTGTTTATGTAACATGACATTAAATGAGCCATTTCCTGGCCTACCTGGGCACAGTGGTTGCTGGGATCCCCTGTGTTCTGAAGACACGTGCTAGGTTGTGGGCAGGCCTGGCTGAAGGGTGGCCCACACTGGTTCCCGTCGGGCAGAGGGAAGTACTGGAGTCCCCACTGTGAGCTTTGCCTAGCCCCTCTCAAGGGGGAGAAAGGGGGGATACCCCCTCCATAAGCCTTCCACCAATGAGGGGCTCCATGGCCTGATGCTGCCGCAGCAGTGGAGCAGGGTGGAAGCTCCTGGGTGAGCTGGGTTCACGTCCCCTGGGTCTGATGGTCCTTCCAAGTCCTGACTCTCCTAGAAAAGCAAGGAGAGCCTGCCGGCAACAGGCCAGTCGAAACTGCCCCTGAAGACAGAGTGAGGAGAGGAAGGAAACTGAGGAGGGACAACATGTCCACTGAAGGTGGGACAAAGGCGGCCATTTTCCTGGGGTGAAGTGGGCACACGGGGGGAGGTGGACAGTAGAGCTGTCCTGAGAGGACCCTGCCAGCTCCCTGAGTAAAGCAGTTGAATGTGCTTTTGGATGCCCTTTTTGGCATTCCCTACTCTGGTTTCCTCTTTTATTTTTAAAATCTCTCTAATAAGTGCTTTAAGAGTGAACCTATTGATGATTTCTATTACTCAGGATAAGTTGGGCATTTTCCTGTGAAGTTAAACATCTACAGCATATGACCCAGCAATTTTCCACCTAGGTATTTACCGAGGAGAAATTTGTGTTGGCAAAAAGACTGGTACATGGATGTTCATAACAGCTTTATTCATAAAAATCCAAAACTGGAAGTAACGCAAACCCAAACACCCATCAACTAGGGAATTTATAAGCAACTTGCTGCACACTCACGTGCAGGACTCCAACTCAGTAATAAAAGGAATAAACTGTGGATACATGCAAGGACAGGCATGAGTCTTCTAACTATTTTGCTGGAAAAGCTGCCACAAAAAGTGTATATTGTATAATTCCACTTATATGAAATCCTAGAGCAGTCAAAACTAATCTATGGGGAGAAACAAATGGAACAGTGGTTGCCCTGGTGAAGGGTGGGTGAAGGAAGTAGGACCAGGGGTTCACCAGTAAAGGATACAAGGGAACTTTCTGGGCTTATGGAAATGCCTGTATCTTGACCGGGGGGAATGGTTGCCTGGGTATATGTGTTTGTCAAAACAAAAACCAAAAACCAACTGCTTACTTGAAATGTATCCATTTTATTATATGTAGGTTATACCTCAGTAAAGTTGATTTTTATAAAAGAACCTAATAAATGTAACAAGTTTTCTTTAAGAGTTACTTAGTACATAGGGATTTGCCTGTGGATGGCTTGGGCTCATTGATTTGCCAGCTTTTTGCTTTATTAGCACTTGAGGATTTTGAGCTTCTTGATTTTGAGCCCCTCCTGTCTGTTCTCAATAGTTCCTCCTATCAATTCATTGAAGGCATTCTGAAATCACCGATAAGACTGTTATTTCATTGCTCGAGTTGTCAAATAATGCCCCGATTCCAGAACAATATTTCACAGAGATAGTGAAATCGTTCCACTGAAATCTGGCTGTTTCAGCAGGTGAACCCTGATGCTGGCCTCTGTGGAAGGGTATTCATCATCAGATTCACTATCAAAGGGGTTCTGCATCCGCTTTTCCATTGCCCGCTTAATGTGTGAAGAGCTCAGAGATAATTATGTACAGTTAGTTTCAGTTTCATCAAACAGCTCTTCCTTACCACTGCATTTTATTCTCCTGGGAATATGTGTTTTTGTGTGTGTGTGTGTGTGTGTGTGTGTGAGTGTGTGTGTGTACACAGCCACATATACATATACGGTGAACAATAAGATGTATAGACTTTGGAAGGTACACACTTTTCTCAGCCTTAAGTAGTATTTATTCATTATAAATTAATACAGAGAACATTTTCTAAGCTTTAAACACACGCTTGTTGTTGTGCTGGGCACTGTGGGATGTACAAAATCAAATCTTAGACTCTAGGTCTAGAAACACCTCGAGGGGTCATTTGCTCTGGCTCTTATTTTATTTATTTATTTATTTTTTGCGGTACGCGGGCCTCTCACTGCTGTGGCCTCTCCCCTTGCGGAGCACAGGCTCCGGACGCGCAGGCTCAGCGGCCATGGGTCACGGGCCCAGCTGCTCCACGGCATGTGGGATCTTCCCGGACCGGGGCACGAACCCGCGTTCCCTGCATCTGCAGGCGGACTCTCAACCACTGCGCCACCAGGGAAGCCCCTGGCTCTTATTTTAGATGGGTGTGGGATTCTTACCATTTCAACAGTTACGGACTGAATCACGTGCTCCTCCCAAATTCATATGTTGAAGCCCTAACCCTGGTGTGACTGTATTTGGAGATGGGGTCTCGAAAGAGGCAATTAAGGTTAAATGAGGTTATGGGAGAAAGGGGACTCATCTAATAGGATTGGTGTTCTTAAGAAAAAGGGACAGCAGGGGTGCAGTGCACAGAGGAAAGGCCATGTGAGGACGTTGCAAGAAGGCGGCTGCCTGCAAGCCAAGGAGAGAGGCTGCAGGAGAAATCAGACCTGCCTGCACCTTGATCTTGGACGTCCAGCTTCCAGAACTGTGAGAAAATAACGTCCGTTGTTTAAGCACCCAGTCCATGGTATTTTGTTATGATGGCCTCAGCCGACTATAACTGCAACTGAGCCTGGAAAGTGGAGGTAGATAAACCGTCGCTTGCCTATGAGTTACTTAATTTCAGTAATAGGGAGTCTTGGAGATTTGTTCTGTTTGTGGACTTACTGAAAGCATATCAAACCCCTTGATTTAGCCTACCTTTGTTCTCATTCTTCCAGAAGATAAAAATAACTAACTTATTGTGACTAGTTAGCATGTGCTAGACCTTGTCCTAAGCAGTTCCTATGCACTAACTCATTTCATTATTAATGCAGTCATCTGAAGATAATATTCTTATTGTTTCCTATTTGGAAACTGGAAGACAGAGAGGTTAAGTAGCTTACCCAGAGTCACACAGCTCGTCAGTGGTGGGGTCCAGACCCCTATCCCAGGCAGTCTGGCTCTTTCCCCCTTCCCCTTAACTACTCCTCTTAACTACCTCTGCGTATCCCAGGAGAACACCTACAGGCCTATCCTCTAGTCTGTCCCATGGGACTGCCCCTCAGGGAAAGTAACTTTCTGCCTACCGCTGTACATCTTATTGTTTTCCTTTATTCAGAAATGTATGCATAAATTAGTAAATCTCCTTCATTAAATTTAGAAGTCCCATTGATTACATCAGTTATAACTGTGTAAGGCAGACAGCAGGATGCATTTTGGAATTTGGGCGTAGGAAGGGAGCTTTTGAATGCTTTGATTCATTCATTTATACATTCGTGTGATGAATAGTTATAGAATGCCTACTCTGTTCCAGGCACTGTGTCAGGTACTGGGGATGAAATGACAGAGGAATACAGTCTGTGTCATGTGCTGGGGATGAAATGACAGAGGAATGCAGTCTCTGTCCTTAGGGAGCTGACAGTCTAGGGAAGGGGAGGGGAAGTAAATTGGAGTATTGTGCATGTAATTATTTAATTGTAAAGTTGAAAGTAGAGCGTGATAAGGAGAATCTGAGCCATAGTAGATGCTCAACAATCATTTGTTGAATGAATGAGGCAATGAATGAGTGAATGACCCGGCCTAGTGTAGGGAGGCTTCTTTGAAGAAGGGATATTTTGGCGAAGGTCTGAGGTGTGGGTAGGGTCAGCGGGGTGGGGATGGTGGGGCGGGGAGTGGTCCTCAGGACTGCAGCATCTCCCTCCTTGGAGGAGCAGGGACACTGCTTTTGGACGTCAAGCACCTCTGGTCCTGGACTCGGGACTCACATCTTGAGCAAAACTTTGTCTTACAGTCACCCACACTCATGTTCTCCTTCTTTTCAAATCTGTTTAGATGTTGTTTGGGCTGTCTCCTCATTATTTGTTCTCTAAATGTCTTACTGAAAAGGTTTGTTCCTTAATAATTCACATTTTCATAATGTCTGAGGCCAATTGTTTTTTTCTCCAGAAGGAGAACACATTTTCAACTTCATGATGACGGCTAATGGGAGAAGCACTTGTATGGTATAAAAATGTACTTTATCGGTAGGATTATTGAGTACATGTACTCCATAAAGAAAAACCCTTGTGTGTGGAAAGAACAGTCCCTTCTGGAGAAGCATTCAGGTTGAAGGTGGCTTTTGTACTTTGGTGTCACATCTCAGATGTGGCTGCACCAGGTTCTGCTGCGTCCCTGGTGGGTCCTAGTCTTGGTGTGGTTTCTGTTCATCTCTCGGTGAAAGGAAGGCTGTCACCTGTTTGCATCTGTTAGGGATGATTAGCAAGCAAGGCAGGTGAATTCTCTTAGTTTTTGATCCCTTGCTTGTGACACTCAGATTTCCCAATGTCACGGGGTGACCCCCTTAAGAATGTCATCTTAATATGAGCATTCTTCCAGGAGACACGGTCCCAAACTTCTCAACAAGCAGACTGATGGGAGAGCCAACACTTGCTTTCCTTCTCCTGACATAAGCAGTGTGTAATGTCTGAAACATGAACAGGAGAGAGGCAGGATGACAGGAATCACATATACCAACAGGAACCATTGGTTTGAGTCCCAGCCTTGCCATGGAGTAAGTCCTCTGACCTCAGGCGAGTCACTGTCGTTCTGAATTTTAGCTTCCTCCTTTACAGAAGGGGAGAAATGATTGTTTATTGGGTAATTATTGTGCACAGTCATCAAGCTGGGAGCTGTCTGGTTTTGTTTGCTAATTATTCACTTAAGCTTATGACAACCTTATAAAATGAGCATCGGTACCTCCATTTAACAGATGAGAAAGCTGAGGCCTAGAGCGCTGGTGCCGCATCCAGAATCAGACCACTTGTAAAGGCAGCTCTAGGATTTGAAATCTGACCTGCCACCAAAGCCCGTGCTCCCCTTCCTCCCTCTGTGCCTGCAGGGTGGTTGAGGTGAATGAGTAAGAACCACCAGCCGGTGTGTTCTAAACCGTGATGCAATCGTTCATTGTTTTTTCCCGTGGATGGTTGGTTAGTTCGGCTGAGATCTGAGTTTGTTGCTGCTGTAGGATTGAATATAAACAGTTTGAAACTGCTGGCTCCAGGGGTGGATCTGTTTCCATTGTTTTGTCCTGAGGGGGCTTCAGAGCAAGATGTTTATTTGCATAAAGGTATCCAAGTGGGAAATGGGTGCACAGTGTCATGGCAATGCAGCCACCTCTCTCCCGTCAGCAGGGGACCCTGTCCCCGTGCATTCTACAGATATTTGTGCATCTGTGGAGCCCCTACTCTGTGGTGGGTGCTTTGCTCTGGGATACAACACTGAAGAAGTTAAACCTCTGGCTGAAGGAGCTTATATTCTAGTGAGAAAAACAAAAAACAAGACCAAAGGGGGACAAAAACATGAAAAATTACATGACCTGTTGATGATCAGTGCTAAGAAGAAAAAAGAAAGGTGGGTAAGGAAGGAGGCCAGTATGGCTAGAGTTGGCATTAGCCAGGAGAAGGAGGTGGGAGGTGAGGCCAGGCACATGGCCGCGCAGACCCAGGGGACTTAGTGGGCCAGTGGAAGGACCCCGATGTTGGGTTTGCTTTCATTGGTCAGTCATTGACTTACTCTGCATGAGCTGGGAAACCTCCGGGGGCTTTGAGCAAGGGAGAGGGAGAAGGGCAGAGATGGAGGGAGCAGGCTTAGATGGGAGGCTGGCAGTGGTCCAGGGAGAAGGGGTGTGGCCTGGGTGGCAGTAGTGGAGGGGTGGGAAGTGATGGGTCCCGGCTATGCTCCGAGATGGAACTGATGGGATTTGCCATGCCGTGGGTTTGCCTGCCCTGTAGGAAGAACCCAAGATAAGTCATTTACTAGATGGTACCACCATGGCAGGGAGATGGGTGGACACGGCTGCATGTGTGTGGTCAGGTGAGACCTCACAGTGCAGGATGAGGTTGTCTGGGCCTTCAGCATCTCAAGTTAAGCACAAGGAAGACAGAACAGCTCATGATCTGTATCTGTACAAGGTGCCTTCTCAGTGAAACGCGTGCTGCAGAGAGGCCACCCTGGGCCTGAGCACAGACACCAAGTGCAGCTGGCGCAGTGTCGGAGGCAGTCCTTGGGCTAGAAGGCAGGTCTGGAGGCATCAGGGCAGGGCGGGAAGGTGGTGAGGGGCTGCTGGGTGGGGACCAGTAAAAAATGTTGCAGCTTCTTCCTGTCAGCTAGGGGTCTGCAAACTGCAGCCCGCCTGCAAGCTAAATCCGCCTGCTGCCTGTTTTTGTCCGGCCTCTCAAGCTAAGAATGGTTGGGGTGTTTTAAAACAAATAACAGCTCTCAAGGAATAGAGTATGCAACAGAAATGGTATATGGGGCTTCCCTGGTGGCGCAGTGGTTGAGAGTCCGCCTGCCGAAGCAGGGGACGCGGGTTCGTGCCCCGGTCTGGGAAGATCCCATATGCCGCGGAGCGGCTGGGCCCGTGAGCCATGGCTGCTGAGCCTGCGCGTCTGGAGCCTGTGCTCCGCAACGGGAGAGGTCACAGCAGTGAGGCCCGCGTACTGCAAAAAAAAAAAAAAAAAAAAAGAAATGGTATATGACCCTGCAAAGCCTAAAATATTTCCTGTCGGTACTTTATAGGAAAAGCTTGTTGTAGGCAGATGATGGGGCCAAGACAAGGATGCCCCATCCATCCCACTTCATGCCGCTCTTGGGAAGGTTGTGCCGGTGGGCGGGCATCTGGTCCAGGAATGCCCGATACAGAACAGCGCGCTCCCTGGAGTCTCTGCTGAGCACCCCTGTCTAAGAGGGAATGTCCTCAGTAGCCATTTAAAGACTGAGTGATCGGAAAGACCCGCCCTGGCTCTTCGTCAAGGCGGCTGTGGGAACCTGGGGGGAAGATAGGGTAACAGAAGCCCTGCAGGTGACAGTTTTGCCTGTTGTGTTTGAAATACTCAGAGGTTGTCCATCCTGTCATGGGTCTCCTGGCATTGATCACACTTGAGACAGAGTCTGTGTTTAAGGCAGGACGTGTAGGGTGCGTTGGGACTTTTAGAGCCTTGTCCCGCTCTTCAGGTGACCCCTGAACAAACTTTAGCACATCAGGAACACTCTGTGCTGCTGACTGTCCGGTGTGGTTCGTTAGTTGGGGGAAGAGACCAGGCTTGCCTGATGGGCCAGCCGTGCTCCTTGGAAAACTACCTAGCACACCAGAAGTCAGTCAAGGTCAGGGTGAAACTGATCCAAGGGAAGGCCAATTGGGAGAAGAAAAGGTAGCGGGGGAGGGGGAAAGAAAGGTAGAAGTAGGGGACAGGAGTTATCTTGTTGAACCTACTTGACCTTCTACCCCAGGCTGGTTCTGGGTCCAGACCCAGTAAATCGCACAAGGAACAGCCAAGTTCACTGTGAATCCTTGGCAAGTAGCCTGCCATTGAGAGCCAGCTGCACTTCCGAGGCCAGGAGGGAGGCCAGGCAGAGGCTGGCCTGGGGCGGCCCCTGGGCTGTAGAGCAGCCTGACGTCTTTGGCTTCCAGCTCTGGCTGAAGAAGGGAGGATCTTCTTTACCTACTACTGCCAATGCAGTGGCAGCGGTGGTTTCTACCACGACCCCCGGTCCCGGGGGCTGGTCGAAAAACCAGCCTCTGAAGAGCAGCGGCCTGGGACTTCTCCCCACCCCCAGATATTTTCATCCCCCGTCCTCCCAGTCCACAGCCCACAGACCGAGGGCATCTGCACCCCACACTTTGCGATCTGCCGGTTTAAGTGGGACTGAAGATTCCTAGAAAGTCAGCCTTGGCTCTTCCTCTGGTGGCAAACTTCGACTCAGCTGGGTCCCTGTCTGTTCGTGGACAGCAGGGCTGAGACGCCAGCGGCGGTCACAGTAGCGGGGAGGGAGGGCACAGAGGGGCTCAGATTTTGACCATTTTTTCTGCCACAAAACCTTTGTTAGTTGACTTAGCAACTCCTTCAGACCTGTTTGTGAGCTCAAAGCTCCACGTTCTGGTTTTTTCCCCCCAAATCCTGAAACGACTGGGACGGTCAAATGTTGTCAACGTGGGTAGCAGCCATAGCTGAAGCTGCTGCCCCTGGTCACCCTCCTCCTTGCCATAGCTGTAACTTCTCATTTTTAAGACTTTTGCCTTCCAGCAAATGTAAGGTCCTACCAACTACTCCAGCTTGATTTTACCCCTACCTAATGATTCATAGATTTCAGATTGAGACTTTCCTGGTCACGTCTTCCTCTGCTTTGAAATCATTCCCGTCTCTCCAGGGTACAGTCCAGGAAATTTCCCCAGATCATCTCTCACAGGGAACACAGCACCCAGAGTTGCCCCACTTTAAAGACAATTGGAAGAGACAGAGGTAACGCCAGGAGCAGTGACCGTCCCTGAAGTTCGGGGTGTGGCAACTCCCCAGAGCCTCCTCTGAGGGCAGGGGCCTGAGGACAGGTGCCGGCTGCACTTCTGTGAGGCTCAGGATTCCGAGCTCCAGCCCCAGCTTCCCCTGCCACTACCACCTAAGGAGACGCGGCCAGAGGGCGTTTGGCAGGAGGGCTGCCAAGCGGGTCTAGCTCATTGGTGGTGCCCTTGGTAGCACCAGATCTCCTCTTCATCCCTGTGTTTCCTGCCCCCTTTGCCGCTGATCTTTGTTTAGCTTCAGAGGCTGTTACGGCTCTGACGAAAAGCTGGCATCAAGGAGGATGTGAGCCAGGGCTTTAATTTCCCTGGATACCAAGGAGAAAGAGGATTAAACAACATAGATCCAAGTATTGCAGTTGAAAAGATACTTGAGTGAACCCCTAGTAGGGTCAAGTCCAGGGATGGGAAAGTTTGTGCACCTGTGACAAGTCCCTTCCCTTCTGCTGTCTAACTGCCCTGGCCTCAAGAGCTGGCAGCAAGCACAGTGCTCTCATTAAGCTCTGCAGGACTTCTCCGGGAACCCAGATTAAGTAGCTCTGTGAAGGGAATCTGCTTATCAAAATACTGATGAATGGGCTGGGTCAGGAGTGAGCCAGAGGCAGCCAGTGCTGAAGCATAAACCCCTCGGATTAGAGGAAGTTGCTTTATCTTTACGCCTGTTTCAGCTGCTAAAGCCGTTTGCAATC
Source organism: Tursiops truncatus (assembly GCF_011762595.2). NCBI lineage: Eukaryota > Metazoa > Chordata > Mammalia > Artiodactyla > Delphinidae > Tursiops > Tursiops truncatus. Next base: position 149,978,099 of record NC_047034.1, read on the forward strand.
TAGATCTGATGCTCCTTTGATAGTCTTTCTTATGCAGAGTTTTTCCAGGGGTCAGCTACCACTCAGCTGTGTCCCAGGGTAGCTGCTATCAAGACATTTCTGTAAATTCCTTTCCATCCTGACAGCAGCCGTTGCTCCATATCCAGAGGTTCTCCCTGTGTCTCAAAGCCCCTCTGAGAAGAGAATCGGGTGAGCCAGGTTGTCACCTGGATATGCTTCAGTGCCTGTTTCTGTTAGATCTGGTCCCTTTGTCCAAAGGTCACCCATTTGTGGAGCAAGCAGACTCACTTCAGTGTCCTAGGACCAGCCTGAGGTTAGCCAGAGGCTGCTTCCTTGTGCTGTTCTTTGGGGGGCTTTAGAAATGGTGAGAAGTTATACCACTTTTCTGGATCTTCATTTTCTTATCCATAAGAAGGGGGATGGGGGCGATGGCTGGCTGGTTCTCACATCCTCTAAGTCTCTGCAACCATCCAGCTCTCTCTGCACACTGCCTGCACCCAAGTGTGAACGCTTTCACTCCTCCCCTACTGGGAAGAGCCCTGCTCCAGCTACCTGGACATCACAGACCCAGAGGGAGTTTGGAAGGAAGGGAAGAGAACTGTATGCCCCAATCTTGAGGCCACTGGAGAATCTCAAGAGGAAGAGGTTAGGTAGCCTGTAGGAGCAGGTGACACTGCAAAGGGAGTGATGGTTGGCCTTTTCCCTTGATGTGGAGGATGGCATCTTCTCGTCTCTCCAAATTTGGCTCCAGGATGGATGAATTGGGGGGAATTTTCTGCAGGCAGCGAATCTCATTCAGAAATTCTTCTTAGCTTCGGTCAGTGATCATGGCTTCTTAATCTGGATGTACTGCCCGGTTCCTGCAACAACCAGCTCTTACAATTGTAAATTTTACAGCCACGTGACACTTAGAGGCTGGCTTCTTAGTTTCAGTTTGACAGATGGGGAACTTTGGACCACAAAAGGTTAAATGACTCATCCAAGGTCACACAATCAATTAATTGGGAGAGCCAGATTTACTGGGGGTCTAAGGAATCTACAGTGAAATGCACAGATCAGTTTCCACGCACCTGTGTAACCCGCACCCTCAGCAGCGAACCAGAATTAGAATCATTCTCTGGGCCATAATTGCAAGATTATTGAAAGCACAGAGCCTAATGGGAATTCAGCTTCCCTTTAGGAAGACCTCCCTCTCCCTGCTTGTCTCCATTCCCTGAAGTGGCATATGGCATCATCCCCTTGCCTTTCTGATTTTGTCCCATTCCCAGGACCTGTATTAATTCTCTGAGCTGGAGTTCCAATTTCTACCTGGTTTAGGCAGAGTTGTCTAGGAAACTAGAAATAACGACAGTTGCCAGGCTGTGCAGATCGGGTGATCCTCGGCTTCTTCAGAACAACGTCATACCAGCCTTCTCTGCTTTTCCTACTACGCTCACCTGCCCTCAGGTCACTGGAATCATCCCCATGTGGTCCAGGTTGCTTTCAGCTCCCTAGCCACAGCGGATCTGACCCTCCAGCTTAATTTACAAGGAGGTGGTGGCCGGTAGCTCTAGATGCTGGGTGACATGGGGACGGATGATTCTGTGTCTGGGAATGTGTGTGACAAGCGGAGGAGGAAAGCCTGTGAAACTAAGCTTCTGTTTGACTCATCTTTGTTTTCCAGGAACTGGAGGGAGGTGTGCATTTCAACTGTTCACGTCCATTCCACCTTAAGCATTGCCCTTTTTTTTTTTTTTTGCATTCATTGTTTCCTTCCCTCCCACTGTCATTCAGAGTAACTGCAGCTGTGAGCACTGCACTTGGGGTTACCTCTCTGAAAGGGAACTGCTTATCTCCCATCTGTATCTGTGGAGAGAGAAAACTTGTCTACGTCAGCAGAGCTGGGTAATCATAAGACCCCTGGTCCCTAAGGATCTTTATCTGATTCCCTTGCGTGACTCCCCAAACTCAAGTCTCCTGACTTGCCTCAATGCTCCTTTCACAACAAGCTGCCTGTCTTTGTTGAAATCTGTGGTCCTCTGTCCTGTTGAATCTGTAGTTCATCTTGTAGACTCCCCACATTTCTAAAGAAGTAGGAGACAAGCTTGGAGGGAATGGGAAGTGTGGAGCATCACACAGTAACGTGATGGAGAAAACCGCATGCTGGGACGTTAGCAGCAGTTTGGGGGTCAGAGGAGGAGGTTGTGGTGCTGGTGGGAGGGGAAGAGGGAGCAGAGAAGAGGGGGTAAAGGAAGAAGTGACTCAGTACTCACACACTGAGCTGAAGGCATGTGCATATGTGTGAAAATAATTAAGTCCTACGGTTTGTCATCAGGAGAGAGGATTAGAAGTCTGGATTTCTGAGTTTTTTAGGTCCTGTCCTCTGCAGCTGATTTCCACCTCTGGTCTGAGAAACTGTCAGGGGAGGATCAAGGGCAGGGGAGGCAGAAGGGGTGTGCAGAATCCACTGTAACTGGTTATTTGTTTTGACAGACAGCTGTTTCACTGATGCTGGATAAAACTTCAGTTATATTTTTACTTCCCTTTAACAGAAATTACAAAGCATCATCTGTGGCCTTCTGCTTCCAGTTTTGCTGCCTGCCTTTTGGATGTTTGGGCCTTTTTAAGTTCTTGTAAAGCGGCCCTTACTCGCCAAATCTGAACCCATTACTTCTTCTTTTTTTTTTTTTTTAATGGCAGCGCCACACGGCATGTGGGATCTTAGTTCCCCAACCGGGAATCGAACCCGTGCCACCTGCATTTGGAAGCGCAGAGTCTTAACCACTGGACCGCCGGGGAGGTCCCGAACCCTTCACTTCTTACCTCCTTAGCTGCAACCTGTTTGTTTGCCTACCTCCACCTCACAGCTACCAAGTTGCGAAATTCACAACTCCCTCTGACTCATCCTTAAGCCCTCTTGCCGAATTCTTCTCCCTTAGAGATTTGCTTTGTGGTACCTTCCAGGTCTCTTTCTTTCTCTCCCATGGCCAACACCGTGGTCTAGCCCCGATCAGGGCCAGGCTGGACCGCTGTGAAAGCTTCCTAGTACACTCCTCACCCTAGCCTATTCTGCAGTCGCACAGAAAGCTGAAGCCTTTAAGTTTCTCCTTTAAGTATGTTAATCTGCTATTCACACGTCTCCAACTGCTCCCTACTGTTTATTGGATAAAGCCCAGACTTCTCTGTGTGGGATTCAGACCTCTCTGAAATCTGGCCTCCTTCCTCCCTATCAAATTCTCTTTGTCTCTGTCTCCCTTGCACAAACCCTCCTCCTGGGGCTGGGAGTGCAGGCAGCTCGTGCCTGTGCTCAGCTGCTCTCACAGTCTGCCCTCTCCCCCGCAAACCAGCTCACTTCTTATCCACCCGCCTAAACTCCCCGCCCGCACTCCAAGGTGAAAGGCACCCCATTTTCCCAGAAAGACCAGCCAGCCTTTTTCTGAGTCTGCCAGCTCCCCTTGAGGGTGTCTAGTGGCGCTCACTGCTGGGATCGCTTTTTGGCACCTGACTTGCTGGCTACTGTCATGAACATCATCTCCTCAGTGAAATCACAAGCCCTTAGAGCAACTGGATTTTTTTTATCAACCCTAGTGCTTGGCCCAGCGTAGCACGCTTGCGGGCCTCCGGACGTTGTTTTGGAGGATTATCGTGCACTGCTCAAGCAAGCTACAAAGTGACTCTGTATCCTCTGCTACGATGTGGTCCCAGATTGAGGATGGAATAAGGGTTTCCTTTGGGGTCATCAGCCAACCTGCCCATCGCTTAGGGTTGCATGCACAGTGCCCAGCTTCCCCCCACCAACTCCCCCTCCTAGGGGTGTGCCAAGGGGCTGGCAATAAGCACTCCCCTCCCTCTTAGTTTGGGGTTTCGCTCCTGTTGCCAAGAACCTAGTCCTGGCTTTGCCTCCCTCTGATTCCACCTCCCTCCTGGAAGATGTTCTTCTCCTTGCTTTATTTTGGCTGCCGATTTTACTACTCTGCAGCTTTCAGGTTTGTGGGCTTACTGTGTGCCCGCAGGAAAATCCGCCAGGGTTCTCACCCCACACGTGACTCCTTCCTCAGAGCTGTAATTTAAGAGATGCGTGTTCTGTTTCCAACTGCCGTTATGCCACTGGGGCCAAACCCAGCAAGAGACTCCAACTGCGACAGCAGAAATGGGGGAGGTTTTAGAGGAGGAAAATCCCCTTGGTGAAAACGGAGACGGTCCTCTGAAAACACTGCAGAATTCTGGCTGAAGGAGTCAGACCCATTTCTAATCCAAGAATAGTAATTCTCTAAGAGTGGACAACAGGCAAATCTGGGTCCAGGTGTCTGCTTACTACAAACACACTAGACTCTCCAAATCCAGCGGGATTTTGACCAGCTCAGGAGAAAATTGCTGTGTAAATACTTGTCGGGGAGTGGGATACGGAGGGAGTTGTATGTCAAATTATTGTCCCAAAACCGATGCAGAGCAAGGAAGAAAGTTATACAATTACGGCCTGAGGTAAGCAGGCCATGGCTACACCTTGGAAGTCTCGTGTTCCATTGGCCTGGAGTGCGAAGGCATTTGTTGTAACAGGATTTGGTCTGTGGCCCTCAAAGGTTTGCATCTTGGCCAGGGGGAGATTTAAGGAGTTTTCCCGGCTGTGGCGTGTTTTCATCTACTGGAGGCATAGCTTTGTCAGCTTAACTTTTCTTCCTCGTGAAACTCGGGCATCCTTACGCAGAGGCTCCTGATGGACGTTTAGGTGTTAAATCCATCCTGGGAAAGCGTGGGGACCACTGATCTCAGAGGGACCCAAAGTCCAGCTGTTGATTTGCAGGGTTTTTTTCCTTTCAGGTTTGCTTACTGCCCTTGCTGGTCTGAACCAGAGTTAAATCCCAGCGTTAGGAAGGACTGTGGCGCTCACCTAATTCAACCCTCCACGAAGTAAAGAGATGCCAAGTTCCATAGTGTGCAGTCAATCTGCCTGACTGTTCCCTGTGGCAGGGAATTCACTTTCAGTTGCCTGTTCTGCTGCCTCTAATGACTAGAATGGACTTCCATTTTAAACACGAGCAGGCAACTCACAAGAGAAGCAACACAAGTGAAAAACTTCAGCATCCCTGGTAATTAAAAAAAGACAAATTAAGACAATGAAACGCCCTTCTTTCCCCCAACAAATTGGTAAAGATTTCCTCAAAGGTTAGTCCTCAGCGTAGACGAACATTTGAGGAAATCGGCCCTCACTTGTTTTTCGAGGACAGTTTGGCAATATGTGTTAAAAGCCTTAAAATCTGTATAACCTTTGACTCGGCAATGCCATTTCTAGTGCTTTCTCTTAAGGAAATGATACTGTTTGTGTGGCAAGGATTTAGCTATAAGGATATTCCTAGTGGTGATGCTTATAATAAAACCCGACAAGTAGCCAAGTCTCTAACAAGGGGGGATTGATCGAGTCAAGGGTGCCACAGCCTAAGCATTACTTAGGCATTTTTTATCGACTCAGTTTTCATGATACTACTACAAAGTAGGCCTGTTATTTTGGCAATTTTACAGATAAAAGTAACTGAGCCATGAAGAGGGCCAGTAACTTCAGTGAAATGATAGAGATGGCCAATGATGGAAGCGGGATGTACATCCAGGTGGTCTCTCCGGAGCCCATACATTCTTAACCTGTATGCTCCACTGCCTCTCATAATAGACATGTGAAGCGGAAAATATGTATTAGGTGGTATGTAGAATATGCTTCTATTTTTGTCTCAAATATCAAAGACTCGCAGAATATACATGACATTACTTTTTAAAAATAAATTTATTTATTTTATTTTTTATTTTTGGCTGCGTTGGGTCTTCGTTGCTGTGCGCGGGCTTTCTCTAGTTGCGGTGAGCAGGGGCTGCTCTTTTTTGCAGTGCACGGGCTTCTCATTGTGGTGGCTTCTCTTGTTGCGGAGCACAGGCTCTAGGCATGAGGGCTTCAGTAGTTGTGGCACGTGGGCTCAGTAGTTGTGGCTTGTGGGCTCTAGAGTGCAGGCTCAGTAGTTGTGGCACACGGTAAGATTAGTTGCTCCGCAGCATGTGGGATCCTCCTGGATCAGGCCTCGAACCCGTGTCCCCTGCATTGGCAGGCAGATTCTTAACCACTGTGCCACCAGGGAAGCCCGACATTACTTTTATAATTAGAAAAGAGTTTGGTTACAAAAAAAATCTATCCTTTATATTCCACCAAGCTCTGAAGCCTTCACCCATTTTCCAACTCTTTCATTTACCAAATTTTCATTGAGCTCTTTCAATAGGCAGGGCATGATGACAGCTGCTCTGGATCAGCATGGTAGAAGACCAGTTATGCCCAACTGGTACAGAACTTCTGTGCCATGGGGAGACCAATGATAAACAAATGAACAGATACCAAGGGCTACCATTTATTGATGCCAACTGTGTGCTGGGTATGCATCTAACCAATATTGATGTTTCATATGTTTGTTCTTTTAGTCTTTTACGTAACTCCTTTTATAACCCTGGACAGCATGTGGCATTAATCCTTAAGGTCACCCAGTCCGTAGGCAGTGGGGCTAGGATTCGTCCCTGGCAGGGACTTTCCAGCCTAAGCTTCTAACTTCTCCAGCCTCTCCTACTACAAATTCATTACAGTCCAGTCACACTGGCCTCCTTTCCTACCCCAGGACCTTTGCACTTGACATTCTCTCTGTCCAGGGCACTCACTCTCCCACTAGACCTTAGCATGGTGGCCTCCTCATCATGCAGCTCACAGAGACCTTCCCTGAGCTCCCCGTGTGGCTTCCCTCTCACTTCCACAGTCATTCACCATCATTTTCTATCACATCACCTTGTTTGATTTTCTTTGTGGCAGTTATCACTGTCTGACATTATCTGACATTGTTTCACCCAATGTCAGATAATTGGATTGTAAGCGCCATGGAAAACAAGATCCTTGTCCTTTTTTTTTTTTTAATATGAGAGGTCTCATTTATTTATTTATTAAAATATATTTTTCAATGTTGTATATTTAATATGATGTATTACAATACAATACATGCAGTAAAGGAGAGAGATGATCAGACATCATCTACCTATTTTCAACCGTGTGGAGTTTTGGGACTCAGAATTAACATGGATCTGGTTCTAAATAGTAAATTGGAGAACTTTCAAACAATGATCAACATGTGTTTTTGTCAAATTGAATCAAGGAAGACAAGTACATGCCATTTATGCATTCCCTTCTCACCTCCATGTGCCCTCGAACCCTTGGTCAGTATCATCGTTCTCTGTTGAAACAGTAGTAAAAACTTAATTATACCCAGTAACATATTCAGTGCTTTGCTAACCTGCTTTATATACATTGTCCCCTATAATCTGCCCAAGAGTCCTGTGGTACCCTCGCTAGTTTATAGATGAGTGTGTTAATCAGGGTCTCCAGAGAAGCAAAACCAATAGGATATATCTCTATCTACATCTGTGTCTGTCTCTATGTCTACATCTACATCTATATCTATGTCATCTATCTATTTATTATAAGGAATTGACTCACATGATACATGATTATAGAGGCTGAGAAGTCCCACAGTCTGCCATCAGCAAGCTGGAGACCCAGGAAAGTCAGTGGTATAATTCCAGTCCTAGTCCAAAGGCCTGAGAACCAGGAGAGCTGATGGTCCAGCCAATGGTAAATTCTAGTCCAAGTGCAGGAGAAGACCAATGGCCCAGCTCAAAAATAGACTTAGGAGAGGACCAATGTCCTAGCTCAAAAACAGACATAGGAAAGGACCAATGTCCTAGCTCAAAAACAGACTTAGGAGAAGACCAATGTCCTAGCTCAAAAACAGATTTAGGAGAAGACCAATGGCCCAGCTCAAAAACAGACTTAGGAGAAGACCAATGGCCCAGCTCAAAAACAGACTTAAGAGAAGACCAATGGCCCAGCTCAAAAACAGACTTAGGAGAAGACCAATGGCCCAGCTCAAAAACAGACTTAGGAGAAGACCAATGTCCTAGCTCAAAAACAGATTTAGGAGAAGACCAATGGCCCAGCTCAAAAACAGACTTAGGAGAAGACCAATGGCCCAGCTCAAAAACAGACTTAGGAGAAGACCAATGTCCCAGCTCAAAAACAGACTTAGGAGAAGACCAATGTCCCAGCTCAAAAACAGACTTAGGAGAAGACCAGTGTCCTAGCTCAAAAACAGATTTAGGAGAAGACCAATGGCCCAGCTCAAAAACAGACTTAGGAGAAGACCAATGGCCCAGCTCAAAAACAGACTTAGGAGAAGACCAATGGCCAAGGTCAAAAACAGACTTAGCAGAGCAAGATCCTTGTCCTCTTGATCACCATGGTATCCCCAGTGCCTACCGTAGTTCCCGCACATAGTGGGTGCTACTGAAGAGAGGGGGAAAGTGAATAAATGAAGGATGATGAGAGACTGATGGTCTCTAGGTGAGACACGCACATTGGAGGCCATGGAAGGCAAGATGACCCACTGTGGGGCAGGAAGGAAATAAGGTAGATGAATAGGTAGGTAAATATATAGGTGTAGACACACACATATAATCCTTTCTTTCTATTTTTGTGAATGACAGAGTGTGAATATAATTTATAAATAAACAAATATACACATGTGCCAGTTTACTCAAATGTTTACTTCTAGGGCACATTACCAAAAAACTTTGGGGATCATTGGCTTAGAAGGAGAGACAGGTGAGGAAACAGGCCAGCTGATGTGTTGTTACAGGTGCTGCTGACAGCATGAGTGTGAAGTACCATTGAGGCACACATACAGGGTTACCTAACCTGCCTTGAGGGGGTTGAATAATTGCGAAAACTTACATTAAAAAAAATTGTTTTGTTAATATTTGTAATTATTTTTTAAAAACTATCCAAAAATACACAAGCTCTTATTTTTAGACAGTTAAAGCAACATAAATGGCCATGGCCCTTACGGTCATTTTCCTAATAGATGGTGAAAGAGAGACCACCTGAGAGTTCACAGTTGACTAGCTAGAGAGAGTAGTTTCCAAAGAGTTTAAATATGGCTGTTAATGACTGTGGTTAAATGTCCAAGTTGTCCTTACTTTCTGAGCTGCAAAATTAATCTGAAAAATAGAAAAATAAACATGTCTTCAAACTCTGGTCTCCTAGCTAGAGAGGCAGTAGGGCATTGCAGTGGAAGAACGTGGGCTTTGGAGTCTGACGGACTTGAAACTCTCCTTCTGCATGACTTCGAGCAAGTCCCTTTTCTTGGATCACTCATCTGCAAAATGCGCACATGGATGCCTGCCTGAGAGACACCATGTTGTGACGATGAAACAGAACAATGAGCATCTAGGACCCAGCACAGTGCTTGGTACATGGTGTGTCTCTCTGAATATCAGTTCCTTCCCAGTTCCTCTGTTTAAAGAGAAAACGCCGCGCACTTAGAAAGGACTGATATGTCCTTCAGAACATCATCAAGAACATGCTTTTTTCTTTTTGTACTTGATTAAACTGAGTCATGCTTGAATAGGTTCTTCTCTAAATAATTTAAATTGATTTCATGTAAACCACAGCCATCCTTCTTGGGGCTGTATTGACCCTTGATATTTTGCTGGTGATGCTATCAGGCTAACCTTCTTTTCCTCCCTGGGCTCAAGCTTAGATGCTGTGGCAGCTGGATTTCTGTACGACCAACAGCTCTTGTCTTCTGAGCATAGAGGATTGCCGTTGGCTTGAAGCAGAGTAAACAGAGAGAAGCCGGGACCTTGGCCTGGGAACCACCTGTGTCCAGGCAGTGAGGCCTCTTGTGGAGTGGGGGAGGGGGACTGAGTGGCCTGTTTGGAGGAGAGGAATTGGATCAGGAAGGGGAGGACTGAGTTGGGCAGAACTCAGCAGATTCCTTGGCATGCGCTGCAGAAGGATTCCCTGAAGGGCTGCACAGAAAAGAAATGTGCTGTGTGTTTGGCAGGCCAGAAACCACAGAGAACCTGGCAATGCTTTTTGAGGATTTGGGAGCAGAAAAGCAGACTCCCTAGGTGGTTATTTATAGAGCCGGCAGCAGTAATGATCAGTTAGAAAAAATAAATTATAACTCAGTTAAACCTGAAATAACTTTTCTTTTGCAACCCCAGGCATTCCACCCGGGCGGCTTGCACACCACTCCCTCCTGATAGAGTTCCTGGAGGCCGAGGACCCATGCCAGGCTCACTCATGGCCCCTCAAAGCTTCAGCGCAGTCCATAAGGCAGCAGAGAGGGAATGTCTGGCTAGAGACAGAATTCTGGCTGGATGACTCCTTTCTTTTCCCCTTGCACCCCCCAAATTGTAAAATTGTCTCTTCTTTCTTCCCTCAACACGTCTGTATCATACGGCAGAAGGTGGACCTTGCTGGGAGTGTGGAATCCGTGGCACGCCGAGCCTCCACTTTTGCATGCCTTGTGCACGTGAGAGTGCGCACACCAGCTTGTCTGCCGCGTCTGTGTTTTGGCTGCAGCAAGAGCTTCTTAGTGGTGTGCCTTCTGAGAGCTGGACGCTGACTCTGAGTTCACAGGCCCCCAGTCTCTCATCCCCCCTCAGCCAGCCAGTAAGACCACCACAATGTTCACACTGACAGCTTGGCAGTGGGGTCACCTTGAGCTGCCCGACCTGTCACTTGGCATCTTGACACTTGGACATCCATCCTGTTTCCCCTCTCCCAGCCATCTGCTCCTTCTTTTCTATTCATTCATTCGTTCGTTCATTTGCTTTTCAATCGACAAGCGTTTATTGAGCGTCTACGATGTACCAGGCACTGGCAACGTACAAATAAATCTAGAGGCTGCAAGCGGGTGGCACTTGAGTCGGTCTGGCCTGCAGATGCATGTTATTTGGCTCACAACATGGTGTCTTAAATTTGACTTGCTGCTGACAGTAAAGATGTGGCGATTTCACATGAGTATGCCGATACTTACTTCTCCCCGAAAATCTGAAGTTCTGGCAATACAGGCCCACACTCTCACGTGTTAGTATTTTCTACAAGGGCAGCTGCCCCCTTTAGGTGAGGCAAGTCCCTCTGATTCATCACGGATCCCGAGACTCCCAATTTTCTGGCCAGCACCAAGACAAATACCATACAGGTCCCATAAATCAGCTGCTACATGCATTTACGGGACCCGCCTGGCCCTGTGCACTTGAATCTGTGACCCCTGATGCAGATTCTAATCTGAGGGCTTTTATGGTCCAGTGGGGGAGGGAAGCAGAGCCACAGGTCATTTTAGTACATGAGAAGTGTCATGAGAACAGTGTCCTTTGGAAGAACGGGGGAAGGAAAGATTGTTATTGACGAAAAGAGTCAGGGACTTGATGGAGAAAGTGAGTTTGGACCCAGAATTTGAAAATGCAGTAAGAATATGCCAAGATGTAGCTGTGAAGGGCACCCCCAACACAGGGATTGGTCTTTATAGCGGCTCAGAGGACGAAGGAGCAGAGAAGTCCAGTGGGACGGGGGCGGGGCGAACCTCAGCGCAGGTAGGGTTGAGGCCGTTCTCTCTTCAGTGGGGTGCTCCTCGGCCAACCCTGTCCAACTCTGCCCAGCCCCAAACCAGAGACCCCAGGGCCCTTCACACCCTTCTGGCCAGTGGACACCCCTCCTCCAGCACCTGCCCCAGACAGCTGGGTGGCCTGTGAACAGGTTCCGACCCATCTGCCAAAATTTGTCTGGAGTAACAGAGTCCTGCTGTTTCTCCCCACCCCAGCCCAGAACCCAGGGAGGGGAGAGGGCAGAGGGAGAGGGAGAGGACAAGGCAGCTCTGTCTCCACCCTCAGGGGGTAGCAGGTGGCCCTGGGCACAGACCCAGTGAGTGGACAGGCTGAATAAGCCTCCATGGTCCCCCTCCCTCTCTGGCACAAGCTGGAGATCCTCAACACGTGCGTTCCCCCGGTCCTCCCTCGGCACTCATGCATCATCACTTATAGTAGTCTGGTGTCTCCCCAGCCGGCATCGTCAACCCAGAGTGGGAGGGGCGGGAGGAGACTTGGAGTTTATGCATGATTCACTGTGGAGAGTTCACAGGAGCCTCCAGCCCTACCTGCTCTCATCCCCTCCACAGCCCAGTCCTGGCTTTGTCCTGGGCGCAGTCTTCGCCATGCCTTTGCCTTCCTCACTTCTCTCAGTATGGATCTCCCTTTCTCACCCTTTCAAAATGTTGAAATCCTTCCTTCTTTAAGCCCCTCGATGCATGGTGCCTCCCTGGACCTCCCTGATGGGGGAAGCACCAGCACCAATCGCATCATAACATTGCCAGAAATCAAAGAACTCACCCATGATCCGGATGCCCCGATCAATACAGCATTTCAGAGCCAGAAGAGAACTCAGCCGCTGAAGATGACCCCCTCGCTTTATTCCCCACACCGTGTGTTCCTTTAATGGCGGTGAACATAGTGGTTTGGTGGGGGTGGTGAATTCTGTGCCCGCAACCAGGCTGTTCGCTGCTCGAGGGCAGGAGCTGGCTGCCGTGCGTGTTTTCCCTAAGATGTGCTCGCTGCTGCATAACGACTGTGCCCAGTTGTACGTGGTTAGTAGCCAGTTGCTCCCTGAATTGAATTCCTGCTAGAAGGGATGAGAAGTTACTCTTTGCATGCAGATTTGTCATTAAGGTTGTCACTGGAGGAAGAGTGGTAACAGTTTGGGAGTGACTGGGTCAGAGGAGGTGACACCTGTAATGTGAGGGCACCTTGTGGCCAAGAGCCTCTTTGCCTGGAGTGTTAAAATTTGGCTAATGGGAAATTGGTTCAGGCATCCTACGGGTTAATGCCGGCTTGGGGAAGGGAAGGAGTGTAGACCTGGTGCCCTCCTATCCGCCCCCCCCCCCCACCAAGGATGTCAAGAAGTCAGGGCCTGGTGATAAGAGGGAATCTTAGCTCCTCTGAAGTCCCCATCTATGGGACTCTAGGTTATCCAGAAATTTTGGCCAGAAGTCGAGGGATCTCAGCCTATATTCTACCACTTGCCCTGCTTCAGTTCCACTGACGGTTTCCCCAAGCTCCTCTGCGGCTTCCCACAGTGGTCTTCTCCTGGGCTTCCTTCTGGCCGCACCACCTGTGGCTGTGATGCCTCTGGAAGCTGCACCAGGGCTCTGAGTGGCCCGTGCCAGCACCCCAAGGCTGCTGCTGTTGGGCTGGGGGTTTCCACCCAGCAGCCTGGGGCCTGGAACTATGAGGGAGGCAGAGCACGAGTGGGTGGACATGCACACCCTGAGAAGTTTCACAGGTTTGGATCCCTCCAGAGACTATTTGGTCTTATTATTGATCAGCTAATGGCAAGTTATAGTCTTTTACTGTTTACAGAGAGTTTCCATGTATGCTAATTTCCTTGATCTTCACAAGTACCCCACGTCTTGGGTATTTTTCTTTTTCTTTTGCGATACGCAGGCCTCTCACTGTTGTGACCTCTCCCGTTGCAGAGCACAGGCTCCGGACACACAGGCTCAGCGACCATGGCTCACGGGCCCAGCTGCTCCGTGGCATGTGGGATCTTCCCGGACAGGGGCACGAACCCGCGTCCCCTGCATCGGCAGGCGGACTCTTAACCACTGCGCCACCAGGGGAGCCCGTCTTGGGTATTTTTACCATTCCCATTTTATGGATGAAGAGACTAATGAATCTCAGAGAGATTGAAATGATTTGCCTAGGGTTGGAGTCCAAATCTCTTGACTCTAAAGCATCTCATCGTTCCAATACACTTTTTGCCTCCCAAGTCCTGTATCCAGATAGACCTGACTCACTAGCATTCTTTCTAGGTGAAGGGGCACCAGAGCTGGGAAGTGATTCAGCACCACCCCCAATCCCTGGAACTTCCTGTCTTCTTGCTCCTGTCATTGAGGACACCAGCCTAAGGGGACATTTTCTTCTTCCACATCCTGTTGAAGCACGAGGAGTCCAACTCCTACTATTGAAAGGGAGAGAAATTCAAAGGAAAGTCTCAGATTCCAACTTTGGGATCCAGTTGGGAAGAAGATGCTCCTGGTGCCTTAGGGCCTTTTGTTCCTCTGTGCGTTTATTTATTTATTCAGCAGATATGTGTAAAGAACCTGCTCTGTGCCAGGCACAGTTGCAGGTGCTGGGGTGACCGTGGTGAACAAAACAGGCCGAGTCCTCACCCTCTTGGAGCTCACATGCTAGTGAATGAGGAACACAATGTTTCAGACCGTGCTGGGGGCTATAAAGAAAATAGAGAAGGGTGATGGGGTAGAAAGGGTGGGAGTGAGAGCTGCTTGGATTAGGTACTCAGGAGTGACTCCAGAGGAAGAAACATACAAACGGAGACTTGGGTGACAGAAGGAGCCCAACATGAGAAAACCAGGCCAGGAAGAGGGACCAGGAAGGGCAAAGGTCCAAGTGGAAGCTCAGAATGAGATTTTAAGGAAATAATATTCTTCATGGTGGTTAGATTGCATGTGCTGTCATCACTGTGGTTCAGCAACAACATGCCTAGTGGGAGGAGTTATCCCAGGACCCGACACATGTGTAATGGGATTTCTGTGAGAAAACCAGGCTGGGTGCTAGACAGTGGACTCACAGTTGAACTTGGAGACCCAGGAACTGCTTCCATCACAGGCTTACTAAGAAATGACCAGGGCACGGAATGAGTGCTTCAGTGGGGAGGACAGGAAGAAAGCCCCAATTCACCGATTATAGAAACTCTTGACCCTTGTAACCCTGGTAATGACGAAAGTCAGGTTTTCTAAGACTCCATATTTATGATTTGAAATTGTGCTGCTGGGGTTTCAAGTTGGGGTTCTGCTATCAATGATCTGTGTTTCATTGTTTCTTTGAACAAGTCACTTAACCTCTCTAAACTTAGAAATATTATATTAAGTGAGGGAGGGAGATTAAATGAACTCTAAGACACTTCTTCTTTCCCTTTCAATGCCTTAAAATGAATGCATTTATCAGCAGTTCGTTTTCTCTGTGTTGCAGCCTTTTTTGTGCCTCCGCCTTGAGTGAGGTTAGAGTACTAAGTCTAAGTGAGTCATTTGTAATAGTAGTGATTCCTTAATATAAGCCAGGTGCTACTATTGACCTCTCGGTGTAGACCCGTGGTTCCCAAAATGTAGTCCCTGGACCAGCGGCTCCTGGGAATTTGTTAGAAATACAAATTCTCAGCCTCAACTCCAGATCTACTGAATTAGAAACCCTGGGTGTGTAACCCAAAATCTGATTTTAACAAGGCTTCCAGGTGATTCTGACGCACAGTAAAGTTTGAGAGCCACTGGTGTAGAGTACGTGCTTTAAGATTTGGGGCTACCAGTGATGGATTCTTATATTTCAGCCATTCTTGTGGCCACAGGAAATGCTTGCCTTTGTAAGATGTTTATCCAGCTTGGCTTGGCGAACAGTCCTGTGGCTGTAAAGCGGAAGGGAAGCTCATGGCTTTTGCTGGGATTGGGCCCAAGATCTTCTGGTTGGCATCATATCCTGTCCACTACTCCAGGCGAGGACCTGCTGAGAGGAGGGTGTTGGCAAGGCGTGTGCTCATCCTTGAGGAAGCCTTGGCAGAGGGGCTGCTGGACGTGCTTCGGTGGAGCCGGCTGTTGCTTATGTTAGCGTTCACACAGTTTGAAAGCATGAAACCGTCCTGGGTTTATAAGAGTCTGGTAGATAGATCTGCTTGCACCTGTGTCGTGAAGATCAGTGGTGATGAAAAGTCTTGGGTCTCAAATAAAAAGTAATCTGGTGACCCTGCTGTACACTGAATCTAGAGCTCTGATCCAGTTTGGTCTCCTTGTCTAAATGTCCACTCGTAAAACAAGAGTGAGGTGACCAGATGGTCCAAATCACCCAGGACTGTCCCATCTTTCCCCTTCCTGCCCCTCTCAGTCTGGTGTCTCGGATTTGGCCCTGCATTGCCCACTCCTGCTGGATCTTGTCCATTCGAGGGACAAAACGTCCTGACACCTTCCTGAAGAATGGGAAGAGAGGAGATTCTGAAAGCACAGATTGCAATCCTGTGCCAGAGGCCGAGGAAACCTATGCCTGGAGGGATTGCCCCACACCAACAGGAGCACCAAGGATGCTGGAGCCGGAGGCACGCAGGCCCAAGAAGGGTAGAAGTAAGTTTATTTTCCCAGTAGGGCTTAGAGGAGGGTTAGTACTAGGTAGGCATCGGGAGCGGGGCTGGGATGGCCTCTACTGGCCAGAAGACAGAGAATGGGAGGCAGATGGGCAAAGCAGGAGGTGACAAGGGCATGGCAAGGAGTATGAGCCTCTCAGCCCAAGCTGGCCTTGCCTCTCTGCTCACGCCTCCTGCCCCTCTTTCTGAATTCTTTCATCTCTGACCATGTCGTTCCATCCCGGGGTCCTTCCTTCCTCCTGCCATCCTGGCGGTCCTGACACCCTTGTTAACCACTTGCCCGCCCCATGCTCCTGCTGTACCCTGCCCACTGCCCACTCCATCCTCCTCGTCCGCTTCTGTGCATCACTGACATGATGGAAACGGGAGAATGGTAGAGTCCCATCGTGATAAGCACTCTCCCTGTTCGCAGATACCAGCAATGACCAAGGGCCACCCATAGCAGTTCCCCGGCTGTCCGTCCGGGACCCACCGAATGGAGGACACGCAGCGGCTCTCCCTTTACAACCACAAAAGCTGAAACAAAGGCCAGAGAAGCTGACGAAGCAGCACGAGTCCAGAAGCTTTCAGAATCATCCTGAGAAAATTGTCTATTGAATGACAACCAGTTTTACCAATGTGTGAGAAGAGACCTTCCCTTCCCCACTGGGTTCCATCCTATCTGGATGCCCTTCCCTGTGGACTTCGAAGATCTCATATCTACCTTTAAGCACGCAGTTCCTGCTTCAGCTGTGGTAGTTAACCTTCTGTGTGGTTAACCTTCTCTGTGAGAAAATGTTCATTTTTTTCTCCCTCCACATTCTGGATTGAACTGTCTTACCTGCAACTGGGTCATTTTAGGCTAGAAGCACCTCTGGACATTCTCATTTCTCAGAAGTTGCCAAGTTCATGTCACACTTGTTTCCTTTGTGAACAGGGGTCCACTTCTGACAGATGTTACCTGGCCTGGGCGGTGTGTCTCCTGTTGGCTTCCTGGTACTTTTCTCCCCTCCTCCACCCTGTCCCAGGTGAGACTCACTCAGTGGCAACCCTACCTCTCCTGGTGAGGACTGTATATGTGGCAGATGGCCTTTGGCTGGAGGTGTGAGAGAAAGTGTGGTCTGGTGGACCAACATCTTGGTCAGTTTGGAGGCCACTGGAGCAGGGCTTTATTCCTGGGAGAAGGTAGTTTCAGAGAGGCCAGCCCTTATCTCTGTGTGCCCCCTGGTTCTACCCTCTTAACTCTTAGTCTTGCCTTTTAGTGTCTTTCTTAATCCAGGGTAGTTTTTCTTTTCTTTCTTCAACTAGAAGCCACTTCTGTTGTTATTTTCATTATTGCAAAGCAGCACATGCTTATTACAAAGACATCAGAAAGGTAGACAAACAAAAGAAGGAAAAACCAGCCCCAAATCCTATTTGCCTCAAAGGCAACCATTGAGACTGTTGAAGAACCTTCCAAGATCCCTTTCTAGGCATATAGTATATTAATATATATCATATATCACTATGACTTCTCATATTGTGATGTCATGATACCACGTATATTCTTTGATAACATATGTTGTCATTTAATGTCTTATCATGAACAGCTTTTCTAGATCAACAAACTTTTTTAAAAATGGTTAAGTAATGTCTTTAATTACAGAAGAGAAAACTGAGGACAAAATGTAAAGTAATTTACAGAAAAGAGAGGATGCTAAGTCATTTGGTACAAGGGAATAAAGCCAAGCAGATTGAGCGCAAAGCATGCACACCCCCATTTTTCTGGGCCATGAGTTATGTGAGCCTATAGCAATTGTAATGTAAGAGTACTCAATTATAGAGCTATCCCATCATTCATTTACTTAATCTCATATGGTTCAATGTTTAGGTTGTTTCCAACTTTTCTCTATTTTAAGCAGCATTAATGAGCATGGTTCTGGTTTAATCTACCTACAGTTATTTCCTTGAAGTAAATGCCCAGAAGGAGATCAAAGGACAGTTAGTGAAAGCTACAAAGACCTCCAAGTATGCAACCAGCATTAACTGCTTTGTACCAAAATGTGTTAAAGGCTGGGCCACTGGAAGGCTGCACACACCCTTCCTAAGGTGACATCACACATCCATGCTTGGGTAACTCTGGCCTCCTTTCCCTTGCCCAGAACAGAAGGCACCCACAAATGACGTCTAAAGTAAGCAGATGGTGAAAGAGGGAGTGACGTTGTCTCTTTGGGTTGGCTACTTGGGTGTATCTCGTGATTCCTCATTGGATGCTGAGAGACAGTCATTCATTCACTCATTCATTACCCACTTACGGAGCAGCCACTGTTGCAAGGTGTCAAGCTGGAGTCTGAGAAGACAAAGATGAATTAAACAGGAACTCCGTCCTCAGGAAGATCACAGCCTAGAGAAGGTCAATGATGAATAACACACATTTACTCCACAGTGTAGTAAGGGGAGAAACATGTAAGTTCAGTTATACATCTCAGGGCAGAAAAATAGGAACAGTCTGAAAGTCCCAAAGGAAAAACATGAAAATCACATGTAATCCACTGGCCTATTCATGACAGCTATCTTTTTCAAGTGTGCCCTTTGAGGCTTGCTCGCTTGTGTTCATCCTCACTGGGTGCAGCCTCCTTGAAGGCATTGTCTGTGTCCTTCATCTGCACCTCCAGAGACTCTGGCACCATCTTAGACAACTTATTCAGAAATCTGTTCAATGTGAAATCCAAATGGGAAGAAACAAAATTAAAGGTAAAGGGATTCATGAATTGAAACAGAGTCAATATTTTATGTATGCAGGGAAATTTGCATTAATTCATATCCTTCTGTTGATGGAAACTTTTTCAAATATTTCATTATGAAAGTAACAATCTCCTTTAAGAAAATATGGGAACTAGAGAAAAGGACCACTCTCACCCTGTCTCATCATCCTAACCCGGGGCTGGTGGCATTTGCGTGAACTTTACCCAGAAAAATGTGTATTAAGATGGTGTTGAGGATAAGAGTGGAGGAATATGTGAGGGATTTTTTTTAACTTTGTCCCATTTTAATTTTTAATTTGACATGTTTAATAGTTAATTATATTCACATAGTTTAAAATTCAAATAGCGCGAAAGCATAGAGAATGAAAAGTCTATGCCCCAGCCCTCTAGTTTCCTAGAGAGACCCAGGGGTATCAGTTTCTTGCGTATCCTTCTACATTTTTTTCATGCATATAAAATTATATATATATATATATGAATTTTTAATGGAGGCCTTGGTAATATCATTACTGAATATTGTAAGTTTAGTCTAAACTATCCTGTGGATCTTAGTGACAGACCTGGGGTACAGATGGAGAAGAAGAGAGAAAGGGGCAGACTGGGTTTTGTGTGTGTGTGTGTGTGTGTGTGTGTGTGTGTGTGTGTGTAGGAGGGGAGTAGGTTGTCGTTGCTGAAGGAGAAAGGGAAGGGACAAGAAACAAAAGGAAAGAGTAATCATTCCTTTATTTATTCATTTATTCAACCAGTATTTATTGAGCATCTATTATACGCCAGATACGATTCTAGATCCAGGAGAATCAGGAGTGAACCAAAAGACAAAATTCCTTGTCCTCATGAATACTCATTAAAAATGGAAGGTGGTAGACAATAAACATAATAAATAAATAAATTCTATAGTCTGTTAGAATGTGGTAAGTGCTATGGAAAAAATTAAGTAGGGTTCAGAAGATGGGGAGTATCAGGGAACAATTTTAAAGTGAGTGGTCAGGGTGGGCTTGAGAAGGGGGCGTATGAGTACAGACCTGAAGAAGGTAAGAGAGTGAGCCCTGTGGATATCCAGGGAAGGAGCACCTGTAGAAGGAAGAGACAGTGCAAAGGCCCTGTGGCAGAAGAGTAAGTCTGGGAAGCTGCCAGCAGGAGCCACCCGCAGGTTGCACCTGGTGACTTCTGCCCTGATGCTGGGTTCCCTCAGTTCCTGAAGACCCCAAAGTCAGGCTGGTGGGTTCTGTGTGCAGTGCTGAGATTATTCTATATTAGATGTTAGTTTCTCCTTTCTCTAAATTTTGATCCTAATGTTTAATTTTACTCCTTCCAAGATAATTCTATGGTTTGGTGGTTAATTTAGTCCAAATAAGGAAAGAAGGGGAATAGCATCATTGCAACAGAAAAAGCAAGACTGAAACTCAAGGGTCCTGGGTTGTAAACAAATCCTGCCACATATTTTCAAGCATTTGGGGCACATTTCTCTACCTCTCTGGGCCTCGGTTTCCTCATTTAGAAATTGAAGGGGGGCTTCCCTGGTGGCACAGTGGTTGAGAATCCGCCTGCCAATGCAGGGTGCATGCGTTCGAGCCCTGGTCCGGGAAGATCCCACATGCCACGGAGCAACTAGGCCTGTGCACCACAACTACTGAGTCTGCGCTCTAGAGCCCACGAGCCACAACTACTGAGCCTGCGTGCTGCAACTACTGAAGCCCATGCGCCTAGAGCCTGGGCTCTGCAACAAGAGAAGCCACTGCAACGAGAAGCCCGCGCATCGCAACGAAGAGTGGCCCCCACTTGCTGCAACTAGAGAAAGCCCACGAGCAGCAACAAAGACCCAACGCAGCTGAAAATAAATAAATTAAATAAATAAATTGAAAAAAATAAAGAATATCTTTATTAAAAAAAAAAAGAAATTGAAGGGAGTGTACTTAGATGGCTTTAGGGCTGTCCTCGGACTAGATAAGAAGTGGTGTCAGGTGATGCCTAGTGATACTGCAGGGGATGCAGTGGGGGCTTCTGCCCACAGAGGACTCTGTGCATGTGCTAATGGGCACTGCCTCCTGATTTCCCCTCTTGGACTAGAAGATCTCAGCTTCACCCATAAATTGAATATTCCATCTGAGTAAGTCACAACCCCTAATGATAACAGAGGAGACACGGTGACACTGCTAATTGCATTCCTCTCCTTGTTTCCTCTGCACCCTTGAAGGGTTGGTTTTCTCCATGCCCCTGAGCTGCACTGATTCTCAGTCTGAAGTGGCCATGGCGGGGTCTGGAGCTCCTTGTTTTGTTCCTTTTGGCCTCAGAGGTGCCCTCTCTCTCTCACTCTCATCAGTTTGGATGCCTGGAGTCTTTCGTCTGCCCTGATGAATTAGGCAGTGGGGAAGAGAGAGAGTGTGTCATTGGCATCACCATTTTTCCATGTGGAGCAAAATCACTGTGAATTTCAGAATGGGAATGTGTGTGAAAGGTTGTGGGGACAGAGCTGGAGGCTTCAGCAATTTCGTTTAGGAGAAAAATGTTAAACATGAGTAGAAGCCTTTTTTCTTTCACTGTTAAAATGTGTCACCTTGGTTGTAGTTCCTTTCTTGCTTATTCCTCAGCGCTTCCCCTGTTTCCTCTTAAACTACCCATCTTTATTAGCATCCTTGGCTGCTGTTAAACAGGGCAACAGAAGAGTGGCTTCCACAGCTGGGTTTCTCTTCCCTTACTGGAGGTTTTTTTAAAGTGGGGGCACTGTGTTCCCTCAGCACTGTGGGAGAAATACACATAATCACGTGCCTTCCATTGAGGACGGATTCTGCGATGTTTAATTTGTTGAACTTCTGATTTATGCTATTCTCCCAATGGCTTTTTAAGATATAGATATACGAAAATCCCTCTGTTACTTCTTACATTTCCTGTGATGCCCTTTGTCTCTATCAACGGTTGTGGAGGGAAATTTTATTTGGAATATTCATAACAAGTCTATCGCTAATTATCACTTTAACAATGTGTTATGGAGTGTATCCATGCAGTCATCTGGAAAGGCACATATGCCACGAAATTTGGGATTTGCTGTGTAGTGCGTATGCCCACTCTTAGTGTTTTATCAAATCTTTGGTCTGGGAGGAAGTAGAGGTGCTCTGTAAGGGAGAAGGGAGGGCTGAGTTTGTAGCTGAATGCATGCATCCTTCCTTCCTGTCCTCATAGCAACAATTCCAGGGTGAATTGCTTTCCAGTGTAAGGAAAGCCTTAACTTTCTCACAACGAAACCCCATTCCGGCAAGCTGCAGAGATCGGATCTGAGGTCACCCCAGGTCAGCGCCCCGTGGACAGATCCCAGCTGTAGATCTAATCACAGGTGAAGAAGCAGCTGCTGGCCCTAGTGCCTTCCCGATGCTCTGGCAAGAAGGGTGGGGCTGAAATCACCATCCAGTTGGCAGACCTCAGAAGCAAATGCAAAGGAACGTCACCGTCTCCGGAGACGTCAAGAATGAATGCCTCTCTTTCTTCTCTCTTTCTGCTCTCTTTTCTCTTGGGAAAGAGAATGAACTCATGTGGGGTTCTTCCTTCAGGATCCTCAGTGGGTCGGAGCTTTGGGAGTCAAGAATTCCATTATCACATGGGCGCATGGAACTCTTCCCACCAAGGCTTCCTGATGGAAGTGGATTAAGCCCCAGAGGCTGCCTGCAAATGAGGCTGAGAGTAATGGAGCATAATGGAGCCGAGCTCCTGGTCGAAGAGCTCAGTCCTAGTGCAGTAATAAATCAAGTGGCCTGGATGAGGAGCCAGTCATGGGACAGCAGGGAGCGATCTACCAAACCTGGCTCCCTGTGACTCTGGGGGTCTTTGTGGGTCCTGCTTTATTTATTTATTATTTATTTATTTATTTTTGGCTGCGTTGGGTCTTTGTTGCTACTTGCGGGCTTTCTCTAGTTGCAGCGAGTGGGGGCCACTCTTCGTTGCGGTGCGCGGGCTTCTCATTGCGGTGGCTTCTCTTCTTGCGGAGCACGGGCTCTAGGCGCATGTAGTTGTGGCGCACGGGCTTAGCTGCTCCGCGGCGTGTGGGATCTTCCCGGACCAGGGCTCGAACCCATGTCCCCTGCATTGGCAGGCGGATTCTTGACCACTGCGCCACCAGGGAAGTCCCTGTGGGTCCTGCTTTTAACATGAGTGGGACATTCAGGCTCAGTCTTTTCTGGGTATCCATGGAATGTTCTGAGGGATGTAATTTGGATAGTTATAGAGTTGAATCTGTTATAATGAGCTTTTCATAATGAGTTTTTATTGCCCTTGGAGCCTGGTTTTGCTAGACGTTATTATAGAAATAATAACAGTAATTATTACTTTTGCTGAGTACTTACTGTACGCCAGGCACATTATTCATCAAAACCATTAACAAGCAACATTAATGGAGCATTTATGATAGAGCAAACTCTTAAGCACTTTTAGATACATACCTTCCTAGTTATTCCTAGAAGGAAGTTCCCATTGGAGGCACCATTTACGTGTGAAAAGACTGAGGCTGTTCAGAGTGACAGTGCTGGTAAGCTGCATGAAGGAAAACCGCGGTTTGAGGCCCGTCTTTTCCCAGCGGTGCCCTTCCTCCTTTTTAAAGCAGTGGGAAAAAGTGCTTGGAGGGACAGCCCCAGGAAGGTAGGGTGAAGGGCAGAAAATAGGGTGTTTTCATGGCTCTGCGTGGTCAGGGGGTGATACTGGATCAGGACTGGGCTTATCCACGCTGCCCAGCATCAGGCTCTGGGGGCTTCGCACCTGCTTACAGCGAGTTGCATAAACTCTGCTGCTGGCTGCTTCCTTAAAGAATGGATGCATTAAAGCCTGGATTTCTGGATGTTTGGTTTCTTTATGTTTGTTTGGGGTTGTGGTGGGACCCTGGAGGAGCTAGGTGGAAGTGTATTTGAGAGGGATAATTCTGGGTGTATTTTAAAAGCACGCCACGGCACACAGAGTCTGCTGCAGCCTTCATCCCCAGGCAGGGGACTGAGGGCAGGTGGGCAGAGGAGGTGGCGGATTTGTAGTTAGAAATGCGGGCTGGCTTTGTTGTGGTCCGGCCTGGGCCCAGGCGGGCCACGTCCATTAACCACGCCAACACCAAGCTAATAGGTGGGTGATTCAACTCCTTCCTGAGTTTTATTACCAGACAGAGACTATAACAGCCCTTTGATTTAGCAAGTTAATAAAGTAAGCTATCAGGCTCCACTGTTTAACCACTGACCGGATCGTCCCGGGCTTGTTGCTTTCTGGGAACCTTCTGATATTGTTTTAGAATTGAAAAGACAGAACGTGTGGGATCTGTGGGCTCTTCAGGAGTCTCCCGGCTCCTTCCTGGTCAGCCCTGCCAGCCCGCACCCCTCCAGTGCCAGGCTTCCTCACCTTACATGGCAAATGGCCGGCTGACATGGCTGAGGATCTGACTTGCTCCGAGGGTGTCATGTCTAGAGGTTAGTATCCAAAGGATCCAATGGTCTAAGATGTCTGGGAAGGGAGGGAGAGAGTTGTATGAGGATGTGGAGGTCTCCAGGTAGAGTCCTGTGTTAGTTTCCTACGGCAGCGGTAGCAAATTACCGCCAACTGGGTGTCTTAAAACAACAAATGTATTCTCTCACAGCTCTGGAGACCAAAAGTCCAAGGTCAAGGGTGTCAGTAGGGGCACAGCCTCTTGCTAGCTTCTGGTGGGTGCTGGCAAAGCTTGGCTTTCCTTGTCTTGTAGATGTGTCCCTCCAATCTCTGCCTCTGTCATCACATGGCCTTCTCTCTCTTTCAGTCTCTGTGTCTTTTCTTCTTTTTTTTTCTAAATATTTGAATTTTATTTTATTTATTTTTTAATGCAGCGGGTTCTTATTAGTTATCCATTTTATACATATTAGTGTATCTGTGTCAGTCCCAATCTCCCAATTCATCCCACCACCAGCCACCCACCCCAACCTTCCCCTGCCGCTTTCCCTCTTTGGTGTCCATATGTTTGTTTTCTACATCTGTGTCTCTATTTCTGCCCTGCAGACCGGTTCATCTGTACCATTTTTCTAGGTTCCACATATATGCGTTAATATACGATATTTGTTTTTCTCTTTCTGACTTACTTCACTCTATATGACAGACTCTAGATCCATCCACGTCTCTACAAAGGACCCAATTTCGTTCCTTTTTATGACTGAGTAATATTCCATTGTATATATGTACCACATCTTCTTTATCCATTCATCTGTTAATGGGCATTTAGGTTGTTTACATGTCCTGGCTACTGTAAATAGTGCTGCAATGAACATTGGGGTGCATGTGTCTTTTTGAATTATGGTTTTCTCTGGGTATATGCCCAGGAGTGGGGTTGCTGGGTCATATGGTAATTCTATTTTTAGTTTTTTTAAGGAACCTCCATACTGTTCTCCATAGTGGCTGTATCAATTTACATCCCCACCACCAGTACAAGAGGGTTCCCTTTTCTCCACACCCTCTCCAGCATTTGTTGTTTGTAGATTTTCTGATGATGCCCATTCTAACTGGTGTGAGGTGAAACCTCATTGCAGTTCTGATTTGCATTTCTTTAATAATTAGTGATGCTGAGCAGCTTTTCATGTGCTTCTTGGCCATCTGTATGTCTTCTTTGGAGAAATGCTATTTAGGTCTTCTGCCCATTTTTTGATTGGGTTGTTTGTTTTTTAATATTGAGCTGCATGAGCTGTTTATATATTTTGGAGATTAATCCTTTGTCTGTTGATTCGTTTGCAAATATTTTCTCCCATTCTGAGGGTTGTCTTTTCATCTTGTTTGTAGTTTCCTTTGCTGTGCAAAAGCTTTTAAGTTTCATTAGGTCCCATTTGTTTATTTTTGTTTTTATTTCTATTACTCTAAGAGGTGGATCAAAAAAGGTGTTGCTGTGATTTATATCAAAGAGTGTTCTTCCTATGTTTTCCTCTAAGAGTTTTAGAGTGTCCAGTCTTACATTTAGGTCTCTAATCCATTTTGAGTTTATTTTTGTGTATAGTGTTAGGGATTGTTCTAATTTCATTCTTTTACATGTAGCTGTCCAGTTTTCCCAGCACCACTTATTGAAGAGACTGTCTTTTCTCCATTGTGTACTCTTGCCTCCTTTGTCATAGATTAGTTGACCATAGGTGCTTGGGTTTGTCTCTGGGCTTTCTATTTTGTTCCATTGATCTTTGTTTCTTTTTTTGTGCCAGTACCATATTATCTTGATTACTGTAGCTTTCTAGTATAGTTTGAAGTCAGAGAGTCTGACTCCCACAGCTGCATTTTTTTCCCTCAAGACTGCTTTGGCTATTCAGGGTCTTTTGTGTCTCATACAAATTTTAAGATTTTTTGTTCTAGTTCTGTAAAAAATGCCATTGGTAATTTGATAGGGATTACATTGAATCTGTAGATTGCTTTGGGTAGTATAGTCATTTTCACAATATTGATTCTTCCAATCCAAGAACATGGTATATCTCTCCATCTGTTGGTATCATCTTTGGTATCTGTTGGTATCATCTTTAATTTCTTTCATCAGTGTCTTATGGTTTTCTGCATACAGGTCTTTTGTCTCCCTAGGTAGGTTTATTCCTAGGTATTTTATTCTATTTGTTGCAGTGGTAAATGGGAGTGCTTCCTTAATTTCTCTTTCAGATTTTTCATCATTAGTGTATAAGAATGCAAGAGATTTCTGTGCATTAATTTTGTATCCTGCAACTTTACCAAATTCATTGATTAGCTCTAGTAGTTTTCTGGTGGCATCTTTAGGATTCTCTGTGTATAATTTCATGGCATCTGCAAACAGTGACAGTTTTACTTCTTCTTTTCCAATTTGTATTCCTTTTATTTCTTTTTCTTCTCTGATTGCCGTGGCTAGGACTTCCAAAACTATGTTGAATAATAGTGGCGACAGTGGACATCCTTGTCTTGTTCCTGATCTTAAAGGAAATGCTTTCAGTTTTTCAACATTGAGAATGATGTTTGCTGTGGGTTTGTCATATATGGCCTTTATTATGTTGAGGTAGGTTCCCTCTGTGCCCACTTTCTGGAGAGTTTTTATCATAAATGGGTATTGAATTTTGTCAAAAGCTTTTTCTGCATCTATTGAGATGATCATATGGTTTTTATTCTTCAATTTGTTAATATGGTGTATCACATTGATTGATTTGCGTATATTGAAGCATCCTTGACCCCTGGGATAAATCTCACTTGATCATGGTGTATGATCCTTTTAATGTGTTGTTGGATTCTGTTTCCTAGTATTTTTTTGAGGATTTTTGCATCTATATTCATCCGTGATATTGGTCTGTAATTTTCTTTTTTTGTAGTATCTTTGCCTGGTTTTTGTATCACGGTGATGGTGGCTTCATAGAATGAGTTTGGGAGTGTTCCTTCCTCTGCAATTTTTTGGAAGAGTTTGAGAAGGATGGGTGTTAGCTTTTCTCTAAATGTTTGATCGAATGAACCTGGGAAGCCATCTGGTCCTGGACTTTTATTTGTTGGAAGATTTTTAATCACAGTTTCAATTTCATTACTTGTGATTGGTCTGTTCATATTTTCTATTTCTTCCTGGTTCAGTCTTGCAAGCTTATACCTTTCTAAGAATTTGTCCATTTCTTCCATGTTGTCTATTTTATTGGCATAGAGTTGCTTGTAGTAGTCTCTTAGCATGCTTTGTATTTCTGTGGTGTCTGTTGTAACTTCTCCTTTTTCATTTCTAATTTTATTGATTTGAGTCCTCTCCCTCTTTTTCTTGATGAGTCTGGCTATTGTTTTATCAATTTTGTTTATCTTCTCAAAGAACCAGCTTTATTTTTATTGATCTTTGCTATTGTTTTCTTTCTTTCTATTTCATTTACTTCTTCTCTGATCTTTATGATTTCTTTCCTTCTATTAACTTTGGGTTTTGTTTGTTCTCCTTTCTCTAGTTCCTTTAGGTGTATGTTTAGATTGTTTATTTGAGATTTTTCTTGTTTCTTGAGGTAGGATTGTATTGCTATAAACTTTCTTGATATGTTTTAAATTTTCTTAAATTTACTGAGGCTTGATTTGTGACCCAAGATGTGATCTATCCTGGAGAATGTTCCATGTGCACTTGAGAAGAAAGTGTAATCTGCTGTTTTTGGATGGAATGTCCTATAAATATCAATTAAATATATCTGGTCTATTGTGTCATTTAAAACTTGTGTTTCCTTATTAATTTTCTGTCTGGATGATCTGTCCATTGGTGTTATTGAGGCATTAAAGTCCCCCAGTGTTATTGTGTTATTTTCGATTTCCTCTTTTATAGCTGTTAGCAGTTGCCTTATATATTGAGGTGCTCCTTTGTTGGGTACATATATATTTATAATTGTTATATCTTCTTCTTGGATTGATCCCTTGATCATTATGTAGTGTCCTTCCTTGTCTCCTGTAACATTCTTTATTTAAAGTCTATTTTATGTGATATGAGTATTGCTACTCCATCTTTCTTTTGATTTCCACTTGCATGGAAATTTTCCATCCCTTCACTTTCAGTCTCTATGTGTCCCTCAGTCTGAAGTGGGTCTCTAGTAGACCGCATATATATGGGTCTTGTTTTTGTATCCATTCAGCAAGCCTGTGTCTTTTGGTTGGAGCATTTAATCCATTCACGTTTAAGATAATTATCCATATGTATGTTCCTATTACCATTTTCTTATTTGTTATGGGGTTTCTTTTGTAGGTCCTTTTCTTCTCTTGTGTTTCGCACTTAGAGAAGTTCCTTTAGCATTTGTTGCAGAGCTGGTTTGGTGGTGCTGAATTCTTTTAGCTTTTGCGTCTCTGTAAAGATTTTGATTTCTTCATCGAATCTGAATGAGGTCTTTTGCCAGGTAGAGTAATCTTAGTTGTAAGTTCTTCCCTTTCATCACTTTAAATATATCATGCCACTCGCTTCTGGCTTGTAGAGTTTCTGCTGAGAAGTCAGCTGTTAACCTTATGGGAGTTCCCCTGTATGTTATTTGTCGATTTCCCCTTGTTGCTTTCAATAATTTTTCTTCGTCTTTAATTTTTGTCAATTTGACTACTATGTGTCTTGGCGTGTTTCTCCTTGGGTTTTCCTGCCTGGGACTCTCTGTGCTTCCTGGACTTGGGTTGCTATTTCCTTTGCCATGTTAGGGAAGTTTTCAACTATAATCTCTTCAAATATTTTCTCGGGTCCTTTCTCTCTCTCTTCTCCTTCTGGGACCCCTATAATGCAAATGTTCTTGCGTTTAATGTTGTCCCAGAGGTCTGTTAGGCTGTCTTCATTTCTTTTCATTCTTTTTTCTTTATTCTGTTCCGTGGCAGTGAATTCCAACATTCTGTCTTCCAGGTCACTTATCCATTCTTCTGCCTCAGTTATTCTGCTATTGATTCCTTTTGGTGTATTTTTCAATTCAGTTTTTGTATTGTTCATCTCTGTTTGTTTGTTCTTTAATTCTTCTAGGTGTTTGTTCTTTAATTCTTCTAGGTCTTTGTTAAACATTTCTTGCATCTTCTCGATCTTTGCCTCCATTCTTTTTCCTAGGTCTTGGATCATCTTCACTATCATTATTCTGAATTCTTTTTCTGGAAGGTTGCCTATCTCCACTTCATTTAGTTGTTTTTCTGGGGGTTTACCTTGTTCCTTCATCTGGTACATGACCCTCTGCCATTTCATCTTGTTTATCTTTCTGTGAATGTGGGTTTTTTCCCACAAGCTTCAGGATTGTAGTTCTTCTTGTTTCTGCTGTCTGCCCTCTGGTGAATTAGGCTATCTAAGACGCTTGTGCAAGCTTCCTGATGGGAGGGACTGGTGGTGGGTAGAGCTGGGTGTTGCTCTGGTGGGCTGAGCTCAGTAAAACTTTAATCTGCTTGTCTGCTGATGGGTGGGGCTGGGTTCCCTCCCTGTTGGTTGGTTGGCGTGAGGCGACCCAACACTGGAGTCTACCCGGCTCTTTGGTGGGGCTAATGGTGGACTCTGGGAGGGCTCATGCCAAGGAGCACTTCCCAGAACTTCCACTGCCAGTGTCCCCGTCCTCACAGTGAGCCACAGCCAGCCCCTGCCTCCTCAGGAGACCCTCCAATACCAGCAGGCAGGCCTGGTTCAGTCTCCCATGGGGTCCCTGCTCCCTCTCCTGGGTCCTGATGCACACACTACCCTGTGTGCGCCCTCCAAGATTGGAGCCTCTGGTTCCCCCAGTCCTGCTGAAGTCCTGCAATCAAATGCTGCCAGGCTTCAAAGTCTGATTTTCTAGGAATTCCTCCTCCTGCTTCCAGACCCCCAGACTGGAAAGCCTGATGTGGGTCCTAGAACCCCCACTCCAGTGGGTAGACTTCTGTGGTACAAGTGTTCTCCAGATTGTGAGTCACCCACCCAGCAGCCATGGGACTTGATTTTATTGTGATTGCGTCCCTCACTGTCTCACTGTGGCTTCTCCTTTGTCGTTGGATGTGAGGTATCTTTTTTGGTGAGTTCCAGTGTCTTCCTGTCAATGACTGCTCAGCAGTTCATTGTGATTCCGGTGTTCTCGCAAGAGGGAGCGAGCGCATGTCCTTCTACTCCATCTTGAACCACCACCTTGAACCAATCTATGTGTCTTTTGTTCTTATAAGGACGCCAGTCCTACTGGAGTTGGGACCCACTCTAATCCAGTATGACCTCATCTTAACTGGTTACATTAACTATTCCAGAATAAGGTCACAGTTTGGGTGGTCATGAATTTGTTGGGGGGGGCACCATTCACCCCAGTCCAAGCCGTTTAGGAACAAGTGATACAGATGTGGGGACCATGGCATACGGATTCACAGAAGGAAGTCTGGCAATGGCTGAGCTCCGGCGGCACCGTGTAGTTGAACTTTGGGTGATGATGAAGATGTTCTGTAGCTGTGCCCTCAGCTATGATAGTCACAGTTGAACTATACCTAGTGCGACTGCAGAACTGGATTTTAAATTGTATTTAATTTAAATTAAATTGAAAATCATTTAAAATGACAAGTGGCTGGGCTTCCCTGGTGGCGCAGTGGTTGAGAGTCCGCCTGCCGATACAGGGGACATGGGTTCGTGCCCCGGTCCGGGAAGATCCCACATGCCGCGGAGCAGCTGGGCCCGTGAGCCATGGCCACTGAGCCTGCACGTCTGGAGCCTGTGCTCCGCAACGGGAGAGGCCGCAACAGTGAGAGGACCGTGTACTGCAAATAAATAAATAAATAAATAATGACACATGGCTACCATATCAGACTTGGGCAGAGTCATTTGCATCCATGGTGGTTACCAGATGTTTACAAAGCTGAGCAAGATGGACTTGGACTGAGCAAGATGTTGCTCCTTTTCCCTCTGGGTTAGGAGAAGGATGTCATACAAAGTCCTCTGCTGTGACTGTGTCACAAAATAAGCCATGCTACAATGCACGTGGGGTCCTCTCACCCCCAATGGTGCCTGTTAGGGTCGGCCCCTCACGGGTATTCATACACCCGAAGCGTCCCCATCGCCCTGCTGCTGGGATGCTCATGCTCTGGACCACGAGGTTCTTTAGTCCCATCCCCTAGAATGCTCCAGTGGGCAAGTTAGGAAGGAGATGCCATGCACGTGCCCACAGGTGGCCCTGTGCTCATCTTCAGAGTCAGAGAAGGCCTCCTGGAGGACTTGGTGCTGAAGCTGAGACCTATTTCTGCTGCAGAGAGCCCAGTGTTCATACACGAGGACAAGTGCTCAGGATCACAGGCCTTTAGAGCCAGAGAGACCTCAGCAGTTATCAGGATGTGGTCTCAAAAGTTCTTAAACCACCAGAGCTTCTTCAAAGGAAAACTCTCTTGGACTCTTAATATGTAGAATCAGTAATAGAAAACTGCTTTGTGTTGGTGGGTGAGGGGAGGAGGAGGCCAGAGACTTTCGTAGGGCCCCACCTTGCCCTCCTCTGTGGACCCTGAAGCACAGGTTGAGGAAACCACAGGTTGAGGCTGGTTTCCCCTGTGGCTGACCAAGAAGTGGAGGTCCAGAGAGGTAGAGAAACTTGACAAGGGCACACAGCAAGTTGTGTGATGAATGTTACTGATCGGCGGATTTCTGATAATCCATTCCTGGGCTTTCCCCAAAGCCTTGACACCCTTTTGGAGAGAAAATAACTTAGCCCAATTGTCAGCTACTGTGAGTAAACTGTGGGAATTCTGCTCTGGGACCGGGTGTGCTTTCTGACTTTAATCCCATCAGGAAATGGCATTTTGTTTGGTTGCTATTTTTATTTTGCCCACCGGTGGCTGAAATTTGTAGGTGGTCCTAAGGTATGCATGGCTGCCTCTCCCGGCTACCATGCATCAAATGCTCACTACATGCCAGGTACTGGGAAGTCCCCTCCTTGTGTCACTTAATCTCCGTGGTTCAAGGAGGTTGGTATTACTGACCCCATTGCATAGATGAGGAAACCGAGGCTGAAAGAAGTGGAGGCAGGCTTTGAAGCCCCTTCTTTTTGCACAGAGATATGCCGTCCTCCCTAGGAAGATGGAGCTCCATGTGAAATACCCTGGATACAGTAGAAGGAAGTTGCTAAAAAAAATCAGAGTGCCATTTAAGGGCAAAGATTGGGACAATGTGACTCAGGAGGAAGGGGAGGCCAGACCTGAGGCTGACCACAAGCGGATGTGAGGCAGCCAGGCATCCAACAGCAGTGACGTGGGGTCTGAAAGTGTGGTAAGAAAGCCAAGAGTGAAATGACAAAATTATAGAAAAGGAGACTAGTTCAGTGGTTGTCAGGGTGGGAGAGGGCAGTGGGTGTGGCCCTGAAAGGGCCACTTGAAGGATCTTTGTGGTGATGGAAATGCTCTGTATCTCGCGGTATCAACAACATCCAGTTGTTGAGGTATTGTAACATGGTTTTGCAGGATGTTATCACTGGGGGAAACTGGGTGAAGCGGATGTGGGATTTCTCTGTGTTATTTCTTAAAGCTCCATGTGAATCTACAATGATCTCAACAAGTTTAATTAAAAATGTATATAAACCCTTAAAAAGACAAAGCAAGGAGATCATGGGGCCATCTGCATCAAAGGGGCAGAATCCTGACACCTTTCATGCACTGGAAGCAGAGCCTGAACACTGTCTTCTGCAGCAAAGAGGTATTCACATGTCTGCACTAGAGGCATTGAGGCTTAGCTTGGGCGCTGTGGAACCGAGAGGGCCACCCCGAGTGGGAGCTGCCATGGCAGAAGGCAGTGCAAGAGAAAGAGTGATGGAGGCCAGTCAGAGTCCCCAGAGGTGGTGGGATGTCCAGTAAATCCTGGTCAGTCAGGCAGGCGACAAATACTCGTTGAACACCTTCTGGGTACCAGGTGCCATTCCAGGGCTGGGAACTCAGCGGTAAGAGAATCAGTATTCCCGTCTGTAATTCTTATGCTGTACAATGGGAGACAGGCACTAACCACAGAACACGTAAGTGAATCTGACACATCAGGTGCTGATGGGTGCTTTGAAGAAGACAGAAGAGCAAAGTGTGACTGAGTGACTGAAGGACTGCCTTGGCCAGAGTGGTCAGGGAAGGCTGCTCGGAGGAGAGGACATTTGAGGGAAGACCCAGATGACGAGAAGGAGGCAGCCGTGTAGGAAGAGCATGTGCAAAGTCCCTGAGGCAGAATAAGCTTGTTGGGTTTGAGGAAAAGTAGCCATTGTGTGTATGTGTGTGTGTGTGCAGGTTGGAGGAGTTGATGTTGAAGAGATGGACAAGGGCCAGATCCTATAGGTTCTTGTAGGCTTTGCTAAGGAGTTGGTATTGGGAAGCCCCTGGAATTTTCTAAGTGGGGGAAGAACACGATCCGCCACGTGGGGATAGATTTTAGAGGAGCAAGAGTGGGAAAAAGGAGAACGTGCTGTGCTACTGCAACAGTCCAGGCAAGATGGCAGTGGTGTGACAGGGCTTTGGCAGTGGAAATGGAAAGAG
This sequence comes from Tursiops truncatus, assembly GCF_011762595.2. Taxonomy (NCBI): domain Eukaryota; kingdom Metazoa; phylum Chordata; class Mammalia; order Artiodactyla; family Delphinidae; genus Tursiops; species Tursiops truncatus. Next base: position 150,011,717 of record NC_047034.1, read on the forward strand.
GTGTTGGGTTTGAGGATGCTTTGGAAGTGAGGCTTTTAGGGATTTTCTGGTAGTCTGAACCTAGGTGGGGTGGAAAGGAAGAAAACCGGGATGACCCCTAGGCTTGCCAGTCACATCCTCCCACACCTAATTCCAGGGAACTGGTCATCTTTTGGACGTTGTGAATTGCCATCAGGGAACAGCACTGGAAAGAAGTGAGGATCAGCTATGATTCAGTAGGTTTGCAGTGGTGCGGCATGCTAGCGATTTCACTGGTCTGGGTTCTTAGGTTCATTCTCGCTGCAGAGAACACACTCAGATTGTCTTATTGATGGGGTTCATTGTAAGGATACTGGGGAGGTGAGGAAGTTCCAGAAAGCATCCTGGCAGCTGCTCCTTGAGCACCAAGGAGAATTACAAGCATGTTCCTCATCACCCAGGGCCATTGGCAGCTCTCAAGACCAGAGCATCTCTGCCTGCTGGCTCCCAGCTCCCAACAGGGAACATCTGCTTAGATTGGCTGGTCCACCACAGGGCATGTCTGCAGGGCAGAGGCCTCAGGCAGCTGGAGTCCTTGACATCTCTCCTGAAGGTCACTGTCTTTGGCTTGTGCACATATTCTTGACTTAGTCATGGGTAGACGGTTGTGGCACGTGAAATGTACCTGTGGCCCCCGGGGACATGCAGGCACCAGCATTTGCAGACTCACTCGTTCATGGACTGCACTATGTACAAAAGTCATATAATCTAGGAAGACAAGTGTCAGGTGGACACGAAGGAGCTAACATGGAAGGTTATGTTAGCAGTATCTTTTGGTGAAAGCATGAGGAGCACGAAATTATCTTTTATTTGCATAGTACTCTATCTCTAGGGACTTGGAATTAACTTTATCTTTGGTGCGGCTTCTCAGTGTGGCCCAGGGAGCGTTGCAGTCATCCACCATCCCTCAGTCCATGGAAGATGCTTGTTAACGTGTACTTTTCCCTGGACCGCATCTGCTCTTCTGAATTAGAACCACCCCAGGGCAGACAACTGCTGCCCTGGGGATACTGGGGTGATCTGCTTCCTTTCTCTCTGTATTGGCTGACTCTGACTTTACCATTGATTTTCTCCATCAGTGCCTCTGAGGTTAACCATGAAGGAGCCGAAGTGATTTTTTCCCTCTAGTTCTATAGGAGTATAGTTGCTATGGGCTGAATTGTGTACCCCTCAAAATCCACATTTTGAAGCCTTAACCCCCGTTGTGACTGTATTTGGAAATAGGACCTTTAGGAGGTAATTACAGTTAAATGAGGCCAAAAGGGTGGGACCCTGACTTGATAGGATTAGTGTCCTTATAAGAAGAGACACCAGAGAGGTTGCTCTCTCTCTCCCTGGAGTACATGCACTGAGGAAAGGCCATGTGAGGACACTTTGAGAAGGTTACCATCTGCAGGCCAGGAAGGGAGCTCTCACCAGAAACCAAATTGGCTGGCACCTTGATCTTGGACCTGCCAACATCCAGAACTGTGAGAAAATAAGTTTCTGTTGTTTAAGCCACCTAGTCTGTGATGTTTTCTTATGACTGCCTAAGCAGACTGTGACAATAGTGTTTTTGAAACAAGTTTCTTTCTATGTACTTAGGTTCCTTTAATGTCTCTAGATTTCCTTGGAGCTCATGCTGGGGATCAGTTATTCTGGTCCCCAAACCATGTATTGATAGATCAGATAGTGGCACTGCTGTGCTCAGGGTTCTCCAGTGTCTCCCATGGTGCTTAGAATAAAACCCAGAGACCTCACCATGACCAGTATAATCCTGCCTTCTGCTCCAGCTTCACTTCCCAACCCTTCGACTTTTATCACTGCTTTCCAGCTCCAAGCACATTCCCACCTCAGGGCCTTTGCACTTGCTATTCTCTCTGCCTGGAATACCTTCTCTGGCCATCCCATCTCAGAGAGCGTTCCTAAAGCTCTTTATTCTCATGCCTTCCTTTATGAGTTTTTTCAGAACATTTATCACCACCTGACACTATATAATGTCCTTGTCTATCTCTTCCACTAGAAGGTAAGCTCCATGAAGGCAGGGGCCAGTGTCTGTTTTGTAGGTTGCCAAATCCCCACATAGTGCCTGGCACATAGTAGATGCTCAATAATTACTTAATGAATGAATCAATGCGGGTCCCCACTAGAGTTCTAGCCTGCCTATGTGAAGAAGCTCCAGCATCATTGTCTTGTGCTATTAAGACTGGGGAACTGTGTCTTCCCCAGAGTTCTCCTGAGTCAGACCCTTCACACTATCACTATTAGTTGAGCCAGCATTTACTGAGCACTTGTTGTGCCAGAGAATGAATGCACTAGACATTGATGAAAACTGCATTCTGGTCTCTGTATTTTATAGGGTATGGGGCAGCCAGACAGAGGCCACAGAACAGTGGCAGTGACAAGGCCCCCTGGGGAAGGGCCCAGGGAGCTGTCTACTCAGAGCAGGGCAGTGGGGGTATCAGTGAAGATGTCTCCTGTCTGCAGAGAACTGAGCAAGGAGAAATTGGCTCTAGGTAGAACAAGAAAGGTTCTGATAGTATCTAAAAAGCTGATGGGGCTCCCAGAGGCTACCACCCAGCCTGTCCTCCACTGCTTCTGGCTTCTCTGACCCATTTGTGAGGAGGGTTAAATGAGGGTGTGTTATGTAAGGTCCAGCCACAGGCCCAGAGGAACAGGGTCAGCTGGTCTCATGACCTTCCAGCCTCTTGACCTTTCTTATTCTGTGACTGTGCTGGGGCAGCTGTGCATACCTCTGACACACAGGAAAGCAGACCCCCAGGGGCAGGTTCCTTTCTGAGGTCAGAGCACCGCTTCCCTCTCCAGCTGTTGCATCCCCGTCCAGGGCTCGTGGCCCCGCTGGTTCACGCGCTGGAGGCTCCCACGCTGAGTGGGTTCAGCAGCGTCTCCTCAGAAGTGATTTCCTTTGAGCATTCATCAGGTCTTGGATTTCTCTCTGTGGCCAGTTTGTGTTTAGTCATTGTTCATATGAGCTGGGCGCCCTGGAGGGGGAAGCACGTTTTCACTGTGTGGCCGCAGGTGAGGCACTTGTCACCACGATGCTTGAAGCCAGCAGTGCTCAGGGGAGCCCCTGGAGCCCCGTCCAGCTCTTTCCTGGACCCCAGGTCCTATTGCTCTTTTACAGATACAGGGAGGCAGAGGAAAGGACACAGACGTTGGAGTCCTGTGGCCCTGGATTGAAGTCTCATCTCTACCATTCATACCTTTGTGCACTGGACTAAACTCCTCAGCTTCCCTGAGCACCAGGTCCCTGCCTCTAAGATAAGGATAATGTCATCCTCTCATTTTACTTTCTTCCTCCTTTAAGAGGCTGGGCCTCAAATACAGTTGGTTAGTGGATGAAAGGCCTCAAAAACCAGCCTTCCTATGTGGCATTGCATTGTGTGGGAAGCTGGACTCAGTGACCTCTACGTTTCCTGCCAGTGCTGGAGCCATATGCCGGTGTCAAGGACAAAGAGTGTGGTCAGCAGGGCCATCTGGAGACCCTGACAGACCCCACTTTGAGAACGACTGTTCTGAGCATTTGCTCCTTTTAACTTTTTAACTTGTTAAACTCACACAGTCTGGACACTGGCTTTTGGAGGCCCTGATAGTAAGAAGCCCTTGACTTTGTTCTTCACTGCAGAATACTTAAGGAGTTTATTTTAGCTGGATTATTATTTCTGTGCCTTCTCCCACCCCTAAAATGAAGAGCCTCAACTTGGATTTGTAGGATCTGTCTCCAGACCAGAGCCCACAGTTCCTCAGAGGGTCCTCAGTGCCCACAGAGGGTCCTCATTTGTTCTAAGTGCCCAAGTGACAGGTGCAGAAGCAAAATCTGGGTCCATTGGGAGAGCTCACCCAAGCCTCTCAGGTAGAGGAATGCTAGGAGTGAAGGGTACACACAGCCTTGGGAACCAGACAGATCTCAGTTTGAATCCAGGGCCCAGCATTGACTGCATGGGTGGTTTGGGGTGTGGTAGGTAATGTCTCAGTTTCCTTATCTGGGAAAATGGGAATCAGAGATTGTTGGGAAGATTAAATTAGATAATATTTTAAGGTGCTTGTCTCTTTGATTGAACACTAACTAATTACCTCCGATGTGCCAGGCCCTCTGCTGGTGACCCCGCAAGGACCCGTATCCTAGGGGGCTGTAGGCCAGTGGACAAGTGTCCATTCAAGCCCCCTTGCTTATGTTTATGAGTTTTCCGGTTTATGTTGTGCTTTCACACACACACCCCCTGTGATTTGGTCACCATGACCATCCTGGGCGGTAGGTGCATCCCGAGGTCATCTCTATATTGTAGGTGAGAACGCTGAGTCCTGGAGAGGTGAGGTACAACCTGGCCATGGTCTCATCACCAGGGTTTGCCAGGGCTGGGCCAGCAGCTAGTCTCTGACTTCCAGCAGGAGTTCCTTCTTCTACATCTTTGCCACTCAAAGTTTGATCCACGGGCCAGTGGCATCAGCAGCACCTGCAAACAGTTAAGAATGCAGGTCTCAGGCCCGTCCCTGGATCTTCTGAATCAGAGCCTGCATTTTGAGAAGGTCGCCTGGCTGATTCGTGTGCATGTAAACGTTTGAGAAACTTTTCTCTAGACCAGACCCATCGCCTCTCGTTGTGGGTCAAGTGGTGACTTGTTCCCAAGCCAGGATTCCCATCTTTTTTTAGAAAGAGATGAGAATCCCATGGGTGACAGCATTGTGCAGTGGCTAAATGACAAAGCTCTGGACCCAGACTGTCCAGATTCAAACACTGGCTCCACCACTCATCAGCGGTATGACACGTGTGGTACGTTATGTGATCTCTCCGTGCTTCAGTCTCTGTCACTCCAAGGTGCGTGGTAAAAGTACCCACCTCAACATGAGTGTTGTTTGCCTTCAGAGAAGTAGCCGTTCAGAGCCAGCATCCCTTGAGGGCTTGCTCCAGGCCAGGCGCTCTGCCTAGGGCTTCACGTGAGCACAGATTCACGCTGCCACTTGGGCAGCCTTCCCCACTGTTTGCTTTTATCCTTACCTCATAGGACGAGAGAAGGAGACTTCACACTTTTCATGGGAAAGAGGAGAACAGTCATTTCATGGTGTTTAAAGCTTTGATGACCCCTATGTTAAACATATCCTTAAATGCGGGGTCTCCCATGAAAGTTTTTCTAGCACTTATATAATCACGAAATTGGCATCTGAAAGCCCATACTCATCGGATATTGCAAAATGCGCTGGGAAGCTCCTTTCCAGCTCAAAAATTCTATGATTCCCACGTAGTTTATAGACAGGGTAATTCCAAGCTGCATAATCATGTAAAATTGTAGCATGCTAGAGCCGCCAGAACCCCTAATGATCACCCCATTCAGCCACCTCCTTCTGCAGATGAGAATACTGAGGCTCAGAGAAGTCAAGGCACTCGCCTACGGTCACACAGGTGGTTAATGGCAGGAACAGAGCTAGAAATAAGGGTTCCTCACTCTCAGCCCAATGCTTTCCACTGCAAATGTGTATACATCTTCTCATTCATTCATTCAGCAAATATTTCTTAAGGGCTTACATTGTACTGGGTGTCGCTTAGAAGCTGGGCATGTAGTGGTGAGCAACCTAGCAAGGTGTCTATCCTCTGGAACTTACATCCCTGGTGGCAGGGAAAGACCATGAACAAGTAAGAAAGCAAAGAACAAGAACAATTTCAGATGTTGATTACTGCCTAGGAGGTAACGTGGGGCAATGTGCTAGCAACTGATTTGGGCAGGGAAGCATTAGGACTGTCAGAGAAGTCTTCTCTGACATGGTGCATTTGAGATGAGCTATGAATAAAGTGAGGCAGTGAGTTGTGCAGGTATGGAGTTAAGAAACTTCCAGGAAGAGCCAACCTGCTCCCACCTCTCAGCTGTTAATCCTGGTACCAACTGTCGCAGCCCAGGTTCCCCAGGAAACAGATCTGGGGATGGAGATCTGTGTGCAGAAGGCTTACTGGGGAGTGAGGGAAGCAGGGTTGGGCCAAGGGAAAAGTTAGGCTGTGATGCAGTTGCAACGAAGGTCAATACTATAGAGTTCATTCTGGAGCTGAAACGGAACTTCAGAGTTGTCCCATGTGGAGGCCAAGTGGCCAGGGCTTTGTCCCTGCACAACTGATGGATGATTGGATTTAGGCTGCCCTTGGGGGAGGGTGTGTGGCTCCCTTTGGTATTGCATTTTGGGTAATGCAGCTCCCTTTGGTGAAGTCAGTTCCTGGGGAGGGATTCAACTGTGAGCTGGCAGCTGGCAACACTCCTGGCAGCTGGGAGAATGAGTACATTTATCTTGAAGGGGCACCTGGGCAGTGCCACAGCCTGTCACTAGGGCACTAAGACTTATTGCTGGCAGGACTACCCCACGGACAGACATAAGGACATCTTTATCTTGATTTATATTTGCCTTGTCTGAATATTCATTTCTTTATCACAATATTCTAGATGTTTACTGACTTCCGAATATGGGGCTGGACACTGAAGGGGCAGAAAGGAATTAGGCACATTTCCCATCCTGGAGTTTATAGGCCTTTGCGGGGAGAGAGAAAATTAGACAGAGAGACAGTTAAACAAGTATCTCTGTGTAGCTCTTCCAGCCAGTAAATTGCACAAAAATACTTCTTCTTTAATAGACACTATAGTCACTTAAACATTCAAATCTGTGGGTTCAATGAGAGCTTTGCCTAAAGTGTGTCACACCTGAACGTGTTCACCTTTATTTAATGGACAGAAGTCATGGGCATTCCATAGACCCATTTGATTAGCTTCTTTGGGGCAAAGGAAGGAGGGAAAGGAGAGCTCAGTTGCCTGGTACACCTGAATAGTAGTGAAAAATTGCAAATATTAGTTGAATCCTTTACTCTGTGCCAGTGCTATTCTGAGCGCTGCGTATGGATTAACTCAGCTCTCTCAACATTTCTGCGAGATGGGTACCATCGTTGTTTCATTTTACAGATGAGAAAATCACAAGAAATTTAGGGATTCTTGAGTCATTCTTTAAAAATTAGGACCATAAAGGCAACTTTTTTTTTTTTGCGGTACGCGGGCTTCTCACTGTTGTGGTCTCTCCCGTTGCAGAGCACAGGCTCCGGACGCGCAGGCTCAGCGGCCATGGCTCACGGGCCCAGCCGCTCCGCGGCATGTGGGATCTTCCCGGACCGGGGCACGAACCCGTGTCCCCTGCATCGGCAGGCGGACTCTCAACCACTGCGCCAGGCTTCCCCCAGGGAAGCCTTAAAGGCAACGTTTTTGAAAGAGGCTAATTAACAAATCTAAAGTTATGTGGACCCCTCAAATTTCCTTCTGACCTTTGTTGAATGTATATGAATGTATTTCATAGCTTCTATCCATTCGTATGTGCGAGATTGCATTCTGCCCCTTGACATTCTTATTATATGTTGGAATCACATTTTCCCTTTTAACTCTGCATCTCTGAGGATTATTCTGGAAAGCAATAGGAACAATGCTTCCTGTGCTCGTGGGTTTCTGTTTTGATTGTCTAGTGGCCACTGATCTGGATTTACATGCAGACCATTTTCAGGACCTGGTTAAGCAACAGGGTTAGACAAAGACAGAGAAGGAAGGATTTTTCTAACTCAAATAAGTGAAGGTGCATGAAAGCAATTTGAGAATGATAAAACACTGCGTCAGTGTGGTATTTTCCTTCTGTCATTCTCATCTGAATTTCTGTGTATCAGGTCTGATTCCCATTTCTTTAGGTAAAAGCAAAGACTGATTTTTCCAGAAAGCATGAGATATCTAAGTGGGTGTTGTTCCTGTTTTCTGAAGCTTCACCTCTATTCATGGTGTAACGCAGGGGCCACAAAAGTGGATATGACATGGCCAGACAGGTCAAGTCAACAGGCCATGCGGGATGGGGAGGGGGCAGTCCCTAGAGAGCCTGGGTGTCCAAGGGAGGGCGCCACCCAGTCAGCAACAGGTGAGCTCTGCCTTGTGGGGGTGTTGCATAGCAGTGGCCCCAAATCCAGAGTTTTAATGCAAAATCTTCTGATTCTTAGCCAACCAATTCAGACTTTTATAAAAGACTGTGAATGTCAGATAAAACAGATGCACAGACTAGATGGCAGGGCTGCACTAGATGCAAGTTCTGGTACTGTGACAGAGATTCTGGATGGGAATTAAGAGATTGACCAGGGCACAGGTGCTTGACAAATATCATTGAGGGAGCCTCAGTTGGCACTATCAGCTCTGATATCTTGGGCAAGCCACCTATTCTTGAGCAGCTTCTACAATGGTTTTGCAAATTTACAAAATTTATAACGTTCAAGTAGGCATCTAACACCACCAGAGTGGGGTACCCAGCACCTGTGTTTCTGTTGCTAGTGCTAAGCAGTGGGTCCCCACCTTGGCTACACATTAGAATCACCTGGGGAGCAAATATATCTCCATCAGGCAGCACTCACACTTCTTACACCAGAGTCTCTGAGAGTGACATTGGGGATCTGTATTTTGTTTTCAGTCTTCCCAGTTGGTTGCAATGCCAGCCAAGGTGGAGAACCACTGCCCTAAAGTACTACCCAGAAATGCCTTCAGAGCCTGGGGTTCATTCCTAGGATTCCCCAGGGAAGGACATTCTTCATCCTTTAAGGAGGGGTCACATTTTGGAAATGGTCGAAAGGCAAGAGTCCATCAAATCAAATTGGTAATGCTCTTTGGATTGTTTCAAAACGTGAGTTAGGAGTTCTTCCAAATAAGGAGAGTCAATCCCTGGTGTGGTTAAGAATTGGCTCTGATGAAGGCAGTTCCTTCCAGAGACCTTTGTGAGCATCTGCGGATTTTGGGCCTGATAGAGCAGCAGTGAGGGGCCTCAGGGAGTCCCCCAGTCCCGCGGGGTCATGGCCCATGCCCACCCGGTGCCCTGACCTCCAGAGGACCCTCTGAGCTCTAGAACACCTCAGCTGCCTGACCTGGACCAGAGTCCACAGTGCACTTGAAAGAATTAAAAGCGTTATTTCCTGTTATGTGCAGCTGGGTGTGAGGTCGGATGTAGATGAATTCTGTAGTGTGGAAAGAGCTTTATGAAAAGAGAGTATGATCTCAAGGAGAGCGTGCGTTTTTGGTGGAGATCATCCCCCTGCATTCACCCGCCCCCTTCCCATCCTTTCTCACTAGCTTTACAGCCTGGGGCTTCTATCTCTCCTGGATGTGAGCAGTCTTGCCAGATGGTTGGGATGGGCCAGGTCCACCTGTTAGTGAGGACTCGCTCTTCGGAAGTGTTGTCTGGCTGGGGCTGCCTGCCTTCCCCCATCCCTCCAGTCAACACAACTGCCTAGAGGACCAAATAGCCAGGTAGTGTTTCTGAGACACAGAAATTGGCTGGGTGAGAGTGGTTGAAGAAATTGTGAGTCTGGGGAACCCTACTTACGTGGGTAAGAACTCACGTGGTAAGAACACGTAACATGAGATCCTACTCACGTGGTAAGAACACGTAACATGAGATCCTACTCACGTGGTAAGAACACATAACATGAGATCTACCCTTTTAACACTTTTTTTTTTTTTTTGGTGTACAGTACAGTACTGTTGACTACAGATACAATGTTGTCCAGTAGATCCCTGGAGCTTATTCATCTCAACTGAAACTTCATGCTTGTTGAACAGCAACTCCCCATATCCTCCTCCCCGAGTTCCTGGCAATAACCATTTCATTCTTTGAGTCTATGAATTTGACTGTTTCAGATACCTCATATAAGTATAATCACGTATTGATAGTATTTGTCCTTCTGTGACCAGCTCGTTACCCCTTAGCAACAATGTCCTCAGGATTCACCCATGTTGCCACATATGGGAGGATTTTCTTTTCTTAAGGCTGAATAGTATTCCATTGAGTGTATATATCATATTTTGTTTATTGTTCATCCATTGATGGACGTGGAGGGTTTTTTTGTTTGTTTTTGTTTTTGTTTTGTTTTGTTTTTGCGGTACGCGGGCCTCTCGCTGTTGTGGCCTCTCCTGTTGCGGAGCACAGGCTCCGGACGCGCAGGCTCAGCGGCCATGGCTCACGGGCCCAGCCGCTCCGCGGCATGTGGGATCCTCCCAGACCGGGGCACAAACACGTGTCTCCTGCGTCGGCAGGCGGACTCTCAACCACTGCACCACCAGGGAAGCCCCGGACATGGAGGTTTTTTCTACCTCTTGGCTATTGTGAATAATGCTGCAATGAACATGAACGTGCATGTATCGCTTTGAGATACTGTTTTTAATTCTTTTTTTTTTTTTTTAGATTTATTTATTTATTGGCTGCGTTGGGTCTTCATTGCTGTGTGCAGGCTTTCTCTAGTTGTGGCGAGCGGGGGCTACTCTTTGTTGCAGTGCACAGGCTTCTCATTGCGGTGGCTTCTCTTGTTACGGAGCACAGGCACTAGTCACACGGGCTTCAGTAGTTGTGGTGCACGGGCTCAGTAGTTGTGACTCGCTGGCTCTAGAATGCGGGCTCGGTAGTTGTGGTGCACAGGCTTAGTTGCTCCACAGCATGTGGGATCTTCCTGGACCAGGGCTCGAACCCGTGTCCCCTGCATTGGCAGGCAGATTCTTAACCACTGCTCCACCAGGGGAGCCCCTGTTTTTAATTCTTTATTGTGTATATCCAGAAGTGGGATCACTGGATCATATGGAAGTTCTATTTTTAATTTTTTGAGGAATCTCCACACTGTTTTCCCTGGCAGTCATACCGCTTTGCTTTCCCACCGACAGTGCACAGGCTTCTAGTTTCATTTGGTTCACTTCTAATTGCTCCTCTGACTTTCTCCTCACTCTTCTGATGATAGTCTGCCTGTGCTGGGGGAGCCATGGGGTCATTGGCTAGAACTCTGTCTCCTTTGTGAGTACAGTCACTGGGTCAGGCATTACTTGAGGGGCTGTCCATGTATATATTCAGTGCATTCATTCATGCAGTGATATTTATGGAGCCCCTATCAGGTGCCAGCCCCTGTTGTATGACATCCCTGCCTTCTTGCGAGGGAAGACAGACAATAAAGAAAAAGTTAGTGTATAATTTTTCAGATGGTGCTGAATGCTGTGGAGACAAATAAAGGTAAGGAGGCCAGTCAGTCCCCTCAACCACCTTCTGATGGGTGGCATTATACCCATTTTACAGGTAATGGAACTGAGGCTCTGGAGGGTTAAGTAACGTTCCATGGTCCCGTACCTATTGATTAACTGAGTCCAGACTCAGATGCAGGGCTGCCTGACTGCGAGAAAAGCATATGGCCAGGTGTCAGGCCTGGAGCTGGGCCTGGGGTGCAGAGGTGACAAGGAGGACTCATGTCCTCAAGGAGACTTCGGCCTGCCGTGCAGAAGGACAAGCAGAGGGCCATCCAGCTGACTCGGGACTATAGCTGTTTCCACGGGGGTTTGCGCCGGGAGCTGGGCATCATCCCAGCAGCCCTCACGCTGTCTGTGGCTCCCAGGGGGGTGAAGGAGAGGGTCCCAGGCGAGATTTGAGCAGTTTACCAGCTGAATCAGCACAGAAAAGACTTTCTGAGCAGAGGAAATAGCACCTCCAAAGGCAGGGAGGCCAGAGTCATGGCTTACTGGGAAACTACAAATAAAATAAAGGTGTTCTTTGACGTCAGTGTTTGAAGAAGCCAGAGAGCTATCCTAGGAGTCCCCAGGTCCCCGACTTCCCTGCCTGTCCCCTCTCTCTCTTCTCTTCTCTCCCTTCTGACTCTGCTCTCCCCACCTCTCCCTTCCTATTTTACTCCCCATCCATCCCGCATACACACATACACACACACCATCTTTCCCCAGTAAGCCTTTAGAAAAGGCAGGCCTTGCTGAAATTGCCCAGTGAATTAGAATCAATGAGATTTAAGTGCAACCTTGAAAAGAATCATCCTCACGTTCTGTCTGTGATTGAGTTCTATAGGAATAGTTTGATTATGGAATATTTAATATATCTATTAATGATCTAGATCCGTAGCCTTCAATCACTCTCAGGTTCTTTCTTCGAACAAAGCCCAGTATTCACCCAAAGATGCATGATGGCTGCTCTGGTTGGGGTGGGGGAGGGGAGAGCCGGCCTGGCCTGGCCACTTCCTCACTGTCCGCAGCCCATGCCTTTCCAGTGGTGCCTCAGACATCCTACCTGGAACCTCTATGGTATACTGAAACAGTGTAAAAATCAGCTCATCTAGGATTAGGCAAAAGGGAGCATTCATGTGCAGGTGATGGTAAATTGGTAAAGTTGGCAAAAACCACAGCAGCGAGGAAGAGATGTCCCAAAGCCCGTCAATAGGGAGAGGCATGGAAACCGATTCAGAAAGAAAATCAGGTTGTTCTTAGGTTTTAGGTGTTGTCAGTGAGGACATGCAGTGAAGAGCTCCTGGTGAAAAAGCTAGTGGAAAAGCAGAATGTCATGTGGATTTGGGGTGTGACAAGAAAGCACCTCTCCATCCATCCAGGCCCATGTCTCTTACCTATTTCAGGAAGAACTCCCTGATCTCTGCTGTCAGCAGCACCCCAGCCATGGGGCACCACCTTCTCTGGGTGGCTGTTTGTCCTGCCCAGATACAGTAGAGGTAGGAAAGAGCTCCAGCTTGAGGAGAGAGCTGGGGCTTCAGAGTCAAACAGAAGGATGTGGCTTCCGTGTGACCTGGGGAAGACACCACACCTCTTGAAGCTTTAGTTTCTTCACCTTTAAAACAGAGGTTTGAAATTCTCCACTCGAGAATAAATGAGTTTGTATGGCTCGCTCAGTGCCAAGTGCGTGGAGATGCCCAGGCACTATTAGTCTGGTCTGCTATTGCCTGAGCAGGTTTTGAAGTCAGTGACACTTCCCCCTGACTATTAAAGTGATACCTGTTCTTTATAGAATGTTTGAAAAAGATACACATGTATAAAGAAGAAAAAAAATCCCCCGCTGTCCCACCACCGAGTGACAGCTACTGTTAATGTTTTGGTGCATTTCCTTTGACTGTTTTCTGTGTATAGCCACACATATACTTATAAATGATTTTTACTATATATAATTTTGGTTTCTTTGATCATGAACATTTTCCCATGTCACAGTTATCTTGAACACCTGACTATTAGTGACCGCATGATAGCCTTTTATCTGGATCTACCATAATCTACTTGGCCATTTCCCCAGTGGCCATTTAAGATGTTCCATATTTTTTGCCATTCTCAATTATAATTAATAACAATATCAATGGTTAATGTTGCAGTGAGCATCCCCCTACATATCCTTTAGGCCAATCTCTGATTATTTCACTGGGATCAATTCCGAGGAGTATATTACTGGGTCACAGGGAAGATAAGGCTCCTGCTATCTGTAACCAAACAAAATGGGTGTATCAGTTCACACCCCTGAGCTGGGTTTTGAAGGATGAGCCATTTCTGAGGTTACATTTCCTCCTCTGTAAAATGTAGACAGTAGTATGAACTTGACAGCGTTTTCTTTGGTGTTGAATGGTTGGTGTACACAGATAGTGAAGTACCTGGCCTGGTGCCTGGTGCCCTTCTCCCTTTATCTTCTCTAATGCTCCGCCTAATTGTTGTATGAGATAAACCACATTATAATTACATGTTACTTAAAAGCCTAGGACACCTCATACCCCTGCACACATACTGAAAACGCTGAGTAAATGCTGCTACCATCCAAGGCCATGTACTCTGTTTAGAATCTCCCATTTCCTCAAGTCCCTAATTCCTCATTCAGTCTTTCCCAGGGGCAGTACACCCTCACCTCTGTGATGGTGATCCCTGGGGAAGCCACTGTGCAAAAGAGGAATAAGCCTTTTACAAAATGTTCAGTAATGACTGATAAAATATGCAGATGGCTCACAGGCTCTGGAGAAGAAAGGAGGCAGCCTCATTTGTGAGAGAGAAGGCCTCAAGTAAGTCCTGTGCCAGAGTGAGGGGGTAACAGTGGCATAGCCCAGCAGGGTGGCTGTGTCCAGTTGTACAGGTTGTGCACTGCACAACAGGGGTGAATCATTCACATTACAGTCCATCACTCTTTCAGGGCTGCAGGGAGGTGGAGCTGCTGTGGGACCAAGGGGCCTCTGGAGGTCACGTCAAAAGTAGTGAGACTTAAATGAGTTATTATTACATGTCAAGCGTTTAAAACAGGGCCCAGAATCTGGTGATCACCAACACATGTTAACTCTGATTCTTATTCATGTGACTTAATGTTTCTCATGTTCATGGGAAGGACTAGCTTTTCACAAACAGCATAAACCAGACACAAAAGATCTTTTCTAGTTGCTTAGGTATTAGAGGGTTTTTTAGTGGGGGTTGGGGGTTGTTGAGGTTGTCGATTGACAGGTGGGTTGTGTGGATCTCAAGGAAAAATGTCAGGACTAAGGTCTAGGCCACTTATAACATTAGCTGTGGGAGCCTGTCCTCAATTGAAAAGGGAGTATTACCTTTCCTACTATACCAGGCTATGATTAAGTTACAAAATGATAGATAGTAGTTTTGATAAAGCAAGAAATGATTAGTGAAAAGTAATAGAAATTTCTATTAGAAATAGTTAGGAAATGGGTGATGATCATTACCAGTGTTACGGAGCCTTCTGAGAAGGAGAGAGTGTTGCACTCAGAATTAGAAGCTCCGGGGTGGATTCTTGGTGTTTCCTTGGGCTAGTTTCTTACTTCCTGTGCGTCTTCATTTCCTCACCTATGAAATGGGGATCATGATGCTCAAATACTCGCCCTACTGACACCTGATGTGAGGATAAAGCTGGAGTGGTATAAACGTGCCCTGAACACTGAAAAGTGCTGTACAATGGTGGTTTTTCACTAGAGATTAAATCTGTCACTAGAGCTCACAAACCAGCTTCTTTGCTTCTGCTGCCTACTTTGAAATAGCAAGTAACCAGACTTTTATGTGCCAAGAGAGAAATAAATGGATTTTTAAAATATTTGGTTTCAGGGCTTTTGAATAACTGACAGGAGTGTGCCTGCTGGTGTCCTGGCGCCCTCTTGGAATGACCAGGACCTAGAAAGGAGCTGTGTGTGTACTTCCCCAAGAAGGGAAGACAAAAGCCGCTGTCTCCCCGCCCACCTACATACTCCGCGCTAATTGGGCTTCTTTGTTGCCCTCCCCAAAGGCTGGGAAGGAATGTGCAGCCCAAGCAGAATTCCTCTTCTCTCCGTACCCCCGAGGTCACCACTCTGGGGTGGCCTGTGCCTAAGGAGAGTGTGGAATGAAGTAGAGGACAGAGCCAGGAGCAAACAGCCACCAGCTGCAAGAAGTCCAGGACTCCGCCTCCTTTCCCCAGCTGCAAGTTACCAGGAGATCCACGGGAGGCAGGAAGGTGGAGCTTGGGCCTTGGGGCCAGGCATCCTGGGTTCCGATCTGTCACTCACCGGGTGACCTTGGTCACGTTACTCTAATTAAGACTGGTCCCCTTTTCTTCATCTGTGAGATGTGATACCTGCATCTTTGCATCCTTGTGAGGAGATTTAAGCAGTTGATGCAGCGTCTTGGTCAGCTCAAGCTTCCTTAACAAAATACCACAGACTGGGTGGCTTACACAACAGACATTTGTTTTCTCACAATTCTGGAGGCTGGAAGTCCAAGATTGGGGTGCTGGCATGGTTGAATTCTGGTGAGAGTTCCCTTCCTGGCTTGCCTCACATGATGGAGAGAGAGAGAAAGATTTTTTTCACTTCCTTTTCTAAGAAAGCCACCAGCCCTATTGGATTAGGACCTCACTCTTCTGACCTCATTTAACCTTAGTTACCTCCTAAAGACCCTATCTCCAGATACAGTCCCATGGTGGGTTAGTGTTTTAACACATGAATTTGGGGGGTCTCAAATCAGTCCTTAGCATTGGGGAAAGTGGAACTGGACAAAATCATCAAAAGGAAGTGAAAACAGCAAAGAATAGAACATGAATGTTTGAACTAGGCACAAGTCTCAACTGCATTCTACAAACATTAGCAGACCTCTTCCAGATTCAGAGCCGTGTAGACCAAATGGTAGGAAGATGCTTGAGTTGCTGGAGAGCTTGCTTTTCCACATAAAGCAGTTTCGTGTGATGAAAGGTAAGTGTAGGAAATTTTGAGAAACCACACTGATACCCCCAAATCTGGGGACTCCAGTGGTGTAGCTGGACTGGGAAAAATGCAGAGCAGCCTTCTTGGAGACCCTCTTCCAGGTAATACTAGTATCCTAAGGCCTAGGCCAAGTGAACCTCTAACCACACCATTATTTTCTTTGTCCCCATGCAAAGAATGAGAAATAATCTCTAAGGAATTAACAAGGAATACGAGCAGAAGAGGACAGCGGTAGTTCTTCTATCTGGCTGTCAACAATTCCTCTCGGCCCTCTGTGTACCCGCTGCTCCTCCCATCCAGAAGCAGGTCCCGTGAATCTGGGCTGGTCTTGTGACTTGACTTGCCCAGTAGGATGCGGTGGCAGTGAGGCCTGGCAGCTTCCACTTTTGTTCTCTCAGAACCCACCACAAGCTGAAGAAATCCAGGCTCTCTTGCTGGAGAGAAGGGCCCTGGAGGATAAGAGACCCTATGGAGAGAGAGAGGCCACACAGAGGAGAGCCTAGGGGCCCACGATTTGTGGAAAGGGCTCACCAACAGGGAATTAGAAGCTTAATTCCATTCACCAAGTATGTATTGAGCCCTAAGTTTGTATCCAGGCACTGTGTGAGGGATGGGGGGTACCAAGAAAAACAATTTGGAACCGGAGCCTGTCTTCATAAAGTTCATAATTAATGGGGAAGGTTGATAGTAAACACGATTATAATACCCACTGAGTGTTTTTATGGGAAATGGACAGGGTGCTCTGGGAGCACATTGTGGGGAGGGATTGGGGGCAATGGCCAAGTTTCCAGGTCAGGGAGCATTTCCTCCCTACCCCGCCCCCCGAGAACACCCCTTCTGTCCCTTTGCAGTGCATCTCTGTTCCTACCCCGGCCCCAAACAACCACTAACCTACTTTCTGCCTCTATAAATTTGCCTTTTTTTGGATATTTCATTTAAATGGGCCCATACAGGTGTGCTCTCCGGTTTGGCTTCTTTTACTCAACATAATACATTTGGGTCATTTTCATTCTTAAAGGACATTTTCACTGGATACAGAGTTCTGAGTTTAATTTTTTTTCTTTCAGCATTTTAAGGATGTTGTTCCAGTATCCTCGGCTGCCATTTCATGTTTTTCTAATGAACAGTTACCTGAATTTGATCCTCTGTATGAGACGTGTCATTTTTCTCTGGCTGTCTTCAAGATTTGCTATCTTTGGTTTTCAGCACTTGTTCTGTCATGTAACTAGGCATAATTTTCTTTGCGTTTTACCTGCTTGAAGTTCACTGAGATTCCTAAATCTATATATCTTTTACATAATTTAGGAAAATTTCAGCCAATATTTTTTCAATTTTTTTTCTACCCTTATTCTCTCACGTCTATTCTTCCTGGACTCCAAATACATACATGTAAATCTTTTCATATTGTCCCTCTAGCTCCTGAGGCTCTATTCTTTTTTTTTTTTTTTGGCATTTCTTTTATTAAAAATTTTTTTTAAAAAATTTCAGCTGATCATGAGTGGACCTTTTTAGCTGATATAATTGACATATAATGTTATATTTGTTTTATGTATACAACATAGTGACTTGATGTATGTATACATTGTGAAATAATTATCACAATAAGTTTAGTTAACAGGTAGTTACAATTTTTTCCTTGTGATGAGAACTTTTAAGAACTACTCTCTTTGCAACTTCCAAATAGACAATAGAGTATTGTTAACTGTAGTCACCATGCTGTACATTATGTTCCCAGGATTTCCTCATCTTATAATTGGAAGTGTGTACTTTTTTGACCACCTCCACCACCCCCCAACCTATGGAAACCAATCTGTTCTATCTGTGAGTTTGGTTTTGTTTTTCGGTTTTTGGGTTTTAGGTTTTTTATATTCCACATATAAGTGATGTCATACAATATTTGTCTTTCTCCACCTGACTTATTTCACTTAGCATAATGCCCTCAAGTTCCATCCATGTTGTTGTGAATGGCAGGATTTCCTTCTTTTTTATGACTGAATAATATTCCATTGTATATATATACCACATTTTCTTTATCCATTCATTCTTCAGTGGACACATAGGTTGCTTCCATGTCCTGGCTATTGTAAATAATGCTGCAATGAACATGGGATACAGATATCTTTTTAAGATAGTGATTTCATTTCCTTTGGATAAATACTCAGAAGTGAAATTGCTGGATCATATGGTAGTTCTATTTTTAATTTTTTGAGGAACCTCCATACTGTTTTCTATTGTGGCTGCACCAATTTACATCCCCACCAACAGTGCAGAAGGGTTCCATTGTCTCCACATTTTCACCAACACTTGTTATTTCTTGACTTCTTGATAATAGCCATTCTGACAGGTACAAGGTGATATCTCACTGGGGTTTGATCTGTATTTCCCTGATGACTAGTTATGTTGCACACCTTTTCATGCACCTGTTGGCCACCTGTGTGTCTTTTTTATAGAAATGTCTATTCAGATCCTCTACTTATTTTTTAATCAAATTGTTTGTGTTTTTGCTGTTGAGTTGTATGAGTTCTTTATGTAATTTAGATATTAACCCTTTATCAGGTATATGACTTGCAACAATTTTCTCCCATTCAGTAGGTTGCCTTCTCATTTTGCTGATGATTTTCTTGGCTCTACAGAAAGCTTTCTAGTTTCATGTAGTCCCACTTGTTTGGTTTTACTTTTGTTGCCTTTGCTTTTGGTATCAAATCAAAAAAGTCATGGCCAAGACTGATGTCAAGGAACTTACCCGCTATGTTTTCTTGGAGTTTTATGGTTTCAGGTCTTATGTTCAAGTCTTTAATCCATTATGACTTGATTTTTGTGTACAGTGCAAGAGAGTAGTCCAGTTGCATTATTTTGCATGTGGCTGTCCAGTTTTCCCATTACCATTTATTGAAGACACTATCCTTTCCCCCAGTGTATATTCTTGGCTCCTGAGTTGCAAATTAATTGACCATATGTACATGAGTTTATTTCTGGACTCTCTAATCTGTTGCATTGATCTTTGTGTCTGTTTTTAATGCCAACACCATACTGTTTTGCTTATTATAGCTTTGTAATATAGTTTGAAATCAGGTAGTGTGAAGCCTCCAGCTTTATTCTTTTTTCTCAAGACTGCACTGGCTATTCAAAGTCTTCTGTGATTCCATACAAATATTAGGATTATTTTTTCTATTTTTGTGAAAAATGCCATTAGAATTTTGTTAGGAATTGCATTGAATCTGTAGACTGCTTTAGGTAGTATGGATGATATTAATTCTTCCATTCCATGGGCATGACTATGTTTCCATTTCTTTGTGTCTTCATTCTCTTTCATTGGTGTCTTACAGTGTTCAGTGTACAGATATTTCACCTCCTTGGTCAAATTGATTCCTAGATATTTTATTAATTTGGACGCAATTGTAAATAGATTGTTTTCTCAATTTCTCTTTCTGATAGTTTGGTATTAGTGTATAGAAACACAACTGACATTTTTTTTAACGTCTTTATTGGAGTATAATTGCTTTACAATGGTGTGTTAGTTTCTGCTTTATGACAAAGAGAATCAGCTATACATATACACATATCCCATATCACCTCCCTCTTGCATCTCCCTCCCTATCCCACCCCTCTAGGTGGTCACAAAGCACTGAGCTGATCTCCCTGTGCTGTGTCTGCTTCCCACTAGCTATCTATTTTACATTTGGTAGTATATACAAGTCCACACCACTCTGTCACTTCATCCCAGCTTACACTTCCCCCTCCCCGTGTCCTCAAGTCCATCCTCTACATCTGTGTCTTTATTCTTGTCCTGCCCCTAGGTTCTTCAGAACCATTTTTTCCTTTTTTCTTTTTTAGATTCCGTATATATGTATTAGCATACGGTATTTGTTTTTCTCTTTTTGACTTACTTCACTCTGTACGACAGACTCTAGGTCCATCCACGTCACTACAAATAACTCACTTTCGTTTCTTTTTATGGCTGAGTAATATTCCATTGTATATATGGGCCACATCTTTATCCATTTGTCTGTCGATGGACACTTAGATTGCTTCCATGTCCTGGCTATTGTATACAGAGCTGCAATGAACAGTGTGGTACATGACTCTTTTTGAATTATGGTTTTCTCTGGGTATATGCCCAGTAGTGGGATTGCTGGGTCGTATGGTAGTTCTATTTTTAGTTTTTTAAGGAACCTCCATACTGTTCTCCATAGTGGCTGTATCAAGTTACATTCTCATCAACAGTGCAAGAGGGTTCCCTTTCCTCCACACCCTCTCTGGCATTTATTATTTGTAGATTTTTTGATGGTGGCCATTCTGACTGGTGTAAGGTGATACCTCATTGTAGTTTTGATTTGCATTTCTCTAATGATTAGTGATGTTGAGCATTCTTTCATGTGTTTGTTGGCAATCTGTATATCTTCTTTAGAGAAATGTCTCTTTAGGTCTTCTGCCCATTTTTGGATTGGGTTGTTTGTTTTTTTGATATGGAGCTGCATGAGCTGTTTGTAAATTTTGGAGATTAATCCTTTGTCAACTGCTTCATTTGCAAATATTTTCTCCCATTCTGAGGGTTGTCTTTTCGTCTCCTTTATGTTTTCCTTTGCTGTGCCAAAGCTTTTAAGTTTCATTAGGTACCATTTGGTTAGTTTGTTTTTTATTTCCCTTTCTCTAGGAGGTGGGTCAAAAAGGATCTTGCTGTGATTTATGTCATAGAGTGTTCTGCCTATGTTTTCCTCTAAGAGTTTTATAATGTCTGCCCTTATATTTAGGTCTTTGATCCATTTTGAGTTTATTTTTGTGTATGGTGTTAAGGAGTGTTCTAATTTCATTCTTTTACATGTAGCTGTCCAGTTTTCCCAGCACCACTTATTGAAGAGGCTGTCTTTTCTCCATTGTATATTCTTGCCTCCTTTATCAAAAATAAGGTGACCATATGTGCATGGGTCTATCTCTGGGCTTTCTATCTTGTTCCATTGATCTATATTTCTGTTCTTGTGCCAGTACCATATTGTCTTGATTACTGTAGCTTTGTAGTATAGTCTGAAGTCAGGGAGCCTGATTCCTCCAGCTCCATTTTTCTTTCTTAAGATTGCTTTGGCTATTCAAGGTCTTTTGTGTTTCCATACAAATTGTGAAAATTTTTGTTCTAGTTCTGTGGAAAATGCCATTGGTAGTTTGATAGGGATTGCATTGAATCTGTAGATTGCTTTGGGTAGTATAGTCATTTTCACAATGTTGATTCTTCTAATCCAAGAACATGGTATATTTCTCCATCTGTTTGTATCATCCTT
Source organism: Tursiops truncatus (assembly GCF_011762595.2). Classification (NCBI taxonomy): domain Eukaryota; kingdom Metazoa; phylum Chordata; class Mammalia; order Artiodactyla; family Delphinidae; genus Tursiops; species Tursiops truncatus. Next base: position 150,033,014 of record NC_047034.1, read on the forward strand.
AATTTCTTTCATCAGTGTCTAAAAGTTTTCTGCAAACAGGTCTTTTGTCTCCCTAGGTAGGTTTATTCCTAGGTATTTTATTCTTTTTGTTGCAGCGGTAAATGGAAGTTTTTCCTTAATTTCTCTTTCAGATTTTTTATCATTAATGTATAGGAATGCAGCAGATTTCTATGCATTAATTTTTGTATCCTGCTACTTTACCAAATTCATTGATTAGCTCTAGTAGTTTTCTGGTAGCGTCTTTAGTATTCTATCTATATAGTATCATGTCATCTGCAAACAGTGACAGCTTTACTTCTTCTTTTCCGATTTGGATTCCTTTTATTTCTTTTTCTTCTCTGATTGCTGTGGCTAAAACTTCCAAACCTATTGAATAATAGTGATGAGAGTGGGCAACCTTGTCTTGTTCCTGATCTTAGTGGAAATGGTCTCAGTTTTTCACCATCGAGAACGATGTTGGCTGTGGGTTTGTCATATATGGCCTTTATTATGTTAAGGTAAGTTCCTCCTATGCCTACTTTCTGGAGGGGTTTTATGATAAAACGGTGTTGAATATTGTCGAAAGCTTTTTCTGCATCTATTGAGATGATTATATGGTTTTTATCCTTCAATTTGTTAATATGGTGTATCACATTGATTGATTTGTGTATCTTGAAGAATCCTTGCATTCCTGGGATAAACCCCACTTGATCATGGTGTATGATCCTTTTAATGTGCTGTTGGATCCTCTTTGCTAGTATTTTGTTGAGGATTTTTACATCTACATTCATCAGTGATATTGGCCTGCAGTTTTCTTTCTTTGTGACATCTTTGTCTGGTTTTGATATCAGGGTGATGGTGGCCTCCCAGAATGCGTTGGGAGTGTTCCTCACCCTGCTATATTTTGGAAGAGTTTGAGAAGGATGGGTGTTAGCTCTTCTGTAAATGTTTGATAGAATTCGCCTGTGAAACCGTCTGCTCCTGGGCTTTTGTTTGTTGGAAGATTTTTAATCACAGTCTCAGTTTCAGCGCTTGTTATTGGTCGGTTTATATTTTCTATTTCTTCCTGGTTCAGTCTCAGAAGGTTTTGCTTTTCTAAGAATTTGTCCATTTCTTCCAGGTTGTCCATTTTATTGGCATAGAGATGCTTGTAGTAATCTCTCATGATCCTTTGTATTTCTGCAGTGTCAGTTGTTACTTCTCCTTTTTCATTTCTAATTCTATTGATTTGAGCCTTCTTCCTTTTTTTCTTGATGAGTCTGGCTAATGGTTTATCAATTTTGTTTATCTTCTCAAAGAACCAGCTTTTAGTTTTATTGATCTTTGCTATTGTTTCCTTCATTTCTTTTTCATTTATTTCTGATCTGATCGTTATGATTTCTTTCTTTCTGCTAAATTTGGGGATTTTGTGTTCTTCTTTCTCTAATTGCTTTAGGTGTAAGGTTAGGTTGTTTATTTGAGATGTTTCTTGTTCCTTGAGATAGGACTGTATTTCTATAAACTTCCCTCTTAGAACTGCTTTTGCTGCATCCCATAGGTTTTGGGTTTTCGTGTTTTCATTGTCATTTGTTTCTAGGTATTTTTTGATTTCCTCTTTGATTTCTTCAGTGATCTCTTGGTTATTAAGTAGTGTATTGTTTATCCTCTATGTGTTTGTATTTTTTACAGATTTTTTCCTGTAATTGATATCTAGTCTCGTAGTGTTGTGGTCAGAAAAGATACTTGATATGATTTCAATTTTCTTAAATTTATCAAGGCTTGATTTGTGACTCAAGATATGATCTATCGTGGAGAATGTTCCATGAGCACTTGAGAAGAAAGTGTATTCTGTTGTTTTTGGATGGAATGTCCTATAAATATCAATTAAGTCCATCTTGTTTAATGTGTCATTTAAAGTGTGTATTTCTTTATTTATTTTCATTTTGGATGATCTGTCCATTGGTGAAAGTGGAGTGTTATAGTCCCCTACTATGATTGTGTTACTTTCAATTTCCCCTTTTATGGCTGTTAACATTTGCCTTATGTATGGGTGCATAAATATTTACAATTGTTATATCTTCTTCTTGGATTGATCCCTTGATCATATGTAGTGCCCTTCTCTGTCTCTTGTAATAGTCTTTATTTTAAAGTCTATTTTGTCTGATATGAGAACTGCTACTCCAGCTTTCTATTGATTTCCATTTGCATGAAATATCCTTTTCCATCCCCTCACTTTCAGTCTGAATGTGTCCCTAGGTCTGAAGTAGATCTCTTGTAGATGGCATATATATGGGTCTTGTTTTTGTATCCATTCATCCAGTCTATGTCTTTTGGTTGGAGCATTTAATCCATTTACATTTAAGATAATTATCAATATGTATGTTCCTATTACCATTTTCTTAATTGTTTTGGGTTCGTTATTGTAAGTCCTTTCCTTCTCTTGAGATTTCCTGTCTAGAGAAGTTCCTTTAGCATTTGTTGTAAAGCTGGTTTGGTGGTGCTGAATTCTCTTAGATTTTGCTTGTGTGTAAAGGTTTTAATTTCCCTGTGGCATCTGACTGAGATCCTTGCTGGGTAGAGTAATCTTGGTTGTAGGTTTTTCCCCTTCATCACTTTAAATATGTCCTGCCATTCCCTTCTGGCCTGCAGAGTTTCTGCTGAAAGATCAGCTGTTAACTTTATGGGGATTCCCTTGTGTGTTATTTGTTGTTTTTCCCTTGCTGCTTTTAATATTTTTCCTTTGTATTTAATTTTTGATAGTTTGAGTAATATGTGCCTTGGTGTGTTTCTCCTTGGATTTATCCTGTATGGGACTCTCTGCGCTTCCTGGACTTGCCTATTTCCTTTCCCATATTAGGGAAGTTTTCAACTATAATCTCTTCAAATATTTTCTCAGTCCCTTTCTTTTTCCCTTCTTCTTCTGGGACCCCTATAGTTCGAATATTGGTGCGTTTAATGTTGTCCCAGAAGTCTCTAAGACTGTCCTCCATTCTTTTCATTCTTTTTTCTTTATTTTGCTCTGCAGTAGTTATTTCCACTATTTTATCTTCCAGGTCACTTATCTGTTCTTCTCCCTCAGTTATTCTGCTATTGATTCCTTCTAGAGAATTTTTAATTTCGTTTATTGTGTTGTTCTTCATTGTTTGTTTTCTCTTTAGTTCTTCTAGGTCCTTGTTAAATGTTTCTTGTATTTTCTCCATTCTATTTCCAAGATTTTGGATTATCTTTACTCTCGTTACTCTGAATTCTTTTTTAGGTAGACTGCCTATTTCCTCTTCATTTGTTTGGTCTGGTGGATTTTTACCTTGCTCCTTCATCTGCTCTGTGTTTCTGTGTCTTCTCATTTTTCTGAACTTACTGTGTTTGGGGTGTCCTTTTCACAGGCTGCAAGTTTGTAGTTACTGTTGTTTTTGGTGTTTGCCCCCAGTGGCTAAGGTTGGTTCAGTGGGTTGTGTAGGCTTCCTGGTGGAGGAGACTAGTGCCTGTGTTCTGGTGGATGAAGCTGGTTCCTGTCTTTCTGGTGGGCAGGACCATGTCCGGTGGTGTGTTTTGAGGTGTCTGTGACCTTATTATGATTTTAGGCGCCTCTCTGCTAAGTGGTGGGTTTGTGTTCCTGTCTTGCAAGTTATTTAGCATGGGGTGTCCAGCACTGTAGCTTGCTGGTCGTTGAGTGGAGCTGGGTCTTAGCATCGAGATGGAGTGCTCTGGGAGAGCTTTCACCATTTGGTATTACATGGAGCAGGGAGGTCTCTAGTGGACCGATGTCCTGAACTCAGCTCTCCCACCTTAGAGGCACAGGCCTGATACCTGGCTGAAGCACCAAGACCCTATCAGCCACATGGCTCAGAAGAAAAGGGAGAAAAAAGGAAAGAAAGAAAGAAAGAAAGAAAGAGAGAGAAAGAAGTAAAGTTATTAAAATAAAAAAGAATTATTAAAAAGAAAAGAATTAAAAAGTAATTTAAAAAAAAAGAAAAAAGAAGAAAGAAGAGAGCAACCAAACCAAAAAATAAATCCACCAATGATAACAAGCACTAAAAAATATACTAAAAAAAAGGAAAAAAAGGACAAATGGTAAAAGGACATTGGTCCATTTACCTAGGACAAATGGTAAAAGCAAAACTATACAGACAAAAATCACACAAAGAAGCATACACCTACACACTCACAAAAAGAGAAGAAGGAAAAAAGTATATATACCTATATATTAAAAAAAAAGGAGGAAGAGAGCAACCAAATCAATAAACTAATCTACCAATGATAAGAAACTCTAAATACTAAACTAAGATAAACATTAATCTAGAAACAAATTAGATTCAGAAAGCAAACCCCAAGACTACAGTTGCTCCCAAAGTCCACCGCCTCAGTTTGGGATGATTCGTTGTCTATTCAGGTATTCCACAGACACAGGGTACATCAAGTTGATTGTGGAGCTTTAATCCACTGCTCCTGAGGCTGCTGGGAGAGATTTCCCTTTCTCTTCTTTGTTCTCACAGCTCCCAAAGGCTCAGCTTTGGATTTGGCCCCGCCTCTGTGTGTAGATCACCTGAGGGCATCTGTTCTTCGCTCAGAGAGGACGGGGTTAAAGTAGCAGCTGATTAAAGGGCTCTGGCTCACTGAGGCCGGGCGGGAAGGAGGGGCATGGAGTGCGGGGCGAGCCTGTGGCGGCAGAGGCCGATGTGACGTTGCACCAGCCTGAGGCGCGCCGTGAGTTCTCCCAGGGAAGTTGTCCCTGGATCCCGGGACCCTGGCAGTGGCGGGCTGCACAGGCTCCCCGGAAGGTGGGTGTGGATAGTGACCTGTGCTCGCACACAGGCTTCTTGGTGGCGGCAGCAGCAGCCTTAACGTCTCATGCTCATCTCTGGGGTCCGTGCTGACAGCCGCGGCTTGCGCCCTTCTCTGGAGTTCGTTTAGGCAGTGTTCTGAATCCTGTCTCCTCGCGCAACCCGAAACAATGGTCTCTTGCCTCTCAGGCAGGTCCAGACCTTTTCCCGGACTCCCTCCCGGCTAGCTGTGGTGCACTAGCTCCTTCAGGCTGTGTTCACGCAGCCAACCCCAGTCCTCTCCCTGGTGTCTGACTTCCGAAGCCCGAGCCTCAGCTCCCAGCACCCACCTGTCCCGGCGGGTGAGCAGACAAGCCTCTCAGGCAGGTGAGTGCTGGTCGGCAGCGATCCTCTGTCCGGGAATCTCTCCACTTTGCCCTCTGCACCCCAATGGCTGTGCTCTCCTCCATGGCTCCCAAGCTTCCCCCCCGACACCCGCCATCTCCTCCAGTGAAGGGGCTTCCTTTCCTAGTGTGTGGAAACCTTTCCTCCTTCACAGCTTTCTCCCAGAGGTGCAGGTCCCATCCCTATTCTTTTTGTCTCTGTTTATTCTTTTCTCTTTTGCCCTACCCAGGTACGTGGGGAGTTTCTTGCCTTTTGGGAGGTCTGAGGTCTTCTGCCAGCATTCAGTAGGTGTTCTGTAGGAGTTGTTCCACGTGTAGATGTATTTCTGGTGTATCTGTGGGGAGGAAGGTGATCTGCATGTCTTACTCCTCCGCCATCTTGAAGGTCTCCTCACAACTGCCGTTTGTATATTGATTTTATATCCTGGAACTTCACTGAATTCATTTATTTGTTCACTCTGTTCATTTTTTAAAAATCTCTTTTCTCTTTGTTCTTGAGATTTGGATATTTTCTAGTGATCTATGAATTCACTCTCTCTTCTGTCATCTCCATTATGTTGTCAAGCTTATACAGTGAATTTTTATTGCAGATATTGTGTTTTACAGTTCTAGAATTTTCAATTTGTCCTTCTGTTATAGTTCATGTTTCTCAGGTGATGTTTCATATCTTCTTCATTGTGATTGCATTTTCTTTTACATTATCAAATGTAGTTATAATAGCTGCTTTAAAATTCTTGTCTGCTGGTTCCAGCGTCTGGCTTATCTTGAGGTTGGTCTTGTTGATTGTCATTTTTCTTGAAAATGGATAATACTTTCCTGGTTTCATATATCAGGTAATTTTGAACAAGTATCAAGAATCCTGGACATTGTTAATGTTTTACAGACTTGGCCCTTCTGTATTCTTCCAAACAATGTGTTTATTTTATTTGGTTGTTGGTTGATTTTACCAGGCAATTAGCTTGGTTAGATCCAAGCTGAAAATGTAATCTCTTGGGTTGCAGTTTAAATATCCATCTATTTCTTTTTCCTTAGCAAGTCTTCCTGGAGTCTGATCTGTGCATGCATGGTTCAGAGATTGGGGTAGAAATTTTACACAAAATTTGGGGCTGCATTTCTGGATCTCTCTTTTCTGGGATTCCCCCCTTCATTTCCTGTTTTTTGCTACTACTGGCATTGTAACCACCCCAAGGTGGTATGACCTGCCATTAGTCTAAAAGGTACAAAAATGGGAAACTCACCCCATGCAGCTCCTTTTTTCCAAGTGTCAGTGCCCCTCCAGAACTGCCGACTTTAGGTTTTCACTCTCCAATCCCTTTGAGTCCTTTTGTTGTTGTTGTTTTGAATATGTAATTGTTACCTGAAGGAAGGTCAATCCAGTAGGAACTTACTTAGAAGCTCAGTCAGAGCTTTGGCATCTGGGTATAGTTATTGATTTTAAAAATCGGTAGATCCAGTTAAGCATTTGGTAGACATAGAAGAAAAATGTATTAGTAAATACATTAGTAAACTAGAGGAAATTACCAAATTATCAAAATTGTAGCACAGAGAGATGAAAGTACAAAAAAAATGAAAGAAAGGAGAAAGTCCAGAATATGTCCAGAATAATTCCAAAAGGAAATATTTGAGAGAATGGAGAAGAAGCAATAAACAAATAAATAATGGCTGAGAACTTTTAGTGTTTGAAGACATTAGTCTGTAGATGAAGGAATCACAGTGATCCCCAAGCAGGATAAATGAAACTAAAACTAAACTATGCATATTGTGGTGAAACTGCAGAATACCAAAGGCAAAGAGAGAACTCAAAATAACTGGAGAGAAACAAGTCATCTATGAATGAAAATGATTAGATTTATAGACACCATAACAACAGTGGAAGCCCCACCCTCACATGCCCATGGAATTATATGTCAATTGCTGAGAGGAAATAACTAATACAGAATATTATGCCTTGCTAACCTATTATTCAAGAATAAAGATAAGACATACTATGGAACAAACTTCAGGCAAAAGGAAGAGGAACTTAGAAGCAAGAAAGAGGGTATAACATTGGGCAAAGAAACTGGTAAACATTAATAAATATAAATAACCATTTACTTTTTTAAAACAACGATAATCACAAATTTGAGAGTATGAAGATCAGGCAGAAGTAAAATACTGAACAATGCTAATTTTAAGGTAAAAAGTGTTTTTTTGGACATTTAAACACTCTGAATTTCTGTAATATTTGACAGAAGAATTGAGCTAATGTAAGTCTTTGTGTGCATTAAAAAATTTTAGGTTAAACAATAAAAAGAGGCATTGGGAAATACAAATCAAACAGGATGTTAAATGGAAGTTTTGACAGGGGCACCAAGATGTAATTATCTGCAATTTTCAAAACGAGGTGCTAAATCAAGATGCAGAATTTCCAGTGGAAACGTTGGTCCCCAATTTCTTGACTCTGAGACCCATCAGCAGGATCCAGTGTATCAAAGGGGATCTGGGTGAGGATTTTGAAGCAGGGATATTGGGAGGAGAATTTTTGGAAAGTTGCTGAAGTCCAGTCCCCTAAGGATAAAGAGGTAAGGGAGCCTAACCTTTCAATTCAACCTGAGTTATCTTTCGTGCTGGGGTTGGGTGGGGGAAACTCTTCAACCAGACAACTCAGAGAGCCTGATTTGTCTCCTGCAGTTGCGAGAGATCTGCTCTGATGTTTGACATAGGACTGAGACACTAAAGTGGCCTTTGGCAGGGAAGGCAGAGTAGAGATTGCAGACAGATTGCATTTGGGAAGTACCTACGTTCCCACTACAGCAGGGCCAAGGATGGTTTCTGTGAATGAGATAGGGATCATTCAGAGATAGCCAGATGGGAGCCTTAATATTTAAGACCTGCCCAAAAAGACAGGGTGAGATCCTGTGATATGGACCTCTGAAGGACCGAGGGTAGAGGGGTGGGACAGTCAGAGGGATGGGATGCAGCCTCTACCTCAG